>NC_089802.1:38938519-39538519 GCF_029633855.1 Hoplias malabaricus | reverse complement strand
GGAGGGTTGTGATTGGGAGGAATGGCCCCGCTGATCTGAACCTGAGTGGTGTTCAGTTATTGGATTTCTGTGCCCATCACAGTTTATTCATTACGAACACAATGTTCGAGCATAAGAGTGTCCACAAGTACACCTGGCATCAGGATACCCTACGCCACATTTTGATAATCGACTTTATAGCCGTATCATTGGACCTGCAGCCATATGTTCTGGACACGTGGGTGAAGAGAGGTGCTGAGCTGTCAACTGATCACCACCTTGTGGTGAGTTGGATTAGATGGCGGGGGAGGATGCCGGACAGACCTGGCAGGCCTAAACATGTGTTGAGGGTTTGCTGGGAACGTTTGGCAGAGGAACCTGTCAGAAAGATCTTCAACTCCCACATCTGGCAGAGGTTCTACTGCATCCCGGGGGATGCCGTTGACCTTGAATCCGAATTGGCCATGTTCCGGACCTCCATTGTTGAGGTGGCTGAACGGAGCAGTGGCTGCAATGTTGTGGTTACCTGTCAGGGTGGCAATCCCAGCACTCGGTGGTGGACACCCCAGGTGAGGGAGGCTGTCAAGCTAAAGAAAGAGTCCTATCGAGCCTGGTTGGCTCAGGAGACTCCGGAGGCAGCTGACAGGTACCGAAGAGCCAAACGGCTCGCAGCTTCAGCTGTCGCTGAGGCATAAACTTGGGTGTGGGAGGAGTTCAGTGAGGACATGGAAAACGACTTTCAGTCAGCTCAGAGAAGATTCTGACAAACCATCAGGTGACTCAGGAGGGGAAAACAGTTTTCCACCAACACTGTATATGGTGAGGGTTAGGAGTTGTTGAACTTCAGTGGGGACATCATTAGGCGATGGAAGAAATACTTCGAGGATCTTCTCAATCCCACCAGCATGTCTTCCACAGAGGAAGTGAAGTATACTGTGCATAAAAATTTCAGAGTGTACTGTTACTGGGGGTATACAGCACGTAAGAATGCCTTACTGTTTTAGGTCTCCACATATAGATTCTGAGTCCTTGGAAATGGAATGTGGAGTACAATATATCTTTCTTGAATTCAAAGGTACCCCAGTTCTCTTCCCCAATTACCTACAGATAAGTTATTTTAAACAAGAGACATATGTTTGGCCTTGTTTGGACTGGGAGCAGCATATGTAAGTTGGAAGTTTGAGCTAAAGAAGAGAGAGACGGATTGGCGCACTCTCTACAGGTTCTTTGAGCTTGTAAAGACACTTTTCTTTTGTGTAATAAATAAAAACTTTATTTGCAACTCAAGACATGTCTGCGGAAAGTCTTCTTCACCTTCAACACTCCACTCCAGAAGAAAATGCACAAAAGAAGTACAGTTTTAGGATCCTGGGGAGGGCTTGTCTATCACTGGGGCTGAGGTGTCCGAAGTGGTAGGAAAACTCCTTGGTGGTAGGGCCCTGGGGGTGGATGAGTTTCGCACCGGGTTCCTCAAGGCTCTGGATGTTGTGGGACTGTCCTGGCTGACGCGTCTTTGCAACATTGTGTAGACATCGGGAGCATTGCCTCTGGACTGGCAGACTGGGGTGGTGGTACCCCTTTTTAAGAAGGGGGGTCGGAGGGTGTGTTCCAACTATAGGGGGATCACACTCCTCAGCCTCCCTGGTAAGGTCTATGTGGGGGTACTGGAGAAGAGAGTCCAACTGATAGTTGAACCTTGGATCCAGGAGGAACAATTTGGATTCTGTACCAGTTGTGGAACACAGGACCAGTTCTTTAATATTGCTAGGATCCTGGAAGGTGCATGGGAGTTTGCTCAATCAGTCTACATGTGTTTTATGGATCTGGAGAAGGCTTTCGACCGTGTCCCTCGGGATATTCTGTGGGGGGTGCTCTGGGAGTATGGGGTACTGGGCTCTTTGCTACAAGCCATCCAGTCCTTGTATAAACAGAGCAGGAGTCTGGTTCCTATGGCTGGCAGTAAATCCGACTGGTTTCTAGTTGGAGTTGGACTCCATCAGGGCTGCCAGTTGTCACTGGTTCTGTTCATAATCTTTATGGACAATAAAGTCCCGAGTGGCGGAAGGTGTCCAGTTTGCTGGTCTCAGGATTCCATGTCTGCTTTTTGTGGATGATGTGGTCTTGTTGGCTTCATCGAGGCAGGACCTCGAGGAAGCGGTAGGGAATGAGGATCAGCACCTCCAAGTCTGAGTACATGGTACTCAGTCGGAAAAGGATGAAGTGGTCTCTCCAAGTAGGAAGTGAGATCCTGCCTCGAGTGAGGGAAAGATAGAGCAGGAGATTGACAGGCGGATCGGTGCAGCGTCAGCAGTAATGCGGGCTCTGTACCGATCTGTTGTGGTGAAGAGAGCTGAGCTGAGCAGAAAAGCAAAGCTCTTGATTTACCATTCAATCTACGTCCCAACCCTCACCTATGGTCACGAGCTTTGGGTAGTGACCGAAAGAACGAGATCACGGGTACAAGCGGCTGAAATGAGTTTTCTCTGCAGGGTATCTGGACGCTCCCTTAGAGACAGGGTTAGGAGCTTGGACATCCGGGAGAGACTTGGAGTGGAGCCACTGCTCCTCCACGTCAAGAGGAGCCAGTTGAGATGGTTCGGGCATCTGGTCCGGATGCCTCCTGGACACCTTCCTGGTGAGGTGTTCCCGGCATGTCCAATGAGGAGGAGGCCCCAGGGCAGACCAAGAACACGCTGGAGAGACTACATGTCTCGAATGGCCTGGGAAAACCTTGGTATACCCCCAGAGGAGCTGGAATCAGTGGCTGGGGAGAGGGAGGTCTGGGTTTTTTTACTCTGACTGCTTTCCCTGCAACCCAGACTCGGATAAGTGGTGGAAAATGGATGGATGGTATTTACATTAATTATTTGGAAGTAATTAAATTCTGATTTTGTTGAATTGGTGTGTTTCATATTTATTCTTGTAAATATATGTAAAAAACATCAACAAAATATATATGCTTAATAAATGTGTAAATAATCCAGTATATAATTTTTTATATATAAAATATATTACAATTAAGAATAAAAACAAATAAACAAAATTTTTAATCTGATGTATGTAGCACTAGGTTATATAAAATATTTACTTAATTATACTGTTTAATCATTTGGGAACTGAGGATACTCTTTGTTGCAGTTTTGTGTGAACAATTCATGACTGCCTCCCACGGTCCAAAAACACACAATGGCAGGTGGACTGGCGACTCAAAAGTGTCCGTGGATGTGAGTGTGTGCCACTCTGTGAAGGACTGGCCTCCAGGGTGTGTTTTTGCCCAGTGATTCCAAGTAGGCTTCAGACCCATTGCCATGCTAAACTTGATAAGCGTTTACAGACAATGAATGAATGAATCCATGACTGCCATCTCCTCCTTGGATCACCACCTTAACGTGGTGGAGGGGTTTGCGTGCCTGCGTGAGCCTAGGAGCTATGTTGTCGGGGGCAATAGCCCCTGGTAGGGTCTCCCAAGGCAAATTGGTCCTAGGTGATGGGCCAGACAAAGAGTGATCCATAAAGACACAGATGAAAAAGACAACGAGGACACAGCCTCCCTTGCCCGGAGCAGGGTTACCGGGGCCTCACCCTGGAGCCAGGCCTGGGGGAGGGGCTCCTTGGCGAGCGCCTGGTGGCCGGACTTTCACCTATGGAGTCCGGCCGGGCTTAGCCCGAAGGGGATACATGGGTCCACTCTCCCATGGGCCCACCACCTGTGGGAGAGGTAGTAATCCGGGTCTGGTGCATTGTGGATCGGGTGGTGGTCGGGGTCGGGGGCCCTGGCGTTCCGATCCTCGGTTACTGAAACTGGCTTTTGGAACATGGAACGTAACCTCTCTGGTGGGAAAAGAGCCTGAGCTGGTGCGCGAGGTTGAGAGGTACCGACTAGATATAGTTGGGCTCACCTCGACACACAGTATGGGCTCTGGAACCAATCTCCTCGAGAGGGGCTGGATGCTCTTTCACTCTGGAGTTGCCCAGGGTGAGAGGCGTAAGGCAGGTGTGGGCTTACTCATAGCCCCCCGGCTTAGCGCCTGTACGTTGGGGTTTACCCCAGTGGACGAGAGGGTAATTTCCCTGCGCCTTCGGGTTGGGGAAAGGGCTCTGACTGTTGTTTGTGCTTATGCACCGAACAGCAGTTCAGAGTACCATGCCTTCTTGGGGACCCTAGAGGGAGTGCTGGAGAACACTCATTCTGGGGACTCCATTGTTCTGCTGGGGGACTTCAATGCTCACGTGGGTAATGACAGTGAGACCTGGAGGGGCGTGATTGGGAGGAACGGCCCCGCTGATCTGAACCCGAGTGGTGTTCAGTTATTGGATTTCTGTGCTCGTCACAGTTTGTCCATTACGAACACCATGTTCGAACATAAGGGTGTCCACAAGTACACCTGGCATCAGGACACCCTAGGCCGCATTTCGATGATCGATTTTATAGTCGTATCATCTGACCTGCGGCCATATGTTCTGGATACTCGGGTGAAGAGAGGCGCTGAGCTGTCAACTGATCACTACCTTGTGGTGTGTTGGATCAGATGGCGGGGGAGGATGCCGGACAGACCTGGCAGGCCCAAACGTGTGTTGAGGGTTTGCTGGGAACGTTTGGCAGAGGAACCTGTCAGAAAGATCTTCAACTCCCACATCCGGCAGAGCTTCGACTGCATCCCGGGGGAGGCTGGTAACATTGAGTCCGAGTGGGCCATGTTCCGGACCTCCATTGTTGAGGCGGCTGAACGGAGCTGTGGCTGCAAGGTTGTCGGTGCCTCAAGGCTCTGGATGTTGTGGGGCTGTCCTGGTTGACACGTCTTTGCAACATCGCGTGGACATCGGGGGCAGTGCCTCTGGACTGGCAGACTGGGGTGGTGGTTCCCCTTTTTAAAAAGGGGGATCGGAGGGTGTGTTCCAACTATAGGGGGATCACACTCCTCAGCCTCCCCGGTAAGGTCTATGCGGGGGTACTGGAGAAGAGAGTCCGACCGATAGTTGAACCTCGGATCCAGGAGGAACAATGCGGATTCCGCCCCGGTCGTGGAACACAGGACCAACTCTTTACCCTCGCTAGGATCCTGGAGGGTGCATGGGAGTTTGCTCAACCAGTCTACATGTGTTTTGTGGATCTGGAGAAGGCATTCGACCGTGTCCCTCGGGGTATTCTGTGGGGGGTGCTCAGGGAGTATGGGGTACTGGGCTCTTTGTTACGAGCTATCCAGTCCCTGTACAAACAGAGCAGGAGTCTGGTTCGTATGGCTGGCAGTAAGTCCGACTGGTTTCCAGTCGGAGTTGGACTCCGTCAGGGCTGCCCGTTGTCACCGGTTCTGTTCACAATTTTTATGGACAGAATTTCTCGGCGTAGCCAAGTGGCGGAGGGTGTCCGGTTTGGTGGTCTCAGGATCCCATGTCTGCTTTTTGCAGATGATGTGGTCTTGTTGGCTTCATCGAGCCGGGACCTCCAGCTCTTGCTGGACCAGTTTGCAGCCGAGTGTGAAGCGGTAGGGATGAGGATCAGTACCTCCAAGTCCGAGTCCATGGTACTCAGTCGGAAAAGGGTGGAGTGCTCTCTCCAGGTTGGAAGTGAGATCCTGCCTCAAGTGGAGGAGTTTAAATACCTCGGGGTCTTGTTCACGAGTGAGGGAAAGATGGAGCGTGAGATTGACAGGCGGATCGGTGCAGCGTCAGCAGTAATGCGGGCTCTGTACCGGTCCGTTGTGGTGAAGAAAGAGCTGAGCAGAAAAGCAAAGCTCTCGATTTACCGGTCAATCTATGTCCCAACCCTCACCTATGGTCACGAGCTTTGGGTAGTGACCGAAAGAACGAGATCGCGGGTACAAGCGGCTGAAATGAGTTTTCTCCGCAGGATGTCTGGACTCTCCCTTAGAGACAGGGTTAGGAGCTCGGACATCCGGGAGAGACTCGGAGTGGAGCCGCTGCTCCTCCACGTCGAGAGGAGCCAGTTGAGATGGTTCGGGCATCTGGTTCGGATGCCTCCTGGACGCCTTCCTGGAGAGGTGTTCCGGGCATGTCCAACGGGGAGGAGGCCCCGGGGCAGACCAAGAACACGCTGGAGAGACTATATGTCTCGACTGGCCTGGGAACGCCTCGGTATACCCCCGGAGGAGCTGGCGTCGGTGGCTGGGGAGAGGGAGGTCTGGGGTTCTTTGCTCCGACTGCTTCCCCCGCGACCCGGACCCGGATAAGCGGTGGATAATGGATGGATGGATGGATGACTGCCATTGTCTTATCTTCATAATATACCATAAAACACATCTAGACTGCAAAGAGGCTGGTCAATCACATCCACTCTTGTGCATCAATGGTACCTT
Source organism: Hoplias malabaricus (assembly GCF_029633855.1). NCBI lineage: Eukaryota > Metazoa > Chordata > Actinopteri > Characiformes > Erythrinidae > Hoplias > Hoplias malabaricus. The sequence continues at coordinate 39,532,226 of NC_089802.1, read as the reverse complement.
CACATATATGCAAGTCACACAAGCAATGCACACAGATTCAACTCCATACCCCATGAGAGATGTTGAATTTTGCACCATTCGCTGATAAATATTTACATATTCCATTTGTCTTTGGCACAAAAAATTCACATCTGTTTGTCCTGAAACTGAAACATGGACAATTTAATGTATCAAATGATCTGAGATGAGCTTGAGCCCAGATAACTCAGTAGTGTTTCTGCATATATAAGGTTTTCTCCTTGCATAATAGTGATTGTACATTTCATGATCCAGTCTCTTAATTGACATTGGTTTTCAAAAATACTCCCAAGCCTATATTTATAACAGGAGTATGATGATTTCTAATGCAGTGCCATCTGAAGGCTCAAAGGTCACACACATTCAATAGTGGTGTCTGGCTTTGCCTTACATGGACAGACATTTCTGAACTTTTCACAACATTATTTATGTAATACTATGAAAGACCTAAATTCTAAAATTAATTTAGTCAGTGAAAACAGTGTAGCTTAATTTTTGTGCTTGTGTTAGTTAAATAAATTGTCAAGAAAATGAACACACCACAGATTCTTATTTTCATTGCATTTTAAAATTGTAACAATAAAAACAGCAATAAAATAGACTGAATTAAATAATAGACAAATCGTTTCAATTATAATAACAGCAACAGAAACAAATTTAAAGTCTTTTAATTTCCTTCCTCTTGGCTATCCACCCTTCTTTTAGCCTTATAATTAGTGATTACAAAATACCTCTTAAGATATTTGCGGAACTTTTTATCTCTGACTCCGTAAATGATCGGACTGAGAAATCTTGGCAGGATATATACAATGAGGTAGTTGACATAGCGCATTTCCAGGATTTGTCCAGGGAAGATGATGCTAAGGACAACCTCAAGGCTGGGAGAGATGTAGGAGAGCATGCACATGAGGAGCTGTGCTCCGTGGAGGAAGATGGTTCTCCTGGCTCTTTGGGCAGAAGTTTTCTCAGTGGACATGGCTTTGGCTGCAAAGAGAACTCTAACGTAGGTGTAGATGAGCGTGAGGAAGACTAAGGAGAAGTAAATGGCGTCAAAAGCTTGTCTCTTTTGTAGAAGCACCCTGTCTTTGAAAACATTTTGTCGCATGCAAAATACAGAAGTGTAGAAGAAGCTGAGGGGTTCTGCTGCTAAAGTTACAAAGAGGTCAGTGATATCAGGGACAACAGAAAATAACCAGATGAGGCCGATAAAATAGTAAGTGCGCTTGACAGTGCAAATCTGGGCATAACGTAGGGGATCACACACAGCAATGTAGCGCTCAACAGCCATCCCAGCCAAATTTACAGGTGTGTTACGAGTGGTAAAAACTGCCACAAGGATAAAAACAGAGCAAACAGAAACATTAATTTTGTAGTAAATGTAGCTCATTACAAACAAGGAGATGGTAACAGTCAGCTGCACTGCATCATTTATGACCATATGGATGAAGAGGATATACCGAGGGTCCTCATAAAAGCTCTGGTGGCTGAAGAAAATTGCCACCAAACTTGCATTGATATAACTCAAGCTAAGCCACACTCCAACCAGAATGAAATTCTTGGCAAAAGCTGTAGTAAATGTGTCTCGTGTCAGAACCTGCAATCCTCCAGTTGAGTTCATAGCTCAAGGCTTCTGGCCTAGAACAGAATTATACAAAGATGAGACTTGATCGGCCACATTATGTTTACATTACTAGAGGTTACATTATACAACAATACTATGATTCAGAAGAATGGGTCTCAGTACCTGGCATCATTGAATATCCTTCTACTAACTCTTAAAAAAGACAATGGTTTTATGATTTTTTTTGCTATAAACTGTTTAATGTCTGTAACAAAGGATGCACAGACCTGATGCTTGTAGATGTCAAAAGAGAGTTTAAATATATAAGAGCTTATAGGAAACACTAGTCAGTAATAGTACAACCATATGAGCCATTACAGCAGACATGGGTAGAGACAGATGCTTAAACAGTGTCAAAAAGCCAGGAGAGCCAAGCAATGTAGCAACTAAACCAGAGGAAAAAAAACAAGAAGAACAACAATTCAAAGCACAGGACAACAGCTACAAATTAACTGCTCAGTATGCAACATGGAGAGTCAGCAATACCCCACAAGTTAGAATGACACAGACAGGGTCCGTATACACAAAAGGATAATGAATCACAGGTTAGATTAATCAGAAATCTAGAGAGGAATCTTTGGTAACCAGTTTGTGACTGGGTGGCTGTGAACATGTCTTCAAACAGAAGGGGATTATGGGAGTTGTAGTTGTCAGAGGCAGGAAGGAGACCAGAAAGAGTGACAATATCACTGACTGAATCTCAAACATAACAAATTTCAAGAGAACAAGAGAAAAACAAGCAAAACATTTATTGTAAATTTTTGTAGTAAGACTTTTTATGTTGAATTTTGCATAAAATTCTGACGCAGTGTAAGTGACAAAGTGACTTGAGGTAAAATGTTTGCTTTGGTTGTGACAATATTGTTTTAAAATTAATAGTTTAATGAACTGTCCTGTATAGCACCAGAAACAGTCCTTTTATGATCACAACACTATGAGTTATAGAATCTGTTTTGAACTGTATTAAATTCATTACATTTTACATATTAAAGCATAGGCACATACAGTAAGATATATTTTCCCTACATTATTATTATTCAAAATTTATTTAAAAAGGAAACAAAAATAAGAATAAAATTTGGGAGAGAAAATTTAATTAACTCCAGGAAAACACTGACTAACTACAAAGCATTTTAGTTAAAACTATTAATGCCCATTTCTGATTTAGCATCATATGCCTGTCATAGTCAAATACTTTCTCTAAATTAAAGCATGACTGGCCATATGCAACAGTCATATTACAATAATTGTTGTGACTAAGAAAATAATGATGATCTTCTGGATTGTCATTTGGAAGCCAATATGTTTCACCACTAAATTCACTAATTTCTTATGATCTATTAAATTCCAAATTGGCCTGTAATTTTTTACATTTGTTATATGTAACATTTACATTGTAACATTTGATTATAATTCAGCAGAAAAATATAATTTTATATATTTCCAATTTCCTTATATATATACAAATAGAAAGTCTTAAAAATTTAGTGAGCATATCTAATATATATATCTATTTTAGATTGTTGTAAATATATAATGCAAATTTAAAACTTTGCAGTTATTTAATCTAGAGGAATTGGTTTATTTTACTTTCAAATATGCTCTACCAGCATTTAAAATTGGCAAAATAAGTTACATTAATCTTATAGGTTTATTGATTACATTGATTGGATTTACAAAACTGCTTTGCCAGTAATGCAGTAAATAATATAACATCAGTTCATTACAAAACATTGGGTCCAATCATGATACCCATAAGTGATAAACAGCAATAACACTGTACATTTAAATAAAGTATGTCATTTTCCATTATTTTTGTACCTGTGTATCAGCTGTGCCGATTCAGGTAAGAAACTTCTGTCAAAATAAGAAACACGACGAGCATAAATAAATAGCATTGATGGAAAAAGAAAGCACTGAAATGCATAAATTGCATAAAAAAAGTACAAATTCCTTCAACTGTAGTCAAAAGTAATTACGGGTAAAACATAATAATAACAGCCTTTTCTTTCATGTGAGTTACATTTACTATAAACTCATTTGCTGTAATAATTTTCATGAATTAATATTAATGCATGAGTCAAATTTGCTAGCGTATAAATTAAATTTTAGTTAATATCAACAGCCTCCAGAGCTACAGTGCTCACCTCATCCCTGTTGATGAGTAAAAGATGCTCTTGAATGAATGCTGTCTTTTATAAATATGTTAAGCTCATCGTGATTGGTTACCAGTGACCTTATAGACCCCAGAGACAGCAAAGAGCAAAATCTGATTAACATATGATGTGAATTTACTCAAATGAATATTCCTACACTTCCACATTTAATATGGATTTAATATTTAATAAGAAAAATTTACTTTACTGTTGACAATATTAGTTTTAACTCATTTTTTAAATACATATTGTTGTTTATTTAGAGTGTTTCAAGAATGGGTTTGTTTATATTTCCCATTAAAATTTCCCAAAAAAATTAATTGTTAACTAGCTTTTGAGACTGTAAATCTTTAAAGACAGATATAAGAAAAAATAATAACACAAACACAAACATAATTTAAAAAAGAGTCAGAACTATACCACTAACAACTAACCAAAACAAGATTTCTCAGTTTAGCTATAACTTACGCTTGAATCAAATGTGACCAATAAGAAAAGAGCTTCAGATTTAGCTACCTGTACTAGGGTGTGACCCCCACCCACCACACCATCCTCTGTGTTAGTGCCCTGCATACGCAAAAATGCTAAGGACATGGTTGTGTTGTTGTTAACATGCTTAGTTATTACTGGTGTCTGTGTGGTTGTTCTCTGCAGGTGGACAGTGTTTTTTGTTGTTACATGGTAATCCACAATCCTCAAATGTCCCATTCTCATTTTTTACTCGCTGGACTGGTTAGCACTGGTATTTCTTCTAAGTCAGAGTTCTGAGACAATACAATGACAATGCTTGTTAATGAGGAGCCAGTTACACTTATTTGGCTCTCAATAAATTATTTATGCTTACTATTCACTCTACTTTCAAAACACATATTAATAAAAACATTCTGACCACATGCCTAATATGCCTTTATTTGTCTGTGTGCTCCCAAAACAGCTGCAAACATTGTGCCGCAGAAGCTATGAACGTGCCTGTTTTTCCTAGCATCAGTATATTTCCCTTGTGGGAAAAAAAAGTATAGTAAAGTGGTTCACTTTAGCCTTCTGGCAGCAGATTGACTCACTCCCTTCCAGACTCATCTTCAGTCATGATATCACCAAAACAACAAACACATTTCCCTTGACCACGACTGTTCTCAGAGCGCCACTTTAAAATTAAAAATTAAAGTGTTTCATGTCCACATTATGTTGGCCCTGGAGAAATCAAGGCTTTGGTTGGAGGGGGCTAAACATTCATTTGTAGTTTAGATTGACTACAAAAACATGGCCTATATACAACAGACCAAGCAGCTTACCTCACGACATGCACGTTGGGTACTGTTTTTTAGGTTGCTTCGATTTCCAGCTGTCCTAAAGACCAGGTTCGAAAAATAAAAGCATGATGCACTATCCAGGCAAAGGGAAGAACCGGGTTCTAATGCTTTGCCAGAACTTATCATCCCTGTTCATCCCTGAGAGGTGGAGGACTTCATCCACCATGCCCTGCAACAAGAGCCAGACCCTGGGAGTGGACCCCCAGGAAGGCAGTATTTGCTTGCAACAGACTGCCAATGAGTGCTAAACTGAAGACATGTCTCACCATTTTCAGGGCATCCAGTGGTCACCAGGGAGCCACCAGGACCATGGATTTTCTCAGAAGAAGGTTCTGGTGGTCATGGATGGAGAAAGAGTTCCTTCATTGCTTCTTCAGAGATGTGTGCACAAAGCAGAACTTGGCCTCAGGGGCTGCTTCACACTTTGCCAATTACAACCTGTTATTGGTCACATATATTGTGGTATTGCCCAAAATCCCTTCTGCCAAGGAAACCTGACCTGCTTCTCCAGCCTGTGGTCAGGGTTCATGGGATGCCGAGCAATGTTATGGCAGACAGTGTGCCCCAGTTCACCAGTAGGTTCTGGAGGGCCTTCTGCCAGCTTATGGGGCCACTGTGAACTTATCCTCTGGTTTCCACCCAGAGTCCAAAGTCAGACTGAACAAGTTAACCAGGATCTTGGCCATTCACTGTGTTGTCTGCCTTTGGCTAACCCTGCTACCTGGGCGGAGCAATTGCTGTGGAAAGAATACTCCCAAATCACCCTCTGGTAGCCTTGGATATGTCCTCCTTCGAATGCCAGTTCAGGTATCTGCTGCCCATGTTTGCTGAGCAGAAAAGTGAGTTTGGGTTTTCAGCAGTTGAGAGCTATGTTTGGAGATGCCTTTGGACTTGGCAGAAAGCCATTCAGCAGCCCTTCAGTCTGTCACTGAGGCCAGATAGTGGGTCAGTGAGTGTGGCTTTCAACCCGCAATCTCCCACTCCATGCAGAGCCCCACAAGCTGGCTCTGTATTATATAAGGTCTTTCAAAATGGAGAGATGCATCTACCCAGTCGCTTACTGTTTGCGTCTGCCACCAAGTATGCGTATCCACCCGGTCTTCCATGTCTCTTGTCTTGAGCTCTATTTATATGGCACCCCTGCTCTGGGGGTTGGGGCCCTTGCCACACGTCTTATCAATGGTGCTCCTGCGTACACAGTTCAAATCAAATTTATTTGTATAGTGCTCCTTACAACTGATGTTGTCACAAATCAGCTTCATAGAATTCTGGTATATATAAAGTTTTGACATGAAATGTAAAAATATAAAGAATGTAAAAATCCCCAGGTGAGCGATGCCAAGGGCGACAGTGACACAGAAAAACTGCCTCAGCTTAGGAAAAAACATTGGGAGGAACCAAGACTCACAAGGGGGACCTATCCTCCTCTGGTCAATCTACTGGTGATAATACAGGGTGGGCCATTTATATGGATACACTTTAATAAAATGGGAATGGTTGGTGATATTCACTTCCAGTTTGTGGCACATTAGTATATGGGAGGGGGAAAACTTTTCAAGATGGCTGGTGACCATGGTGGTCATTTTGAAGTCTGCCATTTTGGATCCAACGTTTGTTTTTTCAATGGGAAGAGGGTTTTAACCTAACTTTATTCTTTCATGAGTTATTTACAAGTTTCTGACCACTTATAAAATGTGTTCAAAGTGCTGTCCATTGTATTGGATTGTCAATGCAACCCTCTTCTCCCACTCTTCACACTGATAGCAACACCGCAGGAGAAATGCTAGCACAGGCTTCCAGTATCCATAGTTTTTAGGTGCTGTACATCTTGATTGTATGGTGTGGTATATGGGGTACAAAGATAGTGGGGCCATTCTTCATCAATGGAAACCTCAGTGCCACTGGATATGCGAAATTGCTATGTGATGATGTGTTTTCCTCTTTATGCACTGAAGCTGGCACGAGTTTTCCAGTAAGATGGTGCACCACCACATTATGTATGTCAGGTCAGAGCATTCCTAGATGAACAGTTTCCTGAAAAGAGGATTGGTCATCGTGGGCCAGTTGAATGGCCCCAAGGTCTCCCGATCTAACCCCCTTAGACTTTTATCTTTGGGGTCATCTGAAGGCAACAGTCGATGCTGTGAAGATACGAGATGTGCAGCACCTGAAACTACAGATACTGGAAGCCTGTGCTAGCATTTCTCCTGCGGTGTTGCTATCAGTGTGTAAAGAGTGGGAGAAGAGGGTTGCATTGACAATCCAATACAATGAGCAGCACTTAGAACACATTTTATAAGTGGTCAGAAACTTGTAAATAACTCATGAAAGAATAAAGTTACATTAAAACCAAGCACACCATTGTTTTTCTTGTGAAGTTCCCAATGCGTTTAATGTGTCACATGACCCTCTTACTATTGAAAACACAAAAGTTGGATCCAAAAAGGCCAACTTCAAAATGGCCACCTTGGTCACCACCCATCTTGAAAAGTTTTCCCATATACTAATGTGCCACAAACAGGAACTTCAATGTAGGGGCAGCTCTAAGGCACTTGGTGGCAGCTGGAGGGCAGCTGGACTGAAGTGTGTAGCAGGAGCTTGACAGTCATCCATCAGTGTCCTGCCGGACAGGGGGGGCGGTTGTTTACTTGGAAAAAAAGCAAAGGGATGGAATTAGTTTTAATCTGTTTGGTGTTTGTAAAGAAAAAAATGTGAACATTGCCAGAATGTGGCTAATGACTCCAGCAGATCTGACTATGACAGCTTTAACTAAAAGGAGAGAACCAGAAGGACACACAGACATGGGAGCTTCCTGAAACACTGGCATCCTTGACTCTTGCCGTGTTTGTGGCAGTATCCAATACTTAGGAAGGGAATGGGCCAGAGGAATGGATGTGGGTTCATGCTCGCCATATCCTAGACCTGGAACTCATCCGTGAGTTCCGCCTTAATCATTTTATTTTTTTTTTCTTCTTCAGAGGGTTTTCTCTTCAAATGTGAGGGCAGTTTTGCTTTCTTTTTCTTATCCATGTCCTTTATTTCCTGAGCACACTGATTTTCAGCATCTCCTTTGTTTGTTTTCCCAATTTGTTTAACACCACTTCTTGTGGTTTGTTTTTCCACCCTTTAACTGCACACCAATAGTGCAGTGGTAAGGTACTATTCTGTCCTACCCAAGGTTGCTGGTTTGAAACCAGCTCTATCCAACTTACACATAAGCACACCTTTTATTTGTTCTGTAAAAAAAGTGCAATAAAACAAATTCATGAAATAAACTAATAACATTAAATAATAAAATTAACAAAACACAAGCTCTGCACTTGGGTCCACCACCCCCCGCTCCCCGTCCCATAACAAAACTTACTCAATTTTATATTTAAAACATTGTCTTTGTACTATTTTATATCTAATATAGGGTGTATATGGTTTGGTTATCATTGCATTTTGTTTTTAGTTTTGGATTTTGGGTTGTATTCATGCTGAATTTCAGGTGGCAGCAAAAAAAAACTTAAAGTAATTAAACATTAAAGTAAGAGAAGCATATAAACACCAGCAGTATTTTAATTAAGAACGTCTTTAAAAATATTATTTTAAATGTTACCTAAAATTATTTACTGAGCTTCACTGCTTAGCTTCACTAAGAGGTAATTAGTTCCACAATTCAGAAGCATAAAAGCAGAAAGAAAGTTCTCAGCTGTTACTGTAATTTATACTGGGTATCTGTAGAAGGCCAATCTGCTGATCTAAGATCACATGTCGGAACATAAAGTGATATACCTTCAGTTATGTACACAGATGTTAGACTATTGAACAAAATATCATTCCTGCACCTTACTAACATCAAATAACCTGCTGAATACATGTATAATATACATTATAAAATATAACGTGGAAATTATTTTTTGTGATTATTGAATATTTTCTCTGAATGCAGTTCATAGGCTTCTTATCCATAATCTGTGCTAACTTTAATTCAGCAATAAATGTCTACTTTAAATATTAAGACGGGACAAATTCAGTACTTACTTCACATTTTGTTTATTAAATAGAAAATAAATTAAGAGAGGCATCCAGACTGTGTGTGACAGTTTAATTAAGATGTTTGTGTCTTACTTTTATTGTTTTCTTTTTGTATAAAACACACCTGGCTTTTTTTAAGATATGCACAGAAAATCTGATCCCTCAAACCGTACACGATAGGGCTTATAAATCTGGGCAGAATGTGAATAAATATATAAGACGTGTATCTCAGATCATTTATAAGCATAGGGAAGAGACCAACCAACAGACTCTCGAGGAGTGGACCAATGTAGGTGAACATACACAGAAATAGCTGCAGGCCGTGCAGGAGGATGGTATTGCGGGCCTTCCGGGCGTCTGCGCCAGTCGCTTTGGCAGCAAACATAATCCTGAAGTAGGTGTAGAACAAAGAGAGCCACACAAAGGAGAGGTAGGTTATATGTGAAAAGTTTCTCTTCTCCACCAGGTATGGGTGGCGGAAGACATTGTCTCTGTAACAGTAGACAGTAGAATAGAAAAATGATACATTTTCAGTAGCTATGATCACAAACAGGTCAGGAACAATGGGGATGGCACTAAAAATCCATATCAGGCCAATTAGGACATGCGTCCTGCGTACGGTACAAATCTGAGCATGCTGTAATGGGTTACAGATAGCAATGTAGCGCTCCACTGCCATTCCAGCCAGATTTAGTGGAGTGTTAAATGTGGTGAACACTGCAATAAGCAAAAGGAAGCAGCATAAAGAGACATTGATTGTATAAAAGATATAGGTGAGGACATTAATCAACACCACAGTAGTCAACTGGATCATGTCGTTCATGACCATATGGATGTAAAGAATATATCGAGGGTTCTCTGTGAAGATCTCATGCTTGAAGAAGGTGTGGACCAGCGTGCCATTTATGTAGTTGATGGAGAAATACAAAGCCAAAATGACCAGATTTTTTGACACAGCTGTGGTGTATGAGTCTTTCACTTTGGTTTGGGTGACGTTGCTGTACACTGAGAGGTTCATCACTTGCTCCTTTTAGAAAACCAACTGTGAAACAACAGAAAAGATAACAGCAGGTTAAACTCTAACCAACATCACAACAACATCTTTGTAGCATCTGAGTCCATTTAACTGACAGGCCAATTATTTTAGTTCCCCCTCACAGCATTTCAGTCACAACCACAATTAGGGTTCACTGGTCAAGTGTGTTTTCACAAAGACTACAGTCAAATTGTTTATATATGCAAACATATTAATAGCAATAATATTCATAGAAAGAGTATAACAACAAATAAAAATGATTGTATTAATAATAATATTTATAACTATTTAAATCAATAAAGGTTTGTGTAAACAGCAGAAATCTATACAATGTTTCCATAAAAGCTTAATCAGGAAAATGAAAATACAGTCTTTTAATAATGACAACATTATTTCTTTAGAAGCTTGCTGGACCTAACCTCCTAAGTCTGGTATGAAAATAAACTTTTCATTGCAAGTGTTTATATTCAAGCTGAGGACAAGAGGGCCAGCCCCCTTGCTTCCAAAGAAACAAACATGTGACTCTGGTCCTAAATGAGTCCTAACCAATCCCTGGCCAGGAAAGCTGAATGATCTGCAAATGATGTAGCAACTTTGGCAGAGGGTGTTGTGGTTGGGTGGGGGCTTACTGTGTTTGCTGGAGGCTTTACAGGTACAGGCTTTAACTTTGATGAACTGTTTGCAAGATCAGCTATAAGTCATCATCATCATCATCATCATCATTTTCTTCTCCACTTCTCCATTTCAGGGTCGCGGTTATAAGCAAAGTCATCATAGTGAATTCATTTACACATTTAAACAAAAATAAAATATTTTTCACCCACAAGGCCCCATTTCAAAAGTATTATTTTTGTTTTTTTTTCAGCAACATTACCTAATATTTCACTTAAATTCAATTCAACTTCAGCAACAATAAAAGTAACTTCCATTTCTTTTTTCCTTTTTTTTTTTTTGGCTGCTCCTGATTGGGGTCACCACATGGGAAAAACCCCAACGTTGATTTGGCACAGTTTTTACGCCTGGTGTCCTTCCTGACGCAACAAAAGTAACTTCCATTTCTCATAGTTTGATATTCTTTTACATTGTTGTAGATTATTTTTGTCCATCTCTTGATGGCAAAACCAGTATAATACAAATGTACAAATTTAAACACACAAACCCTGCAGAAATGTCTGAGCCTGTGCTTATCTCAGAAGGTAAATGAAAAAGGGAAAAATGGACACAGAGTTCTGTGAGCCAAAAGACAAAATTAATCATTCACACTGTTATCAGTCAAAGGTAAGAAGTCAACATCTGTTAAGGTGTGGCACCCTGTGTGGGTTACTTGCATGTGTGAGGATATACCACTGAAATGCAGGTGTACAGGTGCTGGTCATAAAATTAGAATATCATGAAAAAGACATAAAAGAAAAGACTTCCACTGAAAGATAACAATGATATTTCCTTCTCCTGTAAAATTACTATTTTTTAGAGATACATGTTTTTCATTGCACCGTGATGACATAAACTGTTGCAGTTGACTCATTAGATCAGTTCAGCTGTGCAGCAGTCCTTGACCACTAGCATAGTCTTACTGAAATAACCATGGATCTCCCGGAAAAAGATGTCAATGGCATAATATGTCTCTCTGAAATCCAATATATAGATGCTGGTCATAAAATTAGAATATCATAAAAAAGTTGATTTATTTCAGTAATTCCATTCAAAAAGTGAAACTTGTATATTATACTCATTCATTACACACATACTGATATCTTTTAAGTGTTTATTTCTTTTAATTTGATGACTATCAAACAGAACCGGTGACAACGGGCAGCCCTGACGGGCTTACTGCCAGCCATACGAACCAGACTCCTGCTCTGTTTGTACAGGGACTGGATAGCTCGTAGCAAAAAGCCCAGTACCCCATACTCCCTGAGCACCCCCCACAGAATACCCAAAGGGACACGGTCGAATGCCTTCTCCAGATCCACAAAACACATGTAGACTGGTTGAGCAAACTCCCATGCACCCTCCAGCATCCTAGCGAGGGTAAAGAGCTGGTCCTGTGTTCCACGACCGGGGCGGAATCAGCACCTAATTTATAATTTTAATTTATTTTTTATTTATATTATGTACAACATACTGTGGCGACCCTTGCCACAGACTGTCAGGACCTGCACTCTCAGTGTGTGTGTGTGAAGGAGGAAGAGCAAAGGGGGCAGAGTTCTACGTATCTCATCATGCACTGCTGGCTCTCCACCTTAACATAAGCTGCAGTTATATCTGTATTTACAGTTCAGTGTTTAATTTGAACAGCAAGTAATTGTTTATGTAATGTTAGTGCATTTATGTTGGGTTTGGTGTAGTGTACTCAGACTTTGTGTGGTTCACCGTGAATCAGGTTCCTAGCACTGATAGTTGCCTCTCAGTACTTTCTCACTTTTGGGTAAAGTTGGTTTCACCAACTTAGTGCTATAAAGTGCTGTAAACATGTGATAAGCTAATAAAAAAAAGAAAGCTTGTTATTGGTTAAACATGCTGCTTTCTGCTGAGTCAATTGATTGATTTATGATGCATAAACCAGGCATTATTATTCCCACATTGTTGACAACCAGGAAAAAGTTGTTCCTTCACTTTCAAAATTCATGTTTAACATTTGTCTTTTTTTCATTACCTGTTCACCCTATGTCTAGTCTGCACTGTAAAGTTCTACAGGGAAAAGGGGCGTTGTACTTAATTTATCATTTATTTGCAGTTTTTCCTGCACCTTCAAAAATACAAATTTGATTTTGTCCTTCAACAGATGCCCTGCTGAATACATGTATAGTCTACATTATGAAATACACCATGGAAAAGGTGTAATGTGATTATTTAATCTTTTTTCTGATTGCAGTTCATTTGCTTCTTGTCCATAAATTAACATAATAACATATGTTCAGCTCCTTCTGTGCTACATTTTCTTTAATTCAGCAACAAATGTCAACTTTAAATATTAAGACGAGACATATTCGGTACTTATTTCACATTTTGTTTATTAAATAGAAAATAAATTAAGAGAGGCATCCAGACTGTGTGTGACAGTTGAATTAAGATGGTTGTATTTTACTTTTATTCTGTTCTTTTTGTATAAAACACACCAGGCTTTTTTTAAGATGTGCACAGAACATCTGATCCCTCAAACCGTACACGATAGGGCTTATAAACCTGGGCAGAATGTAAATAAATATATAAGACGTGTATCTCAGATCATTTATAAGCATAGGGAAGAGACCAACCAACACACTCTCGAGGAGTGGACCAATGTAAGTTAACATACACAGAAATAGCTGCAGGCCATGCAGGAGGATGGTGTTGCGGGCCTTCCGGGCGTCTGCGCCAGTTGCTTTGGCAGCAAACATAATCCTGAAGTAGGTGTAGAACAAAGTGAGCCACACAAAGGAGAGGTAGATCATATTTGAAATGTTTTTCTTCTCCACCAGGTATGGGTGGCGGAAGACATTGTCTCTGTAACAGTAGACAGCAGAATAGAAAAATGATATATTTTCAGTAGCTATGATCACAAACAGATCAGGAACAATGGGGATGGCACTAAAAATCCATATCAGGCCAATTAGGACATGTGTCCTGCGTACGGTACAAATCTGAGCATGCTGTAATGGGTTACAGATAGCAATGTAGCGCTCCAAAGCCATTCCAGCCAGGTTTAGTGGAGTGTTGAATGTGGTGAATGATGCAATCATAAAAAGGAAGCAGCATAAAGAGACATTGATTGTATAAAAGATATAGGCGAGGACATTAAGCAACACTGCAGTAGTCAACTGGATCATGTCGTTCATGACCATATGGATGTAAAGAATATATCGAGGGTTCTCTGTGAAGATCTCATGCTTGAAGAAGGTGTGGACCAGCGTGCCGTTAATGTAGTTGATGGACAAATACAAAGCCAAAATGACCAGATTTTTTGACACTGCTGCGATATACGAGTCCTTCACTTTGGTTTGGGTGACGTTGCTGTACACTGAGAGGTTCATCACTTGCTCCTTTTAGAAAACCAACTGTGAAACAACAGAAAAGATAACACCAGTTAAACTCTAACCAACATCACAACAACATTTTTGTAACATCTGAATCCGTTTAACTGACACGTCAATTATTTTAGTTCCCCCTCAAAGCATTTCAGTCACAACCACAATTAGGGTTCACTGGTCAAGTGTGTTTTCACATAGACTACAGTCAAATTCTTTATATATGCAAACATATTAATAGCAATAATATTCATAGGAATAATATAACAATAAATAGACATTATTGCATTAATAATAATATTTATAACAATTTAAATCAATAAAGGTTTGTGTAAACAGCAGAAATCTATACAAGGTTTCCATAAAAGCATAATCAGGAAAATGAAAATACAGTCTTTTATTGATGACAACATTATTTCTTTAGAAGCTTGCTGGACCTAACCTCCTAAGTCTGGTATGAAAATAAACTTTTCATTGCAAGTGTTTATATTCAAGCTGAGGACAAGAGCGCCAGTCCCCTTGCTTCCAGAGAAACAAACATGTGACTCTGTTTCTAAATGAATCCTAGCCAATCCCTGGCCAGGAAAGCTAATGAGCTGTAAATGATGTAGCAACTTTGGCAGAGGGTGTTGTGGTTGGGTGGGGGCTTATTGTGTTTGATGGAGGCTTTACAGGTACAGGCTTTAACTTTGATGAACCGTTTGCAAGATCAGCTATAAGCAAAGTCATCATAGTGAATTCATTTACACATTTAAACAAAAAGTAAAATATTTTTCACCCACAAGGCCCCATTTCAAAAGTATTATTTCTGATTTTTTTTAGCAACATTACCTAATATTTCACTTAAATTCAATTCAACTTCAGCAACAATAAAAGTAACTTCCATTTCTTTTTCTTTTTTTCTTTTGGCTGCTCCTGTCTAGGGTCATCACATGGGAAAACCCACAATCCCCAACATTGATCTAGCACAGTTTTTACACCTGGTGTCCTTCCTGACGCAAAAAAATGTAACTTCCATTTCTCATAGTTTGATATTCTTTTACATTGTTGTAGATTATTTTTGTCCATCTCTTGATGGCAAAACCAGTATAATACAAATGTACAAATTTAAACACACAAACCCTGCAGAAATGTCTGAGCCTGTGCTTATCTCAGAAGGTAAATAAAAAAGGGAAAAATGGACACAGAGTTCTTTGAGTCAAAATACAGAAGGATTCAGACTGTTCTCAAAGATAAAAAGTCATCATCTGTTAACCCCATGGACCCTAAATATATAGCTATTTTGCTATTCCGTTTTTTTGTCAGTGCCTCTTTCAGTTGCATTTAAACAGTAATTATGTGACATATTGAATATGGCTATGTTGTTTTATTTTCTAAAGAACCTTAGCTGCTCAAATATGTAATCACTTGAGGTTTTCATGCTGACCGATAAATCAATTTTTCTATAAATTTGTCATGTTTTGACCAAAATTTTATCTAGCGCCTGCTTTTTTTTTTTTCATATTTCTCAATGTACAGCCTTGAAATCATATTCCCACATCGGATATCTTGACTTAGATTGTTAGTGTGAGGTGTCTTTTAGTTGAAAACATAAGCATTTTTGATGCTAATTTATTACATGTCATATTACTGTGATAAAATAAATTTGTAGCATCAGACGGACATATTTTTCTTGATATTCTAAGCTCTGGGATGTATGACTGATAAAGTTCTGACAGTCACAGCAGGCCCAGACTTTCAGGAATTTAGTTCAGGGCAAATATGGACAATATCTCAACAAATAAAAAACATTTTGGTACTTTGGCAGTTTTCTCAGATGCTGATAATATTTACAATTATTATTATTATTATAATCTTTTTAAAAAATGATGAAATAATACTTGTTTATTTAGAAAACACACAATAAATAATTATTTAAGCTTTTTAGTTTATATTTGTTGATCTAATGCAGTGTTATTTGATGTGAAACCTAAAAAAAACCTTGAAAAACTATAAATCAATAATAGGAATATGTTTTTGCTGATGACTCATATTTTTCTGCCCAGAGACAGCGTGGGTTGACGTTATGTGAGTCAAAACGAAACTGAACGTAAACAGCGTCTTTCTTGTCCCTTTGCAGCGGTTTTTTTCTGATTTTAGTGCATATAATTAGAATCTTTCATGACAAGGACATAAGACAAAAATTTTGAAGGAGCGCCTTGATTTTTAGATGGTTTTTCACACTGGATTACTCCCAGAGGCTTCACAGCACCGCGATGAGAGCGCTATTTTTAGAAACGGTAGGATCTGCGCTTTCTAACGGTATACGGAGCTCACAGAAGCATTCAGACATTCAAGACTTACAAAGCTGATTATATAAGGTGTGTTTCTACCCCGCTCATTGCGGGGTTCGAGTTGAAAGGTTAAGGTGTGGTACCCTGTGTGGGTTACTTGCATGTGTGAGGATATACCACTGAAATGCAGGTGTACAGGTGCTGGTCATAAAATTAGAATATCATGAAAAAGGTTATTTATTTCAGTAATTCCATTCAAAAAGTGAAACTTGTATATTATACTCATTCATTACACGCAGACTGATATATTTCAAGTGTTTATTTCTTTTAATTTGATGACTATAACTGACAACTAACAAAAACCCCAAATTCAGTATCTCAGAAAATTAGAATATTACTTAAGGCCAGTCCAAAAAAAAAAAAATGAAGAGAAATGCTGGCCAGCTGAAAAGTATAAACATGAAAAGTGTGAGCATGCACAGCACTCAGTACTCAGTTTGGGCTCCTTTTGCCTGAATTACTGCAGTAATGTGGTGTGGCATGGAGTCGATCAGTCTGTGGCACTGCTCATGTGTTATGAGAGCCCAGGTTGCTCTCATAGTGACCTTCAGCTCTTCTAAATTGTTGGTCTGACGTATTGCTTCTTCCTCATCACAATACCCCATAGATTTTTGCGAGTTTGCTGGCCAATTAAGAACAGGGAGACCATGGTCCTTAAAGTAGGTACTGGTAGCTTTTTCACTGTGGGCAGGTGCCAAGTCCTGTTGGAAAATGAATTCTGCACCTCCATAAAGTTGGTCAGCAGCAGGAAGCATGAAGTGCTCTTAAATTTCCTGGTAGAAGGCTGCTTTGACCTTTGACCTCAGAAAACACAGTGGACCAACACCAGCAGATGACATGGAACCCCAATCCATCACTGACTCTCGAAACTTTACACTGAACCTTAAGCAACATGAATTCTGTGCCTCTCCTCTCTTCCTCCAGACTCTGGGACCTTGATTTCCAAAGTAAATGCAAAGTTTACTTTCATCAGAGAACATAACCATGGACCACTCTGCAGCAGTCCAGTCCTTTTTGTCTTTAGCCCAGATGAAACGCTTCTGACGCTGTCTCTTGTTCAAGAGTTGTTTCACACAAGGAATGTGACGCTGAAACCCATGTCTTACATATGTCTGTGTGTTGGTGGTTCTTGAAGCACTGACCCCAGCTGCAGTCCAGTCTTTGTGAATCTCCCCCACATTTTTCAATGGGTTTAGTTTCACAATCCTATCCAGGGTGTGGTTATCCATATTTCTTGTACACTTTTTGGTACCACATTTTTTCCTTCCTTTCGCCTCTCTATTAATGTGTTTTGACACAGAGCTCTGTGAACAGCCAGCCTCTTTAGCGATGAGCTTTTGTGTCTTGTCCTGCTTGTGTAAGGTGTTAATGGTCTTCTTTTTGACAGCTGTCAAGTCAGCAGTCTTCCCCATGATTGTGCAGCCTACAGAACTAGACTGAGAGACCATTTAAAGGCCTTTGCAGGTGTGTTTTGAGTTAATTAGCTGACGTTGTCACAAAGCAGCTTCACAGTTTCAGAACAGAACATTTAAATCAAAGCCCAATGCGAGCAAACCGAAGGCGACAGTGGCAAGGAAAAACTCCCTCGAGGCTGGAGGAAAAAACCTTGGGAGGAACCAGGACTCACAAAGGGGACCCATCCTCCTCTGATCAAACTATAGATTGAATTTTAAATTATCACAAACTAAGTGTCATTATGCTACATCATAATAATAATAATAGTGACATCAATCTTGGGGCATAATAATAGTGCATCAGATTGGAAGAATCAGTCAGAGTGTTGCTAATCTGAGTCCATTTCTACTTCAGTGTAGTTGATCATGGTGAGTGGTCAGAGGCTGACAGCAGTAGATGGAGGTGAGCAGCTGGTCTGGTCTGGTCTGGGCCGCAAGAGAATCCAGCAAACAATCTTCCATCAGTGGGCCACCATTTTCTCAGAAAACAGTAAAGGGAAGCAGTTACTTTAGTTGAGTGCAGCAGAGAAAAAGAGCATGTGAATATTTTCATTAGTGTAGTGATGGATCTGACTGTAACAGACTGGGAGGAGGGAAACCAGAAGGAGCTCAGGCAAAGACATCCTTCCGCTCCAAGCAAGAGAAATTGTGAGCATATCATCTGCGTTTACCCTAATTCCCCAGGACCTGTACTCTGTGTGTGTGTGTGTGTGTGCGTGCACGTGTGTGTGTGTGTGTGTGTGAGAGAGAGAAGGAGGAAAAGCAAAGGGGGCAGAGTTCTACGTATCCCATCATGCACTGCTGGCTCTCCACCTTAACATAAGCTGCAGTTACATCTGTATTTACAGTTCACTGTTTAAGTTGAACAGCATGTAATTGTTTAGGTAATGGTAGTGCATTTATGTTGGGTTTGGTGTAGTGTACTTAGACTTTGTGTGGTTCACCGTGAATCAGGTTCCTAGCACTGATTGTTGCCTCTCAGTACTTTCTCACTTTTAGGTAAAGTTGGTTTCACCCACCTAGTGCTTTAAAGTGCTGTAAGTGTGTGACAAGTGTGGCGAGGTGGTACTGGTCAGGAGGGATATACAATAAAGTGGTGTAGCTTGACTAAGCCACCTAAGGGACTTTCACTCCTAGGAAATGGGGGGTTTAGGCCCAGAGGGGAAAAAAAAAATGAGAAAGACACTCTGGTTCATTCACACCAAGAGGCCAGAGACGCATTTCCGACACTTCCAAATTTATTAACAATAGACTTTAAAACAAAGTTTCATGTGACCAACAGGACTGGGATGAATATCAGCAGTAAAATAATTACTAGACAAGACCAAGTAGTAGAACAGGGCCGGGCTTACCATGGCAGAGACTGAGCTCAAAGGGAGTCCCCTATACCACCACCATATGTAATCACACCACACAGGTTACACACCCAGTGCTCTACACTGCAGGACGAGTGACCGGGACTCCACAAACCAACCCTATAACCTTCTGCCGTGACCCACAGCTCCTGTCTAGACAGTGGAGAGAGGGAGAAAGAGAGCAAAAAAAAGAAGAGAACACAGAAAGAGTAACAAATAATAAAAGAAAAAGAAATCAAAATTCACTCGAAAAAGACACCACTCTTCACATCAAACACACACACACACACACACACACACACAGCGCTTGCTGGTGATTATAACATTTACAAAATCAAATGAAAAAAAAATACAAAATAAATCACAAGAACAAAACAAAAACTAAAACAAAACAATGTAGTCTTTAAAACAAAACAAAACAAATCCTTCCTAACTAAAACAAAACCAAGACAAAACAGCAGCACCGCAGGAACTGGACAAAAGCCAGGACCACCCAGACTCAGGACCCTGAAAAATACAAACACTAAACAAAACATTCGACTAAAATCTAATTTTTAAAAAGTAAGCTAATCTGCATACATAACAGGAGACAATAGCACAGCGTTCCCCACTGCGGTCAAAATCAGAGAGGATACAGCAGCGGTAACGACCCAACCATGCAGCACGGTTGCTACTATCACCCACCAGATTAAAAGAAATATTATCTTCCAATCTGACCGTTAGTAAAACATGCCAACTAGAGGAAACATACCCTCGCTATTATGCAAACACAGGAACCCAACCGTCCGACACCGGCAATCCAAGCACAAGCCAACGGTTTACGATCGTCATGGAGCAAGCCACCAGGAGGCACAAACATCAGCAATGCTAAACACTGCCAATACAGGGATCAGATGCCGGAAGAGAAACAGGAAATGCCTTGGCAAGCAGCCCACCACTGCCGATACATATAGCGCATGGAAGGCCCCCCCACCCCAAAATCCTCAACTGGGAAGTATAGAAGATAAAACCAATGGCAGAATGGTTAAACATGCTGCTATCTGCTGAGTAAACTGGTTGATTATGATTCCCACATTATTGCCAACCAGGAAAAAAATGTTCTTTCACTTTCAAAATCCCTGTTTAACATTTGTCTTTTTTTCATTACCTGTTCACCCTATGTCTAGTCTGCACTGTAAAGTGCTACAGGGAAAGGGGGCATTGTGCTTAATTTATCATTCATTTGTAGTTTTTCCTGCACCTTCCAAATACCAATTTGACTTCGTCCTTCAACAGATGCCCTGCTGAATACATGTATAGTCTACATTATGAAACACACCATGGAAAAGGTGGCCGGATTTTCACTCATGGGGGCCGGCTGGGCTCAGCGCGAAGGAGCAACATGGGTCCCCTCTCTCATGGGCCCACCACCTGCGAGAGAGGTACTAATTCAGGTCTGGTCCATTGTGGATCGTGTGGCAGCTGAGGCCGGGGGCCCTGGCGTTCTGATCCTTGGTTACTGAAACTGGCTTTTGGAACCACGGTTAGTAGCTCGGACATCCGGGAGAGACTCTGAATGGAGCCGCTGCTCATCCATGTTGAGAGGAGCCAGTTGAGGTGGTTCGGGCATTTGGTCCGGATGCTTCCTGGTGAGGTCTTCCAGGCAAGTCCAATGAGCAGGGAGCTGAAAGCAGTGGCTCGGGAGAGGGAGGTCTGGGTTTCTTTACTCGGACTGCTTCACCCGTGACCCGGACCTGGATAAGCAGTGGAAAATGGATGGATGGACGGACCATGGAAAAGGTGTAATGTGATTATTTTATATTTTGTCTGATTGCAGTTCATTGGCTTCTTGTCCATAAATTAACATAATAACATATGTGCAGCTCCTTCTGTGCTACATTTTCTTTAATTCAGCAACAAATGTGTACTTTAAATATTAAGATGGGGCAAATTTAGTATTTGTTCCACAATTTGTTTATTAAATAGACAAAAATATTAAGAGAGGCATCCAGACTGTGTGTGACAGTTGAATTAAGATGGTTGTATTTTACTTTTATTCTGTTCTTTTTGTATAAAACACACCAGGCTGTTTTTAAGATGTGCACATAACATCTGATCTCTCAAACAATACACGATCAGAATCAGAATCAGAATCTCTTTATTTCGCCAGGTATGTTAAACATACTAGGAATTTGTCTTGGTGACAGCAACACATGTATGACATGTAACACGTACACAGACTGTTAACAAAAACTCTAAAAGAGGTACAATAAACAATAAATAGACTAAAAAAATACAGTTAAGTACTAGAAAAAAAAGAGCGTTAAGACATAAATTAGATAACATAAAATATAAAATCTATACTGTACAGATATGAGTATGAATATAAATATTTCCAGATATTCCTAAAGTAGGTTATATTATAAATTGTTGTAGAAGTACAGAAATAGAACTTCTGTACAGCTGTGCAAAATAGCATAGTGCAAGTGAGTAAAGTGTCCTGTTCAGTGCAGTTATGTCCAGTCGGTTTAGTTCAGTGGTTTGGAGACTCAGAGGTGTTCACTGTGGTTGAGGAGAGCTACAGCTCTAGGAAAGAAGCTGTTAGCATGTCGTGTTGTGCTGGTTTTGATGATCCTTAGTCTTCTACCAGAAGGGAGAGTCTGGAAGAGGTGATGTCCAGGATGTGAGGGGTCAAGCATAATTTTGCGAGCGCGTTTCCTCACCCTGCTGGTGTGGATCTCCTGAAGCGTTGGCAGGTTACATCCAATGATCTTCTCTGATGATCTGATGATGCGCTGGAGCCTGGCTCTTTCTTGTGAGGTAGAGGAACCAAACCAGGTGGTTATGGATGAGGTGATGATGGACTCGATGATCGCTGTGTAGAACTGGATCATCAGGGTCTGTTGCAGGTCAAATTTCTTGAGCTGTCTCAAGAAGAACATTCTCTGCTGAGCTTTCTTGGTGATGGAGACGGTGTTCCTCTCCCACTTCAGGTCCCTGGATATGGTGGTGCCCAGGAACTTGAGTGACTCTACAGTGGAAACTGCGGTGCCCTTGATGTAGAGGGGGGATACAGGGGGTGGGTTGCGTCGGAAATCCACCACCATCTCTACAGTCTTGTCTGTGTTCAGCAGCAAGTGGTTGTCACTGCACCAGGACACCAGCTTACCAACCTCCTTTCTGTAAGCAGACTCATCACCATTGGCTATGAGGCCCACCAGAGTAGAATCATCTGCAAACTTCAGGAGCTTTACAGCTGGTTCCTTGGAGACACAGTCGTTGGTGTAAAGGCTGAAGAGTAGGGGTGAAAGAACACACCCTTGTGGAACTCCAGTACTGAGTGTTCGAAGGTCTGAGGTGTGTTTCCCAAGCCGCACATACTGTCTTCTGTCTGTAAGGAAGTTTGCAATCCACTGACACATGGAGTCCGGCACTGACAGCTGGGACAGTTTGCTTTGAAGTAGCTGCGGCACAACGGTGTTGAAAGCCAAGCTAAAGTCGACAAACAGAACCCGAGCGTAGGTTCCAGAGCTGTCCAGATGCTGAAGGATGAAGTGGAGAGTTAGGTTGACCACATCATCAACAGATCTGTTTGCTCTGTATGCAAACTGCAGGGGGTCCAGCAGGGGGTCTGTAATGGTCTTTAGGTGGGCTAAGACCAGGCGTTCAAAGACCTTCATGACCACAGATGTCAGGGCGACAGGTCTGTAATCATTAAATCCAGTGATGGTGGATTTCTTGGGGACTGGAATGATGGTGGAGGTCTTGAAGCAGGCTGGAACACAACGAAGCTCCAGTGATCTGTTGAAGATGCTGGTGAAGACTGGTGCTAGTTGGTCACAGCAGTGTTTTAGGATGGATGGAGAAACTGAATCAGGTCCCGGGGCTTTCTTCACCTTCTGTCTGCTGAAGAGTCTGTGGACGTCCTGCAGGCTGATGGTGAGACAAGCTGGGGGTGGAGGTGTGAGAGCCAGTGTGGGGGAGGAGGGGGGTTGATGATGGGGTGAGAGAGTCTGCTTATTGTCTATTGTTTGAAATCTGCAGAAGAACTCATTCAGGTCGTTGGTGAGCTGACGGTCGTTCAGGTGGAGGGGGGTATTTCTCACCTTGTAGCCAGTGAGAAGCTGAAGACTGTTCCAGGCTGACGATGGGTCGTTAGCTGTGATGTGGTTATCCAGCTGCTCTGAGAACTTTCTTTTCGCTGCTTTAACCCCTTTCTCCAATCTGTACTTGGCTTTTTTATAGACAGCTCTGTCTCCACTCCTGAATGCGGCCTCCTTCTCTCGCCTAAGCTGTTTCAGTTCTATAGAAAACCAGGGTTTGCTGTTACTGTGTTTAACACATGTTCTGGTTGAAATACAGCTGTCTTCACAGAAGCTTATATATGACGTCACAGCGTCTGTGTATTCGTCCAGTCCGTCTGTCGCCTCCTCAAACACAGCCCAGTTTGTGGATTCGAAGCAGCCCTGCAGCTTCTCTATGTCTCCACTGGTCCACCTCTTCACTGTTGTAATGGCCGGCTTGTTGGTTTTGAGTTTCTGCCGGTACGTGGGAATGAGGTGAACGAGGCTGTGATCGGAGAGCCCGAGAGCGGCGCGCGCAACAGCGTGATAGGCATTCTTGATGCTTGTGTAGCATTTGTCTAGTGTGTTGCCTTCACGTGTAGCGCACGCGATATATTGCCTGTATTTGGGCATCTCCTTCGTGAGGTTAGCGCTGTTAAAGTCCCCCAGAATGATCAGCAGCGAGTCTGGATGATCTCTCTCTAGTTCCATTATCTGTTCGGCCAGTTGTCTCTGCGCGTTGCTGGTGCACGCGCTCGGCCTAATGTACACGCCGGCCAGAATGAAGGAGCTGAATTCTCTGGGAGAGTAAAACGGCCGACAGTTAATGAAGAGAGACTCCAGATGAGGAGAGCATGATGTTAACAATACTGTAGTGTCTCTACACCAGCGCTCGTTGATGTAGAAGCAGATTCCTCCTCCCCTACTCTTCCCGCTACGTTCCACGTCTCTGTCCGCTCTCAGTAGCTGGAAGCCCGGTACGTCCAGCGCACTGTCCGGGATCAGCTCGTTCAGCCAGGTCTCCGTGAAGCAGAGGGCAGAAGCAGAGGAGAAGTCCTTGTTGGTTCGGTGGAGCAGGAGTAGTTCCTCAGTTTTGTTGCTGAGAGATCGGAGGTTGGACAGAAATAATGATGGTAGAGGTGTGCGAGGCCCGCGCCGCCTGAGACACACGAGCGCGCCCGCGCGTCTGCCCCTTCGTCTGCGACTCCAGCGTCTCCTTGCGAGGCCGAGCAGTGTCAGCGCGGCCGTTGTAAAGATTTCCACACACTCTGAAGGTTTTTGAATAAATTCCGGCATAAAATCAGGAGAAATGTTGTCCCTGGCGGTTAATAACTGTTCTCTGTTCCAGCTGACCAAGTTTGAGGTACAATAGACAACATTAATTAACAAAAACAAACATAACACAGAGGAGCTCGTCACCGTGGCTGCCATCCTCGGCGCCATCTTGACCAAAAAAAAAAAAGAGGGCTTATAAACCTGGGCAGAATGTAAATAAATATATAAGACGTGTATCTCAGATCATTTATAAGCATAGGGAAGAGACCAGCCAACACACTCTCGAGGAGTGGACCAATGTAGGTGAACATACACAGAAATAGCTGCAGGCCGTGCAGGAGGATGGTTTTGCGGGCCTTCCAGGCGTCTGCGCCAGTCGCTTTGGCAGCAAACATAATCCTGAAGTAGGTGTAGAACAAAGAGAGCCACACAAAGGAGAGGTAGATCATATTTGAAATGTTTTTCTTCTCCACCAGGTATGGGTGGCGGAAGACATTGTCTCTGTAACAGTAGACAGTAGAATAGAAAAATTATAAATTTTCAGTAGCTAAGATCACAAACAGAGCAGGAACAATGGGGATGGCACTAAAAATCCATATCAGACCAATTAGGACATGTGTCCTGCGTACGGTACAAATCTGAGCATGCTGTAATGGGTTACAGATAGCAATGTAGCGCTCCACTGCCATTCCAGCCAGGTTTAGTGGAGTGTTGGATGTGGTGAACGATGCAATCAACACAAGGAAACAGCATAAAGAGACATTGATTGTGTAAAAGATATAGGCGAGGACATTAATCAACACCGCAGAAGTCAACTGGATCATGTCGTTCATGACCATATGGATGTAAAGAATATATCGAGGGTTCTCTGTGAAGATCTCATGCTTGAAGAAGGTGTGGACCAGCGTGCCATTAATGTAGTTGATGGAGAAATACAAAGCCAAAATGACCAGATTTTTTGACACAGCTGCGATATACGAGTCCTTCACTTTGGTTTGGGTGACGTTGCTGTACACTGAGAGGTTCATCACTTGCTCCTTTTAGAAAACCAACTGTGAAACAACAGAAAAGATAACACCAGTTAAACTCTAACCAACATCACAACAACATTTTTGTAACATCTGAATCCGTTTAACTGACAGGCAAATTATTTTAGTTCCTCCTCACAGGATTTCAGTCACAACCACAGTTAGGGTTCACTGGTCAAGTGTGTTTTCACATAGACTACAGTCAAATTCTTTATATATGCAAAAATTTTAATAGCAATAATATTCATAGCAATAATATAACAATAAATAGACATTATTGCATTAATAATAATATTTATAACTATTTAAATCAATAAAGATTTGTGTAAACAGCAGAAATCTATACAAGGTTTCCATAAAAGCATAATCAGGAAAATGAAAATACAGTCTGTTATTGATGACAACATCATTTCTTTAGAAGCTTGCTGGAACTAACCTTCTAAGTCTGGTATGAAAATAAACTTTTTATTCCAAGTGTTTATATTCAAGCTGAAGACAAGAGCGCCAGTCCCCTTGCTACCAAAGAAACAAACATGTGACTCTGGTTCTAAATGTATCCTAGCCAATCCCTGGCCATGAAAGCTAATGAGCTGTAAATGATGTAGCAACTTTGGCAGAGGGTGTTGTGGTTGGGTGGGGGCTTATTGTGTTTGCTGAAGGCTTTACAGGTACAGGCTTTACCTTTGATTAAGTATTATTTCTGATTTTTTTAGCAACATTACCTAATACGTGACGCAACAAAAGTAACTTCCATTTCTCATAGTTTTATTACTTTTGTCCATCTTGATGGCAGAACCAGTATAATACAAATGTACAAATTAAAACACGCAAACCCTGCAGAGATTTCGGAGCCTGTGCTTATCTCAGAAGGTAAATGAAAAAGGGAAAAATGCATGCAGAGTTCTTTGAGCCAAAAATCAAAAGGAATCATTCAGACTGTTGTCAGTCAAAGGTAAGAAGTCAACATCTGTTAAGGTGTGGCACCCTATGTGGGTTACTTGCATATGTGAGGATTCATTCATTCATTCATTCATTATCTGTAATCGCTTATCCAGTTCAGGGTCGCGGTGGGTCCAGAGCCTACCTGGAATCATTGGGCGCAAGGCGGGAATACACCCTGGAGGGGGCGCCAGTCCTTCACAGGGCAACACAGACACACAGATACACATTCGCTCACACCTACGGACACTTATTTTTTGAGTCTCCAATCCACCTACCAATGTGTGTTTTTGGACTGTGGGAGGAAACCAGAGCACCCGGAGGAAACCCACGCGGACACGGGGAGAACACACCAACTCCTCACAGACAGTCACCCGGAGCGGGAAACGAACCCACAACCTCCAGGTCCCTGGAGCTGTGACTGCGACACTACCTGCTGTGCCACCGTGCCGCCCCATGTGTGAGGATATACCTCTGAAATGCAGGTGTACAGGTACTGGTCATAAAATTAGAATATCATGAAAAAGTTTATTTTTTTCAGTAATTCCATTCAAAAAGTCCATCCATTCCATCCATTGTCCACCGCTTATCCGGGTCCGGGTCACGGGGGAAGCAGTCGGAGCAAAGAATCCCAGACCTCCCTCTCCCCAGCCACCACCTCCGCTTCACACTTGGCTGCAAACTGGTCCAGCAAGAGGTCCCGGCTTGATGAAGCCAACAAGACCACATCATCCGCAAAAAGCAGACATGGCATCCTGAGACCACTAAAACGGACACCTTCCGCCACTTGGCTACGCCGAGAAATTCTGTCCATAAAAGTTATGAAAAGAACCGGTGACAACAGGCAGCCCTGACGGAGTTCAACTCCGACTGGAAACCAGTTGGACTTACTGCCAGCCATACAAACCAGACTCCTGCTCTGTTTATACAGGGACTGGATGGCTCGTAGCAAAGAGCCCAGTACCCCATACGCCCTGAGCACCCCCCACAGAATACCACGGGGACACGATCTAATGCCTTCTCCAGATCCACAAAACACATGTAGACTGATTGAGCAAACTCCCATGCACCCTTCTGGATCCTAGTGAGGGTCAAGAGCTGGTCCTGTGTTCCATGACCGAGGCGGAATCCACATTGTTTCTCCTGGATCCGAGGTTCAACTATCAGTTGGACTCTCTTCTCCAGTACCCCCGCATAAACCTTACTGGGGAGGCTGAGAAGTGTGATCCCCCTATAGTTGGAACACACCCTCCGATCCCCCTTTTTAAAAAGTGGAACCACCACCCCAGTCTGCCAGTCCAGAGGCACTGCCCCCGATGTCCATGCGATGTTGCAAAGACGTGTTAGCCAGGACAGCCCCACAACATCCAGAGCCTTGAGGAACCCTGGCCGAACTTCATCCACCCCCAGGGCCCTACCGCCAAGGAGTTTCCCTACCACTTTGGCCACCTCAGCCCCAGTGATAGACGATCCTGCCCTGGGGTCCCCAAACTCTACTTCCTCTGCAGAAGACATGCTAGTGGGATTGAGAAGATCCTCAAAGTATTCCTTCCACCGCCTAATGATGTCCCCATTCGAGGTCAACATTTCCCCACCCCCACCATATACAGTGTTGGTGGAAAACTGCTTTCCCCTCCTGAGTCACCTGATGGTTTGCCAGAAACTTCTCGGAGCCGACCGAAAGTTGTTTTCCATGTTCTGACCGAACTCCTCCCACACCCAAATTTTTGCCTTAGCAACATCCGAAGCCGCGAGCCGCTTGGCTCTTTGGTACCTGTCGGCTGCCTCCGGAGTCCCCCGAGCCAACCAGGCTCGATAGGACTCTTTCTTCAGCTTGAAACCCCCCCTCACCCGGGGTGTCTTCCACCGAGTGCAGGGATTGCCCCCCCGACAGGCACAGACAACCTTGCAGCCACAGCTCCGTTCAGCCACCTCAACAATGGAGGTCCGGAACATGGCCCATTCGGACTCAATGTCACCAGCCTCCCCCGGGATGCAGTCGAAGCTCTGCCGGATGTGGGAGTTGAAGATCTTTCTGTTTTCATTAATTGTCAGTTATAATCATCAAATTAAAAGAAATAAACACTTGAAATATATCAGTCTGTGTGTAATGAATGAGTATAATATACAAGTTTCACTTTTGAATGGAATTACTGAAATAAATTAACTTTTTCATGATATTATAATTTTAAGACCAGCACCTGTATATTGGATTTTAGAGAGACATATTATGCCACTGACATCTTTTTCTGGGAAGTCCATGGTTATTTGATTAAGAGTATGCTATTGGTCAAGGACTGTTGCACAGCTGAACTCATTTATTGAGTCAGCTGCAACAATTTATGTCATCACGGTCCAATGAAAAACATGTATCTCTAAAAAAAAAGTCATTTTACAGGGGAAGGAAATAACATTGTTATGTTTCACTGGAAGTCTTTTTTTTATGTTTTTTTCATCATTAAAATTTCACACATTGTTAAAGACAGTGTTCAAATTGTGTAGTAAACTAAATTTATTTAATTAGAAAACAATGCTATTCAAGCACCTAATTTAAAATTTTTATTTATTTTTTATTTATATTTTTATGTACAACATACTTTGGCGACCCCAGCCACAGACTGTCACGACCTGCACTCTCAGTGTGTGTGTGTGAAGGAGGAAGAGCAAAGGGGGAAGAGTTCTACATATCCCATCATGCATTGCTGGCTCTCCACCTTAACATAAGCTGCAGTTACATCGGTATTTACAGTTCAGTGTTTAATTTGAACAGCAAGTAATTGAATCAGGTTCCTAGCACTGATAGTTGCCTCTCAGTACTTTCTCACTGGTGGGTAAAGTTGGTTTCACCCACCTAGTGCTTTAAAGTGCTGTAAGTGTGTAATAAGCTAATAAAAAAATGAAAGCTTTTCACTGGTTAAACATGCTGCTTTCTGCTGAATCAAATGATTGATTTATAATGCGTAAACCAAGCGTTATTATTCCCACATTGTTGATAACCAGGAAAAAATTGTTCTTTCACTTTCAAAATCCCGGTTTAACATTTGTCTCTTTTTCATTACCTGTTCACCCTATGTCTAGTCTGCACTGTAAAGTTCTACAGGGAAAAGGGGTGTTGTACTTAATTTATCATTTATTTGCAGTTTTTCCTGCACCTTCAAAAATACCAATTAGATGTTGTCCTTCAAGAGATGCCCTGCTGAATACATGCATAGTCTACATTATAAAGTACACCATGGTTGAGGTGTAATGTGATTATTTTATATTTTCTCTGACTGCAGTTCATTGGCTTCTTGTCCATAAATTAACATAATAACATATGTGCAGCTCCTTCTGTGCTACATTTTCTTTAATTCAGCAACAAATGTAAACTTTAAATATAATGAAGGGGCAAATTTAGTACTTTTTTCACAATTTGTTTATTAAATAATATATTAAGAGAGGCATCCAGACTGTGTGTGACAGTTTAATTAAGATGGTTGTATTTTACTTTTATTCTGTTCTTTTTGTATAAAACACACCAGGCTTTTTTTAAGATATGCACAAAACATCTGATCTCTCAAACCGTACACGATAGGGCTTATAAACCTGGGCAGAATGTAAATAAATATATAAAACGTGTATCTCAGATCATTTATAAGCATAGGGAAGAGACCAACCAACACACTCTCGAGGAGTGGACCAATGTAGGTGAACATACACAGAAATAGCTGCAGGCCGTGCAGGAGGATGGTATTGCGGGCCTTCCGGGCATCTGCGCCAGTCGCTTTGGCAGCAAACATAATCCTGAAGTAGGTGTAGAACAAAGTGAGCCACACAAAGGAGAGGTAGATCATATTTGAAATGTTTCTCTTCTCCACCAGGTATGGGTGGCGGAAAACATTGTCTCTGTAACAGTAGACAGTAGAATAGAAAAATGATAAATTTTCAGTAGCTACGATCACAAACAGATCAGGAACAATGGGGATGGTACTAAAAATCCATATCAGACCAATTAGGACATGTGTCCTGCGTACGGTACAAATCTGAGCATGCTGTAATGGGTTACAGATAGCAATGTAGCGCTCTACAGCCATTCCAGCCAGGTTTAGTGGAGTGTTGGATGTGGTGAACGATGCAATCAACACAAGGAAACAGCATAAAGAGACATTGATTGTGTAAAAGATATAGGCGAGGACATTAATCAACACCGCAGTAGTCAACTGGATCATGTCGTTCATGACCATATGGATGTAAAGAATATATCGAGGGTTCTCTGTGAAGATCTCATGCTTGAAGAAGGTGTGGACCAGCGTGCCATTAATGTAGTTGATGGAGAAATACAAAGCCAAAATGACCAGATTTTTTGACACAGCTGCGATATACGAGTCCTTCACTTTGGTTTGGGTGACGTTGCTGTACACTGAGAGGTTCATCACTTGCTTCTTTTAGAAAACCAACTGTGAAACAACCGAAAAAATAACACAAGTTAAACTCTAACCAACATCACAACAACATTTTTGTAACATCTTAATCTGTGTTTTCACAAAGTCTACAGTCAAATTGTTTATATATGCAAACATATTAATAGCAATAATATTCATAGAAAGAGTATAACAATGAATAAAAATTATTGTATTAATAATAATTATTTATAACTTTTTAAATCAATAAAGGTTTGTGTAAACAGCAGAAATCTATACAATGTTTCTATAAAAGCATTATCAGGAAAATGAAAATACAGTCTGTTATTGATGACAACATCATTTCTTTTGAAGCTTGCTGGACCTAACCTTCTAAGTCTGGTATGAAAATAAACTTTTCATTGCAAGTGTTTATATTCAAGCTGAGGATAGGAGGGCCAGTCCCCTTGCTTCCAGAGAAACAAACATGTGCCTCTGGTTTTAAATTAATGAGCTGAATAAATAAATAATAAAAAAAAGCTGAATGAGCTGTAAATGTTGTAGTAACTTTGGCAGAGGGTGTTGTGGTGGCAAGGGGCCTAAAGTATTCATAGGGAATTATTTTGCACATTTAAACAAAACATAAAATCTTTCTCCCCCAGAAGGGCCTATTTTAAAAATTTTTGTTTTTGTTTGTTTTATTTTTAAGAGCATTGTTACCTAATATTTTACTTAAAATAAAAATAAACTTTAATTAAAATTTTAATATTTCTATACTTTAGTAATAATAAAAGTAATTTCCATTTGTCATAGCCTGATATCCTTTTTTAACATTGTTGTAGAGGAATTTTGTCCATATCTTTTAATTACAGAACTGTTTTAATACAAATGTAAATATAGATTTACACAGAAAAAAAAACTACAGAGATTTCTGAGCCTGTGCTCCTCTCATAAGGTCTAAAAGACAGTCAAAAGTTGCCAGTAATTTTACAGGAGAAAGAAAAAACCTTCTTAACTTGCAATGGAAGTCAATGTAAATAGATTTTATTTTAGATGGATTCATCAAGGAATTTTCACACAATGCTGTTCAACTGTCTAGTAAACTAAATGTTATTAAATGGACAGTGAAGACATTAACACACCAAATTCATAATTTATTTTTATTTCTCTGTTTTGTGTACAACGTACAATCAAGTTGATCAGCAATAAAAATGGAAATGTTTTCTTTGTGGTTTTGTGAGATAATTAAAATTTTAAAATTCAGCAGAATGCAAACATCACAGATAATTGTGTTTAACTGCAATTTGTTAAATTCCAAACTTTTCAGGAAACAGTGTTTGTAGATAGATTACAGTGTCTCTGTTGTAAGTCTCATAAACACCAGAGACAGGTGCCCCAGGCAAGTTTAAAAGGTTTGAAAGAGTTCTTGGTATTAGACAAATGGTATCATGCTTTGGATCGGTTCACTTTACTTTAGTTAATAGGCTGTGTCAGAGTAATTTAATGTACTTAATTAAGACAATTATATAGAAACTGACTGATTTATGACACAAACCAGACATTGTTGTTTTCACATTGTTGACAACCAGGAACAAATATAGTTTTTTTTTACTTTCAAAAAGCCTATGTCTAGTCTGCACTGTAAAGTAAAACATAGAAAAGGGGCATTGTGTTTAATGTATCATTTCTTTGTATTTGTTTTAGTTTATTTTATTTCCATAAAGATTCAACAGAATGAACATATAACAGTTTACAGCTTGCCTTTTACACAAAAACCCCAACCCTATTTTTACAGTAGCAAATATACATCTTATATTGCATTTTCATTTGTTCAGCGACAATCATGTCTGTTAAAACGATGTGTTTTGTAACTTGATGCATAATTAATCCATTACTATCAGTAATTATCAGTTAGGACAGACTCGCTGACCTTGTGTGACAGTTCAGTTTGAAGGGTGGTGTTTTTCCTATGTTCCTTTGTTTCTGGATAACACATACCAGATGTTTTTTAAAATATCCACAAAACATCTGATCTCTCAGGCCGTACACAATGGGGCTTATCAGCCTGGGCAAGATGTGGACAAAGATATAAGATGTGAATCTTATGTCATTAACAAACTTGGGAAAGAGGCCCGTGAACACACTCTCGACAAGTGGACCAATGTAGGTGAACATACACAGAAATAGCTGCAGGCCGTGCAGGAGGATGGTATTGCGAGCCTTCCGAGCATCTGCGCCAGTCGCTTTGGCAGCAAACATAATCCTGAAGTAGGTGTAGAACAAAGTGAGCCACACAAAGCAGAGATAAACCAAATGTGTGATGTTTTTCTTCTCCACCATGTATGGAAGATGGAAAACAGTGTCTCGACTGCAGAAAATGTTAGAATAGAAGAATGACAAAGGCACGTTTGCTAGGAGGACAAACAGATCAGGAACAATGGGGATGGCACTAAAAGCCCAAATCAGACCAATTAGGACATAGGTCCTGCGTACAGTACAAATCAGAGCATGTTGTAATGGGTTACAGATAGCAATGTAGCGCTCTACTGCCATTCCAGCCAGGTTTAGTGGAGTGTTGAAGGTGGCGAACGATGCAATCAACACAAGGAAGCAGCATAAAGAGACATTTATTGTATAAAACATATAGGCGAGGACATTAATCAACACCGCAGTAGTCAACTGGATCATGTCATTTATGACCATATGGATGTAAAGAATATATCGAGGGTTCTCTGTGAAGATCTCATGCTTGAAGAAGGTGTGGACCAGCGTGCCATTTATGTAGTTGATGGAGAAATACAAAGCCAAAATGACCAGATTTTTTGACACTGCTACGATATACGAGTCCCTCACTTTGGTTTGGGTGACGTTGCTGTACACTGAGAGGTTCATCACTTGCTTCTTTTAGAAAACCAACTGTGAAACAACAGAAAAGATAACACCAGTTAAACTCTAACCAACATCACAACAACATTTTTGTAACATCTGAATCCATTTAACTGACAGGTCAATTATTTTAGTTCCTCCTTAAAGGATTTCAGTCACAACCAGAATTAGGGTTCACTGGTCAAGTGTGTTTTCACAAAGACTACAGTCAAATTGTTTATATATGCAAACATATTAATAGCAATAATATTCATAGAAATAGTATAACAACAAATAAAAATTATTGTATTAATAATACTTATTTATAACAATTTAAATCAATAAAGGTTTGTGTAAACAGCAGAGATCTATACAATGTTTCCATAAAAGCATAATCAGGAAAATGAAAATACAGTCTGTTATTGATGACAACATCATTTCTTTAGAAGCTTGCTGGACCTAACCTCTTAAGTCTGGTATAAAAATAAACTTTTCATTGCAAGTGTTTATATTCAAGCTGAGGACAAGAGGGCCAGTCCCCTTGCTTCCAGAGAAACAAACATGTGCCTCTGGTTCTAAATTAATGAGCTGAATAAATTAAAAAAAAAGCTGAATGAGCTGTAAATGATGTAGTAACTTTGGCAGAGGGTGTTGTGGTGGCAAGGGGCCTAAAGTATTCATAGGGAATTATTTTGCACATTTAAACAAAACATAAAATCTTTCTCCCCCAGAAGGGCCTGTTTTAAAAAAAATGTTTTTGTTTGTTTTATTTTTAAGAGCATTGTTACCTAATATTTCACTTAAAGTAAAAATAAACTTTAATTAAAATTTTAATATTTCTATACTTTAGTAATAATAAAAGCAATTTCCATTTGTCATAGCCTGATATCCTTTTTTAACATTGTTGTAGAGGAATTTTGTCCATATCTTTTAATTACAGAACTGTTTTAATACAAATGTAAATATAGATTTACACACAAACACAGCAGATATTTCTGAGCCTGTGCTCACCTCATAAGGTCTAAAAGACAGTCAAAAGTTGCCAGTAATTTTACAGGAGAAAGAAAAACCATCTTAACTTTCAATGGAAGTCAATGTAAATAGATTTTATTTTAGATGGATTCATCAAGGAATTTTCACACAATGCTGTTCAACTGTCTAGTAAACTAAATGTTATTAAATGGACAGTGAAGACATTAACACACCAAATTCATAATTTATTTTTATTTCTCTGTTTTATGTACAACGTACAATCAAGTTGATCAGCAATAACAATGGAAATGTTTTCTTTGTGGTTTTGTGAGATAATTAAAGTTTTAAAATTCAGCAGAATGCAAACATCACAGATAATTGTGTTTAACTGCAATTTGTTAAATTCCAAACTTTTCAGGAAACAGTGTTTGTAGATAGATTACAGTGTCTCTGTTGTAAGTCTCATAAACACCAGAGACAGGTGCCCCAGGCAAGTTTAAAAGGTTTGAAAGAGTTCTTGGTATTAGACAAATGGTATCATGCTTTGGATCGGTTCACTTTACTTTAGTTAATAGGCTGTGTCAGAGTAATTTAATGTACTTAATTAAGACAATTATATAGAAACTGACTGATTTATGACACAAACCAGACATTGTTGTTTTCACATTGTTGACAACCAGGAACAAATATATTTTTTTTACTTTCAAAAAGCCTATGTCTAGTCTGCACTGTAAAGTAAAACATAGAAAAGGGGCATTGTGTTTAATGTATCATTTCTTTGTAGTTTGTTTTAGTTTATTTTATTTCCACAAAGATTCAACAGAATGAACATATAACAGTTTACAGCTTGCAGTTTACACAAAAACCCCAACCCTATTTTTACAGTAGCAAATGTACATCTTATATTGCATTTTCATTTGTTCAGCGACAATCATGTCTGTTAAAACGATGTGTTTTGTAACTTGATGCATAATTAATCCTTTACTATCAGTAATTATCAGTTAGGACAGACTCGCTGACCTTGTGTGACAGTTCAGTTTGAAGGGTGGTGTTTTTCTTATGTTCCTTTGTTTCTGGATAACACATACCAGATGTTTTTTAAAATATCCACAAAACATCTGATCTCTCAGGCCGTACACAATGGGGCTTATCAGCCTGGGCAAGATGTGGACAAAGATATAAGATGTGAATCTTATGTCATTAACAAACTTGGGAAAGAGGCCCGTGAACACACTCTCGACAAGTGGACCAATGTAGGTGAACATACACAGAAATAGCTGCAGGCCGTGCAGGAGGATGGTATTGCGAGCCTTCCGAGCATCTGCGCCAGTCGCTTTGGCAGCAAACATAATCCTGAAGTAGGTGTAGAACAAAGTGAGCCACACAAAGCAGAGATAAACCAAATGTGTGTTGTTTTTCTTCTCCACCATGTATGGAAGATTGAAAACAGTGTCTCGACTGCAGAAAATGTTAGAATAGAAGAATGACAAAGGCACGTTTGCTAGGAGGACAAACAGATCAGGAACAATGGGGATGGCACTAAAAGCCCAAATCAGACCAATTAGGACATAGGTCCTGCGTACAGTACAAATCCGAGCATGCTGTAATGGGTTACAGATAGCAATGTAGCGCTCTACTGCCATTCCAGCCAGGTTTAGTGGAGTGTTGAGGGTGGTGAACACGGCAATCATAACAATGAGGCAACAGAAAGGGACATTAACTGTATAAACTATGAAAGATATTATGTTAAGCAACACAGCAGTAGTCAACTGGATCATGTCATTCACAACCATATGGATGTAAAGGATATATCGAGGGTTCTCGGTGAAGATCTCATGCCTGAAGTAGGTGTGGACAAGTGTGCCATTAATGTAGTTGATGGAGAAATACAAAGCCAGAACAACCACAGTCTTGACCACAGTTGTTGTGTCCCTCAATTTGGTTTGAGTGACATTGCTGTAGGTTGAGAAGTTCATCATGTAATCTTTGTAGCAAGATAGAAAACCTTTCTCAGATAATACTGTGGATTATTTAATGTGGCTCCTTTTTACAGAATTTTTACAACAAATATTAATTGAAAATTGTTATCACATGTTGTTTTACAGCTCAGGCATTATCTAATTAGTGAAGTGTTGCAGAGTGCCACAATGACTAAAACATCAGGTCTTTAGGGTATGGGTGATCCTAAACTAAGTCTGCTACAGAATGAAACGCTAGGTGCAAGTGCTTATATCATAGCTGAGGATGAGTGGGTCAGCCTCTTTGATGCCAGAGGAATTCACAGGGAATTTTCATAACCAATCACCAGGAACCTTTCTGTGAAATGGATTAGTTGTAGTACAGTTTGCTTGACAGAGGGGGAGTAGAGACTCTGTCTGGAGCCTACACAGAATCACTGGGCACAAGGAGGGAACACACCGTGGAGGGGGTGCCAGTCCCACAGAGAGTGACCCACACAGACACAGGGAGAACACACCACACTCCTCATAGACAGACACCCGGAGGAAACCCACGCAGACACAGGGAGAACACACCACACTCCTCACAGACAGTCACCCGGAGGAAACCCACGCAGACACAGGGAGAACACACCACACTCCTCACAGACAGTCACCCGGAGGAAACCCACGCAGACACAGGGAGAACACACCACACTCCTCACAGACAGTCACCCGGAGGAAACCCACTCAGACACAGGGAGAATACACCACACTCCTCACAGACAGTCACCCGGAGGAAACCCACACAGACACAGGGAGAACACACCACACTCCTCACAGACAGTCACCCGGAGGAAACCCACGCAGACACAGAGAGAACACACCACACTCCTCACAGACAGTCACCCGGAGGAAACTCACGCAGACACAGGGAGAACACACCACACTCCTCACAGACAGTCACACGGAGGAAACCCACGCAGACACAGGAAGAACACACCACACTCCTCACAGACAGTCACCTGGAGCATGAACCCACAACCTCCAGGTCCCTGGAGCTGTGTGACTGCAATGCTACCTGCTGCACCACTGTGCCACCCATTGTTCATTCATTAAGAATAAAAGAAATAAATAAAATGGTAGTAATACACTAGGTTCATGACCACTAACATTGGAATCCCTAACTGTAAATCATTTAAACCAAAACTCACATGTACTTTTGGATACATCCATCCATCCATCCATTATCTGTAACCGCTTATCCAATTTTAGGGTCGCGGGGGGTCCAGAGCCTACCTGAAATCATCGGGCGCAAGGCGGGAATACACCCTGGAGGGGACTCCAGTCCTTCACAGGGCAACCAAGACACACACACATTCACACCTACGGACACTTTTGAGTCGCCAATCCACCTGCAACGTGTGTTTTTGGACTGTGGGAGGAAACCAGAGCACCCGGAGGAAACCCATGCGGACACAGGGAGAACACACCAACTCCTCACAGACAGTCACCCGGAGTGGGAATCGAACCCACAACCTCCAGGCCCCTGGAGCTGTGTGACTGCGACACTACCTGCTGCGCCACCGTGCCGCCCCCTTTTGGATACAATATCAAGAAAAGAAAACTCAAGAAAAGAACTAATCCATCACAGTCTTCTGCAGCACTTTTTCCCCGATGGAACTAATAATGAATGCAACCAATAAATTATTGTCAAAGGGTGCAGGATTGTGTTAGGGTTAGTGTCACTCACAGTCTGGGACTTGATGAGGGGTTGGAACCCTCAACCTCAGGACCCTGAAGCTGTGTGACAGCAACCCTACCTGCAGTACCTCAGGTCTCCTCTGTGTTTCCATTTCATTCTAAAGCTAGATCTGATTAAATGCTTGAAGGCTGAGTCTGACAGGTTAAACTATGACTGGTCTCTTACCATTAAGCCAAGGCTTCCCCCAAAATACAGGTTGTAGATGGTGGTTGACACAAAAGAGCCAATATCAACCATAACTACAAATGTATAAGAATATATTCATGTGTTTGGATTGTTTCTAGAAACAGTTTACAAAGGGGTGCTGCAGGAAATCTGGTGGGTTGAGTCTCAGAGTGATAAATAATGTGTGAATATGGAGAGTCAAAATCAAATTAAAGTGCATTTTATAGCAATACATTATAAATTTATTTCAAATAGTTTTAATGGCAAAATAAATAAAGAACGTAGCAGATATGAGGGCCTTTATCAATCTAATCAGGATTTGGGATCTGATGGTGCTGTAAATGTTGTTTCTTTCAACTAAGGTGAATTAGTTCAAGTTTCTCTGTAGGATAATTAAAAACACTTCTTGTTGAAATATGTATTTAGCTCAGAACAGGACCCTCAGGCAAACTACAGTACCTTCAGGGTAATTAACCCAAGCTAGAGGGACCCTGTGACATTTCAATCTCCACTGGGTCCTGACTAAAAGACTCAGGGCCTGGGAGAGGCCTCAAGCCCCGGAGCTCTCATTAGGAACATCAGGCAAAGGTCAGCTCAGTTAGAGAGACATGTTTTTTCAAAAAACATATCCCTGGGACTAATTAGGGAGTCAGTAGAGATGGGCATAAAAGTTCAAGACAAGATAAAGAGTTCCACGGAAACATTTAAGGACCATTAGGATCTGATCATCTTT
This sequence comes from Hoplias malabaricus, assembly GCF_029633855.1. NCBI lineage: Eukaryota > Metazoa > Chordata > Actinopteri > Characiformes > Erythrinidae > Hoplias > Hoplias malabaricus. The sequence continues at coordinate 39,492,815 of NC_089802.1, read as the reverse complement.
TTTTGGTCGTGTTTACAGTGGGCCCTTTGGAAATTACCTTTTGATTGCATAACCCCCCGGCCCCTGAGACCGAGGCACTGATGCTAATCAAAAGGTCAGCAAAGCTGGAAGTTACTAAAAAGGCAGTGAATGTTTACAGCAAACTTGTTACAGCTTGGGCACTAAAGGTGGCTGGAAGTTTTGGGACTCACTGACAGTGAACATAAACATTAGTACACACGGGAAAAGCCCTCAACAGACCCAGCTACGGATAAACATATGTTGTATACAATTTACTTCTGTTTGTTTTTAAAGATATAGCACATGAATAAATAAAAAGGTGACTATATTTTTCTAAAATAATTAAATAGAAAATAATCAACTATTATATAATAAAAAATAATAATTGAAGAAATATTGATACATTTATGAACAACAGAAATGCTCATTGGAATAAAACTGAAAATAAACATTTTCAGTTTTTTTTTTGTTCTTTTCAATACAATTATTTTAAAATGTAGTCCTAAAAGTCAGCTGTTTCTTAATTCTTTTTTATATTTTTGATTAATCAAAATTTGTTACTCAACTGTGTGTCATTTCAGTTGTGCACATTGAGAACTTTACAGCAATCCATCATGGTAAAGTTATAATTTAACATACTGTATGTAGTACACTCTGAAGGTGATTTTAAGGCTGAGTTTAAAAACTGTAAATAGAATTTGATCAGAATTATAACTTCAAACATAGTGTATGAATTAGGACTGAAATATAACCTATGAGGTCCTGTCATGCTAAATATAATATATAATGGACCTGGGAGTTTTCAACCCCAAACAGCCATAACATTAAAACAGAATTGACACAGACTTATTAGGTGATTTTTAAAAACACATTATTATAGTTCGATTCCCCTGCTCTTTTGTCATTTGATGATAAAGGTTGGGTATAGTATTAAAAATGACACCTTTATATATATTAAGGAGTAAAAATAATAATACACTAGGTTCATCATCACTAACATCGAAATCCCCACCTTTAAATGATCTAAACCCAAACTCACACATACTTTGGAAACAATATTATCCCCAAGAACAGTCTGACTGATCAAAGTCATGTAATCAGGCTTCTGCTTGATAGTAATGAAAATATATAAAGAAACATTAAAACGTATTTGTTTCCGCACTTATTGTTCATATTCTCAGCTCCACTGACCTCACGGGTCACCCTGTAGTGCTACAAAATTGCAGCTGGAGTTTTTAAATGCTTCAGTTTCACTAGTTCACATATATCCAGTGAAATGTGTCCTGGGGACAGCGTCCTGTGTCACTGATGAAGGACTAGAGGACAACCGACACACACTGTGCAGCGATAGATGAGCTACTGTCTCTGATTTTACATCTACAAGGTGGACCAACAAGGGAGGAGTGTCTCACAGAGTGGACAGAGAGTGGACACAGGGTCTAAAAACTCCAGCAGCACTGCTGTGTCTGATCCACTCGCACCAGCACCACCCACTCTAACACACCACCACCACATCAGTGTAGAATAATAAAGTGCTCTTGTGTGGTCAGTGGAGCTGAGAGAATGAACAGGGAGTGTAGAAACAAAGAGGTGGCTTTAATATATTGGCTGATTGGTGTATTCTTTAAGAACAAAAAAGCAACATGTTATTTTTTAATCTACTCCGGATTTAAGGCTTCAGCTCAGATGTCATGGTCAGTGATACAGTGGATTAATGTGAGGAGTAGTTTCTCTGTAACATGCAGCTGACCCTAACTGTGTTTGTTTGATCAAATCCTTTGATGAGTGTCACAGAGCTCAATGGCAGTGGGGAGCTTACTGAGGCCCACTGTGTCAGATGGGACTTTATACCTGTGTAATATTATACCTGAGGTTAATAAATATAATATTTATACCCTAAATTAGGATCATAATAAACGTGAGGAATGCTGTGTGCTCTCCCTGTGTTTGTGTGGGTTTCCTCTGGGTACCACAGTACAAACACAGGGTGTGTGACACTGTCCACAGGTGTGTGTGTGAGAGTGACTGGGTGAGTGTGTGATGCTCTGTCCAGGGTGTGTTCCTTCTTGTGCCCAGTGATTCCAGACACTAATTAGGACCAAGCATTTACAAAAGATTTATAAAAAATTAAATTAAAATGAATATTGTAGTAGTTGTAATAATAATAATATTATTATTAATAATAATAATAACAATAATAATAATAATAAAAATCTAATGTTTTTTGTTAATTACAAAAACAGCAGAAATATTAAAGGAAATATAAATAAAAAGGAAAAATAAAACAGTAAATGAATTCAAATTATACAAATAATTAAAATTTGAAAAAAAAAATGCAATTGCATCAATAAAATATTGCAGTAGAAAGAAAAAAGTGTGTGAAGAAGAACAACAACAAATAATAATAATAATAATAAAATAAATAAATGTAAAGTAATAAACACTGTACCGTGACCCTGAACTGGATAAATGGTTACAGGCAATGAATGAATGAATAAAGTAATTAAAAGAGTATTGTGATATTAACTGCAGTGCTAAGCAAAGCCACAGAGAGCAGTAACGTGTTTGGTTTAGATTTGAAGATCACATTTGTGGCAAATCTAATGTCAGTGAGTGAACGCTGCCTCCCTCTGTGGTTCTGACTCAGGGTTTATACACTTCAAGCAGATCAGCAATTCTGTATTTAATCAGTAGCCACTGCAGTGGCGTTGAAATCTGGGCGATGCGCTTGGTTCTCCTTGCTCTTGTAAGCAGATGTTTGGCAGTGACTGAGCACCCTTTCACCCCACCTTTTAAATAATCGCTAATATTTATTAAATAATAAAAAATTAGGTTATATGTGGTAAAATTTTAAAATCCTACAACAAGAATGTTGTGTCTCTAAGGACACTGATAATTTATTGAGTATATACTTGTGTTTAAAGCTAGAGCAGCAACTGTGGTGCGATTGTTAATGTTGCACCCACACAGCTCCAGGACCAAGGCCTGTGTCAGATCATAGTCTTGGGTTTGGTGTGATTCCCCCACATCCTTAAACAGTAACTGACGTTTTTCTTGTGCCGCTGTGTCCCTGCTGCCAGTCCCAAGCCTGGAGGAAATGTGAGGGAAAACCTGAAGTAAAACCTGTGCCAAATCTGCAGTGCAGGTGCCAGGATGACATCTGAAAGTAGAACATCTTTAAACATTAAAGGGGACATATTATGATTTAATTTGTTTGGTTTAACAAGACCAGCCAGTCAGTTTTCTGTGATTTGCCTAAGTCTGAAAGCATGGGATAATACGAGTCATTCTGTTTCTGCTCCGCTTCTGACGTCAAGTGCAGAGACTTTAGGAAAAGCCCCACCCCCTCGTCTGAGTCTGTCCAATCACAGCGTGTTTATGTGAGAACACAAAGATGAGGTTAAATGCAGCTAAACAGACACAACGAGTACGAAGAAATAAGAGCACTGAGTAAAAACGGAGAATAAAGAGAAAATAATCACCTAAAAACCAGCTCCTCACTGCTGTGCGCTCAGGGTCTGGGTGAACAGTGAGTGGCTCATTTTCATTTAAAGGAACAGTGGCTGAAAGCTGTTTAGACAGTGAGGAGAATGCTGCTGTGGGGCTTGTAAAGCATATTACTATTACTTGAATAAATTATGTCTATTTTTAATATATGAATATTTAAAACTTTGCTTTTTTAAAAAGAAATTTGAAAACAAATATTATAATTGTAAAACCACCTTTTAAAGCAAGGCTTTCATGGTTCGTGTAACACTCATATTGTCTAACCTGGTAATCTGTGTACTATACAGCAATAATTAAGCTCAGTAGACACAGGAAATATAGGAGTTTGCTACTCTAAGGACCAGTATGTCTAGGCTTGTTAAGGAGGTGGGGGTGTGTGTCACCATGAACCACAAACAAGAAAAAGTTAAAGTAAATGATTGGCTTTACTTAAAAAATATACATATACTATTAAACACACAAAACACATGGTATTGCTTGTGAGATATTATTGTTGCTATTAATGTAGCTTGTTCTAAGTTTACACCTTTAAATTTCAATAAACCCAACAAATAATATCTAATAAATCAAGAAATAAAAATAAAAAAATACAAAAAAATGTTAAACCATTAGTTGCAATGTGGAAAGAAAAATAAATGTGTCTCCGTCTTTTTATTGCAGCCCTACTACATAACCATGTAGTTCAGCATAACTCAAGAGTGGTCAGATCGGTCAGTTCTTTTGGGTGGCTCGCCATCAATTTCACAGAAGGGTTCCAAGATGAGATGGGGAAATCCACTCTCCAGGACTTCCAATGCCCTCTAAAAACCTGACCTCTGGAATGAATGTACAGCTGTTAGTCACTTTTCCTCAATAGCTCTAGAACCAGCAACTGCAAAATCTGTGTTTATAAGTCAAGTTATAAACCACAGAGGGTCTTCTCGACACTGTCAACTCTTTGTAGCTGTATCCTCAACCAGGTATTTTTTTTTTTAACAACAAAGAACTGTGATTTTAATTGTTATTTAGGCTAACTGTCATTTTTACCACTGTGTTCTTTTTAAATCAACTTTGATTTTAATTACACTGTTTAACAAATTGCAGGATTCTTTACACATTCTGACTCAATACAAGGCTTCAGCTCTTCTACAGCCTGCTGTTGCCTGATTCTCCTCTTAATGGTGCACCCCAGGAGAGGGATTTTTGTTGTAGTTGGTGAATGATTACAATCTTGCAGTGAACATTTCAGATGTTTTTTTTTTCAAAATGTTTTACCAATCTCTTAGAGTTTTGCCCAAAGTGGTTGGCCCAAGACACCTCTGCTGCAGACAGTGAGCTGTTAACAGAAGCACCTTTTTTTACCCGATCCTGACCCCGTCGTCTGTTACCAGTTCATCTGTTTATTATGGAAGGTTTTAAGATACAAATACATCTTGAATTTTCTGTAAATTAGTCACTGTTCTCCGACCCTTTTCCAGAGTGTGTTGCAGGCATCAATTTCCTAAATGTAAATTTAACCATACATTATGAGTGTATTCTAGTGCACTAGTGGCAGGCACTCAACCCCAGCACCCAGGGAGCAGTTGGGGTTAGGCGACTTGGCTCAAGGGCACCTCAGCCATGGACTGAGGAATTACTTCACCCCGGCCCCCAATTTTCTTGCTGGTTGAGGGGATACAAAACAAAATTCAATTCTTGGTTTAAAACACTAAAATATTTTTCATTTGTGGTTTTCAGTATAAAAAAGCTTCAAGAGAAAAATGATATCACAGAATCAGGTTTTATTTAAATTTATAAAATATTCCTCAACTCTAAAAAAAGTTTTTTTTAAATATATCATTGAATGTAGGTCAACATCCAAACTAAGGAGATTAACCCTCTCATTCCCAGAACATTCCTGCATCAATCAGCCACACCACTCTGAAAAGTTAAGTCTTTATTTCATCCGATGAGAGAATATCATACATTACAAAAACGATTATTAGAAAACATATAAAAGCACAATAACAAAATACAGAAGGTATTAAAAAAGGTGGCATTTTCACACGATTCAAAACAACAAGCTACGTTGGGTAGATTTTCTCAGATGAAAAATGTTTATGGGGACTTTCCACAGAAAATTCCTATTCCCCTCTGACTACTGTTAAAACTACTGCCATTGGTTATAACTGCTTTGTATCTTTGAGTAACTCATCCTCCAGTCTGTTTGCAGTCCTCTGTACGCCATCACAATCAGGGCACTCAAGCGAGGGCAAAAAGAAAAATGCTTAGGCCTCTTTGTAGTTTACTGTGAAGTGGATGACTGAGTCAGTGAAGCTGATCATATCTCTCATCCCTGTATGCGATCCCAAAACCCATACTTTACCCCAGCAGAGGTATTTACAGCTTGATGTAGTAAAGCTGGAAACAACACTGGCATGAAACCTGATCTAAATTTCCAAACACTAGCTGTGAAATGCCAAAACACCATTAATGAAACTGAGTTGAATGGACATACAATACACTATAGAAAGGTAACAATATATAACACCAATACCAAATACTGATACAAGCTTCGCCATAAATATTTATCTCATAACCATATAAAGCAAATCAAGTATAAATAGGGTACAAAGACATCTGTATCCAACTTGGGAATTCACATTCAGAACTCCAGCTTGTGTGTGGTCATGCACAGTGACTCTGAATTTAGTTATGCTTCATTTGCATGTTCTCTTCCCACAGAACCTTGGTTTTGGTAGAACTTGTTTTTTTTGGGGGGCCAGATTAGGCCATCACTTGAGTGCCCCTCAAAGGGAGCTCAGCACCCAAAGCCCACAGGCTTCCAGATGATGATTATGTCTCATTTCCGTGTGAGCAATTGATTCTCCAGCTTCTCCAGTCGTGTAGCCATTGCTGAGAGTGACAGAGAGTTAAGGGATTTGTGTGGGATATGGTGAATAGAATTTATTAGACAGGTTTTTAGAGATAAAACAAGAAAAGCCCTTTATAAATCCCAAACGGACCCCAGAATACAGCACACATGGTTCTTCAGAGGTTCTGTACATGTTTGCCGTAGGTTCACAGCCCATATGACTGTGTAATATTTTACCTTAAAGTTACAGCATTGTGGTTACAGCATTAAAATCATTGTGGTGCTTCACTGAGCTGTAAAAGAGAGAATGGAGCCTCTGTTGCTGCCATTCCAGAATCTGCACTGCAGAAACTACACTTCGTAACTTTCAGAGGAGGGTAGGAATCCACTGGACTGTCAATACTAGCCGTCACATTTGGATGAAGCACAGTGTAGACCCCATGTCTAGTTCCTCTTCCAATGCCAGACACGGATAGTCCCTCAGACCTGTCTCTGGTTCTGGCTGCAGTACAGCGGAGGGAAATCGACATGCAGCAGTGGAGACTGCAGTGAGCTCCAACATTAGCAGTGAGCTCCACATGCTCCGACAGATCTAACTGCACTATCCCCTGCTTCTTGCTGCCTTCTGCATCCAGAGCCAGGGTCTGGCATAATTGTTGACATAAAAGCACGTTAAAACCTTTTTCTTTCAGGATCTCACCAGTCTGAATATGTGCTTCACTCAAATAATATAATTTCAGGTTTAGTTAATTTTCAACTAACCTCCAACCTTAAATAAACCTCTTAAAAACGTAAAACCAACAGGGTTCCTGTACTGTTTCCAAAATAAAGAACCCGATTTCTAGTACTAAACAGAACCCTTTTTCCTATAGAGAAGTGTGGTTTTAGAACATGTTTTGCCATACATACTGTTGGAGTGTCTGAAATATAAACTCGGTGGTGTGACTGGTGGTTTTGATAAAGCTGACATGGCATCATAAAGTCTCTCACTGGGGATCTGATACACCATTTACCCTCCTCAGTGTGGTCAGGGTGGTCTTACTCAGGATATGTTATCAACTGGCTCTTCTTACTCAGGCCTGCACCAGGTTATGCCTGTTATGTTATGGTTGATTATATTTCAGCAGCTGCAGTACCTTAACCTTCACTTCCTGTAAAGCAAAATAAACAAATTAAACCTATGTGATCTTCTCTTTGCTCTGAAAATGGACTGAATATACACAGGGCCAGATGTGTGCATGAGAGCAGGCCGAGCACAAGTTTGTCCCAATGCAACAACGATGTGCTCTCAGTATTTATCAGCGTGAGATTGACTGAAGCCGTACTATTCACTATAATTCACTATTACTATTTTTTTTGCTGCACTTAACGTATTGGTGGGATACCGAGCAAAAACATAAATGTAACATTCTGAAATAGTTTTAACTTGCTTTGACTCAGAACAGAGGGTCTTAGTCCCAGTCTGGACAACCTCTATATCAGTGGTCGCTCAACAGTCGATCGCGATTGGCACGTCAACCTTCAGGTCCATAGCTGTGTAATCCATAGCATTACTATAGCTGTGAATTCATGTCTCTGACCAGTAGTGCTGCTGCTCTGTATTGTCTCTGCCCTGTCTGAACCAACACAGCGGTGGTGCTGAGGGCTGCGGTTTCAGAATGGGAGATAATATCCAAATACTTCATACGGATTACAACCGTGTGAGAGTCACACTATAGTCTGGTGTTATGTTGAGTTGTTACCTTAATGTACTTTTATAAGTACAGCCACCTAAATAAAAAAGGGGGTAGGATATCCGGCCAAAAGAGGTATATCCAGAAAATGCACCGTGTGAGGGGAAAGATCATGTAATTAAATGTAATTACAGTGAAAATAATTAGTTAGTGAATTTAAATAGGAACGGTGAAGTCATTAACGGTAAGCTAATTGTATTATGCACCACAGGAAAACAGATTTACCTTGAAAAAACTGAAATTTGTGGATCTGAGCATGCACAGAGCTGCTATAGGATAGGTATCCACCACAGCCAACAGCTGTACATTAATGTAGTAAATGAAAAGTTTCATTTTATGTTACTGGAGGCAACAGGGACATATACAGCTTTGTTATTTTAAGTAGCCAGAGCCTGGCATTTATGCTGGTAGATCTTTCATTTGTTCAGTTTTCAAAAGGTGATTTTATACGTAAAAGGTTTGTGACCACTGCTCTGTATGGTCTGTATTATTAGTGGTGTCCAAAACATCATTAATGCTATGTACTGAGGCACTGAGACATGTCTGAATTAAGTGTTTCTATTAAATGATGTTTGGTAAGGCTGATATTTAAAGGTGTATATGTAGCATTCGCTGCCTTACATTTCTCAGTAGCCTGTGTGTCAGCCCTGTCAGCAGAACGCGTCAGAGGGAAATGGCGGACAAGCTAAGAATCTGTACAAACAGAATTTTATTTTATCTTGATATACCATTTCTGACCAGAAATAGCCTAATCATGGCTCTGATATCTCCAAACACTGTAATTATTTTGGCTAGCAAAGTTTAGCATGTTCTAACCTTAGCTAAAATTAGCTTGTTGTGTAAAGTTACTTTGCTAGTGCAAAAATTAGCTACAAATTCAGTGAAAATGTTTTTAATTTAAGGTTACTCCGACAAGTGGCAGTCAGATATCGGTATTTGGGCAAAGTTGTCACGTTTTAACCTTCAAATGGTGCCTCAAATGAGATTTGATACTATTTTGTAAATAAATGTTATTGATTGGACAGCCACGATATTCGGTGCTTGAAGGACAGAAATGCAGTTTGTGTTTCCCAGCCTCACAGTCCATAACATGCCCGTTCAGGCTGGTGTGCCATTTTAGTACAGAAAGCGATGACCAGAATGTGTCAGAGTCTTTAAAATCCTAAAACACTGGTCCTAGAGAAAGTCCACCACTTCTGAGGAGTATGTTGTATTGTTTCATGTGGGAATTATGGGATGCTTTTTGACTTTTCTGAAAAATAAAGCACAATAAGAAAAACAAAAAACAATAGAGAATAGTATTTGAAACCATGAACCCAGAAGTATCTACCATCACTGGGGGACATCTGTTTCTACACTCTGAGGCTGGACACAGAGCTCTTTTGAGGCCAGATGAATGTCAGAATGAGAGATTAGGAAACAAAGAGCCATTCAGGCTGTGGTCGGCTTGGTCTGGATGGTTCCTGTGAGGAATCAGACCAGAGAGGCCGGTCTGTTCAAGATCAGACACAGACTTACTATACTCTTATTCTTCACAGACAAGCCTCTGGTTTAAACATGTTGATTAAAATAAATCATGTGAAATGCTGCACAAACAGCCACCGTGACCAGTGACTTGTGGTCAGACATTTTGTGTACAGTGGAGTCCTCAAGTCCTTTTTTTTGTTATAATTAAATAATACATTCATTCAATCATTCATTTTCTGAATGAATTTCCAGAGACTACTTTCTCTAATTTAAGAGTGTTTTTATTTCAGATGATATCAGCCTACATGAATTTCTCAGTGTGCGGTAAAACCTCTGTAATAATACACTTCATGGCAAAGTTACATGAGACATGCCCACAGTCCATTAGCCACAGCATTTTTCTTTTGCTTGTTATAACATATTTTAAAAATAAAGATTAATAATTAAAAAAGCACCCCCCCCCCCCCCCAATATTAGAATAAAATCAAATACCATTGTTACAGTAAGTGTGATATTCAGTTTGTGAATGTTTGAGTTTAACCCTTTCCTTGTGACAGTCCAGTATTATTTGAGTTTATTGTCCAAACCCTAGTTTTAGCGGTTAAGAAACTCTTTATTGTAAATCAAGTGTGCTGTTGACTTAACAAACCCATACGATCAAGGAGAACATCTGGAAACAAAAACTTTGTTCTTCACTTGGTCACAACACAGCTACTACTTTAAGGAAAAATAATCCTTTTACTTACTGTGCTTATTTTTGTATTTATTGTGTTTATATATAGTTTTATACAAGCTTTGCACATATTGTTCCTGCCTCGTGACCCTGAGCTGGGTGAAGCACTTACAGAAGGTGAATGAATGATTGAATGAATGAGTATACATCCTGGCTGTCCAACTAGTGCTGTCATTTTGACCCGCTGCTGCTCTCATCTCATCAAAGGGCAGTGTTTTGGGCTTGATATGTGACAAGATCCTGAGGCTGTGAGCTCTACTGACCAGCAGAGTCCTGTCACTTATCAAGCCTTTATACACAAAGTTCCCAAAGTAGTTCCAAGCAAAGCTGCAGTGCATGCTGGGAGCTACCCCCTGGTCCCCATCCAGCACAGCGCAGCTACTGCACAGTAGTATTCTGTATACGTATATTTTTACGTAATCTCAAGTTTCTTTCTGGAATTAAATAAAGAGTATTAGAGTTGTTAGGACTCAGAGCTGTGAAGGATATGTTTCTGGTTGAGTTGTGTGAGTGTGGTCATAGTGGCCTGCTGGAACTCCACAAGGCTTTCACAAGCGCATGGGTCCTTCACCTCAATTTCCCCTTGACTCTCCTCTGAAAATATGCAGAAGAGAAGGAGAAGGTCATTAGATTTGACACAGGGGGAATGACTTAACATCGGTGTAAGAACACCCACCTGCAGCATGTATTTACAGAGCTTTCTCACCTGTAACGCTCAATGACCACTAGAGGGTGCTAATGCATAATGTTCAAATGAGAAGAAACGAGGGGATGCTTTATCCTCATATGCTGTTTTTATTTTACTTTTGTGTATTTTGTAGCCAATTATAATAATATACAATAATATCCCTGGACCAAGAGGATGAATCAATGATTGATGAGTGTGGTTTATTTGGGTGGGCAGACCCAAGACCTGAAGACTTTAAAAACACTAGCAATAGGGGGTCCCCAGAGGAGACATTTGAATGGAGTGTTAAAGAAACTTAAAATCTGGACACAGTATAAGCCCCATGAACTCTCTCCTCGGTCACAGATAAAGAATGTAATGAAGCGAACACTTCTCTATTTCTGAGGCATTTTTCCACAAGGTGCTTGAATGAAACTTCATGGAGTTACAAAGGTAACAGCCTTCACAAATGCCTGGTCTGATTCATGCTTTGAGAAGGTCACATTATGTGCTCCAGAGGGGCTTTTTTGACCACCCCTATGGCCTTGTACACCTAAACTGGTGCAAACAAGCGGTGAGAAACAGTAATAGGGACCTAATATTTGTTTTCTGATGATATAAGTAATATTACTATAAAAGCTGTACCTCATCTTTAAACTATTGTGAAGCTAAGAATCTTAGTGATTCTCCCTTCTAGATTTGACTACTGCAATGCCCTGCTTTCTGGATGGTCCATTAAAAGCCTGAATGAGCTCCAGCTGGTCCAGAGCGATGCAGCCAATGTTCTTACATAACCATATTATACTGATATTATCAGCCCTACAATGGGCAGCTAATCAAAGCCCAAACTGATACCAGTACCAATGAACCTGTTTGCTTTTATGAAACATTAAGCCTATGAATGTTTGGCCCAGATGAGGCACATCTGCAGTTCTCTTATGGCCCAAATGTGTCTGACATCTGGGAAGGTGCTGGCTGCCTGTTTGTGCCTAGAATCTAAAAATCTACTGCAGGGGGCAGAGCCTTTTCAAATAGAGCCCCCAAGCTTTGGAATAACTCAGACACTATCACTCACCTGGGGCTCACTTGGGGTTTGGACCCAAAATTCTGTAAATCTGCTTTTTGACATTGTCAGTCATGGCAAGAGCTCTGTAAATAACGATGATTTGAACTGAATTGAATTTTTAAAACTGCTGCAAGCAGAGTCTAGTACCATGCCACACCATGCAGTGCGTTTTTCTTTAGTTTTCTGCTCTGTTTTGTGGCATTCCAACATGCTCTTTTCCCTCTTACCTGCACAGACATTGAGTTTGAGGTTCTCTGCGATCTGGGTAATGGCTGTGAAATCAGCGGTGTAGAAGAAGTGTTTGTCCACTGGTTCAGAGGCAATCAGTCTCAGCTCATCCTCCACAGCTTTCCCCACACCAACAGCATACATAGTGATGCCTGTAAAAAGAAAAGTGAAAAGCTGTAGATCTACAGCACAATTGTGAACAGAAACAGCTAATGATGATGATGATGTATCGCTCACCCGCGTCCTTGGCCTTCTTGGACCACTCTGTAATGTCGTCCTGAGAGCGACCGTCAGTAAACACCAGGCCGATCCGAGGGATGTTCTTCGATGGAGGGCGAGCACCTTCAGCCTCAGAGAAACTGTTCTCCACCATGTGCTTCAGCGCCAGACCAGTCATGGTTCCCTTCTCCATGTACTCCACCTTCAACACAGCGGCCTTGATCTCCTCCTTGCTCTTGTACATGTTGAGAGAGAACTCGGTCCTCACTCGGCTGGAGTACTGAACGAGTCCCACTCTGGTTCTGTGACCTGAAATATCCAGCTGGTCTACCACCTGATTGACAAACTGCTTAACGAGCTCAAAGTTCTGGGGCCGTACACTTTTAGAGCCATCGATCAGGAGGACCAGGTCAATGTTGGATGATCTGCAGCCTGGAAGTGAGGAAGAACATAGTGTTTAGAACGAGTCTCTGATCTCAGATAATAATAAAGCGCTTCTCTCATGTCATAGCTTTGGCTCAACATACAGCAGATACAGTACCAGTCATCTGGACACCAGATCTTCTCATCAGTAATTGGTGGAATGGGTCTAGTCACTGTATAGAGCTGTGTATCAGCCCCTACCTCTGCACAACCCCAGTTACAGTCTCAGACACAATAAGAAGAGAGCGGTTCTACAGATTAACTCTCGATGACGCCACAGCTGTTCACTGAAAACCGTTCCAGGTTACGACCTCATGAAGCTGACTGAGAGAACGGAGAAAGTGTGAAGCTGTCATCAAAGCAACAGGGGTCTACTGTGAAGAGTCTAAAGTATAAAACATATTCTGGTTTGTTTCACACTTTTGTTTAGTACATAACTCCATATGTGTTCCTTTATTGTTTTAATGTCTTGCACATTCATTTACAATGTAGGAAATAATAAAAAGCACCAGTCAAATGTCCAAACATTTGACTGGTACTGTATTTATATAAAAATATACCCATTGCTGAACAATAATTGAATAAATATATAAATTGGAATATAAAATATTTTAATAACAATGATATGATTTTTAAATGCATTTTAAATATTTCAATATACATTATTTACAGCATCTGTCACTATCTGACCTTCATTACAGGGCTACCGTCAGTTCACTGCACTAATTTTAAATTTTTGTTCTTGGCAGTTTGGTCTTGGCAGTTTTTTCTGTGGCTTTCTTATTGTTCATATCAGTATCAGAAATATATCATATTTCACTGGCTCTTGATGTGTGGGCCAGACATGAGCCAAAAATCAATTCAGCCCAGATTTTGTGCACAACACACCTGGTGTCTTGCCCATATAAAGTTGACCTGTGGCAGAGCTGAGGCAGCCAAACTCACCCTGAGTCAAATGAGGGCCATAAAAGAGCCCAAGATGTGGGCCACATTTGGGCCAAACCTTGATTGCTATCTGGGTAACATTCTGTCTGCTGAGAAGGTAAATGCACCACAGATGTTAAAGGTTATGCTAGCTAACTTGTTGATTACTTGTGGTTAACGTGTAGCTAACAGTTTTTGGGTGTGTTCTTGCTCTTACGAATATGTGGTTTAAATGTGTGGGGATGTAAGTCTAAGCACCACTTTCCCACCTCTAAACCAAGATAAACACATCATTAAATCAGCCAAAGAGGACTTCAGCTAATGATTTGAACCAGGTGTGTTTAGTAAGGTAGAATACTAAACAGTTGCAGCTAGAGGGTGACACCTAACCCAAGAGTCCTCGATTCCAATGAATCCCAGTGACTCCAGATGTTTGTATTCTGTGCCTCATCTAGCACATTAGCATAAACTCCAGGACCGGGTTAAAGTCACAAAGCCCCCCCCCCCCCCCCCCCACATATATGAAAACTACCCCTTGCATGCCATGTGGTTTTAAACTCACACAACCCCAACTATAAGTCAAAGAAATGGAGGAAACAACTGGAGGAAATTGGATGTTCTTACTTCCACAGCTCTTTCCATCATCCTGTAGAACATGGCCTTCAGGGCAGATGCAGTAGTACGATCCTGGAGTGCTCACACACTGGTGCTCACAGCCATGCTCCACTACCTTACACAGGTCATCAGCTACAGAAACACACACACAGACAAAGGAATGAATTAGTGGATTCACATTCAAAAGCAAATGAATATTAACAGTGATGTATTTTTCTGAAATCTATTTAAGAATGACTTCCTGTTGTTCAGATAATGAAAAGCTTACCAAGCAGTGATTTGGAAGATTATTCACTACACAATAATCAATCCCTAAACCTAATTCCCAAGAAATCCCAAACAACTACATAGTACACACAGTATGGTGTACTATGCTGTGCCAAAGTTCCTCTGAAGACATCTTGGGAAAGTTCCAGAAAGGCATCTAGTCTTGGGGAATGACTGGGTCGAGATTGTGATGAGTGTGGAACAAGTAGGTGGTCTTGGTAGGGAGCTTTTCACCAGTCTGGATGAACGGATCAACAGCAGTTGAACTATTCCTGCCTCCCAGATGAGGAAAGGCTTAAAAGGCAAGACAGCAATATTTGGATCAAGAGCACCTGACTGGAGTACACGGGAATGTGGAAGATTATACATTCTTTTGTGCTTGGTGTTGTTGGAAGCAGAGCCGACAAGGAATTATTTCAATAGTTCACTGTGTGTGTGTGAACCCTACCCTTTGGGTTTGGACTCCAACTGTCCTCACTGCAACACACACACTTTCGAGTCTGTCCCGTGGTTGGGACGACACCACGCTAGATGTTGGAGTCTCAGTGTTCAACCCGCAAACCATAAAGGAGACATGCTGATGACCCATTACTGTTTCAGTCCTTATTCATTTTTTGCCCATTAACACCATGGGAACGCACTCCATTTAGCTCAGATCGGTTCTGTTTCCCCAGAGAAAACTGTACTAATCTGATCTAATCTGATAAGTCTTTGATCTTAAAGGGGATGGACATGTTATGAAAATATTGCTTGTTTGGTGCATATTAACATTAATGTGTGGATCTGGAGTCCACCAACACACACACACCCACCAATGCCTATCGCCTTCAGCAGCCCCGGACCAAACTCTTTACTATGGGAGACTTTTCAAGCTGTTGCCCCACATCTTTGGAATACACTCCCAGATTCTCTGAGGGCACCACAGAGCATTTTTTTTTTTTTTTTTGCATCTGATCTTGTTTTTATTTAATTGTTTCTTAATGGATTTTTTATTGCTTCTGATTATTCTGTAGCACTTTGAGATATCCTTGAAATGTAAAGTGCATTACAAATAAAATGTATTATTATTATTATTATTGTTATCATTATTATTATTATTACACTGTGAAACAAGACCCCAGTCAGTTTTCTGTGTGCTTCCTAAGTCAGAAAACATGGGATAAAACGAGGCGTTCTGATTTTGCTCCGCTTCTGACGTCAAGTGCAGAGACTTTAGAATGGCACCGCCCCCTTGTCTGAGTCTGTCCAATCACAGCGCTGGACTGTGTGTGAGTGCAAAGATGAGGTTAAATGCAGCAAAACAGAAACAACAAGCACAGAGAATTAAGAGCACTGAGTAAAAACGTAGAAGAAAGAGAACCTAGCCAAAACAGCTAAAAAACAGCTTCAGCTCATTGCTCCTCACTGCTGTGTGCTCAGAGTCGGGGTGAACAGTGAGCAGCTCATTATCATTTACTCAACTCAACTCAACTTTACTTATAGAGCACTTTAAAACGCCAACAGCTAAAACAAAGTGCTGTACAAAATATGTTTATAAAACAAAATAAAATAAAAATTACCAATAAGGAAAAATAAATAACTTAAATAAAACAAAACTAATAAAACAAAACAAACGTCTCATGCTGGGTTAAAAGCCAAGGAATAAAAATGGGTTTTAAGATAAGTTTTAAAAATCGAAAGTGAAGAAGCCTGCCTAATCTGTAATGGCAGGCTATTCCACAGTTTCGGTGCAGCAATTGAAAAGGCTCTATCTCCTCTGAGCTTGCGTTTTGACCTCGGCACCTCCAGGAGCAGCTGATCAGCTGACCTGAGGCACCGAGCAGAGACGTGGGGATGTAGCAGCTCAGTGAGGTAAGTTGGGGCGAGTTCATTTAAAGATTTAAAAACAAATAAGAGAATCTTAAAATGTACTCTAAAATGCACAGGCAGCCAGTGGAGAGAGGCCAGAATGGGAGTTATGTGTTCCCTCTTACGTGATCCTGTTAAGAGTCGGGCAGCAGCATTTTGTACCAATTGGAGACGTCTGAGGGAGGACTGACTGACTCCAAAATGCAGTGCATTGCAGTAATCCAGCCGGGATGTGATGAAGGCATGGATTACTGTTTGAAAGTGCTCATGTGTGAGAAATGGCTTCACCTTTGCCAGCTGCCTCAGGTGGAAAAAGCTGGACCTAACTACTGTGCCTATTTGGCGGTCCAATTTAAAATCACTGTCCATCTTAAAACCCAAATTTAAGATAGTTGGCTTCACATACAAAGTCAAGGGGCCCAAATCAACTGGAGGGGTTTCACAGGGACCACTGGGACCAAACACCATCACTTCTGTTTTGTTTTCGTTAAAATGTAAATTAAAGCCATCCAGTCTTTAATGTCATTGAGACATAACAAAAGTGGTTTAATGGAGAAAGCATCTTTCTTCTTCAAAGGGACATATATCTGGCTGTCGTCAGCATAACAGTGGAATGCAATGCCGTGTTTTCTCAAGATAGAGCCCAATGGGAGCAGATAAAGTGAGAAAAGGAGGGGTCCTAAGATTGAGCCCTGTGGAACTCCATATGATAGAGGAGCTGAGGCGGATTCTGAGCCAGCAAAACTCACACACAAAGTTCTGTCCGTCAGATAGGACCTAAACCATTCCAACGCACTACCACTAATGCCAACTAGATGCTGCAAGCGGGAAACTAAAATGTTGTGATCTACTGTGTCAAAAGAAGCAGTTAGATCCAGCAGGACAAGAATTGCATGGTCCCCAGAATCATTGGCCAGGAGAATATCATTGAAAACCCTGAGCAATGCTGACTGTACTATGCAAGGTTTTAAAACCAGACTGAAAAACCTCCAGAATATTATGCTCATCCAAAAATAATTTCAGTTGAGCATAAACAACTTTCTCCAAGATCTTTGAAATAAAAGGCAGCTTGGAAATAGGCCTATAATTAGCCAGTACTGTATGGTCGAGGCCAGGTTTCTTGAGCAAGGATTGTACTACAGCATGTTTAAAACTCACAGGAACAGCACGAGAAGACAGGCTGCTGTTAATAATGGCCAGAACCTGCTGCCCTATAGTATGAAAAATCTCTTTTAGAAAGTGAGGAGGCAAAACATCACAAGGAGAACCTGAGGGCTTTAAATGGCCCACCACATCCTCCAAGTGCGACAGAGTCACCGGCTCAAGCCTGTCAAACACAGCCAAGCAAGGGGCAGAGCCAGAGGGGTCAATAGCAGGAGCTGTGATAAGAGCTCTTGCAGTAACAATCTTATCAATAAAAAAGTGCAGAAAGTCATTACACATGTCAGGAGATGCTTCCAATTTAAAGCAACAGGTGCTGAAAATGTCTGGTTTGAACAGGGTTGTTTAGACAGGGGGAGATGGCTGCTGTGGGGTTTGAACAATGTGATGTTTTGATTAAAGTAGTTTACCGATGTTTCATTAAAACCCAGAATTGTGTTCCCTCATGGAAAAGGTTTAGATAGCTCTACAATATTGGGGAACAGAGCATTCTCAATATTTTTGCTCAGATATAATGTCTGAGATAGGTTTCTCATTTTGTTTTTGCTTACAAAAGTAAATCAAAAACTATGTTAGCTCCCTGCTGCTCGCTACCTGTGGACTCTTGACTAGATTCATAGTTGCTGATATTTATTATTGGCAAGAAAATGAGAAAATCTGAAAAACACAAATCATCCTCTGAAAGCCTTTGCAGAATCAAGGAACAGAATTTGTTTTGGAGCTGTTCCACGGGAACAGGGACTGGGAAGTTCATTAAGACTGTTTTGCTCTCGTGTTGATCCTGAGCATTCTTCATGTTCCTGGAAAAGTGCAGCGACGTACTGAAGTGGAAATGGAGCCCCTGAGATCTCTGTTGTGATAATGTGTGTGGATTAGGTTCTCAGAAGATGATAATGAGAAAAAGTCAGATGGAGTTTTGTCACCTGGGAATTTCTTAATCTATGAGTGAGGATTAGAGTATCATTACTGAACCTGAGGATATCAGGCAGTGAGTGTACTTTCAATTCTTGAAGTGGATGTTGGAAGGAGGAGAAATGGTCAGCGTGAGGATCTGAGTAACTTTGACAGTTTTGGTCGAAGAGTCTCCAAAACAGAAGGGTCTTGTTGGTTGTTGTTTTTTTTTTCGCACTTTGTGCTTAGTACTCACCAAAAGTGGTCCACGTTCACAGGTTGTCCATATTTTGAACACCACACAAGACCTGCAGTTTTGGACACACTCTGTACTAAACATTATGACCACCAGTTTTGTTCTTGTCAAAGTGTCTCAGATCTTTATGCTCACACATTTTGTCCTGCTTCCAACATCAACTTCAACAACTGACTGTTCCCATGATGCCCACCCCCACAGGGAGCACTTCGTCTCTCAGTGGTTTTACACTTGGCCATGCAGCTGTGTCCTTTAGCTCCATACATACCCTGGCAGGTCTTGCCATCCTCCTGCAGAGTGTAGTCCTTATTACAGCGGCAGTAAAATCCATTGAGGACACTCACACACTCATGATCACAGCTGTGATTCCCAAATGAGCAATAGTCAATCACTGAAAGGACAAAGACAACAGGTTGAACACAGTGGCATAAGGGAAACTGTCATGGATTTCAGTATTCAAAAATGGAAAGCATTTTTAAAGTCAACATGAATGAGAAACTCACTCTTCTTTACAATTCGAATCGTCTAGCTTCCTCCACAAGTTACACAGTGCAGTTTCTGCAGTGTTGAACATGGAGTAGCAATGATAGAGGCTCTATTCTCTATTACAGCTGATTTTGAAGCTGTAATTTTATGTTAAAAATATTGCATGGTGTCCTTTTAAAGACAGCTAAATTTGAAAAAAATAATTTCAAGTCTAAAGTCTGCCTCTTGTTATTTAAAATATGAAATGTGGCGATAGCTTCCCTGACTTAGCTAAGCTGGGGAAAGTATCATAAAATGAAAATCCATTTTATAGATGGGGCCCAAGTCACTACATTTCAATCACAGTTCACATAAATGTTTCCATGAATTGTTCATAAACCTTCAGCAAAAAGAAGAACAATATTGACTTCAAGTGGACTTTAAATGAAGGAAAACCTTTTACAACAAAACAATAATGCCCTAGAAGTGTGCTCAGGGTTTGACTGAGTTTTTTAGCTCTTGAGGTAGCTTTATTTGAAGCATTAAAAACATTAATTCTGCTTTTACCCTAAAAGCAGTGCGACAAAACTTGTATTTAACCTGTTTGTGGTAGTGAACACACACACACACACATACACACACTAGTGACTAGGGGCATGAGTGCACACACACTCACAAAGAGAGAGAGAGAGAGAGAGAGCACCTCGGCTCACATGGAGTGGCTGGGGATTAGGTGCCTTACTTCAGAAGCTCTTCAGCTTCCATGTACACTGGGGGAGGAGAAAGAGTTGTTCCCTCACTACCCCCCACCCCCCCAAAAAAAAGACTTTCAGGCCCAAGTCTGCTTCTCCTTACATACATAGGAACTTTTAGTCTGTGTGCAATTACAAGCTGAAAGCTAATGAAGAACAATCTACCGGTGCTACCTCAAGTGCTAAAGATGGCATCTTACAAAGAGCACTAGCTAGGGTTTCCCCAATGCCCACAAAGCAAGTGGCACTTTGCACTTCAGAATAAAGGGCTGTAATCAGACTGTGAACCTAATTTACTGCAAGAAATGTTTCTACTCTAATTGGAACATGTATGAATTTGATTGCATTCTGCCCCTTAAACTTCAGTGAGGACAGGTGCTGATGTTAGAGGACTAGCTCTGGATCATGAACACTACTCTGAGTCATCCCAGCTGTACACGATGGAGCTCAGAACCACAGTCCCGGTGCTCTATAGCTCAGGGGAGATGTGGTGAACACTGGCTCATGTGTAGCTTCTCTAGAGCATCAAATATTATTAGTTATAATTTGCTGCTAGGAATTTCTACATCAATCTTCAAGTACCCCTTGTTCTGAAGTGTGGAGTTCATAGAAGGCACCAAGAACATATCTACACAAGAGAACAAAGTGATGCAAGTCATCAGGAAAACAATTCCTTCCTACACAGCTCATAGAAGCTGTGCTGGATCAAAAGGGCGCCATATGCAGATGTCAGAGCAGCATCATATGAAACATAGGACTGTGACTTGCTGCATGTGACTACACCTGTGTTCGCAGGCTGGGTCCGTGCACTGTACTTGTCCCAGTGATGCAGTGAAAGCATGCAGTACAAAAATAAACCAAAACAAGCATGCAGGTCTAAACATTAGTGTGTGTGTGTATGGCCCCTTTCTGTGGCCCTCACTGACTTGTGCAGGTCTTCTTGTCGTCGTTGAGTGTGTATCCACCGTTACAGCGACAGTAAAAGCCTTTGAGGACACTCACACACGTGTGCTCACAGCTATCGTTTCCGAACGCACAGTAGTCGATCACTGGAACAGGTTAACAACAGTCAGACACTCACTTTCACTCAGAGAGGCAGGGTTAGCTGCCAGAGTGGGTTATTCTAGAAGAGCTCACTGCAGGGTGAAGTCTTTATTAAACTCTAAACAGAGACGGCTCTCATCCAGCTCTTACAGCACAACGGCAAATCAGAGAACAGCCTTTCACTTATTCATTCCCAATCAAAAACCATGGGTTTCCGCCCTGTTCAGGAGTCTTGCCTCAGCTTTTCAGAGAGATCTGCCCTGGATCTCAAGGTTGGTCTGAGAAGCTGGTGGCATTTTCTTTTTCTTATGGTCTGGGTCAATCACCACAACCTGCTCAGACTCATCGGTCCTGAACTAGCTGCTGCACGTCAGCTTTTTACTGAGCCCTGCTGGTGACATCCCTTCGATATAAAGTGTGTGAACAACTTAATAATCTCAGGGAATGGAATAATGAGGCAAGGAAACAGAATTTTTAAATATCTTATAACCATGCCTTAATAAAATGTTCACGTGCCTTTTTTTTTGTTCTTCACACAACTTGTTAAATCACTTCCACACTTTATTACTTCCCACACATTATTAAATAATACCTGGGCTTTACAGAATTGTTCCTGTGCAATATTAAGTCGTTCCCATAGCTTTTTGAGAACAAACTTTTCTCACACTTTATTAAATCAATTCTATGCATTATTCCATTGTTCCTATGTCTTATTATGTCATTCTCATGCTTTATCACATTATTCCCACTCTTATTAAGCCATTCCCATTTGTTATTCAATCATTCTCATGCTTTATTTAATAATTCCCATGCCTTATTCATTTCATTCATTCATTGTCTGTAACCCTTATCCAGTTCAGGGTGGCGGTGGGTCTGGAGCCTACCTGGAATCACTGGGCACAAGGCGAGAACACACCCTGAAGGGGGCGCCAGTGCTTCACAGGGTGACACACACACACACTCACACACTCACACCTACGGACACGTTTGAGTCGCCAATCCACCTACCAACCTAACCTTATTAATTGTTCTTGAGAAATATTAAACCATTCTTATGCATTATTACTTTGTTCCCATGCATTATCAAGCCATACCCACACTTATGTTATGGACCTGTTTTGGTGATCTAATGCAATGTTGCAATGCATTTGTGTTTGTCTTATTTTCTTAATTGGTCTCTCCAGCTCCATGTCCTTTCAGACCCACAGTGTTGAGCTGTTCTACTCACAGTTATTTTGCATAAGATTCAGAAAATCTATAACCGCTCCAGAATGGCTGTTTTGATCAGAAAGGAAATACCTGAAAGGCTGGTTCTGATTTAGCTTAGTGCTGTATGTCAGACATATTAAAGACAGACTTTCCTAGAACATTGGTTCTCCAACTGGTTCTCTTTGGATCTGTGCTCATGTTCTCATTCTGTCAAACCATATTCTTAAGAAAATCTCTAATTATGTAAAGCAGGTATCACTGGGTGCAGAGTGGAGTGTCGTGGACTGCTCTGCTAACTCAGACATTATATAAATGAACATGTTTCCCTTCATCTGAAATCTTTACCAGGTTTATATTATTACACTAAACACTACATTCTTAAACTATTCCATCTTATATTGGGCCTAATATTTTCTGCTTCTACAGAACCCAGAGAACCACTGTTCTAGACTAGAAACTGGACATGAGAAATGACGCTGTAGATTAGCGAATGATTTGGTGAAAACTGTTTGTGTGTGTGTGTGGGTGTGTGGGTGTGGGTGTATGTGTGTGCACTTATGGGCTGATCTTGGGCCCTCACTAACTTGTGCAAGTCTTCTTGTCCTCATTGAGTGTGTATCCCTCATTACAGCGACAGTAAAAGCCTTTGAGGACGGTCACACACTCGTGCTGACAGCTATCATTTCCGAACGAGCAGTAGTCGATCACTGGAGGAAGTAGAGCACAATAAGATTCTATAACTCTGCAAGAGCAAGAAGAGCATGCAAAGCAAACGTGTGAAAGGAGATCAAGCTTTGGTGGCTCAGTTAGCCCTCACTAACTTGTGCAGGTCTTCTTATCCTCATTGAGTGTGTATCCCTCGTTACAACGGCAGTAAAAGCCGTTGAGGACGCTCACACACTCGTGCTCACAGCTATCATTTCCGAACGAGCAGTAGTCAATCACTGGAACAGGTGAAGAACAGAGAGAGAGACAGAGCAGGAGAAGAGAAGAGCAAGCAAAGCTACAAGCATTAATCATCATCTGTGAAAGACTAAAGACCTGAAAAATTTGTAATGTCAGAAACGATTTACATGGAAAAATACTCTGGCACATGTTGCTGGTTGAAACTTACAAATTAATTTCATTCATGGTTCGTATTTGCTGGTTAAACAGTTGGTTTAAATAGCTAGGTAACGTTAGCATGACACCTGTTTAACAGCCGTTAATGCTAGCTTTGTTAGCCGGTTTGTACAAAATGTGGGGACCACATGTGAAATGAAAACAAGAACAGAAAACAGTGATTTGTAAATCTACTTTGACCTGTAATTAAATGAAAACTGAGAAAAAGGTATTTAATATTCTACCTTCATCAACACTGTTGTTTCTGTAAATACAGGCCACAAGTAAAACAAAATGTTTAATCCTGATGTCTGTAACCTGTCCCAAATACAGGGAAATGTAAGAGTGAAAAAGCATGTGAGCGGTGATGCACCACTTTCCTGTGGTGATTCTGGAGCCTACTCGGAATCACTGGGTGCAAGGCCAGATCACACCCAATCATAATTTTCTAATCGTGGCTTTCTGTTTCCATTAGCACTTCACCTTTTGTTCCAACTTTGCTTTTTTCATTTTTTTAATAACTGGTTTTGTCTCACTTAGTCATTATTTGCCACCAATTCCAACCCTGTTAGCTGTTAGCCAAAGGCCCCCTATCACACACAACACCACCAACACTGTGGGGGTTTGAGGACAAGTATGTGCTTACTCTGAGAAATATAATGTTAATTACTGTCTGTTTTCCCAGTGCACAATCCCACACAGTGCCTTGTCAAGGGGTCCACCCACCCAAAGACGGTAAAGCCAGTTGTACTCTCTGTGGTCTCCCAGATTCAGATGGCCATCAATCTCCTGATGACAAAGCCCAGGCTTAGACAACAGGGCCAACGCAGAGGTTTATTTACAAAGCAGAGATGACTTTGGAATACTATGGCTGAATATGCACATAGGAATGTAAGACATCAACAAATTAAAGTGAGTTTCAAATGATCAGATCACATTTGTTTATAGTTTGTGGGAGGGAGGGGTTTTTAGTTTTTGTGTGATACTAATCTGGATGTTTGACTTTAATGTTCATGTCTTGCTTATTTTAAAACAAATGGCTATCCTTAACCCTGCAATTCTAAGTGAAAAATTTAGCTGTTTCCAAAAATGTTATGAAAGAGATTTTTATAAACGTAGTTTTCAAACCACTGTATATTTCAGTTAGCATGTGCATGCATGTTTGGTGATCTATGGCCTTTACTAACTTGTGCAGGTTTTCTTATCCTCATTGAGGGTGTATCCTTCGTGACAGCGGCAGTTAAACCCATTGAGGAGGCTCACACAATCATGTTCGCAGCTGTCGTTTCCAAATGAGCAGTAGTCGATCACTGAAAATGGATGATTATAGGAGTTAGGACGCATTCCTGTATGTCACTATTATATCAGTTAATATTTCAGCTCACTTTTGTTGCATTTCCCAGTTTTATAATGTTCCTCTAGATGCTTTTTAAAACACAGTTAACTGGTAGGTGACAAATTGAAGGAAATGTCTGAGGGAATCCGTTGATTAAAAAAAAAAAAAAAAACTTAAATACAAATATTTAACTTGCACTTAAATACAAAGCAAGCACCGTGGACAATAACCAAGTGTTAAAAATAAAAGGGTATGGATGTCAGGAGCTTCCGTGTTTCAGTAAGAACAGAGATTAAATATGAGAAAAAGGCAGGGTGAAGATTTGTTCTGAAAAGTGCACATTCAATGTGTGCACACAATGAGTGTGATGCTTTCCTTTAATTTGTCACCATTAGGAGCCTTGTACATGTAGGATTTCACATGGTATTCCAAAAACACCTCTTTTATCACACTGTAGTTACTCTAGAAAACACATATGCTCCTATTTTCATGAGCTCCTGAAGAATTGTTACATGCCACATGGCCCTCACTAACTTGTGCAGGTCTTCTTGTCCTCATTAAGTGAGTATCCCTCATTACAGCGACAGTAAAAGCCTTTGAGGACGCTCACACACTCGTGCTGACAGCTATCATTTCCGAACGAGCAGTAGTCGATCACTGGAGAAAGTAGAGATAAGAGATAAGGAAAATAAGATTCTATAACTCTGCAAGAGCAAGAAGAGCATGCAAAGCAAATGTGTGAAAGGAGATCAAGCTTTGGTGGCTCAGTTAGCCCTCACTAACTTGTGCAGGTCCTTTCATCTTCATTGAGTGTGTATCCCTCATTACAGCGGCAGTAAAAGCCGTTGAGTACGCTCACACATTCGTGCTCGCAGCTATCATTTCCGAATGAGCAGTAGTCAATCACTGGAACAGGTAAAGAACAGTGAGAGGTTGTGCACTTGTGTAAGAGCCAGTTTAGCAAGCAAAGCAATAGGAGAAATAAGCATTGACTGCTGGGGGTCCAGACTAACTTGTGCAGGTCTTCTCGTCCTCGTTGAGTTTGTATCCATCCTTACAGCGACAGTTAAAGCCATTCAGGATGCTCACACACTCGTGCTCACAGCTGTCATTCCCAAATGAGCAGTAGTCGATCACTGGAACAGGAAGAGAACATGATAACAAGTTAGAGAACTCAAAAACAGCTGGCAACCCAGGCATTCATCCAATATGGTCCCTGTTTATAGTCATCGCCATATTCTGCACATCCACATTCTAGCTAGGTCTCCTCGAAACCCACTATACTACAGAGCTGAGTTTCCTCTGAGAAACATGAAGTCGACTCATTCAAAAGTAATAGGGTTCTGTTGTGAGGGCAGCAATTATTCTGTTTGGTTTCTACAGATCCAGCCTGCTCCACACTGAGGAACTTTAAAACTCAAGACACACCTGGTGAGCTTGTTTCAAACCTATAGGAACAGGGAGGCCTTGTCCTTAAGTGAGGGGGTGCCTCACACTGAGGAACTCACATGCAATCTTGAGAAACAACCATCAACTTGCCAGAGCTGAGATTTGATTGCATCATTGGGCCAAAATTGGATTCGAACTCCCAATCCCTCAAACAGCAACTATAACCCTCTGAGGTATAATTCAGACGTAGAAATTCTCAGCCACAAAATGAATGAGGAGTAGATTTAGTGAAGGACAGCACTACAGATGTTAACATTTCTTAAATGTAAATTTTAGGAGCAAATATTAAAGTGAACTGTTTTGTCTGGTGACCAGTGAAGCAGAATAGAAACATCAGGGAGTGTTATTTAGTAATGTGATTTCACAATTTCTGTGATTGTTAGAGTCTGGGTCGCTTTGACCCCAAACACTGAATGCAAACAGTGCCATTTCTTATCAGCTGGTTAAACAGCTGCATCAGAGTTGATAAGGAATGGTAGCATTGGTGTTGAGTGTCTGGGGTCAGAGAGACACAATGACTCTAACAGTGATTTTACACAGGGATGAACGCAAAGCGAGCAATTAATGTGTTAAAATGTAAAGAACGATGTAGAGTAGCAACCTCCACTAGAACCTGCTAGAGCCCAGCTGATACACTGACTGCATGATTTTATTGGCTGATATTTGTGACGTGTTTTATCCAAAATATCAGTGACAACATACTAGTCATTACTGATTTGTTTTGTTGGGGATGAAATTCCTTATCTTTCAAAGAATGGACACATTATGGCAATTGATAGATGAGTGTGTGCCATTTTCAAATTAAATAAATGCCATAATGTTTAGAGTCTTAGATCTTTTTTATTTTGTACAGTATTTATATTATTTAACACCAAGTTTCCAGATTCAAATGGATTTTATGATGGAAATGTATCATCCATAATTGCACATAATGTAAGTAAACATGGCTGTTTATTTTGTGTGTGTGTGTGTGTGTGTGTGTGTGTGTGTGTGTGTGTGCATGCATGTGTGTTGCCCTCACTAACTTGTACAAGTCGTCTCGTCCTCATTGAGATTGTATCCTTCGTGGCAGCGGCAATAAAAGCTTTGGAGCACACTCACACACTCGTGCTCACAGCTATCATTCCCAAAGGAACAGTAGTCGATCACTGGAACAGTAAACAGTTTGAGGACCAGGTTAGTTACACTCAAAGATCTGTGAATCGTATATGCACATGACTGTGGTAAAGGTGACCTCATTATTACAACACTTATTAAGTGCAAAAGTTTGGGCACACTTCAAAGAAACAATTTTAGCTTATTCCTAACTGCTACGTTGATTTGTACAGTAGACGACACACATGCGGGATATTGAATCTAATTGATTATCAATTGGCAAGAATATTCATGTAATGAGAGAAAAATTAGTGTAATACCTGCTAACGCTGCTCTTGTGTCATATACAGCACTGAAATGTATATAGGCCCTCCTCAATTCTGATATATTAATGTTCATAGCACTGCTGTATCACACCTATTTTTACTCCTGTAACCCACTTCTATATCCCTGCTCTATTTAAAGTTATTTCTTTCTGTCTTCTCTTGTGCACTATGTACACTACAATTTCCTTCGGGATCAATAAAGTGTTATCTTATCTTATGTACTCAAACTTTTAAGTGAGTGTATTCCAAGATACACTAACTTGTTAAATTTGTCATTCAAGTAATTACAGGTACAAAGGGATATGCAAATGAACAGATACACCCTGCCATGTGCAGTTTTGGCAGCAACATCTGCGATCCATGATCAGCAATACACTTCAGTCTCGTGTAGAAATATTATGGTCTATGAAGAATCGAGACTGGTGACCCTCTGGAAACAGAATTACATCTTGCATGTCCAAAGGGAAACATCACAGAGGAGGAGCAGAGGATATGTTCTGACGTTTTATTGCAGATTTTAGTCTGACATTTACAGAGCTGTCCCAATTCAGAGAGACAGGAGCCTGGCCGTGCAGTGACGGAAACATGGATTAATGCCTCGTCCACACAGATACATTTATTTCTAAAAATGAAGATTTTAGTCTGCATTTTGGCCTCTGGTCACTGAAAACCGAGATTTTGAAAACGCTTTCCACAGTAGAGATTTTTGAAAGTGAGATTGTCACTGCTCTCCTGTGGACGGGAAAAACTGAGCTTTTTGGAAACGCTGGGGTCACTCTCTGTCTCTGTCTGAAACGTAAATAACTCCTCACCCCCTGCACTAGATTTCAGATACTCACATATGATTAAATATAAATGATGCTGTATGAGAAATACAATGAAGTAATAGAATTGAGATCTAGATTCTGTTATTTCATCACTTGTGTAGTGTCACGCCTGTGGACAGTTTCACACACTCACCCAGTCACTCACACACTCACACCTGTGGACAGTTTCACACACTCACCCAGTCACTCACACCTGTGGACAGTTTCACACATTCACACCTGTGGACACATTCACCCAGTCACTCACACTTGCGGAAAATTTCACACATTCATTCAGTCAGTCACTCTTGTGGACAGTTTCACACGCTCACCCAGTCACTCACACACAGACGCACACACCTGTGGACAGTTTCACACTCTCACCCAGTCACTCACACACAGACACACACACCTGTGGACAGTTTCACACTCTCACCCAGTCACTCACATGCTCACACCTGTGAACAGTTTCACCCAGTCACACACTCATTCACCCACTAAACACACTGGCACCTTGGCCTGGGTGTGTTCCTGTTTTGTCCAGTGACCCACCACAAGGATGCAGCAGAAGATATCTATAAACAGCACAGGTATTTTTTACACACTGAATTTACCTGAGGAAGAGAAGCATTTTTCTATTCAAACAGACCATGAACTCAAAAACTGGAGAGACATTATGTAACATAAAATGCGACTGGTCCGGTGTTTCTTTTATTGGCTATTCCCCTTGTACACTTCACAAATTCTGCCTTATTTATTGTTTATTAAGCAGGAGAAAAATGTTGATTGGCTTATTTGGTCTCACTAACTTGTGCAGGTCCTTTTGTCTTCATTGAGTGCGTATCCCTCATTACAGCGGCAGTTAAAGCCATTGAGGATGCTCACACACTCGTGCTGACAGCTATCGTTTCCGAACGAGCAGTAGTCGATCACTGGAACAAGTAAAGAACAGTTGAGAAAGCTCTATTTGGAGAGTGAGATGATTAGCAAAAATTTTACCATTTGTAATAAGCACAGAAAGGGCCACCCCTGGACAGTGTATATTTCAGTGAATCTCTTTGTGAACCGAAGCTCTTACATCTTTAAATACAATATAAATATTAGAAATAGACAAACTGGAAATAACATCTAGGACCTGAGGAATAAACATTATCTGATACTTGTCTAACCAACACTCATCTTCTTGTTGGAAGGAAGCTCTAAGTTTTTCACATGTTCTTTCTCTGATTTCTCAGTTTGAATCTTGGAATCTGCAGTTTCCAATCCACACTTTTTAAGTTGCTAGCCAAGTACGCTGTAACATCTTTGAACCAAGTAGATTATAAAGAGGCTCTATCATATCTTTTGAACACGTCCTGATGAATTTAAGCCTGTTATGTAATATTTAGTCAGGAATCAATCCCTAATCCTAGCTGTAATGTACAGTTTTACAGATGTTTCAGCTTCTTTTTACTTGAGAGATTCAGGAAAGATACACACCAGAGTTGTCCATAATTGTGTATGTAACTGCAGTTGTTGTGTACGATTTTTACAATTTTCTTGTAAAGAGTATTGTAATGTATTTTATTTAAATATAGCCACTTCTCTAAGAGCTGGAAGCATGTTTCACACAATAATGTAATATTAACCAAAAATGCATTTGTTTACACCCGTTTGTTGTTTTTAAGAAAATATATTTCAGAGTTACAGCAGTTTGGCTAAATATTTTTACTCACAAACACATTCATTCATTCATTCATTCACTCACTTCATAACTCCATAACACAATTGGTCACATCACTCACTCAAATAGGGTTAGGATTTACACAATAAAGAGTGGTATTTCTCACATACTCAAACACATTAATAGACTACTCCACAAGAGGGTGTTATTGTGCTTCTAATCAGTGACAATGTGTCCTTGGTATTTTTACTTCAAAAGGATCCGTACAAAAAATAAATAAAAATCATTGAACTACTCTTACCTACAAACCACTTGTTACATACAAACATCATGTTCCAAAGACCCTTTCCATAACACAGCACTGAGTGCAATTCACAAGGACCATAAATGAGCATGCGTTAGTTTGCAGATTTAATGAATTCAACACACTGAAACCTTCAAATAAACTCCATTATGAGTCGTGAAATGTAATTTTGATGTTTATTAGAGAGCACTCTGAAATTTGGAAATGGATGTCACGTTTGATGAAGTATAAATCTACATTAGGATTTTCGAATGAACTAAATTTCAAAATTCAGGCAAAGAAATCATATTGAAATTGTTTCAGAGGACGGCTCCAGCAGCCCATTTCCTTTTCACATTCCAGAAAACAAAATAAAAAGTTATAGGATTCCAAGGTAATTTAAGCTCACACAAATCCACTGAGCTGCCAAGAAATCTGCTCCAGAGTAAACGATTGAGCAGAACATTGCTATCAGAGGGTAGCAGCAAACAGCACAGGGGCTTTTTCAATGCAAAATACTAGAATAGATTTTATTCTAAACAATGTATCTAATTTTTCTCATTATGAGACTGTTGTAAGATAATTTTTAGATTATTTAACCTGAGGAGTTTAAGTGATTTTATATGGAGAGAAAGTGTCTTATTCTAATGAGAGATTGCTTGCTGTTTTAAGCCTTGAAAACACTATGAGACTTCTAAAATTAGAACAGATAATAGACAGACTGGGTATTATCACACTACACAACTGAAGATAATACACTACACGCCACAAAATCCCAAACCAAAGAGCTCCATTGACCTGTTAAAGTGAGAATAGAGTCTCTGCCTATGCTACCCTGGGCTCAGCACAGCCAACAAAGTTGCACTATGTAACTTTGAGAGGATTGTAGGACAACACCCCCCACACACCTCCCCCTCCCCTTGATGCCAGGACAGTGCTGTAAATGTGAATTACACTCTGCAACTCTAGGGGGAGTCCAGGAGCAAAAATACAGAAACTGAAATTCAGAATAAAGTTGGACTAAAGGCTAAAGCGGTTGTGTAGCCCACTATATTGTATCTGTTACAGGTAATAATTAATTGTGGATATGGGCTCCTATGTACTATCTTATCGTTTTCCATGGTTTAAGCGTCTAATACATCCTCCACTGTAGAGCGCCACTGTGTGGACACATCACAGGTTTTCTGTGATGGTTTTATACTGCCTGTGTTTACATTCTGTGCTCTGTATTCTTTGGCTATGGATGAGACTCGTTTAGACTTGAGTCTCACCATAGAGTTGGTGAAGAGTTTACAAAATGTGATTAGTTCCAAAGTCGTAGTTCGATTTGCTGCGACTGGCCTGAAGCATGATTTTGAGTCTGAGCCCATCGCACTACACATCTTTACCTCCAACTGTCAACTACGACTGCACCAGAGTCTGCAGGCTAGAGCCAGTTAGCACAAAGCTCGGCCCAACTGGAAACATTCAATAGGATTTCCCTGATATATCATTTATGTTGTGTATGAAAAGGGTCCATGATTTATGGATTAATTTGTTAACATGCATTAGTGCTATAATGAGCAGTCTGTGAGGTTTAGGAAGAAAGCCACTCTAAGAGTCTTGCTGTAGTTAGTGAGTCTGAAATCAGAGCTGTTTTCTGTGCCCTGAAAGACTGATGTATGTTTGTGTTTCTATGGCTATGGTCTTGTGTTGCATTATCAGATAAACCAGATGGTGAGAGTAGATCCTCGTCTCTGCTTTTTTCCACATTTTACAAGAATAAAGAGCATTAAAAACAACAAGAAAATCCACAGGTGCTTTAATGATATTAAAAGTGTTTGTCAGCTACTTCTAATAAATGTACTGTCATTTCTTCGGCATTAGCTCTTCTGGGCTATGAATGATGTCCAGGTGAGTTGTTAAGCCCAACTTCACACACACACACAGTTGTAGCTAGGGCTGAGAAGTAATGCAACATCAATATATATCGCAATACAAAACGTTTCAGTACCAATGATAACTTTTTTATGTTCGTTACAGAGCACTGTTGTCAGTACAGTAATTTAAGTTAAAAATTGCCAATTTAAAAAAGCCAATATCTGAGTGATGTCATGTTTCTTGTTTGTTCTTGGAAGTTTTTCTGTGGATTTAACATTGTTCATATCGATATCGGAATTGTATTGTATCAACCAAAATTATGAAATTTACTGTATTATGATATATATTTTAGCCGCATCGTCCAGCCCTAGTTGTAGCTGACTGTATCTGAACAGTTTCAGAGGCCTACATTTTCAAAACGGCACATGCTGATATATAGGGTAATGCGCAAAATCAGAGACCACCCTTGGTTTTACTCATTTACAGTCCAAACAGCCATGAAATACAATATATCCATGTATCAAGAGAGGTTATATGGAAGTAATTATGTTAAAAGTCTTGAGCCTATATTAAACCTGATGTGAGAAGTTGTAGAATAAAATTTGTACTTATAGTTCTGATAGTTTTGCCATCCAAAAAAAACCCCTCTGATTGATCACAAATGACCTGACAGCACCCCTGCCCCATCTCATCCCCATCCCCATCCACGCCCTTGTTCTGCTCTCAGTTCAGCAGGTAAAGGTGTGCAAATCTGTTCTGCAGCAGCGGTACTAAAAAATTGTAGCAATTTGTAGGCTCCCCCTATAAGTGAAGTTATGCTAATAACATAATTTTGGGAGTAGGACCACGCCCGAACTCCTCCTCTCAGCCCTATATATACCCCGCAAATTCACGTCATTCCTGCGACAGACAAACTCGCCTCATTCAGTTCAGGAGACGGATCTCGACTCGACTGCTTCACGACGTCAGCTTGCTCCTCCGCGCTGAGTCATTCCTGCTGATCCCCATATTCAGAGCCGTGTTCTGCATTTATCAAGCCCACTGAGCCTCCTGTTTTAAACTCGCTCCCACCTCCACCCCATCTCCACCCTTTTCTCATATTACTTTATCCAACGGGGGGGTCCGGCTTCATACGCATTCATAAGCCGCCCTAAACTCTTCCCCAAAAGACTTCTGAGTTTGCCTCCCCGTTTCAGCCTCTGCGGGCGTGGTCCGTACTAGCAAATTACAGATTGTAATTTATATTTAAAACACTGTCTTGAAATCAAGGAGGATGTGGGAGGGGTAGTGTCCTACCCTCCTCCAAAATGTACATGGTGCAGATTCTGCAGTGCTGAGTCCTGAATAGCATGTAGAGAGGCTCTATCATCCTTATTACTAGTCAATAGAGCATCACAGTGATTTTGCAGCTGCAAATTTAAGGTAAAAATGTTACGTACAGTTGCTTTAAGAAATCTTTAAACATTATAGAGAACATGGGACTACTAACAGTTACGATCTGATGCCACACCAAGTCTGAGCCCATCAGATCAACAGCACTTAAACTTTCATCTGAGACAGAGAGACAGAGACCGAGAGGGCATCATGTTCCACTCTCATACAGATGCTTGTTGCCATCCTTCTAATGTGAGAATGACAACTCAATAACCTGGGTCTGAAAGGATGTAGTGCTAAACAGAAGCCAACACCTGTTGCAGAGTATTGACTGTCATGTACTTAATGGCTGTTTTTGCTGAAAATAAGAAACACAGTGTGCTCAATGATTAGACACAGGGCTGTATCTCTCAGACAGAGAGTGGAAACTGTCTGGGTGTGTGTCACTGACTTGTACAGGTCTTCTTGTCTTCGTTGAGTGTGTATCCGTTGTTGCAGTCGCAGGTGAAAGAGCCAGGAGAACTGATACAGATCTGCTCACAGTCATGTTTGCCCTCCACACACAAATCGATCACTACAAGGTAAACACAACCATAATATTATACATGCAATTATTAAGTGTGGCAGGGGTTCTGCTTAAAATGTAAACAAAACATTGGAGAGCGAGTTTGGTTTGATGAGATCCGCTCCAATGTCTAGAGAAACTGGCCAAGTCAGAACAGATAACAGTCGCCGTGAATGGAACCAGACGTCTCTCTGACACAACCATTGCTAACATGCATTAAATCAAGCAGGTAACCATTTAATCTCCACAAACAAACACTGCCAGGACACTGGGGTCAACCTGAGGGGCTCAGTGACTTTAAATGTGGCACTGCCTTAAGATTCCTAGTTAGGATGCTAAGTGCCTAGTGTCTAGGAGCAACAGCAACTCAGCTACACAGTGGCAGACCATGTGATCTCACAGAGCAGCGCCACCTAGTGCAGAAGAGGATAGAACATGAAAATCAGTGGCAACTCACTACCGAAACAAACTGCTTGTGACAGAACATTAGCACAGGAACTGAGCGTCAGGAGTTTCATTCAGGCACACTTCCAAACCTGAGCTGTTACAAAAATGAGTGGACAGACAAAGCCCACTTCAGTATCTTGAAGTCTGAACTTTTCTAAATGTGTTTGTTTTTCTACAACATGACTGAAACACATTAGCCCAGCAGTAAAGTTTGATGGAGGTGGGATAGTGGTCTGGGAGTGTTAAGGTGTTGGGATTAGGTGTCTAGGTCCCATTGAAAAAAAAATGCTGATATTTTGAAAAGTCAGCCCCCCTTTTAATGACCAGTCTGGTGCAGTGTGAAGTCAGAACCGAGAAAGTAATCCATACCTGTGCAGGTTTTCCCATCCTCATTAAGTGTGTATCCTGGGAGGCAGAGGCACTGATAGGACCCCGGGGAACTCTCACAGATGTGATCACAGCCATGATCAGACTCAATACAAAGATCAATTTCTGAAAAAGCAAGTCTTACAATAAGAATTAAGGTATACATTCCTTTATATTTATTATTTAACTCTTGGAGTATTTGGATATAAGACCAATTCTGTGGAATAGTTCATGCATTAACTCATTCACTATTCATCACATAGAATGTCCTACATACTGAGCTGACTAGGGCACGAGGAAAAGACTTTTTGGACATTGCTTACAGAAACACTTTTTTAGGACAAGGCCACATCTGCGTGACTCATTTTTTTCTGTCACATAAACAAATCAAACATGATGGTTAAGTAACTTAATACATAAGCACTGTCAATTCACTAATATAGGCATTGATATTTCTTTAATTTACAATTACATCTATATACATTTGCAGATAAAATTGGCATCTTTGTCCATCTGTGTATTCCGGATGCTCTGGGATACTACTTCTTCGTTGTTAGTAAGACACAATAATTGCATTATGTTATACAATGGGAATTTCAGTGTATATCATCTGTACACTAAATTTTGCAATGCATTGTGGGTACTGGATTGTGAACTAAACAGGGAGTGAAATGTACCATCACCACAAGGGACCTCACCACAAGAATGCTGACACACTATGTAGTGCACCACTTCTGCAATTTTAGAGAGAACTAGACACAGCTCCAGTATCATCCGTTCTAGTTTTGAAAGACGGGTGTCCTACACGGTTCAATGGTTATCCTGCTCTAACACAAGGGTCTCAATCTTTTAAAAAGTGCTGAACAATGTTGTTCTGACACAGATGGTTAGCCTGGGTTTTGCTGTAGTTAAGGAAATGTGTTGTCTCCAAATGGCAAAGTCATTGGACGCGTCCATAAACTAACAACTTTCTGCAGCGATAAAGCACCTAATAAACCTGCTAGTGCACCAGTGAGTGGAATCAGCTGTGTTTGAGCAAGGCAACACTAAACTGTGCTGGTGTATGGATTGGTCAGTGTCTGGAAATCACCATCACTGAGGCCCAGACAACAGGATTCAGCTGCAGACTTAGGGATAAACTAGCAACTAAACTCTAATAAACTGTACTAAATAAATGCAATTGTTAAAAAAAAATAAAATACAACAGTCCAGGGGAATTTGAAGAATGTCCAGTAGCTATTTGCATATTGGACAGATTTGTCCTCTGGCTTAAATGACCAATTGGCCGTTTTCATAAGTGATTCTTCTTCATGTTGTGACAGAGTTGTTAGACTGACACCTAATGGCCTGGATGTATCAGAGATTCTGCACTACACCTACTTTAACATGACCACATCCATATGGGGAACCTCCTTTGTGTGGAATTTTTCTCATTTTGGTAATAAGAATAATAATAATAACAATAACAATAATAAATAATAATTTTGATTATTATTATTTATTGGTGGTAAACCCCACTTAGGATTTCCAGGGTCTAGATGAAGCAAGAGAGATGTAAGTACGAGGAAAGCAGACTTACTGCACAGCTTGTCCTGGAACTGGAGCCCGAACTGGTGAATTAGATCAAAGCTTTCCACGAGGAAGACGTGATCTTCGAAGGGTGGGGATGCCATGGCCCTGAGCGAGGTCATATCGGCTCTGGCCACACCCACTGCATAGATCTCGATGCCGGACTCCCTGGCGGCAGCGGCCACTTCTGCGACTCGGTCCTGAGGTCGTCCGTCCGTCACGATGACGGCCACGTGGGGTACGTTTGCCCGCGCTCCCTCAGCCGAGGAGAAAGCCACGTTCATGGCATAGCGGATGGCCAGCCCGGTCATGGTCCCCTGCGCCAGGGGGATGATCTCGTTGATGGCTTTAACCATCTGCTGGTGAGTGTTGTGGTCTTTGAGGGAGAAGACGTTCTGGACTTGGCTGGAATACTGCACCACCCCCACACGGGTCTTGTCCTTACCCACGTCCAGCTCGTGGATGATGTCGATCATGAACTTCCGCATCGTCTCGAACTCGTGTGGACGAACACTCCGCGAGCCGTCTATGATGAATACCAGGTCGACCGGACCGGATTTACACTTCTGATCTCCAGCTGTGCACGAGAGAGGAGGCTGATGAGGAACGTGTAGCTACAGTGAAGGCAAACGACAAACTGGCAAACGATCATTCACAGTCCGTTCCCTTAGGCTGGTCAGGCTATTCCAGTTTTATTGGCTTGACTGTGTCCAGGACATTTTTTGGTCAAAACAGATTCAGAGACAAGCTGGACTGTGCCAGAGAGGCAGCATCTAATCTTATAGTGTCTAGTCACATTTCTTGGTTCTTAAATGGTAAGTAAACCCTAAATCACATCATTTGAATTAAGCACATATTCAGTGTATTCCAAACAAATGTTTATTTTATGAGGTCACTGTGAGGTTTCTACCTGTTATCACGTCAAAGTCAGTGTTGCCTTTTCAATTGTAGATGCCCCATTTAAAGAAACACTAAGTAAGATTTGGTAGTTTCCCCTGGAGGGGTTCCCCCTAGAGTTGCAGAGTTTAGTTAATTTTTACATCACTCCTAAATCGAGTGGGAGAGGGAGGGTGGGCAAGTGGTTTCCTGTCCTCCTCCAAAAGTTACATAGTGCAGTTTCTGCAGCTCTGAGCCTGGAGTAGAAATGACAGAGGTTCTATTCTCCCTGTTACAGCTCAGTGGAGAACCACAATGAGAAACACAATAAGCTCCCTAGGCTTAGGTGACCCTCATTCCAATGTCCATCTTTAGTAGAAGGCTAATGGTTAAGGCCCCACCTTTACCTTGTTGCATTACCGTCTCCACCCTAACCCCACACTGACCACTGTGAACTCAGGGTCGGGGTGAAAAGCGAGCGGCTCATTATCATTTAAAGGAACAGGTGATGAATGAGGACGTTCTAAACGGGGCTGTTTAGATGGGGGAGAACGCTGCTGTGGAGCTTGAGCCTTGTGGTATTTTGACCAAAGCATTTCACAGAACTTTCATTAAGACCCTGAACTGTGTTCACTTATGGAAAAGGGGAGAATATGTTTTTATACTCCCTGTATGTATGCGCTGCCTACAGAATGGGAATCTCTGGACATGCTCCAGTGGCAAGCTTGGATCTGAGTGGTAAAAATCCTCCCAACTTTGGGCAGTGGAGCAGTAAAACTGTGTTCTCTGGAGTGATGGAGCTCTGTCTAGTACCTTTGGAATACGTTGAGTGGTGTTTGTGATCCTGGACTAATCCTCCACCATCAGTAACTGACCTCTGTGTGAGTCTCTATTGTTTCCCTTGACTTCAGAAGAAGCAGTTGTTAAGCAGATGTCAAACAGTGAGTGGAGATATTAAAACATGTTTTATCCTGACTCTAACTGCTGATATGTGCAGTCATGATTCAGAGGTGGACTGACCTGTTTTGGGTCTAGCTTCCATGAGTGCGGCGAGAGCCAGCAGCACAGCAAGGCACAGAAGAAAACGTCTCATTCTGGATGCAGGGATCTGACCTGAGACTCGCTGTATAATCAGTCTGGACTTGTGCCTGGAGGGAGAAAGTGAGAACTGGGGGTCAAAGCACAAAGTGTATGTTTTTTTTTTGTTTTTTTTTAACAACAGCCTCTCATTCACACCTGGAACCCGCCATAAAATGACCACAGCAAACAGATGGAGCTCACTGAGACCAGAGCACTACAGCAGCAGGACAGTAACAATGTCTAAGACGTCCTGGTTGTAAAGGTTTTGTTGGTTGAAACATCAGTGTCCACAAGCAGACGGTCTGGAGGGGAGATGTCAATGTCTAAGGAAGAAACAGAGCCATGAGTAAGAGCTTGGCATGGACCTGTGGGTCTCAGTGCCCCTGGATTACTGGTGGTGTGGGGCTGGATGTGTCTGCCAGGACTTAAAAGGCTAAAGCAGAGCTCTGATAATATATACCCCATCACCAGACCACCCCAATTATCCACTGGAGACAGACAGTGAGTGGGATTTGTTCTTTTAAACTTGTCAAACCCGCTGTGTGGGACCCTCGTGCTTGGCTTCTTCTAAACGTGCTTCATTCAGCTCACAGAGCACTTGGGGATTATTTAAAAGGAGCCACTGTAAAGTCTCCAAGAGTTGCAGCTACCTAATAGATATGTGGATAAATATAGTGGTCTGGAGTCAGAGGCCACCCATCCCGTGCTATTTTACTCTGTCCAGCCTTTAGACCTCTATTAGCTCTCTGATTTCTGCAGGTCTGGGTTCTGGGGAAGTCAGTCCACTGCTCTGAGGACATCAACATTTTGTTTCTTAGCTCTCTTCTTTTGTCTATTTACTTTTCAAACAGTGCATTTCACATCCTTTCAGATCCATAGCGCTGTGGTGCTATGATGTCATATGAATATGTCATTCATTCATTGTCTGAAACCGCTTATCCAACTCAGGGTCATGGTGGGTCCAGCGCCTACCAGGAATCACTGTGTGCAAGGTGGGAACACACTCTAGAGGCGGAGCCAGTCCTTCACAGGGCGACACACACACTCAAACTTTCACTCACACACTCAACCCTACAGACACTTTTGAGTCTCCAATCCACCTACCAACGTGTGTTTTTGGAGCGTGGGAGGAAACCGACACAGACACAGGGAGAACACACCACACTCTTCACAGACAGTCACCCGGAGGAAACCCATGCAGACACAGAAAGAACACACCACACTCCTCACAGACAGTCACATGGGGGAAACCCACGCAGTCACAGGGAGAACACACCACACACCTCACAGACCGTCACCCGGAGGAAACCCACACAGACACGGGGAGAACACATCACACTCCTCACAGACAGTCACCTGGAGAAAACCCACGCAGACACAGGGAGAACACACCACACTCCTCACAGACAGTCACCCGGAACAGGACTCGAACCCACAACCTCCAGGTCCCTGGAGCTGTGACAGAGACACCACCTGCTGCTCCACCGTGCCGCCCTCCAATTATACATCAATCAGCGAAAACATTAACGCTATCTCTTTCTGTTTCCACTCACTGTCGATTCTTTCAGTTCCACTGACCGCACAGGTCACTTTAGAGATGTACAATTACAGACTGGTAATGGTAGATCTACCACTCAAATAATACCTGCTCTGTGTGGGTACTGACCACTGAAGAACCGGGTGAAAAGGGGCAAAGAAAGTATGCAGAGCAACAAAGGGACTACAAAAGCAGCACAAAAGCACAAAAAAATATGTTGCTTATTGAAACACTTCTGCTGTACTACAGTACGTCCAGTGTGTGGAGGCGGGGGTGTACAGTTATATAACTCAGGCCCTGCTTTAAGGAGGTAATGACTGTTTACTTTGTGGTCTCTTTAGGTTTCTATTGAAATTCTGCAGAGTGTGTGTTTCAGACCCTCTCCCCTGTGTCCCTGATACAAAGCCCCTCTGTGAGCCTCACATCCAGAAAACCAGCCCCAGGCAAAGGGTTACTGACACTCACACACACACTTTATACAGAGCACCACATACTCACATCAGTCTGCATTTAATATCTTATATTTAAATTGAATAAGCCCTGGTATGCTGATGGGTCACTTCCCAAATACAGCATGAAGACTCAGAAGCCTAGAAACAGCATGTTCATTCCTGGGCTCCCCCTATAGCTGTACAGAGTGTAAATCACTTTTACAGCTCTGTCCTGAAAGGAAGTGGGGTGGGGGTTGTTTCCTACCATCCTCCTGAAGTTACATAGTGCAGTTTCTTCAGTGCTGAGCCCAACGACTGAGGCTCTATTCTTCCCATTAGAGCTCAGTGGAACATCACAATGGTTCTGAAGCTAAATCAAATTTAACCCACTTTCTAATTTTAAAACAATATGATCAAATGTATGTAGACTCCCACTCACTAATTAACAGCTTTATAATTTGGTGCATAGCCATGCAATCTCCATACTCAAGCAGTGGAACGTGTCGCCACTTTTGGCACCAGTCTCTGTCCAGACAAAGTTGCCCCAGTGCAACTTTGACAGTCACCCACAGGAAACCCACGCAGACACAGGAGAACACACCCCACTCCTCACAGACGGTCACCCGGAGGAAACCCACTCAGACACAGAGAGAACACACCACACTCCTCACAGACAGTCACCCAGAGCGGGACTCGAACCCACAACCTCCAGGTCCCTGGAGCTGTGACAGAGACACTACCTTCTGCACCACCGTGTCACCCTGATATGAAAATCAAGGCTAGGAAAATTGAACAAACAGCTGTGTCTCCTCCCTAAACATCCACGGCTGAGGTGACTTTGAGCAAGGCACTGAACCCCTAACTGCTCCTCTGGTGCAGGGTTGGCTGCCCTCTGCTAAGGAGCACACTAGTGTGTGTGTGTGTGTGTGTGTGTTGGTGGGGGGTTGTCCGCTGCAGGCCCCAGATGGAATTTAAATTTATATTCCGCTGTTTTCCCACACTTTCTGTACTTAATGGATACAGATACAGTTGAACTTTCTAATGCTTAAACACACACAACTGAAACACATTCCTGACTGTATTCCTCTGCAAACAATTGTTTTGCTAAGAACAGTTATCGTTAAAACAGACTATCCATACAAAAACAACCGCACACATGCTGTACACACAGCTCCGGGACGTCCAGGTAAGGAACTAAACAGCACATGTTTTTTGAAGAAAAGCTGAGTGCAAGGGCCAGAACTCTCCAAGCTTCTCCTCTGGGAATAACGCAGTAATGTAACTTCCAGTTCACAGTAATATCTCTCACAGAGGCCCACAACAGCTGCTGAAGCCCTTATAGGGACACATCCACTTCCTGACCATGAGGTTTACACTTACTGAGTTGTAGAGAGGAACTGAATTTGAGGTGTAAACAAAGCCACAAAGTGGTTTCATGTGAAAAGGTTTATTATAGAGACTTTCCAGTGTTGGTGAATGGAACCAGACATCTTGGTGTCTACAGCACTGCAGCAGTGTGAAGTGGAGGCAGGATGCTGATGTGTACGTGCTGTACATCTGTGTGGGTTTCCTCCGAGTGACTGTCTGTGAGGAGTGTGGTGTGTTCTCCCTGTGTCTGCATGGGTTTCCTCCGGGTGACTGTCTGTGAGGAGTGTGGTGTGTTCTCCCTGTGTCTGCGTGGGTTTCCTCTGGGTGAATATCTGTGAGGAGTGTGGTGTGTTCTCCCTGTGTCTGCGTGGGTTTCCTCTGGGTGAATGTCTGTGAGGAGTGTGGTGTGTTCTCCCTGTGTCTGCGTGGGTTTCCTCCGGGTGCTCCGGTTTCCTCCCACGCTCCAAACACACACATTGGTAGGTGGATTGCTGACTCAAAAGTGTCCGTTGGTGTGAGTGTGTGTGTGTTACCCTTTGAAGAACTGGCGCCCCATCCAGGGTGTGTTCCTGCCTTGTGCCCAATGATTCTGAGTAGGCTCTGGACCCACCGTGACCCTAAACTGGATAAGGGTTACAAATAATGAATGAATGAATGAATGAATGAATGAATATTTATAACTAAGGTCGCCATCCAATCATCCTAAATCACTACCTGGCTTCACTAACATTTATGTGGCTGATAATCAAATTCAGATGAACAGCTATGTTCCGCTGTCTACTGTAAAGCATTTTAGGACTGAAGTTGTTACACGCTGTACTAAACCCAACATGAGAAGTGATCATTATTCCTCACTGTTTACCCTCAGTCCTCATGTTGACTGAGACGGCTGCTGTTTGCAGAGCATGGGAACCACACACCTGAGTACAGGTCACTATCTCCCAACACAAACGGACACGAGGATTAACACACGCACAGCAGCCTCACAGCCACGGTGAACAGACTCAGCGGAAAGTCTGGAGAAACCACTGTGGTTTAGAGGAGAGAGAGAGAGAGAGCGAGAGAGATGAAGCTGAGCCAAGGAAGGGATGAAGATCCTGAGAGAAACAACCCCCTCAACGACATGCAGCACCAACAGGGAGAGAGAGACAGAGAAAGTGGTAAGTGAGTGACAGCTTTCTGAGCTTTAATCAGGGACTGGAGATATGTTTCCACTAATTACAGCTGTTTAAATCACTATTTAGATCATAATAAGACAGTTTCCTGGAATTATGACTTAGTATCATATTCACAATAATCACTTATGTATGTAATAACTCTGGGAAGGCTTCTTATAATTCTGACTTATGGCTTAATATTTTATAAAACTAACATGCTATAACATAAGGTTGGCTTACTCTCAGATCAATGTATTTGCATGTCATAATAATGTGAATGGCTACACAAAGCCATAATTATGACAAATATCTCATCATTAAGAGACAGCAAGTCATAATTTATGATATTCTAAGATTGTGGGGAAATGCTGTTCCCTTTGGTTTGTTAATGTTCATAAGCTCTACGTCTTTTAAGGTGGAACATTGAGAGAAAAAAACACACTGTAGC
The DNA here is from genome assembly GCF_029633855.1 of Hoplias malabaricus. Lineage (NCBI taxonomy): Eukaryota > Metazoa > Chordata > Actinopteri > Characiformes > Erythrinidae > Hoplias > Hoplias malabaricus. The sequence continues at coordinate 39,449,370 of NC_089802.1, read as the reverse complement.
TTGTGGATGATGTCTGTAAGTGTTTATTCACTGTCTGAATTCCCACAAAAACTCATTTGTAACACATTTGCTCAGTGTTTACCTTCATGCAGTTAGCCGTCTCCTGAATTTGGTGACATTTCCTCCTTAAGTAATATGAAAGCAAAAACAAATCAGGTTTTTAATAATTTTGTGCACTACACAGAACAATAGCTGTGGTTTTTCAAAATAAAACTGGTGCTGTGACATCTTTAGAGGGCAGCAGTGAGAAACGTTTGTTTATTTGAGCTTTAGGGCTGTAATGAAGAGAGAGAGTGAGAGAGTGCATTTCTCCACATATGGCTCTGAAGAGAGACAAGTGATAAACATTCGGAAGCTTCTGAAAGCTTCTGAAAGCAGTGGAGACCTGAGGAATCTCCTTGGGGTATAACCATCACAAGGTAAATACCAGACTCAAGCCTCAGGCAGAAGCAGAAAATCAGAGAAGATGGAAAGAGAGAGAGAGTGTGTATGTGTGTGTCGGGGGAATATCACTGTGGAGAACCAGAGAGCTGTGTTTCTATTGAGTAGAAGGTTTGACTGACAGCGGAGTCAGGTTCAGAAACAGCAGCGTCTTGTTTCAGTGAAGGATTGGAAGCAGATGTGGAACTCTGCTACTGTTCGAAGTCAGAGAGGCTTTGTCTCCAGGCAGCCACTGGCAGCCTAACAAACTCAACTGCTCTAAATGCCCTTAACTGCTTAAAGATCTGATCTGGGACCAGCTTCTGGAACCAAACACCACTAGTGCAGCCCTCAGAGGACCAAGCCTTTCCAAATACAGAAGAAAGAGATCAGGAAATTAAGAGATGACCATCTCTCAGGGACGTGTCTTATTGGTCAGCTGTGCTGCCAATCAAAGTGAAAGATTTCTCAGGTTTTACTCTCATTTATGGTTTGGATGTGTTTAAACGGTTCTAAGACTGGTTTACACATCTTTTGCTTGGAATGTAGGTATTAAAGACTTGCCCCCCCACTTTATCTCCATCTAACTGGCTGTTTCATCTCCAAAACTGCAGACAAACTGGACCTTCTGATGTGTGATCATGAAATGTTAACCTAAAGAAAAATGCAAAGCAAAGCGTTTTCCAATGTCACATTTCCGTTTACAACTCTAGTTTCTTTCCACAGTGTTCGATCTGTAACAAATGCAGTAAAACAGAGCGGGACGTTCCTAGATGTTTATTTGTCAGGGTCAGAAACTTTCAATCTGAACAACAGAATACATGAACAGGAATGTAACAAACATGTGGATTGTAATTATCATTCCTCTGATTAAACACTAATTAAACACTAGGGCGGCACGGTGGTGCAGCAGGTAGTGTCACAGTCACACAGCTCCAGGGGCCTGGAGGTTGTGGGTTCGATTCCCGCTCCAGGTGACTGTCTGTGAGGAGTTGGTGTGTTCTCCCCGTGTCCGTGTGGGTTTCCTCCGGGTGCTCCGGTTTCCTCCCACAGTCCAAAAAAATACACACACGTTGCAGGTGGATTGGCGACTCAAAAGTGTCCCTAGGTGTGAGTGAATGTGTGTGTGTGTGTGTGTTGCCCTGTGAAGGACTGGCCTTGCGCCCAATGATTCCAGTTAGGCTCTGGACCCACTGTGACCCTGAATTGGATAAGCGCTTACAGATAATGAATGATTAAACACTACGTGGATCAGTTCTGACCACTCCACACTCTGCTCTGAATAAGGGATACAGCACTTTCAAAGGACAGCAATGATTTCTACAGTGATATTAGACATGGAGCACACAGACTGATTTATTTTACTCTGCGCAGCATGAACATGCACGCACCAGGACTCCTCTATTAACAGATTTACATCAGTGGAAAGCTAACTCACATGTCCATTGAGGGCCCAGCGAGGAGTTTTGCCTAAGGACTCTGGTGTAACATGATTCCTACACAAGCTGGGAATCATGGAAGTCCAGCTGGCCATGTGCTTAGCATTGTATTTACTCACAACAGTACTGTTCTTAATATAGAAATGTTAAATGGGATGTTCAAGAGATTTTGTGATAAAGTTCTGCTTGTTTCTTACCACCACACTCTTTGAACTGTAAGAACACCACATCTTTTAAAAAACAGAGGCCCCATCCACATGGATCCGTTTATTTCTAAAAACTGAGATTTTCCTCACTCCATTTATATCCCTGTCCAGGCGGTTATGATAATGGCTGCATTATCACGCCAGTCCAGTAGGGGGCCATAGTACCACTTAAAGAGAGGCATCAAAACACCACGATGCATGAGAGAAACACAGAAGTGTTATTCCAAATCTCTCAATGCTCCCTCTGTAGTGCACCACACACGACCTGAAACGACTGAATCTAGATGTTAACAGTGCATTATACATTTCGAATACAACATGATTTCTATTTATTCATCTGTGTGAATCTGAACTCTAGTGCTGTCTGTGTGTGTACAGTGTGGTTAATGATGGATGTAGTTCACTGTAGAGGGAGTGAGGAGATATTTGTGTTTCAGACAGAGACAGACACGTTGTGTGACATCAGCGATTCCGAAAATTTTCAAAAATATCCAACAGCGTTTTCAGTAACCTACAACACCGTTTTCATGAGAACAAGAGGCAAAAACACAGACAAAAACCTCTGTTTTTTTAAAATAAACAGATACGTGTGGATGGGGCCAACGTCTCTAGAACTAAGCATTTCACATTGAGTGAATGACTTTGTGTGCATTTACTCATTCACTGCATTCTGTGGAAGTGAGATGAGTTCCTATATCAAACAAAGAGTGTACGTGTGATTGAGCTGGTGGAAGGACATTGAACAACAAATAAAACAAGTGAAAGAGTTATAAAATGGAAGTCAGTATGAAAAGTTCACTGGGTTTCATTGGAACAATGCAGTTGACTCTGTATCACACAACTGTGGACTAACATCTGAGAGAATACGAACTTAAACCAACACCCAATCTGCTTTTGTGAGTGCATTTGTTATGAAAAATTGCAGACCAAGTAGGAAACAGAGAGTGTTCTGAGCATTTTATGAATTTTTCCTCATGATATTTCAGCAAACTGCAATAGTTTTCAAAGGTGTGCCATTAAAAACAACAAAAATGGAGTTATTAGAGCTTAATAAAGCTCAGAGGCACATTCCCCCACATATGATTTATAATAATAATAATAAAATAAATAATTATAATAATGTTAGACACATATCATAAGACATTCAAATTCCAATTTCACTTTACTATTTCCACCCTGAAGAGAAATAGGTGGAGGTCCCACTACCAAACAGTGACCAGCCTGAACCTGGGGACAGCTAGGATACCTTAGTTTGTGAGATGAAACACGTGAAAGACGGGAGATTGAGACTTTCTCAGACTCAGACAGATCAAAGCCTCACACACAGTAATAAAAAAGAATAATACAAACCCAGCTTTAAGTGTTCAGAGCTGAGCCTGGCCTTTATCTGAGCTATAAATCACAAAACAACAAGATGTTTGGCTTTAGAATGTTATTCCAGGAGGTCGGTGAGGTCTGCGATGCTGGACTGTGAAACACAAGGTTTAAAACAATGCAGTGCTTAGTCTCTGTTATTCAAGTCCAATAAACAAGAGAAACAACACTAAGTGTCATTATTTAGAGCGCAGTTCTATGACAAGAGCACAACAGCAAACACAAACAAAACCATAAATACCCCAAAGTAGGCAAAAATACCAAGAAACTACAATTTACACATTTTTAATTGGAAATAAACACAGACATGTTTCTGTGATTTGTTTGATTTTAATGAGAATAAAATATTAATCTAACAATCCACCAATAACAACACCACACACTTCTAGCTGAGTCACAGACCACCAACAATCCCCACCACCACCAGGTTTACTGCAGCACACCCAACAGCACCCAGGCTTCACCAGTGGTTAATAATGTTACTATAATTTTACCAATATTCAACACTTCTGTAAGCTCTGTTTAAACCTGAAAGACCACAGAGAGATGAGCAGACTTCACTGAAACATCTCAGTCTGGGATTTACAACAGACAATGTTCAGAAATAATGAGAAATGCTTTAGAGTTTGCAAATAAAGTATGAAAATGCTATTTTGCTGCAGCAAAACGACCTTATAATAAAAACATTTACTTAATTATATATATATATATATAGTGCCCTAAAGGAGTGTGTCTTATTGCTTACATCATGGCAATTGTATTTTTAAAATCTCTTTCTCAGGTGTGCAGTGTGTGGACTCTGGAAGCGCGCGACTCACTCACCTGAGAGACCTGCAGCAGCCCGCGTGCCTCAGGTGACTTTAAAACACGCACCCACACACAAACACGTTGTCTCTCACTATCTCCCTCACACACACTCTCTTCAGACCCTCCGGAGAATCACCACAGTGTGCAGTCCTGTCCAGACAGCAATGAGCACGAGCCACTGCCTCGCGGATGAGTTTGATTGAATGATCCACAGAGCTGCGCTTTCACAGAGAGAGAGAGAGAGAGAGAGAGAGAGAGAGAGAGAGAGAGAGAGAGAGAGAGCGAGAAAGACACGCCCCTCTTAAACCTCAGCGGCACGAGACACTTTTATTAAAAGTGGATTAGAAAAGTGATTCCCGCGCGTGTATCGTTTATCGCTGAGTGATGAACGACCGGTCTCTCTCTCTTTCTCTGTGTCTACCTGTGTACTCCGTGTCCAGAAGTGTGCAGACACCCCTTTAAACATCTAATCTGCACGCGCTGAGGACAGAGGCCCTGAGTTAAACACTCACTGCGTGTACACTCTCAGAAACGGATTAAAGGAGGTAAAGGAGGCGTGAGGATGGGGAGCAGCTGCAGTGTGTCCGGAGTGGGCTGTGGGTGTAAAATAGCATCACAACTCACCCCTGACCTCACTGACCCCTCAGTAAGATCGTAGGGGAGACTCATCCCTGTTGACAGAGAACATCAGGGTATTGACAGCTACTGCTCTATATGCCACTGTCTGAATAATACATTATATGATAGATAGATAGATAGATAGATAGATAGATAGATAGATAGATACTTTATTGATCCCAAAGGGAACTTCATGGCATCCAGTAGCTCTTCCACAAACAAGAGTAAGATATATAAATAAGATAAAGACAACAAAAATAAAAATACAGAACTGGATATAGAACTAGATATTCATTCATTGTCTGTAACCCTTATCCAGTTCAGGGTAACAGTGGGTCCGGAGCTGACCTGGAATCACTGGGAGCAAGGCAGGAACACACCCTGGAGGGGGCACCAGTCCTTCACAGGGCGACACACACTCACACATTCACTCACACACAGTCACCCGGAGGAAACCCAAACAGACACAGAGAAAACACACCACACTCCTCACAGACAGTCACCCAGAGGAAACCCAAACAGACACAGGGAGAACACACCATACTCCTCACAGACAGTCACCCGGAGGAAACCCACACAGACACAGGGAGAACACACCACACTCCTCACAGACAGTCACCCGGAGGAAACCCACGCAGACACAAGGAGAACACACCACACTCCTTACAGATAGTCACCAGGAGGAAACCCACACAGACACAGAGAGAACACACCACAACTCTCACAGACAGTCACCCGGAGGAAACCCACGCAGACACAGAGAGAACACACCACACTCCTTACAGACAGTCACCCAGAGGAAACCCACGCAGACACAGAGAGAACACACCACACTCCTCACAGACAGTCACCCGGAGGAAACCCACGCAGACACAGGGAGAACACACCACACTCCTCACAGACAGTCACCCAGAGGAAACCCACGCAGACACAGGGAGAACACACCACACTCCTTACAGAAAGTCACCCGGAGGAAACCCACGCAGACACAGGGAGAACACACCACACTCCTCACAGACAGAATAAACACGGATGCCCGTGTGAATGATCAGATCACTGCAGAAATGTCATATTGATACTATTATGGGTAAACATACAGATTATCAAGACTGAGGATGAGGGATGGTATTCCTGCCCCTCTGGAGGTTCCTGCTCTGCCCTGAAGGTGATGTTGTATAAGTGTTTATTTTAGAGTAGAGTAGTGACCCCATGTCACTCCTTGACCCTCTCTCTACACAGAAACAGGGATTGAATTTTGCCTGCCATCGTACTCTGAGGTCACCGGGGTCTGAGGTCAGATCTGTTGCTATTTTACACCGACAGGACACTTCAGACCAACTGGACTCCCAAAGAGACCACTTCTGACTTTAACAACCGCAGTCTGAATTTCTGACATGAAAGCAATCCTCAGGTCAGAATATAACTCAGCGGAAAGGAAGGAGAGTCTATATTTGGACTGAATGATCTGCCTCTCCACTGACCACACAGTAGCACTTTGTAGTTCTACAGTTCCAGGCTGTAGTTCATTGGTTTCTCTGAACACTTTCTTAACCCCCCCCCCCCTGTTCCTCAGCGCTCAGGACCCCCACAGAGCAGGTGTGATGTGGTGGTGGATCATTCTCAGCGCTGCAGTGGCACTGACGTGGTGGTGATGTGTTAGTGTGTGTTGTGCTGGTGCGAGTGGATCAGACACAGCAGTGCTGCAGGAGTTTTTAAACACCTCAGTGTCTGGACTGAGAATAGACCACCGACCAAAACATCCAGCCGACAGCGTCCTGTGTCAGTGATGAAGGACTAGAGGACAACCGACACACACTGTGCAGCGACAGATGAGCTACTGTCTCTGACTTTACATGTACAAGGTGGACCAACGAGGGAGGAGTGTCTCACAGAGTGGACAGTGAGTGGACACAGGGTTTAAAAACTCCAGCAGCACTGCTGTGTCTGATCCACTCGCACCAGCACAACACACACTAACACACAACCACCACGTCAGTGTCACTGCAGCACTGAGCTGATAAAACATGAATGTAGATACAAGGTAGGTGTTCCTAATTCAGTGATCGTTCAGTGAGTTTGACTCAAAGCAGCTCTGAAGCAGCTGCACATGAGCTTGCAGAAGCACTGAGGTAGAGGGGTAATAGAGCTGAGCTGTTGAGCAGTGAATCTGTTCTCTGGAGGGACAGAGCTCTATCCAGTAACTCCAGGGTTTGTGATCCAGAACTCATCCTCAACCATCATCATCCGACCTCAGTAATGTTAATGTGGCCCTCACAGCAATGGTAAAACATCTAGGGAAACACTATCCCAGAAGAGTACAAGCACATCTCAGCTAAAGATCCACCACTGTCCTGCTTTCCAACTGTGAAAAAGCTTTACACCTGATGTTTAAGGTGTTGTAATATCGATTTACTCTGTAATGTCTTCATACATGATTCCATGAGAAAGTGTTTAATCCTCTGTGTGGCCAGGTTTTCAGGTTTATCAATCAGCACGATAAAAACAAGGCAAAACGTCTCTGATTTTCTGTTCCACCATAAACAGTGCAAAAGTTGCATTCTGACTTTTACAATACACCCAAATGTTACAGCCCCACTGTTTAAAGTGGAAAGGAAAATTAAAATAAGACAGCAGATAAAGCCATTTAAGGTGGAACAGGCGTCTGAAGTTTTCATTTTGCGTATTACATTTTCATTTAATTTTGCGACTGATGTAATGGTGAAGTTGTGAAAGTTTATTTTGAAATTCTGAGTCTGTAACTTCAGACGTTTGTCCTCAGCTGAAGAACAGAGTGTTATTTCTTATTGTATCTCAGACGTCTACAAACTGACCCAGCGCTAATGACCTGAGGCAGGAAATAATGAGAGTTCATTAGGTCTAGATTTATCCAGACCTTCACAAACACCATAAGAGTTTAACTCTTACTCTCTCTCACACTGTCTCTCTCTCTCTCTCTCTCTCTCTCTCTCTCTCTCACTCTCTCTGTCACTCTGTCTCTCTCTCTCTCTCTCTCGCTGTCTCTGTCTCGCTCTGTCTCTCTTTCTCTCTCTCTCACTGTCTCAAACTCTCTCACACTGCTCACACTGTCTCTCTCTGTGTGTCTCTCACTCTCTCTCTCACGCTGTCTCTCACTCTCTCTCTTTCTCTCTCACTCTGTCTCCCTTGCTCTCTCTCTCTCTCTCTCTCTCTCAGCTGCAGACAAATACAAACCACATTCCACTGCAGGGACCTGGTGCTTTGTTGAATAGAGCCTCAGTGGGCAGCCATTTGGATTGAGTCTGGGGACGTATTGTGTCCTGAAATGAGAGAATTAAGAAATCAACAGCTGCTTTTGTTAGTTCTGAGAGAGAAGTGCAATTATTTGAATGATTTCACGCATCACTGACGTTACTCCAGTGACATTCGTCTTAAAGGCTGATAACCAGGGCAACAAACACAGATATACTACCTTAAGTTTTACGCATTCTCAGTGTTTAATCCATTTACAGATTTGGATGGAGCCAGTGAAGTACGAGCCTCACTTACTGATGGTCCCTACTCCACTCTCCTCAGGTTTTCTGCTCCTCCACCAGGTAAATCAGGTCCTGGTTCTGGAAGCGGGTTCTTGTTTAGTGGCTGTTCTCTTGTGGTTCAGAGCGAGTCGAGTAGGGACTAAACCGTGGCGTGTAAACCTTGCAGAGCGCTGATTGTCCAGAGAGAGTCGTCACTCTACGCCACACATCGCAGACGACCAGCACTAACTCTACATCTGTAAATTCGCCAGCTGCAGCAGAGATCACGTTTGTTTTTATCCGACTCACGACGACAGCTCGTAAAATTACGCCGTGGACTTTTGAAGAGGTTCAAGCGCTCCTTGGATCGGTGGCCGACGAAAGAATCCAGCGAGAGCTGGACGCTGCAACAAGGAAGGAACAAACTCTACTGATCTGTCTGAACTGATGACGGAGCTGTGTTCTGTCCCAAACAACAACAACAACACGCCAATACACCATGAGTAACGTTACTGCCGCCGTTGTTGTGGTTTCCACAGCCCGCCGATCCTGTTAGAAACAAAGCAAATAGACCAAATAGAGTGTAGAGTGAGTAGCGTAGGTACCATGCAGTGGAAAAGCAGCAATAATGAACAGAATTTCCGTAAACAGATCACAATGAATATAACAACCACCTCCTCCCCCCCATCCCACTTTCTGTGTTTGTTGTGTTCCGAAACTTCTGACTCTCAGCTGCGCACTCTGGTGGAGGTATTACTCCTACATAAAGTTTGTGGGCATCGACAGTCGCATCATTTTAAATGGTCTCATTCATTCTGATATTGAAAGGGAGCAGAAATGGGACTTTGATGTTTTTGAAACTGTGATATAAAGTGCTGTGATCATTTTGATGGCACTCAGTCAACTTTCTGAGCTCAGGTGCTGCTGTTGTGATTAGTTCTGGATCACAAACACAACTCCAACTCATCTCAAAGTTATTAGAAAAGGTTCCTTCCCTCCAGAAATCACTGGCAGGCTTTATGTCCCTTGCCCATTCAGCATGGTGACCTTCGGCTCATGTGCAACTGCTCCTGAATAGTCATGTTTTTCTATGGCCGTTATACAAACTGTGCGCACAACTGAACGTCTCTGTCAGCAGAGGGGGACCCCCAGTGTTGATGAATACACACACTATAAGTGGTGTCTACAATCTTGGATGCATAGAATAGCTTTCACTAATTTACATTCAGTTCCACACCATAAAATCCAAACAATAAGAGCACACCCACAATGGCGCTCTTATATCTCTCAGTCCTTACATCCCAGCTCCGGCGGATCACTCTCTGCTCTGAATGGTGTCCTTATAAAGCGCATTTTTGCAGAGAACTGTGAGTGAAAAGCTCCCATGCCTGCGGTCACCACATTAACTTTAAAGGAAAGGAAGGAATGAGAGCCTCTATTTACAAAATGCAGCATCGCTCACTTGGCCGCCTCTGAGCAGAGGAATGCAGGTCTTTCTACAGCCTGGTCTTTTTCCACATGAGCAGATTAGTCTAGGTTTCTGACCAGAAATCATTGGCCTGGAGACTCCAGACCGACCACCCCGCTGCCCCCAACTCCACCTTTATCCGAGTCTGTACTCTGCGTTTATATTTTATTAGGTGTTCTAGTAAGCTTAAAGTCTATTTGTGTGACCTATCCTGTTATTTTAAAATTCAAACATTTTCCCACTCTCTAGCGTGTCGTATTAAAAATGACAAATGTTTCTTTTTCAACAAAAAATGATGTAAAATTAGGAATGAATACAATATGGTCACAACCTCTAACATCAAACTCTATCTTTGATTCACACATACATTTGGATACAACATTATCCCAAGAACAGAACAATTCCATCACATGCTTTTTCCTGATGGAGCTCATAACAAATGCAGCGACCAATAAATTCTTCACTTGCTATTTTCAAACCACTACATTTTATTTAATTAAGTTTTTAAATAAAAAGATAATTGTCATTTTAATACATTTTTAATGACCAACAATGACCTGCTGTTTGCCAATTAGTGAACCCACATCCATCTACAGTTAAACCTCAGATCTTGTCAGATACTCAATGTGTCTCCTCTATAAGTCGACATTAGCCCTGTCAGCTCCAGCACATATTTGTTAATAAGTTTAACCCTTTAATGAATGTGGTGAACATTAACATGTGAAACGACAAAATTCACCTTCACAGGTCTGAGCTTAATCTTTACCTCCACATTTTCAGTAAGTTCTGACACTTTCAGTATTAGACAAAAAAAAAAGCTACTGTCACACTTCCTATCTCTGTGTTACAAATGATTATTAATGACCTTTACAGTGTTTACAACCTAATTATTAACCATGTAATAAACATGTTTTTAAACAATTTATAAACCTTTATAATTGTAGTCTAATTTTAAAGTGGTACCACTCACTCTAATCCTCAGGTCAGAAGCTGCAGGACTGTCTCCTGTGTACATTCACACACAACAGTTTGCAGCACTGATTTGGCTTGATTTTTGATCATAAAAAAACTAAGAAGCAAAATGAATCATAATGTAGAAATGTTAGGAATATCAGGACTGCTTATATCGGTCATTTATACTCATTTATGGAGCGCTTGTTGTATTATAAAACACAGCAAACTATTATTACTATGGTTAGTGCTTCCAGACCTTTGCTTTTGTGCTGTATGAGACCTTAAATGACTTCATTCAGGGAAGACTTTTATCTGTATATCACAGTTTATACGTGTGTCACCAGCACCAAACCCATCTCTCTGTAGATTTACATTAAGAATCAGGGCTTTTAAACACTGTCCGGCGTCACTGTGGAGAATGTGCCCAATATTTACTGCTGTGCATTCAACACCTCCATTACTGACTCACACTGTAACACCCCAGTGATTTATATCTGCCCCAGAGTGAGGAGTATGAAATTACACATAGATTATGGCAGTTTTAGAAGTTTAATCTGCATTTTACCCTTTAAATGCAATCTTATATCAGGTAATTCCACTGAGTTATATTAAAAAAAATTGTGAGTAAAAGTCTAAGAAGCTTTGAGAGTCAGAATTGTTGACAGAGGATTTGAATGGGCCCTGTGAAGGACTGGCGCCCCCTCCAGGGTGTATTCCCGCCTTGCGCCCGATGATTCCAGGTAGGCTCTGGACCCCCCGCGACCCTAAATTGGATAAGCGGTTACAGATAATGGATGGATGGATGGATGGATTTTAATGGAACCAGACATCCTCTAAAAGCTCCTCGCAGTATGTTGCTACATGACATGGTTGTGATTGCATTGCATGAGAGCTAGATTCATGAGAGCTATGATAAAGATAAAACCATATTTCTCTACTTCCCACTAATTTCATTCATCATCATTCCTTCTAACACTCTTTAGAGGGTGGGGGTCCGTGCAGGTGGTGGAGAGGAAACAGCTTGGAGATGCCTGGTTTCATTCACCAGCACTGGAAAGATATCTGTGGAATGGCTCTCCTTTGAAATTATGTGATTAAAAAGGGACATATGGTAAAATCATGTGTTCAGCACATGTTCACATTTATGTGTATATCTGGAGCCCACCAACTCACATACTGTGAAACAATACCACTCAGTCAGTTTTCTATCCGCTGTATAAGTCTGAAAACGATGGGATAAAACAAATCGTTCTGATTCTGTTCCGCTTCTGACGTCAAGAGACCTTGATATTGCCCCGCCCCCTCATCTGTATCTGTCCAATCACTGCATTGGACCCACGTTTATGTGAGAGCACAAAGATGAGGTTAACCATGGCAAAACAGACACAATGAGCACTGTGAGGGAAATAGGGAGAATAGGGTGAAAGAGGGGTAACAAAGTATGCAGAGCAACAGGTGGACTCCAGTCTGTAATTGTAGAGCTCCTGTATTTTCAGTGGAGCTGAGAGAATGGACAATGTGTGGCTAATAAAAATGTGAGTAATAGTCTTATGCACTTTTAGGGTGGAGGAGAGTTTCTCGTCGCTGTCGACGGTGACCAGAGAGTCGGTGAAACAGTATCTTCAGTTCAGACCTGATCAGTCTGTTCTCATCCTCCACGCCAAAGTGGCTCAGAAATCCTACGGCAACGAGAAACGGTGAGACAAGTCTTCATTTGTACATACTGTATGGTGGGCCAGAGAGTCAGCACAACAGCGTTTAGGAATATTTGCACTATTACTTTTAGTCAGTGCCATTTAGCAAACGTTTTCTATCCTGTTAAATATTTTGGCTAATATTTTTAACATTATCTAAATGTTCTACTTTGATATATTTGAGTTCCCTCTTAATGCTGTTCTAAATTTTTTTATATTTTCTTAAATATTGTATTATTGTTTTATTTTTGTCTTTAAAGGAACACTACGTAGTATTTTTACTTTAAAATTACAGTTTCAGAATCATTGTTATGCTACACTGAGCTGTAATAGGGAGAATAGAGCCTCTGCCATTGGTATTCTGGACTCTGCGCTGCAGAAACTGCATTGTGTAACTTTAGTAGGTGGGTAGGAAACTCCCCATCCTTCCTCCCCAATTGATTTCAGGACAGTGCTGTAAATATGAAAAACACCCTGCAACTGTAGGGGGACCCTAGGAGCAAAAATACCCAATCTTAGTGTTCCTTTATTGCGGCTGTGTTTTGACTCGCTGGGCCACCGTAATACTGAGAATGAACCACACAGTTGCAGACAGGTTTCCTACTCTGTAGGTTACACAGAAAGGATTGAATTATTTGGACCTGAAGGGGTTAATTTTGGTGCCTGCCTCCAGTAATGTGTAAAAGTGTTTATAATCTGATGTGTAGACCCTTTGTGCTTTGTGTGTGTGTGTGTGTGTCCAGGTTTTTCTGCCCTCCTCCCTGTGTGTATCTGTGTGGAGATGGCTGGAACCTCAGACAAGAGAAACTGAAAGGTCTGGGACCAGGTCACTTCCAGGTTTTCTCAGTTTAACAGGGTCCTATACCACACCAGCAACCCCTCAGACTCCCAGGGTCTGAGAGTGGGCCAGCACTTCAGTGGCCTTCAGTTACTTCCTTCAGCTATAGAATAATTCAGAGTAGTAACTGATTGGTTCAGAACAATGCATAGTAATGACTGAATAATTAATACTAGTTTTAACATATTTATTAAAGGAATACCAGTTAGCACTGGTTAAGGGTAATGTGAACAATATTAAGGTTCAGAGCTAAGTATTTAACACTTTTCCGGGTGTAAATGAAACATCTGTGACCTGCTTTGGTCAAAACCCCACAGCAGTGTTCTCCCCCTGTGTAAACAGCCCTGTTCAGAACGCCCGCTTTCATCACCTGTTCCTTTAAATAATAAAGAGCTGCGCGCTGTTCACCCCGACCCCGAGTGCACAGCAGTGAGGAGCGAGGAGCAGAAGCTCTGGAAGAAGTTCTCTTTCTTCTCCGTTTTTACTCGTTGTGTCGGTTTTACAGCATTTAATTTCATCTTTGCACCTTCACATAAATGTGGGTCCAGCGCTGTGATTGGACAGATTCAGAAGACGGGCGGGGCCATTCGAAAGTCTCCGCACTTGACATCAGAAGCGGAGCTGAATCAGAACGACTCATTTTATCTCTTGTTTTCTGACTTAAGCAGCACACAGTAAACTGACTGGGGTCTTTTTTCACAGTGTGTGCGTTGGTGGGCCCCAGATCCCCACATTAATGTGCACATGAACAGAACAAGGGATTTCTTCATAGTATGTCATCTTTAAGCTTGGGGCTCACACTATGAAATGACCCAAGCACACTATCACTACAATGAGCACAGAAACAACTGCCCAATATTTAAATATAATCATTCTCCTGTCTCTCTCTCTCTCTCTTTCTCTCTCATCCAGCATCCGGAGTTGGAGAGTTGAGCTGTCGTCTGTGTGGGTTTATGGGTCTTGACAGCTCCCCTGGGCCTCAGGCCGACAGCTTCAAGCTGAGCTTCGAGGAGCAGACAGACAGTAGGGTGAGACAGGTTGACAGATGCCCACATCAAAGCAGAACCCACCACCCCTGACCCCCGTGACCCTGATCTAATGTTTAAAGATAAACTGAGTGTTGTATTTATTTGCCATAATGCCCAAATAAGGACTTCCAGGTCTAAGCTGGATTTCTCTATGAGCCAAATGGCTGCTAAAGCTTCTGCTACTGTGTCCTGTGTTAAAATACACTGGTCCAGATGCATGGACGTCCAAATGTCAGTGGATCATTTGATGTATTGGGGCATTTAAAAAAACATTAAATAATTCTCAGTATTACCATCTAAGGGCCAGTCTAGCATCAGGTCGCATCAAATGGTGTGAAACCAAAATCTATTTGATTAAACAGGCAGCAGATAAAGTGAGTTTCAGGAGGTGATAAAGGCAAAACCGGATCCAAAAATGCAACACACACATAAAGAAACTACCTAGAAAACAAAAAACTAAAGAAATTACATATGAACAGGAGAAAAAGTGTAATATAAACAGTAATGTCATCAAACTCCCTTTTTCCATGAGCGCCAAGCAGCGTCCTGACAGTGACCAGAGCAAGGGTCAGAACACACTACTGAGAGTCAAACACAGAACAGCAGCCCAAAATGAGACAACAGCCTAATGCGTGAAATCAGCCATAACCTCTTTTTCGAACTTCCACTACCAGAGGCGATTGCTCTAAGACTGCAAGGGAAGCTCAGCTTCCCCTAAAATGTCAAAAAATAAGTGATCAAATATATTCTGTTGTGTGCACATGTCAGTGAATAAATATGCACTACAACGCGCTCAACTTTTGTTCAGAATCAGCTTCTTATCACTGGTAAAGATGTGCCTTCCCCGCAGCTTCACAGTGCTTTAAACAGTGTGGATGCTCACACTCAGTTCAATAGCGAAGAAGCAAAGTGCAGCGAAACGAGACGAGTCATTGGATAAATGCTGGGCTTTGTCCCGCTCATCGGACGCTCAGCGCCTCGGGGGGTCTATGGGGCAGTGGGCTGGCCTCGGCTGGCCTCGGCTGGCCCGGACGCTCAGCTTCTGCATGATGATTGGATGATCTGTCTGAGGCTGAATCCCATTTTGATTGACAGCGAAATGAGCGAATCACCGATCCTTTGGTGTAAAGATCCGTGGAAGCATTAAATTTTCATTCTGTTCTGAGTTGAACCACACTTTCTTTATCCTCTTAGCGGCATTTTCTTTGTTAAAAACGACTAGCGACCAATCAAGCTTCTATTTCTGGTGGGAGACTGACTTCTATCACTCTTTCTGACTTCTATCACAGTTTCTGTCCAGCGGGTGCTTCTGAGCCCTTCCACCGTCACAAAGCACTCACAGGCAGACACACTTCACATGGGTAAAGGCTTCACATGGGTTTAAGCAGCCTAGCTCTGCTGGCCATTGAGAGGACACTAGTCAAGTCCCTGGAAATGACGTCTTGTTGGTACGACAGGGTCACAGATCATTTTCTTTAAAAGGAACGGAGTGTAGAATTTACGTATAAATAAACCTGCTGCCTGCTGCCCAATCGATCATGTCAGAAAACAAATGCCGGTGCTGGCTGGCACTCTGCTCAGGAGATGAGGGAGAAGTGGGACCATCTTACTCACCCAGAAAGTGAAGTCAGTTGTGATCCCTTGGAAGGCTGAGGCTATGTTTGTGAGGTGATGGGGTCAACACTCAGACTAAACACTGCACTACTCAGGAGCCCCAGGAGACTAAACATAGACAATGAACTTTCCCACAGTCAAACCACCTACCACAATGTGTGTTAGGACTGTGGGTAGAAACTGGAACACCCGGAGGAAACCCACACAGACACAAGGAGACCCCCAAACCCTAACATCTTGATTAGACCCTGAATTCTGAATATGGACATGACACTGATTGCAGAATTGTAAGTTGACCGCAGTGGTCTGTCAAGGAGACAGTATAAAGAATCTACTTTTTCACTGTGTTCGCTTGTCACCACTATTTTATCTCACCACAGCTGTTCATTAGAAAGAGGATCACTCGACCAAACATCCAGAAGATTCCTTCACTGAAGGCATTCACTCCTCTGTCCTCATAAACAACAGTTTTTCTGAGGTCCTGAGTGATCCTGTCTATTTTTAAAATGGCTTCTGACTCGTTAGGTGTCTACAATCTTTGGGACATAAAGTGTACCTTCAGTAGTAGACACTAAGTGATGCTCTGCCAGGTTAGTGATGCAGATGTTCCATTTTTTCTGGCCCCTTGCTGAAAGACCCCCAGCTGCATCCTCCTCATGTCAATTACCCTCAGCTCTGGCCTTTTTGCTTATCTCGGTTATATCTGACAAGATTGGCCCCTACCCTGCCTCACTCCTGCTGCAGTTCCTGAGGTTTATCTTCATCAGTGAAAGCTCTAGCGCTCCCTGAGGTTCTCAAATCTGATTTTGAAAGTGGTTAGTTTCGCACTGGGTTTGTCCACACAATCTTCAGTTTCTCTGAGTTCTGTAACACATCCCCTTCGACTCTGTCAGTTTTTTAGCGTCTATAACCACTTCCCAAGTCCCTGGCAACAAGCCCAGGTCAAACTTACTTGTGGGGCCCTGCTGTATTTAACTTAACAAAAAATTCAGAATAATGAAAACATTGGGTCATATAGGTCACATGGGTTTCACAGCCAACCTGGAATCTATGGGCACAAGGCAGAAACACATCACAGTCACTCACAAACTCACACCTGTGGACAGTTTCACACACTCAACCAGTCACTCACACTCTCCCAACTGTGGACAGTTTCACACACTCACCCAGTCACTAACACACTCACACCTGTAGACAGTTTCACACACTCACCCAGTCACACTCCAGTTTGTGTCATTCAGTGACTTATTTTGTCCCTGTTTGTTTGTTTGTTTGTTTGTTTGTATTGTTGACAGATGTTTGCGTGCGCTAAGACTCTGTACATCTCTGACACGGACAAGAGGAAACACTTCCGTCTGCTGTTGCGTCTGTTCCACAGCGGAGGGCAGGAGATTGGCTCCTTCCAGAGCAGACTCATCAAAATCATCTCCAAACCCTCTCAGAAGAGACAGTCCATGAAGAACGCAGACTGTGAGTGTGACTTTGTGTGTGTGTGTCTTTCAGGATGTCAGGTTATGTATAGGTTTAGCATTAGGGTTAGGCTAGCAGTAGTTATGGTTAAAGTTAGGAGTAAATCTCAATAAAATGAATGTAAAGTTGTATCTGGAACAGATTAAGTTTCTGTCTATGTACCCAAAGTCATCGGAGAAAAATACAGGCTGAATTAACTCCTGTTTTTCACTGAACTCAGTGGTTGTCTGATTATATTTTAATTTTTTTAAGAATAATTTTAATCCTGTTTGGCTGCAAATCTCTAACAGGCAGATCTTGCCTCACTTTGGATAAAACAGTATAAAATAGGATAGTCTAGGATAGGCTGCTGTGCACTGTATTTAGCCTCTGAGATTCCGTTTCCATAGATACTCCTAAAAATATTATCAGAGCAGAAAAAACAATATGAAAATGGAGGAGTTACTGAAGCAGTTACTTAGTGAATGTCCTACAGACGTCACGAGTGAGAGTGTTATCAAAAGGAGAAATCTAGAACTTCACTAGTGATCATGTGATAACGTGATATAATTTTGGGAACTAGAAACTCACCCGTCCTCTTGTATTTCATTATCATCCAGATGTGAGTGTTTTATCACAGAGGAGCCATGGGCATTTTTTATTACAGAAGTCCCCCTGATAAACTAATCCAGTTCAAATGGGGCTTAAGTCAATGTAAAGTTCCGACAAAAGCATGGAAACAAACAAACATAAAAAAAACTAGTAAGAAAAAGTTGCTCAAGTCAACAGACCGAGCTGACACAGAGAGGTCAGGCATTTGACCTTTGACCCTTGGATCCTAAAGCACACACTACTGTTAGGGTCTGTGGTGTTGACTCTGGCTCTCCTGAGCTCTCAGAGACACTGAGAGAAAGAAAGACGAGCTCTGATGGTTTCAGATGTTTCCTTGTGCTAACATTAAGCATGAAATGATACCTGATTTGGATAAGTGGCTACAGACTATGAATTAATGAATGAATGAAATTGGCCACTCTGGAGCAGCTGCATATGAGCCTAAAATCATCAGGCTCATTGCAAAAAGTGTCAGCTAGAGGGATCTAAGTTCTGCTTCTGACGTCAAGTTCAGAGACTTTAGAATTGCCACGGCCCTTGGTCTGAGTCTGTCCAATCACAGCGCTGGACCCACGTTTATCTGAGGGCACAAAGATGAGGTTAAACACAACAAAACAGACACAATGAGTGCAGAGAAACAAGAGCACTGAGTAAAAATGGGAAAACGAGATATGAGGAAGAAAGAGAACTGAGCAAAAACAGCTAAAGACTAGAATTTCTGCTCTTCACTCTTCACTGCACTGGATTGTGGTGAATAGAGAGCGGCTCATTATCATTTAAAGGAACAGGTGCTGAAAGTGGGTTGTTTACACAGGGGGAGAACACTGCTGTGGGGCTTCTTTAAGACCCAATACTGTGTTTCCTTGTGGGAAAGAGTCAGAATATGTCAGACTTAAGCATGGGGTAAAAAGGCACTGAAGACTGTGTTGCTGAAAGTTACATTCTCTGAAGTAAACACGTATTGCCTTTGGCTACAAGCCACAAAGACGTAAAAAATACACTTAACTTAAAAGTTGCTCAGGTCATTGGAAGTGACCCAAGGAGGTCAGGCATTTGGCCTTTGACCACGGAGGTCCGTTTTGTTGACTCTGGCCCTGCTGACCTTTGTGAGACTCTGAGGGAAAGAAAGGAGAGCTCAGACGTCTGAGGGACACTAGAGTCACGTCGAATTCCTCACTTTCTGGTGGAAAAGAAACACAATGAGAGGGGTCTGTGAGGAAAAACAGAGCAGATGAGAGCAAGAAAGAGAGTGTGTGTGTGTGTGTGTGTGTGTGTGTGTGTGTGTTTGTTTAACAGACACATCACATTGTGTGGACAAAAGCCCCTTTACACACTCACACTAGTGAGTTTTCCATCCACTGTGTTTTCACATATAATAAACCTGAATGGAAAAGGCCCAAAATAAACCATACCAACACCACTCAAGCTTCTTATTTTAGTGCATGTGTAGAATATTGTACACATACAGCACTGTGCAAAGCCAGTTTCCTCTCAAAAGAGAAAGCTCTATACCACAGAAATGACACAGACACCAGACAAATAAAAATTACATTAAGCTTTTTAATATAAAGTGGGTTTTTGATGTTTACGGTTGTAAAAGTGATTCTAATCAGTGCAAAAACCCATTCGGATCTCTCCATCTAATTCAGTCTGATCCTCCCCCCAGGATCAAGGGAACCTACGTCATCTGTTTATTCAAAGTTTACCCAAAAAGGTACAGGATAGAAACCTGACTCATTTTGCAGATAGTTTTAATTGCACTGACCATTTGTGAATGTTTTGGATGAAAACCCAGCTACAGTGGGGACTTTTTTTCAGTGGGGAGATTTTTCAAAGTTACACTCCAAATGGAGGGTTATGACGCCTTGTGAATCTCCAGTAAGATGCTGCGCAGTGCCCAAAAAAACCACAGATGTCAGTATTTTCTCCTGATCACCAGTGTATTTTCTTAGTTTAATGTAGTTTCAGTGGATTATAGCCTTTTATTTCAGAACAAGCAGAAAACAGCACGAGGAGCAGCTGATGTCTCAGCAGTTAGCTGTAAATATCCAGTTCCACTTTAAATGGTGAAACAGCTATATTCTGGTACCTGACTCTACTGCAGCATTTAAGGTGGAACTGGAAGTTTCAAACAAAAAAAGCTGCCAAATAAGAATCTGAAATCAGCTTCATATCCCAGAACAAAGAGGAGGGGGTGATACTAAATGATTTTGGAACACTTTTGAAGGCGAATGATGCACTAAATGTAACTAAAGTTCAGCAGCTCTTCTGATATCACTGCAGACTGGTGTGGAGGTGCTGATGACTTGTCAGGCACCTGAAGTGTTGTACCATGTGATGGTGAAATTCAGCTCTAAGGAGCAAGATGACACTTAAAAATGAGGGATAGGAGTAAAAATAAGAAATGGAATTGACCCTCAGAGTTAGGGTTTTGGGTAAGATTTAGGGCAAGACGAAAGTTTAGGGCAAGGTTTATAATTCAAAGCCTTGATGAAATGGAAGTCCATATAATTTGCCCACAATGCATGTAAATGCATGTGTGTGTGTGTGTGTGTATGCAGTGTGTATCTCATCAGGTTCCAGAGTGTCATTGTTTAACCGGTTGAGGTCTCAGACGGTCAGTACCCGGTACCTGGCAGTGGAGGGCGGAGCTTTTGTGGCCAGTGCCCGACAGTGGACAGCGTTTACTATAGTTTTAGGTCTGTACCTGAACGTCTGAGAGTTGATTATTCATAGTCTGTACATCATTAACTCTTTAATAACCAGTGTGTGGTGTTGTGTCATGAATGAATACCATGCAAAGGGCAGAGATTTCAGCCGTGTCCAAAGGTCTGTAGACACCAACACTGAATCTCTATCTGTTTCTGCTTGTCTCTCTTTGTTTCTCAATCTTCTGTCTCACTGTCTCTCTCTCACTGTTCATTCACTGATATGTCATCCCTGTCTCTGCCTCTTCATTCTCGTTTTGTTCTCTCCCTCTCTTTCTGCAGTGGGGGATCAGTCTTCTGAAGGTGGTGAATACTCTGCGTGTGAGAGTTATATCTGTTATGGTTCTGTGGTTCAACTCGTCTGCACTGACTCAGGAGTCGCTCTGCCTCCAATGGTATGCGGCACTGAATCCGATCTTAAACCATTTCCTCAGTTTCCTATTAAACCTTCACTGTCTGGAATTGTTTAATTCTGTTCAGTTAAGTTCTTTTTTCAGATACGTTCCTGTGTCCACTCATTATCCACTCTGTGAGACACTCCTCCCTCGTTGGTCCACCTTGTAGATGTAAAGTAGCTCATCTGTCGCTGCACAGTGTGTGTCGGTTGTCCTCTAGTCCTTCAACAATGACACAAGACGATGTCGGCTGGATGTTTTTGGTCGGTGGACTGTTCTCAGTCCAGACACTGAGGGGTTTAAAAACTCCAGCAGCACTGCTGTGTCAGATCCACTTGCACCAACACAACACACACTAACACACCACCACCACGTCAGTGTCACTGCAGCGCTGAGAATGATCCACCACCACATCACACCTGGTCTGTGGGGGTCCTGAGCTCTGAAGAACAGGGGGGAAGGGGCACAAAAAGATATGCAGTGCTTACAGATGGACTACTGCCAGTAATTGTAGGACCACAACAAGGGGTTTGATTAGACTGAAACCAAAAGTGAGAATATATACAGGTACAGAACAAACATATAAAACATAAACCCACTGCTGTGGTTTCATTCCATAATTGAATACTTTACAATAAAATCTTTTCAAAGGCACATCATTGAGAGTATGAAGAGACACAACATAACCTAGTCCCCTCTAATCCAGTCATATGCCGAGTTATCCGGGTTTAAAATAATCCTGTGACTCATTAACTCCTGAATGCGGATTAGAGGACCAGGATCAGAGTGTGTTGGCTGTGAATAACCCTGATTTGTTGTGCAAGGTGGTCCGGAAGGTGAATAAGCAGCAGGTGTGTCTGGACGTGGACGAGCCGGTGTCTCAGCTTCATAAATGTGCTTTTCAGCTCCGGGACAACACACACATGTACCTGTGTCTCTCCAACGAAAAGATCCTGCAGTACCAGGTAAACAACCCATAGTGTGTTCTCACTGTGTCTGTGTGGGTTGCTACACTCCCAGCAAATGTGTCCACAGGTGTGAGTGTGTGAGTGACAGTGTGAATGTGTGAAACTGTCCACAGGTGTAAGTGTGTGAGTGTGTGAAACTGTCCACAGGTGTGAGTGTGTGAGTGACAGTGTGAATGTGTGAAACTGTCCACAGGTGTGAGTGTGGGTAACTGAGTGAGTGTGTGAAACTGTCCACAGGTTTGTGTGTGTGTGTGTGTGAGAGTGACTGGGTGAGTGTGTGAGTGAATGCGTGAGGGTGTGAAACAGTCCACAGGTGTGAGTGTGTGAGTGACTGGGTGAGTGTGTGAGTGAATGTGTGAGGGTGTGAAACTGTCCACAGGTGTGAGTGTGTGAGTGACTGGGTGAGTGTGTGACACTGTCCACAGGTGTGAGTGTGTGAGTGACTGGGTGAGTGTGTGCAAATATCCACAAGTGTGAGTGAAAGGGTGAGTGTGAAGGTGTGTTCCTGCCATGCACCCAGTGATCAGGATGAAGCCGTTACAGTCTGAACGAATGAATAAACAAATGATGACCCCTGTCAAATGTAGTATGTGTCTGGCTTTCCAGAGAAAATGTAACATTCCACACATTCCACAGCCGGAGGTAACCCATGCAGACAAAGGGAGAACACAAGTAACAGCAGCCTCTATACATACGAAATCACTCACACACACACACGTTTATAATGAGTCTGTATTCCTCCAGGCGTCTCCGTGTCTGAAGGAGAGTAACAGAGAGCTGCTGAATGACGGCTCGTGTTGGACGATAATCGGAACTGAAGTGGTGGAGTTCACTTTCAGTGAGAGTCTCACCTCCAGCCCATCCACCATCAGTCCAGTACCGGTCATCCACGGCCTGGAGGTCTGTGGCTTTTTCCAAGCTTTCATCCCATTTAGCCACGGCTCATTAGCTGCAGCTCCTCTGATCACACACCAGGCTGAAGCTGGGAGAGCGAGGAGCACATGCTTCCTCTGGGAAGTGTGAAATGCCACTGCTCAAACGAGGATGAAATCTAATTATTTTTAAAGCGGCATTATGCACTGTGTTTTTAGTTGTTATTGAAAGAAGTAGGATTACTGTGATAGCAGCAATGAGGATAGGAATATCTTACATTTTGTTGTATTATGAGAACATTATATTTTTTTCTTGTTTTTCCAAAAAGAATTCGAGGTTAGAATGTGAAAATCATAAGAGAGTGAAATGATTTGTTTGTTGTTACTGAGGTTACGGTTAGTGTTAGATGCAGTGTTAATTGTTTGCAGTAATTATTATTTCTATGGAAGGTGGATGATTCAGTGATTCAGCAGGAAGATATTTGTGGCTGTAATTACAAATTCTTACCAGAGAGGTCCCCAAATTCACAGCGCACAAATTTAAAATGATTTTTCTTATCTGGTGATAGTTTGGCCATTTAATTTCTGGACAGCTAGCAGGGACCATTGCATTGTTCTGGCTTACTGAGTACATTTTCTAAAATTGGAAAAACTGCAGGTTCCATATTGATCTGAATAAATGAATGAATATACTGTAGGGGTCTCCTTTAATTTCTAAAAATGGCAAAGGTACCCCTTTATTAATGTCACATTGGGTCCAAAATGTCTGTATTTTTCTTCACAGCAGTATCACTTTCACTCTTTCATTTCTTCAAGATGTTGATTTTGGTGCTTCAGCAGTGCCACAATTACACACACTTGCATTCTTCCCAGACAGTACC
This sequence comes from Hoplias malabaricus, assembly GCF_029633855.1. Lineage (NCBI taxonomy): Eukaryota > Metazoa > Chordata > Actinopteri > Characiformes > Erythrinidae > Hoplias > Hoplias malabaricus. The sequence continues at coordinate 39,425,534 of NC_089802.1, read as the reverse complement.
CTGCAATCATCCCCTGGGCCGAGAGATGCTTTTGTTGTTTTGCAACAATCTGGAACAAAACCCATTTGACCCAAAACCCACTTGTCTTTTTAATGTAAAACTAATGGATATCCATTCTGGAGAGTTCTGCAGTGGGCTCGGTAGTAGAGGGCAGTTATGATTCACAGGAGAATTAAACTGTCTGTAATTTTGTATTTATTTCCAATTAAAATGGCCATTAAATAGATGCTATTCATTTTTCAGCTTCAGGAAAAAGCAGAAAACATACATTCAGTATAAAACTACCCAGAAACCTCTGTAAATAAAATGTAATCTCACATTTATTAGTGTTTGTTGTGCCCACCTTGACCATTACCACAGCTTCTATTCTTTACAGGAGTCTTTCCTTCATTGTCTCAAAGAAATCTTTGAAACACCAGCATCTTCTTGGAGTTCCTTCTTTTTTCATTTATTGTCTTTTCTATGTGGGCTTCTTCTCTGCAGCTCCACGTCTTTTCAAAGACACAGTTCTGAGCTGTTCTTCTCACAGTGGAAGGATGGACACAGACAGCATTGGACAGCATTCAGATCTTAAGCAATTGAGAGTGGAGCTTGATTTTTCTTTTCTCTCAGAATTTAAAGCTTTAAAGCAACACTAGGTAGTGTTTTTTACAGCTTAATTACAGCTGCAATATTGTTGTTACTCCAGACTCCACACTGCAGAAACAGCACTAAGTGTAGGACCCACCTCTTGATTACAGAACAGTGTGGTAAAATGAAAGTACACTCTGCAACTCTAGATGAGCAAAAATGCCAAATATCACCTAGTGTTACTTTAAGTGTAATTTACCTGCAGGAAAAACAATTGCATGACTTTTACAGGCTCCTTACTCTTTGTGATTTTTCTGAATTTCAGCTTTGGAAATTCATCCACATTCCTAAAGCGAATGTAAGCCTCAGAAATATTTCCAGAAGAATAAATGACTTGTACTGAAAGGTCATTTTGACTGGAAATGAAATGAACAGTGGTCTCTGGTTTGGTTCAGTTCCCATTCCACTGCTTTTCAGTAGAGTTTAATGAAACTTTATTCTTGATTCAGGTCTGTTTTGTGTTGTAGTTGAACGGAGGAGGCCACGTGGCCATGCTGGAGCTGCACGGAGAGAACTTCAGTCCTCATCTGAAGGTGTGGTTTGGGAACATGGAGGCTGAGACTATGTTCAGGTAAAGAGGCCGTCTACTTACCCTTTATCTAATTCATTTCTATGGGGCTTTTCCAACTTCGTTTCCCTGAGCCGTGCGACAGTGACACGGAGACCTCGAACCAGAGGTGAACAGATGTTACATGGAGAAAAATAAACACAGATTTGTGATGTAAATCTGATGTTAATAACTGAGATCATGTCCACAGAACTTTCTCCAGCTCCAGTGAGTTGCACTGTTCTGTTCTCACTGGAGCTGATGCTGTTTTCTGTGTGTGTTTTTCTGAATGGTATAGATTAATAAATGATCCATGTGAGTGACCGGGTGAGTGTGTGAAACTGTCCACAGACGTGTGTGAAGTGTTCCACTGTTCTGACAGAGGCTCTTGGGTTCTGTGTGTGTGTGAGAGAGAAATATTAGAAGCAAAGTGAAATCACTGTAACACACAACATCCAGTGGATCACTGTTCCTAGAAAACCCTCCACGTCTGGTTTTTTTTTTAACACACACTGAACACACCACAGATTTAAAACTAAAACATGTTCCAAAGTAAGAGTAAAAATACCAGATCTTACCTATTGTTCCTCTAATGGCCCATGAAAACTCGTCACCATGTTAAACCAAAAAAAGAACTGTCAGCTATACAGTCAGCTGTTATAATGTCATTTCACCCTGGAAAGCATCATGACACAACCTAACATTCCCAAAAAGCTTTGTCACTTGACAGAACTGTGATGTAAATTTGACAACAACACAACTACGGACACTTTTGAGTCACCAATCCACATACAAACGTGTGTTTTTGGATTGTGGGAGGAAACCGGAGCACCCTGAGGAAACATAAGCAGACACGGAGAGAACGCAGCACACTCCTCACAGACAGTCACCCGGAGGAAACCCACGCAGAGACAGGGAGAACACACCACACTCCTCACAGACAGTCACCCGGAGGAAACCCACGCAGACACAGGGAGAACACACCACACTCCTCACAGACAGTCACCCGGAGGAAACCCACGCAGACACGGGGAGAACACACCACACTCCTCACAGACAGTCACCTGGAGGAAACCCATGCAGACACAGGGAGAACACACCACACTCCCCACAGACAGTCACCCGGAGGAAACCCACGCAGACACAGGGAGAACACACCACACTCCTCACAGACAGTCACCCGGAGGAAACCCACGCAGACACAGGGAGGACACACCACACTCCTCACAGACAGTCACCCGGAGGAAACCCACGCAGACACAGGGAGGACACACCACACTCTCTCAGACAGTCACATGGAGGAAACCCATGCAGACACAGGGAGAACACACCACACTCCTCACAGACAGTCACCCAGAGCGGGACTCAAACCCACAACCTCCAGGACCCTGGAGCTGAGACAGAGACACCCCCTGCTGCACCACCAAGCCACCCATAACCCTTTTATCTGACTGTCTCATCATGAGCAGCTCATACTAGCACACTGATAAAAGTCTCCTCTCAATTATATTAGCAGTCTTCTGTTTTCTGATTGGCTCTCGGTGAAGGTGGATAGCGATACGCACACTTTAGAGTTGTCCTGCCTCATCACCTGCGTTTCTCCAGTCACAGTGCTGGGCCCACCTTTATATAAGACAGGAAGTACAAGGTTAAACAAAAGAAAAGAAACACAATGAGAACAGAGAAATAGGTGCACTGATTAAACCTGGAGAAAAATAAAATGGAGAAGAAAAAAAAACTAAATATCAAAAACGGCCAGATTTCTGCTCCTCGCTCCTCAAACCTGGAGACTTGAGCCTGAAAGTGAAAAGAAGCTCGTTCTCAACAGGAGATGAAAGAGGCCGCTCTGAACAGGGCTGTTTAGACAATGAAAAAAAAGTGTGATGTTGTTTGATCCTTGTGTTTTTTTTTTTGTGTTTGACCAAAGCAGGACACGCTATTATTTTAACACCCAGCACTCGGTAAACTTGTGCAAAAGGGTGTATAATACGTCTCTTTTAAGGCTTCCATTCAGTTTTAGGAAACCACAGGATGTCTGGATGATAAACACTTCTGACATCTGTGTCTTGTAAGAATGTGTCAGTAATAAAAGCCTGCACCCTTTTCTAAATTATAGCCAATACACAATGCCATAAAGATGATGAGGGAGTGCATTCTTCTCTCGTCCACAAACAGTGAAGAGAAAAGTATGTGAACCCTTTGGAAATAACCGGCGATTATGTGTAAAAACATCTTAAAATCTAGTCTGGTCTAACACCAAGGGAAAAAACACAGTGTGTTTAAACTAGTAACACAGATCTGAATGCATTCCTGTTGTTAATACGGAATACTGCAGTCAAACATTAGGCAGTCGTCATTAGGTGTCGTCTGGAAAGGGTTTGTGAACTAAGCTACCTGCCATCAGGGGCCTGTCATGGACATTGGTTTCACAGTTGGGTTACAGCTACTTTGATTAAAAAAAAAATAATTCATTCATTCATTCACATATTTTCTATAAGCTCTTCATCCTTCAGAGTCAAATTAGGCCCAAGGCAGGAGCACACACTATACTAGGTGCCAGTCGGGATCGTTATTTGGCATCTACACTGTGTGCTTAATGTCTGACCTGTTTATTTCTGCCTAGCCAAAGTTTTGTGTGTGTGTGTGTGTGTGTGTGTGTGTGTTCTTTCCTTGGTCCCTGTCAGAACCCCCCATAAATATCCTTAAAGCAACACCAGGTAATTACAGCTTTAAATTCATCATGATGCCCCACTGACCTGTAATAGGGAGAATAGAGATTGCTAACCCGAGTTCAGCACTGAAGAAACTGCACTATGTAACCTCTCAAAGTGGGTAGGAATGCTGTATAAAGGGACTGCTCTATGTCATGAAGATTTTCTTCTGAAACAATCATCAAACAAGATGAAAACAATGTTCCTGAATGCAGGGGTGGTTTGTTCCTTAGGGTGATGGGGCAATGCAACACCAAAGGGAATGGAAGGAAATTTTTTACTTTCATTCTACTACAGTAAAAACCCATGGTCTGTATTAACCAAGCTCTGCCAGACGGTTTGTCTGGCCTCTAAGTGTCACAGTCCAGTCAGCGTTAGGTTTTGTTCTGACTCCTCTCATAAACTCTCATGTTAAGTCTCTTTTATTTGAGCTGCAGAGCCTTCAGTTCATTCTCAGTGGGTTCTCAGCAAGAGCTCGGCCCAACACACTTTCACCATATACAAGATGAGGCATGTTCCAAATGCCCCCCTACTCTATTCCCTACATTGCTCACTATGTAGTGAAGTATAAAGTTAATAGGGCACTGATTAATTTTGTTCACCACCCTGTACGGATCCCTGGAGCTGCCATAGCCAGGTAGAGAGACCAGCTAGTGATCTGATGAGTACGACTTCTGTAAACTTCACAATACTCTTTATTCTGGAACTCCTGCACCTAAAATAACAAACCTGAAGACTGAAGAGTGAAGTGTATAGAAGTTTATGAGTCGTGATGAAGCTGATCTCTCTCCAAAATATCTGTGAGGGCGACTTAATGGCAGTTTATTTGTTTATGACCACAGCTGATTGTTGATTCTCTGTAGAGGCAAAGCATCTTTATTAAAGAAGACCTTTATAAAGAACCTCCACTGCCTGAGTGACTGACAATAATAAATCCATATACAACAAATAATAGCACTAACTTGTCTTTCTCCTCCTCTCCTGTAGGGGTCCTCGCTCTCTGCTGTGTGTGGTTCCTGACATCTCCGTTTTCAGCGTAGAGTGGAAGTGGCTGCAGCAACGCATCACCGTCCCTTTATGTCTGATCCGAGCGGATGGTCTGATCTACAGAAGCTCCTTCACGTTCTCCTACACACCGGAACACACACACAGCGCCTTCTCTCAGGCCTGCGGTTCCACCGAGAGAACCTCAAACTCAGACCTTCTCATTGACACCATTCACCAGGAGTTCACCAGAACCAATTTCCACCTGTTCATGCAGAGCTGACACACACTGGAAAAACAAGCACATGCACTCGACGTCCAAACACTTACGGACACCACACTAGGCCAAGGGCCAGGAGTCTGCCAGAGGAGTGCAAAGCCCCCAGTCAGTGGGCTGTGGAGCAGTGGATCTGTGCTCTCTAGAGTGCCAGGTCTCCATCCAGTATCCATCTGGGATAAGTTGCAGCCGTCATTCAACATCAGCACCCAACCTCTCATGGCTAAATACAATCAAATCTTCACAGAAATGTTTCAGTAACTAGTCTAAAGATATTCCCACTTGTAGAAGCTTTTACTGCAGCAAAGAGGAAGGAACACCCTTCATTTTGTGGGAGAACAAGCAGGTGTCCACAAACTTTTGGCCACATTGTACACACTGATCAGCCACAAGATTAAAACTCCTGGTAGGTGATTTGAATTACTTTATCTGGACATAGTGGGGGACTGGAGAAGTGAGCGAGTGCAGGGATCTGAGCAGCTTTGATAACGGCCACATTCATACATTGTGATGGTCATAATGTTTGGTCAGTCTCCGAAACCACTGACAAGGTCATGGGTGCCCAAGAGGGCATCTGTTGCCATCCCACATACTGCTGAAAGTATTAACGCTCTGAGAGAAAGTAGTCAGGACACACAGGTCTATGTTGATCCACCTGTTGTCCTTCCATGGTTCACTGGGCAGGTACTAACTACTGCCCACTGGGAGCACCCCACCAGACATGAGTTTTGGAGATTCTTTAAGCACAACCTTAGGACCATCATAGTGTGGCACTTGTCAAGATCCTTATGACTCAGATCCTTATGCTGCTCCCTACGTCAGCTTCAAAAACTGACCCTTCACTCGCTGTTGACATACCCACCACACCTCGACAGGGGGCGCTGTAACCAGATCACTGTTGTTATTCCCGTCACCTGTCAGTGGTTTTAATCTTAAATAAAACAGCACAAATGTTGTAAAGAGGATCTGAAAGTGTTAAATACATTTAAAATGGAGGATATGAGCCCTTTAAACATGGCCCACAAAGGAAGCTCTGAACAACAGCTAATGGTTACTTTCACATTAAATAACAAAGAAATGTAATAAAATTATTATAATTCCAGTAAACTCTCCATGGCTGCTTCTTCACACATTACCGGAAATAAACCAGAGTTAACCTACTAGTTCAGCCACAGTTAGAGTGACCAGATCTGAGATGCAGAAAAAGAGAACATGTCCCGGGGGGGTGGGGGTGGGGGAGTGGGTGAGCTCTCGCCCCTCGCTGCCGTTGTATGCTTAGCTGAACCTATGTGTGCTTTTAGGTCCTTTACAACAGTGGTGCACAACTCCAGTCCTGGAGGGCCAATATACAGTAAAGTTTGGTGATTCCTTTGCTCACACACACCTGATTCAACTCATCTGTTAATTGACAGGTTTAAGGGTTGTGTTTTAGCAGAGGAATCACCAAACTTTGCTGGACATCGGGCCTCCAGGTCTGGAGTTGTGCACCCCTGCTTTACACCTTTATTTCCTACACATGGGAAAACATGGGAATTTCTTTTTTAATTCATCCAAGAACTTACATTTACGTTTCGGCATAGCTGCTCGAGATGAGGGTAGGTTCATGAGCTTTGCCTGATGTAAACAAGGACTACTGACATGCAGACTGACCAATTAAATGTTTACAGAGAAGGTTATCAACCAATAACGGTAGCTCTACAGTCAGACCGTCCAATCTGAAGATTTTAGGCTACTTCACCACTCCCCCTTCTCACTCAAGTGAACCAATCGGAGTAGGGGAGGGCGGGACTAGTTTGTGAACGAAACGCTTCTCAAAATTCTATGTAAGCTCTAGAAAAACAAAATCTCGGACATTTGTGAAATTCCGCCCGGACATTTTTTTAAGTCTAAAAAAGAGGACATGTCCAGGTAAAAGAGGACATCTGGTCACCCTAACCACAATGTATAACAAGGCCTCGTGTTCTGGGTGTGTACCAGGTCCAAACTTCACAGTTACACAGAAAAAAAAAACACTGTACTGTATTCCACACTGCATTTTTCTTCAGATTGCACTCGGGGTCGGGGTGAACAGCAAGCGGCTCATTATCATTTAAAGGAACAGGTGCTGAAAGTGGGCATTGCGAACAGGGCTGTTTACACAGGGGGAGAACACTGCTGTGGGGTTTGATAACAAAAGCGGGTCACAGATGTTTCATTAAGCCCCAGAACTGTGTTCCCTTGTGGAAAAGGTTGAGAAAATGTCCCATTTAAAGCTAAATAAACCTCATGTAACGGATGCTGTGTGCAGGAGAAGGAGAAGGAGGCGGGTCTGATGTGCAGATTCCAGTGCTCACATGTTTGGAATCAAGCTCCTAACACCTCATGGAAGGTCATGAATTCAGGGTGAAAGTTCAGCTAATGCCATCCAGTACCTTTAGAGTTTTAGAGTGCATTGCTTTAAATGCCCTGCTTGGACCCTCTGAAAAAACTTGATGGACTGAGAATAGTTCACAAACATAGGGACTAGAGGACCAACGAGGGAGGAGTGTCTCACAGAGTGGAAAGAGAGTGGACACAGGGTTTAAAAACTCCAGCAGCACTGCTGTGTCTGATCCACTCGCACCAGCACAACACACACTAACACACCACCACCACGTCAGTGTCACTGCAGCGCTGAGAATGATCCACCACCACATCACATCTGCTTTGTGGGGGTCCTGAGCGCTGAAGAACAAGGGGGAAGGGGGTAAACAAAGTATGCAGTTACAGATGGGCTATAAAGTGTAAGAGCATTTGGAATAGACCAGAATAAGAGGGTCTCTGTGTTTTGCACCATGCTGCACTACTTTCCTGAACTCCCCCCATCATTTAGCAGTGGTCTGAGGGTTACATAACTCTGCCCACAGGTTTTAAACAAAGCATCCATTGTCACCAAACCTGCGAGTGTGAAAATCCACATCAAAGAGTGAAGACCGAAGACCAGGCCTGCTCCGGTCCAGAGCGTGAGCGTGGGCTTTGGGGGGGAACAGGAGGGGAATTTGGCTCCTTTCCTTTTCTTAATTACCAAGGCAAACATGCGTGAGAGTGTTGGGTTTGGCACAGGACGTCCAGCTAATCTTTATCATGTGTCCGGTGCTCTTACGGGCCCCCAGAAATTCATATTCACTTCAGCTGGCCCCGGATGGAGAAGAGGGTACATGAAAGGGTCCATTCTTCAAGATCCAGACCTTTCTGGGGCATTTACAGGACCAGGGGGACCGTCTCTGAAAGGTTTTAAAGGAAGCATTCTCCATCATTAGAGCTTCAGAGCTGGGGGGCTCCTTTCCTTCTGCGCTCGGCCCCATCCCCTTCACATAAAGCCACTTCTGTGCTCTTTATCTCTCTCTCATACATCACCACTCCATCATTCCAGCAAAAGCACCAGGTGAAGAGTGAACTCGGCCCCTGATGGATGCAGGGATGTGGAGGCGTGGGGGCCAAGGGGTGCGAGAGGTATGGATGGTATGCTCCTGATCTCTGCCTCACTCTGAATGTGAGTGAGTAATGGACAAATGTTTGGGGACACCTGCTCATTTGGTTGGAGCAAGATTTGTCCAGATGTGGGAGGATGGTGGGTGGGTTCATACCCTTCTAAGTGGCTTGATTAGACTCCACCTTAAACTGTGTCCCTCTCTCAGTTTTCTTCTGTTAGAGAGAGAGAGAGAGAGAGAGAGAGAGAGAGAGAGAGAGAAATAGAGTAATAATAATAATAAGCTAGAAAGGAAGTGAGAAAGTGAGAAATACAGAGAAGGAAAAGGAGAGAAGAGAAGAAGAGAGAGGAAGAGAGAAATATTTCAGAATTAATATAATAATCTACCTTCTAAACTCATGGGTTGCAATGCTGTGTTTACCTAATTCCTAATCACCTAATTAAACCAATAATATGTCAGACTAAATGAGTGAATTATGGGAGGAAGTTGTGGCCAAAATAAATTGTATAATAAATAATTAATAAATAATAAATTGTAAAAAAAAAAAAAAAAAAAAAAGTAAAATAAATTGTGTTCGTAAAAAAGTTTACAGCACTAGTTTCTACATTTATTTTCATGCTGAGTTGCTTAGAAATTAATGAAACATTGCGTCCTGAAATCCTTCACTTTCCAAACGAGTCGACACCCCCTGCAGGAAGGTCTTTCATCATGAAACACATCACTTCTCAAAGACCGTCTTAAACAGTAGCTAAATGTTTGACCCCAGAGTTTGGACCTGCCTTGGCCCAAATTATCCTCCTGTAGCACTCAGTAAGCACTGCACTCACCGGGACACAAAGACCCTCATCATCAGGACATTTCTCTTCCTGAAGGACAGGAGTAAATACAGATGGAGGGATTCCAGATGTTCACTCGTATATGAAGAATGTGCTGGGTTCTCTCACAGTTAAAGGTGAAGTGTGGCTTGCACAAGGTTACAGGTGAGGTCAGTGTAATAGCCTGAAGCTGGACGCCGGACTCATTCCAGTTTAATACCTCTAAATACCCTGAATGAGCCGCGATACCACTAGACCTGGGCAATATAATGATAGCAATGTGTATCGCAATAGACATGTCATAGTTAGCATTAGGGAAAATTGTTTCAGATGAATTTATTAAATGCGAACTGCGAGGAAAGCACTTAATGAATACACAAACTCCAGGTGTGCTCCTGCCCTGGCCCTTCAACAGCCAATCAGATCCCTTCTTAATGGAGCATGCTACGAGTGACATACAAAGAGGGTTGGGGTTATGTTCCATGTCTCCATACGCTTCTTTCTGTAAGGTTAATGCAGATCTGTGCTCTGCCTGGACACTTCTTCCTTGAGATGATTCCTATCTAATCTCCCTGCTGTGAAAACACATGACAAAAGAGAGGTTTCTGCCGTAGCTAGCAACATTTGTGTAAGCCAATAACAAAATATAAACCATACCTAAGTAAAGAGTTTAACTAGTTTGCTCCAAAATGGAGGGCAATTCAGTATATTTCCAGGTGTTGGACTGGACTGAGGACAGGGAGCAGAATCCTACCTGGAATCACTGGGCACAAGGCAAGAACACACACTGGAGGGGGTACCAGTCCTTCACAGGGCGACACACACACACACAGGCATGGGCACTTTTTTGTCACCAATGCACCTACCACTGTGTGAGCACCCTGAGGAAACCCACGCAGACACAGAGTGAACACACCACAGTCCTCGCAGACAGTCACCTGGAGGAAACCCACGCAGACACAGGGAGAACACACCACACCCCTCACAGACAGTCACCCGGAGGAAACCCACGCAGACACGGGGAGAACGCAGCACACTCCTCACAGACAATCACCCGGAGGAAACCCACGCAGACACAGGGAGAACACACCACACCCCTCACAGACAGTCACCCGGAGGAAACCCACGCAGACACGGGGAGAACACACCACACTCCTCATAGACAGTCACCCAGAGGAAACCCACACAGACACAGGGAGAACACACCACACTCCTCACAGACAGTGACCGGGAGGAAATCCACGCAGACACAGAGAGAACACACCACACTCCTCACAGACAGTCACCCGGAGGAAACCCATGCAGACACAGGGAGAACACACCACACTCCTCACAGACAGTCACCCAGAGGAAACCCATGCAGACACAGGGAGAACACACCACACTCTTCACAGACAGTCACCCGGAGGAAACCCACGCAGACACAGGGAGAACACACCACACTCCTGGAGCGACAGTCACCTGGAGCGGGACTAGAACCCACAACCTCCAGGACCCTGGAGCTGTGACAGAGATACTACCTGCCGAGAAATAATAATGTATTTTGAAATTATGTTCACATGTTGTATGTTTCTCTATGATATTGAACTTTTTGAAACAGCCACAGTCTCCATCCTCTGGCCCAGTAGGTGAAGCCAGAAGAAACTGCTGTCAGAAATCCAGTTAAGGGAGAGATTTAAGGTGGAAATGTGATATTCAGTGTGTATTTAAGTGAAATGTGAAAGCAGGAAATGGAAGTTGGGAGCGATTGTAAGTTTTATCCTGTGAGGAGCCTCCCTCTCTCCTCTCAGCTTTCCTCTTTCCTCTCCTCCTGCGGGAGCCTCTTTCCTTCCTCAGTGTCAGTAAGAATCTCCTTGACCTCCACAGTGGCACACGCCTGGTCACGTGTGTTCACGTCCATGTGCAGATGTATACATGCCCCATGCTGGGGGACAGGGGGCTGTTTGGAGGCGCATGTGTGGAGGGTTAGACAGATCATACAGTGCTGTTATATTGGGGGAATGGCCTCAATGTTCACTGCCATTACAGAAGTAAAAAATACATTCCTGTTAAAACAAGACCATCTTACATTTGTAGCGCTTCCAGTTATTCATCTTTCAGTAAAGTAATGTTTTTTTTAAATGACCCAGAACCCGAAAACCCTATTTAATTTCACATTTACAAAACAACAAACTATGCATTAGCTTATGCATGTTAAGGTTGGAATCCTTCCAAATGGCAGGCAGATTTGGGGCAGAGGGAGGTTCCATCAACATCCACGGCTGAGAGGCCCTTGAGTAAGACCCCTAACACCCAACTTCTCTCCTGGGGTTGAGTGTGGGTGCCTGCTGCTCTGGATGTGTGTTCACTGCCCCTAATTACTTTAAGTTGTGTGTGTGTGTGTGTGTTTTCATTGCCATGGATGAGTTAACTCTAGAGATAATTACACTGTTGTAAAAAGACAATAAGCACATTTATTTTAGAATTAGAATCACTGTATTGGCCACTGTGCCACACACAGGGGAATTTCTTCTCCACATTTAAACCAATCCGTGCAGTGAAATACATATTTACACACACACTAGTGAACACTAGGAGGCAGTGAGCACATGTCCGGAACGGTGAGCAGCCCTAGCCATGGCTCTCATGGAGCAGACGGGGGTTAGGTGCCTTGCTCAAGGACACTTCAGTCATGGCCTGCTGGCTCTTTCTTTCCATTTCATTTTATTTAACTATTTATTTATTTTAACATTTGATTTAAAGGAGCAGTGTGAAAGATTTTGTTGTATCTATTGGTGAGAGAGTAGAATACAACCAACTGATACCCCTCTCTCACCCCTCCCTAATTCTAAGCTAAGGGACTCGGTGACTGTGAGCAATCACTAACTATACACTTATGAAAACATGGGGTTGTATACAATTCTCCATTTATATTAGTTTAGGTCTAAACTTGAACTTGTGTTAGATGGATAGACTTGTGTGTGATGTTGGTGGTTTTGTGTTCTGAAAAGAAAAAGAAGAAGAAGAAAAATGATTGTGGACCCGTTCCTGGGTGTTACGGAGAGGACAGTATGAACTGTTAATCCTGCAAAGAGAACTTGAGGTAATGTGTTAACATGTCAAGAGCATTACATAAATGTAGCTTTCTACTAGGTCCACTGTGAGTAGGACCTATGTTGTAGAAGAACAAAATACTAGGATGTATATTCTGATAAATTAAGACACAAAGATATGTTTTCGTTGCAGGGGGTTTTAGGCAGGGTGTCGTTACCACAGCTCAACAATCCTTTCCTCAGTTTGGTTGATCCACCCGAGAGCTGCAGCTGCAGCCTCTGGCTTTCTCTTCTCCATGTTTACAGATGTGCGCCAGACCTCTGCTCTGTCCTCCTATTGGTCACCATCAAGGAGCATGTTGTAGGAAATATCAGACCAGAACAGATCAAAGAACAATAAAGTTCAAACATGCTGGACTTTTCTTCGGGGTGTCGTGGGGCGTCCCAGACTCCACATCGCTGTTCTTTGATTATGTCACACTACCCCATAAACAGACAGACACACAGACAGACAGAATCCTACAGCACTCTTCTAGACCCCTAAAGCAGTTTACATTGGGAGGGGCATGACTCCAAAAGGAGGGCAGAACCCAAGTGCTTGAAGAGCTGAACAGGAACTGAGCGGCACTGGCTCCGGGAGTAAAAATCTCTTTCATTTTCTATGTAGACATTTCCAAAACCTCCATATATAAAGACTTTTAAGCTCTCAGTTCGGCCAATCAGCTTGCAGATGAATCATAAATTTATACAAATGAATTTGGAGCCAAACAAACGAATATAAAATGCAAAGGTGCAAGACTGTGTACTTAAAGTGTTTACCGTTAGAATGAACTTCATATCCCACAAAGCACTGTGAATGGTTTTAATCATTTTCACCTCGTTTACTAAACAGTTTTCAGCTGACGGCAACAGATCTGTGACTTTCTGGGGCCAGAGCCCGCAGTTTAAGTCTCCACAGTAACATCACCATCCCTGATTGGGGGGAACTGGCTTTAAACACTATTGGTAATGGATGTGGAGTGAGAGATCATTGAGGGAGAGCAGGGTGTAAGAGGAAGCCAGCTATCATGACTCTGTGTCTATTAAATCACAGGAGGACCAATAACCAGGCAGAGAGATACAGGCAGTTGTTCTGTATTAAATTTGAAATATGACAGTAGTACAGCCCTGGAATGAGAAGCTGGATAATGAGGGAGAAGATGGAGGACGAGGATGTAGCATATGAGGTGGTTTATTATATAATTACACATAAAAAAATACAGTCCTCAGTTCACATGGCAATGTAAGAAAATGGCCGCCTGTACCCCCTTTTAAACTATTAGCCCCACCCTTTCCCCTGTTGAAAAGATTCATGGATTCCCGAGTTCAGACCTGAGCCAACAGCTTCATATTGATTAAGATTAAGTGGGAATAGGGTCTGAATCAGAAGTTGGTTGAAGTGGAGCAAGAGGAGTCTCAGGCCTAAGGTAATTTTTTAGCATTCAGATCTACCTCAGCCATACAAGTACCAATGAGTGGTGCAGCAGGTAGTGTCTCTGTCACAGCTCTAGGGTCCTGGAGGTTGTGGGTTCGAGTCCCGCTCCGGGTGTGGGTTTCCTTCGGGTGACTGTCTGTGAGGAGTGTGGTGTGTTCTCCCTGTGTCTGCGTGGGTTTCCTCCGGGTGACTGTCTCTGAGGAGTGTGCTGTGTTCTCCCTGTGTCTGCGTGGGTTTCCTCCGGGTGCACCGGTTTCCTCCCACGCTCCAAAAACACACGTTTGTAGATGGATTGGTGACTCAAAAGTGTCCGTAGGTGTGAGTGAATGTGAGTGTGTGTTGCCCTGTGAAGGACTGGCGCCCCCTCCAGGGTGACAATGAATGAATAAATGAACTAAGAATGAAACAAATAATCCTGCCTATGGGTCACAAACTTATTGTAAGGCTTCATGGTCTTTGGTGTTCATACCGGATCCTGTGGAATTTCCAGCACTGGGAATAAAAAAACAGACTGATTCAGGTTATCAGCTGTTCATTCAATACATGATCCACATTTCTGGATCGCACTGTCCTTTTGATTTATTAAATCATTTAAAAAATGCTTCTAGTAGCCAAAATCCAGGTTTGATCCAAATCATAATCCGTAGCCTAGTTCCTCTTTAAAAGAACACTAGGGAAGATTGGGTTTTTTTGCTCCTGTGGCTCCCCCTAGTGTAATTCATTTTTACAGTACTGTACTCAAGTCAAAGGGGAGGGAGAGGATTTCCTACGCTCTTCCAAAAGTTACATAGTGCAGTTTCTCGAGTGCTGAACTCGAGGCTGAACAGAGGCTCTGTTCTCCCTGCTACAGCTCAGTGGAGCATCACAGTGATTTTCAAGCCGTAATTTTAAGGTAAAAATTTTATGTAGTATTACCTTAAGGTTACATATTAACTGTCTACATTCGTATTTGACCAATAATAAGGACCATTTAATATAGGACAGACCATCTTAGAGTTAAATGAACACAATGTAAGTTTTCTTTTTGGCTCCCACTAATGTAATTAATTTAACAGCATTGCACCTGAATCAATGGAGCCCCAGTGTGTTCTCAAGAACATTCTACACCCCTTCAGCATCCACAACTGCAGCGTCCTGAGGTGAAATACCTCAGCCTCAGCTCCGCAGAGCCCTACTGGCTGGGGATGAATGCACAAACCCCAGCTCAGCGTCAGCTTTTCCTTCCAATGTTGTGTTTCCTCTTGTTCCTGACTCCTTCTCTTTGGGAGTGAGGAGAGTGGGAGCAGCTGCTGCAGGGTTTATCTCTTGGTTTTCATCCTCCTCTCCCCAGAGCAACATCCAGGAAGTCTGGGGAGAAGTCTAGGGTTTCTGACGGGAAACTCAAATCTGCGTCTGGACTCCGGGTCCTACACAGTGCAGCCCCAGAGGAGCGCTTCTGAGGCTTACATTCTCAGTTGAAAGGGAACTGATTTCACAAGAAGAAAGGTTCCCAAGGAACTGAGTTTAAGAAGGAGGAACATTAACATTTCACAGTCGGGGAAGATAGCTTTTACACTTACACTTTATGGCAAAGAGATTGTAGACACCTGCTATCTTCTGAAATGAAGGGAGTTTTTTGCGACTGTATGGCAGTGACATTCTCTACTCCTCTGGGATGATATTACCCTAGATCCTGGAACATTGCTGTGTGGAGATGATGGCATTCATACACAAATATTAGTGAGGTCATGTCCAGATGTTGGAACTTCATTGATAAGTTCTGGATCACAAGCACCACTCCAAGTAGTGGATAGACCTCCATTACTCCAGAGAATGCTTTATACCCCTTTAACCCACACTTAGCATTGGAAGTGGTTACTTTAGGTTCATGTGAAGCTCCAACAAAGCGTCCCAATCTATTCAATGTGTTCATATAGTAATTACGCACAATGTGTCAACAATCTGTGCAATTGAAATGAGACATATATTGAAAAAATTACTTGTTCAGTGCAAAATGAATATTCATCTGGGGATCTGGAGCCCACCAACACACACACTGTGAAACAAGACCATTCAGTCAGTTTTCTGTGCGCTGCCTAAGTCAGAAAACATGGGATAAAATGAGCTGTTCTGATTCAGCTCCGCTTCTGATGTCAAGAGTAGAGACTTTAGAATGGCCCCACCTCCTCGTCTGAGTCTGTCCAATCACAGCGCTGGACCCGCATTTATGTGAGAGCACAAAGATGAGGTTAAACGCAGCAGACACCGACACAATGAGTGTGGAGAAATAAGAGCGCTGAGGAAATACTGTGAAAACAAGAACAGAGAAGAAAGAGAACCTAATGAAAATGGCTAAGAACTTTGCTGAGGGGTGGGATCCTTGTGGTGTTTTGACCAAAGCAGGTCACAGATGTTTTATCAAGACTCGGAACCGTGTTCCACTGTGGAAGAGCTAAAGGAAGCTAAATTCACTCATTATAAATGGAAAGAATGTAATTAGATGAGTTTACTCTGATACAGTGCTCAGAGTATCAGACTGTAAAGGATGGGTCTTTAACTGGGAGTCAGGAATCTGCTGGAATTCTTACACATTGAAAGTCTCCCTCTCTCCCCTGATTACAGGAGCCATAAGAGTAGATATTGTTGCAGGTTTCAGACTGGGGGCCTCAAACTCAAATTACCTGGGGGCTGCTAGCCAGGTGGTCTTCTCCAAGGGGAGCCAGTAGGAAAAAATGCTAGGAGAAAAGTGGTCCTGAGTTTTTTCCAAGTATGACATTCACACACAACACTCGTAACAGTATACAGATATTTGGCTTATTTATATGCCATTTTTCCACTGCTTGGAAACTCCACTACTGTATTCTGTATGCTTTTGTTTTTTTTCTTTCCGTAAATCTTGTCGTGGTCCTGGTTCTGGAAGCGGGTTCTTGTTTAGTGGCTGTTCTCTCATGGTTCAGAGCGAGTCGAGTAGGGACTAAACCGTGGCGTCTTAACCTTGCAGAGCGCTGATTGTCCAGAGAGAGTCGTCACTCTACGCCACGCAATGCAGACGTCCAGCACAAACTCTCCATCTGTAAAATCTCCAGCTGCAGCAGAGATCACGTTTGTTTTTATCCGACTCACGACGGATGGTCTTTTGAAGAGGTTCAAACGCTCCTTGGATCGGTGGCCGACGAAAGAATCCAGCGAGAGCTGGACGCTGCAACAAGGAAGGAACAAACTCTACTGATCTGTCTGAACTGATGATGGAGCTGTGTTCAGTCCCAAACAACAACAACATGCCAATACACCATGAGTAAACACCACTTAACGTTACCGCCGCTGTTGTTGTGGTTGCCGTTAGAGATGTCACTGGCTACATTATGGGTGCCTGTTTAGTGGAAAATTAATCAAAACCTAGGCACCAAGCCGAGAGTAGAGCCTGTAGAGAAGGTACCATGCAGAGGAAGTGCCATTAGTCAGTGATTATGTGTCACGTTTTACATTTATCACCAGAAAAGTATAGCATCCTAACCCCACCCCCAAGTAAAAATGCTCTAGTAAAAGTAAGACTAGGCTTGTCACAATAATTACATTTTGACTTATCAAACAATATATTCCCTCAATAATTTTTGTGGACCCCAATATTGCCCATTGTATTTACTGGCGTGATTGTTTACATAGGCCAATATTTTAGGCACTCAATTGTTCTTTTCCCTGGTTTTCTCCGGTCTCTCTATTCTGGGGCTGTTATGAATGCATTACTATGCTCTTATTTTTTAAGTACGAACGGCCCAAAAAATGGCCCATGATAGGTTTGTGCCTTAACTGCAAAAAGAAAGTCAGGCAGCGCAAACGAGAGAGTTGGCAGCATAACCACTGTGAGTTTAACTCTGATTTATGAGAAACACACACAGAGAGAACTATCAGCTAAAGAACATCAATTAGTAGAAGACCAGACATTTATAGAAAAGAAAATGTGCTTGATTTCTTTGACACATTGCATTGCTTCACCCTTAATTTAGGGAACATCTCACAACCTGTGGAGATACCATCAACTGGCCAGAGGTGGGATACAATGTGAGTTTTCCCAGGTAAAGTATTTGTTCGGGAATCATATACTGCCTTTGACCCAGTTGCTGCCTTTCACTCAGTGATTGTAGGTAGGTTTCAGAGCCTGATCAGGATTCAGTGCTTACAGAAGATCAACAAATGACAGGTTGATGGCTGTCTCTTGATTGTGCATTCTGTATTTTCATGGGGTGCAAGGTGTTCTCTCTTCTTCCAGGTTAGATTTTCCCTCACCAGAGGTTCCCACCTCCCATCTTCTGAGTTTTTGTGATTCAGAAGGTCTTCAGGGTCCGGGAGCTGGGTCTGTGGTAGCACCCCCACCTCACTTCAGAGAACAGAGCTTCACTGCTCCTCTCATCAATGCTGAGGGGCTTTATACCTCTCTGGTCCATATTTGGCATTAATGTAGATTGTTATGGCATGTTTTTTATGCATTCGTGAGTGCATTTTTATTGCATTCTCATCCCCTCGGTTCAGGGAGGTAGTCTGAATTTTAGGAGAATGCCACAGTCTGAGATGTGTGTGGCTGTCTCTCTCTCGCTCTCTCTCCCTAACTCTCTCCCTCTGGCAACTTCTTGCTCTGTCAACACATTGCCCCTGTCATTACCGCTGCTCTGCCCACTCACAAGGAGGCAAACTCATAAAGGATGAGCAGAAGAATCCCAGTTAATCTGTTTTCATACCTGTCTTTAAAGACGGGGCGGGTGCAAATGTAGCCATCAGCTGAACGGTGAGCAGAGAGATGGGGATTTTATTGGCAGCTCTGAGATAATACAAGTTTTCATGCACATGAAGAATTCTTTGGAAAAAATCCCACCCACTTCATAATCAAAACACGACAGAGCACGCTTTCTCCCTGATCTGATCTTCTTTTCCCTTGGCCATGTCATTTACAACTGTAACTGTATTTGGACCAGAACTGAACCTGACCACTTTTTGTATTTTTATTCAGGTTCTCTCTGAGTTCACACTGACACATTATACATCCAGCCAAACAAATGTGAACAGCAGTCACATTGAGATGTAACATGTGATTGGAGAGATTTTAAAGAAGACATATTCATCCTCAGTTCTGAATCTTAATGGAACATCTGTTACCTGCTTTCGTTAACATACCACAAGGATCAAACCCCACAGCCACATTCTCCCCTGTCTAAACAGCCCTGTTCAGAAGGCTCGCTTTCAGCGCCTGTTCCTTTAAATGATAATGAGCCTCTAGCTGTTCACCCAGACCCTGAGCCCTATTATTTATTAACAATCCAACCTGGAGAAGAACAGTCACAGGTTTACCTCACTGCTGTTCCCGCAGCTCAGTGTCATTTTTCGTCTTTTCATTTCCTGAAGGATAGTATGTCTTCATCTTCTGATTATACACAAGCTCTCCCTGACTCGAGATAAGGGAGGCCTTCGTTAATTTTTGGTTTTGGCTTACAGGGCGGTCCAGCTCCGCCTGCACAGACACATTCACGAATGGCAGGGTGGATCTATGAAAAATTTCCCTAGTGTGGTGTCACAATAAGGGAGCTATCCAAACAGCTGGTGGAAGTTTATGATTCGTTACACCAATCTCTTTCAACCCATTCACAGAAAATGGATTGATGGGGTTTTTTATACACTTGAGTGTCTATAGAATCAGTAGAGACCCAAGTGGAAATACAAAAGCAGGCAAAAGTGAGTTTTGCATGATATGTTCCCTTTAAGGTGCTTTCTGAAGGTGTAACTCACGATCTTGAGTTCCTACAGAGTTGTAGGGTTCCCGTCTAATCCCGTACCACTTGCTGACTCGCATAAACCATGCTCCAGCAGTCGTCCTAATGCAGCCCTGAAGTGGTTTTGGCTTCTTCGGCTCTCAAAACCGCTTATGGAGATTGAGGATGAAGGCGTAAGGTGTTGACATTTATCTTTACAAAGAAAGGCCGAGGATAATTACTTCCACACTTCATGGACCACCAGAGAATAACTGCAAGCTGTGAATCCCACTCACATGATTAACGTGTTGAAGATGAATCGTGAGCAGTCAAGCTCAGCCAGAGTCTCGACTTACTTGAGTAAGTCTCTGGGTGAGAGGTCACCTCTGTGGGTTACTCACATAGACACTCAGTCCACTTCTCCTGAGCTTCCTGGCCACTGTTAGCCCGTCCAGATGTGCACTGCTGAGTCGGGATGTTCCCCTGGAGCCACGTTTCTACAGAAATAAGATGCAGTATTCCAGGGGTAATTCATTAAAATCTATTAAGGTCCAGTTAGACAAAATTGTCTCAAGCCAAGCTCCGACACATAATGTATATCCTGCATGTGATCAGTGCCATATCCTGCATATTGAAGTAGCCTTGTAGTTATAGCAACGTCGTTAACAACGGAATGTCCTTTTCTCATTTCAAGCAAAATTTACAAATAACAAATGATTTTGGAAAAAAAATGCATATGCAAATAAAGTCCCTAATGACTTCTAGTTGCAGCTGACATTTTTACATAACCAGCAAGCTGATTGGCTCTTTTAGCTGGCGGGTGGGACTTTATCCATTAACAGAAAGATGATTGGCTCTTTATGCTGAAAGACGAGAACCCATGTTCCGCATTATGGGAATTTCACACTGTAATCATTCATTCATTCATTCATTCATTATCTGTAACCGCTTATCCAGTTCAGGGTCGCGGTACTGTAATCATTCCCTTATTTTTAAAGTTTCTGGTTGTAACTCACACAACACCGTCCTGAAAGTGTCCCAAAACAGCTTTTATCTCATCCCTTGGGCTGTTTTTACTGGCCCCAGGACAGCGGCGTCTGGACCCTGCCCTGTGTGTGTCACTCAGTGGAGTCACAGCGCTCATCATAATGCACAGATCTGATTGGCTGAGCAACCTCACGTGTGATATGCAGAAAAACATGTGATTGGTCTGTGAGTTTCCTGGAGCGCTAAACCTGAACCGCAACGACTAGAAAAGTCACACCGCTTCAAACACACACTCTTTTCAAAATTAAACAGCTCTTTATAGTTTATCAGTTACAGGTCCCGGTCCGGATCGGACAGCATCTGGGTTCGGATTCAGACCGCGGGCCGCCTATTTCTGACCCCTGCAGTATTCCCTCATCCTGTTCTGTGCAGGATGTCATCAGCTCATTTATGCTCCAGGTTAAATCAGTACACGGGTCCAGACTAGGGGAGGGGCTAAATATATATTATTTTATTGGTGATATTAGACATGAAACATTACTAAAAGGTAAGTATTATTACTGTTTCTGTGTAAATTACAGCAATTAATATAGTTGGAAAAATGTACAGAAGCAACAGCATCAACCAAAGTCAGGAGTCTGCTGCACACGTAAAGTGGGTTCGTGTCAGTGGAAACATGGCACAGTGACTGAGACAGAAACATGGGCTGGTACCCAATCTCATCTCCCCATCATGATTTCACTCACCAAGGACCCTTGACACCCAGGGGAGGTGTAATCAGGCGGTGAGGTGAGATTGGGCACCACGCCGGAGCTCCTGAAAACTGAAATGTAAACTAATGGGCAAATGATGCTGACACACTTCCCATTCAACTCTAAACTGTGCAATGCTCCATTCCACCTTAAATGGAGCTATGATTATATTTAAGTGCTCCCGCTCCTCACCAAATTCAATTGTGAATTTCTGAGATTCCTTCTACTTTAAGCAGACCTCTGCAACATTCTGCCAGCAACATTACCATCAACTTCCAACTAAAATTGGTCACTTTTGCTATTTTTGACTCTATTTTAAAAATGATTATTTGTGAAATTTAAGGTGTTTACAACAAAGTTAATAATATTGCATGAACACATTTTAAACCATTTATAAAGTTTATAAGGATAGTCCTATTTTAAATTGGCACTGCTTAACATCCGTTCTAACATAAAGGACACTATTGTGAAAAGAACGGAAGCAGAAATTAGCTTTTAGCCTTTAGCATTTAGCCCCATCTAAAGGGAACGTCTACATTTGTGGGCAATCACAGTTCTCTTTTGATGTTTACATTTCGAATCTAAGCGTCTTTTAAGGTGGAATGGTGTGTTTAATGAAAAATAACAACTGCTTTTTGTACATGACTGAAATGTAAGTTGTCTGTAAGTTTTGAATTACTACAGAATCTCATTTGTGACTCGAGTTGTTTTAGTTTTTACTACCTCTGTCGCTAATGCAGTTAGCCATCTCCAGAGTTTGAAGACATTTCCATCTTAAGTGATCTGAAACAGCAAAAATAAGTCAGTGTTACCCACATATGGAGCAGGAATAGAACAATATCCTCATTTAAGTTCGTGCTTTTCAGCGTTTGGAGTTCTCTGCGTTGCCTAAGTTAGCTATGAGCAGAGAGGGAGAGACTAGCATTCCAGACCAAGACTGATTTTTCACTCATTTACAGACACTGTGGCTTCGTAAACACATTACAGCGGTTTCCATCAGAAAAACAGACTGGAGAGCGGAAAACTGTGAAGAAACATCTCAGATGTCAGGGAATCCATTCATTTACATTAACCATTGAAACGTACCATTATTAAACAGCAGATGTTGCCCAGGTGTCTTGTGCCTGTGATGTACATTTATTTTTCACTTTAACACAAGAAGGTCACTCAGCCTTTAACGTCACAAGGACCCAGTGTTGATGTATGGACCCCACTCTCTGAATTTAACCACGAAACATCTTCTCCACTCCTCACTCCACCTCCCACTGAGGACCAGCAGCTCTAAACAAGAAGCTCATACATCCCTGCCAGACCACAATGGTGATGGCGGCTGGAAAGGTAAGCTGGCCTTCAGAGTGGCTACTTCAGCCCTAATTTAAACAGAGGGGCAGTTCATCTCCGTATATGGGACACTGGAGGGTGAGACAAGGACAAGAAATTGAATATGAGCTGTGTTTAATTCAGCTACATAAGTTTTTCACAAATTTTCAGTGATGACAAATAAACCCTCTGGGGTTTGAGGGCATTTTCTCAATTCTCACAATGAACATGATCCTCATATATCAGTCGGATATGATGAGTCAGTCACTTATCTTTTCTACAGATTCAACGAGGGAGGAGTGTCTCACAGAGTGGACAGTGAGTGAACACGGTTTAATAACTCCAGCAGCACTGCTGTGTCTGATCCACTCGCACCAGCACAACACACCATCACCATGTCAGTGTCACTGCAGCGTTGAGAATGATCCACCACCACATCACACTTGCTCTGTGGGGGTCCTGAGTGCTGAAGAACAGGGGGGAAGGGGGCTAAGGAAGTATGCAGAGCAACAGGTGGACTACAGTCTGTGATTGTAGAACTATAAAGTGCTCTTCTGTGGTCAGTGGAGATGATAAAATGGAATGTGAGTGCTGATAGGTAGGTGTTCCTAGTCCAATGACCCTTCTGTGTATATGGCACTTTTCTAGAACCCAAGGTTGCTTTACAATACAGAAAATACCAAAGTCTAAAAAAGACAAACAAAAACCCAACCACACAGAGACTACAGAGCTGCACAGTCAGCGTTAGTAATATAAAGGCTACCAAACCAGAAGACGCACAGACACACACGAGCAAAAATGGGCTCTTACAATGATGGACTTAATCAGTTGACATCAGCAGCAGCGGTAAGGGTCCCAGCCGACAGAGCCGCGGAAGCAGGCAAGCAGCCAGACAATGAGCGGCAACCTCCCCTAACCATTAGGACAGCCATCAGCGTCGGTGGTAGCAGGCAGCCAAACTCCAGGCAGCGATGAAGAAACAGACTTGTATTTACTGAGTAATACAAAATAAACAGAAACGACAGACAAACCAAGCACAGCATACTCTTGCCCAGAACTGGTGTCAGAGAGGTCACAGACAGATCTAATATGAGTGCAAGCCATGCCACGATCAGCGCTGATGCCTGTGACACAAGGCATGAAATTAGTCCAATTATAGAAGTTTGATAAGAGCAGTTTTAGTGGATATTTAAATGATACTTTGTGTTAATATATTCTGTAAACGTCTTTGTGTCTTTGAAAAGAACTTTATATTTTTAAATGTTGTGTACCATTATTAATATTCATTAATTCATTCATTCATTATCTGTAAGTACTTATCCAGTTCAGGGTCATGGTGGGTCCAGAGCCTACCTGGAATCATTCTGCGTAAGGCGGGAATACACCCTGGAGTGGGCTCCAGTCCTTCACAGGGAAACATACACACTCACACCTACGGACACTTTTGAGTCTCCAATCTACCTAACAACATGTGTTTTATTGGAGCGTGGGAGGAAACCAGAGCACCCGGAGGAAACCCACACAGACACAGGGAGAACACACCACACTCCTCACAGACAGTCACACGGAGGAAACCCACGCAGACACAGGGAGAACACACCACACTCCTCACAGAGTCACCCGGAGGAAACCCACGCAGACACAGGGAGAACACACCACACTCCTCACAGAAAGTCACATGGAGGAAACGCATGCAGACACAGGGAGAACACACCACACTCCTCACAGACAGTCACCCGGAGGAAACCCATGCAGACACAGGGAGAACACACCACACTCCTCACAGACAGTCACCCGGAGGAAACCCACACAGACACAGGGAGAACACACCACACTCCTCACAGAGAGTCACACGGAGGAAACCCACGCAGACACAGGGAGAACACACCACACTCCTCACAGACAGTCACCTGGAGGAAACCCACGCAGACACAGGGAGAACACACCATACTCCTCACAGACAGTCACCCGGAGGAAACCCACGCAGACACAGGGAGAACACACCACACTCCTCACAGACAGTCACCCGGAGGAAACCCACGCAGACACAGGGAGAACACAGCATACTCCTCACAGACAGTCACCCGGAGGAAACCCACGCAGACACAGGGAGAACACACCATACTCCTCACAGACAGTCACCCGGAGGAAACCCACACAGACACAGGGAGAACACACCACACTCCTCACAGACAGTCACCTGGAGGAAACCCACGCAGACACAGGGAGAACACACCACACTCCTCACAGACAGTCACCTGGAGGAAACCCATGCAGACACAGGGAGAACATACCACACTCCTCACAGACAGTCACCTGGAGGAAACCCACGCAGACACAGGGAGAACACACCACACTCCTCACAGACACTGCCCTGGTGAGTTTAGGAAACACCTCGAGTTACAAATGAGTTTCTGTGGTAATTCACACAGTGAATAAAAACGTCCAGAAACGTACAAACAACAGCTGTTTTTATGCTCAAACACACTGTTTGACCTTAAAAGATGCAGAGCTTCTGAACATAAGCAAACCAGAGAACAGAGGTTCCCCACAGTCGTAGACATCCCCTTTTTAGTCTGTATTTGAAGACAGCGAGGTAAGGACAGACTCTGCAGATTCAGGAAATGTCAGAGCTGTTTTATCGCAAAGATATTCATAAAAACACAGACATCAAACAACCTCCTTCACTGACCCCAGAGGGAAGAAATGCTAACTTTTTAGAATTCAATTGTAAATAAATAGAGATTATTTAAGGTATTATTTTTAAATTAACCAGATGATGCTCTATACACTCCCAGAAGAAGGGTACGGTAGAGGTCTATTATTGGTCACTAAAGGTACAAACCGTGTAGTGTATCTTTAAAGGTACAGCAGTGCTGTTAAATTCCAGTTGTGTTCCCTAAAGCTTCATTACACTCTCTTCTCCAGAAGGAGAGGGGGATCTCTGTAATCTTTCATTATACAACTGTGGAGAATAAAAGAACACAATAAAAGTCCTGAAGATGAATTGGAGCAAATGAAATCAACACAACTCTAAAATCTACAGTTATTATACAATAATGTACAATTGTGTTCCCTAATTAAAGGTACAGTTTATGTTCCCTTGAGGGTACCACCACAGAGACATTTATTCTGTAGAGTGGTCCCCCATATGTGGCAGGCATGTTTAAAGAAACAATAGTTAAGACTTGGTATTTTGCTCTTGAGCTCCCCTACTGTTGCAGAGTGTAATTTACTTTTTACAGCATTGTCCTGAATTCAAGGGGGAAGCAGGGAGCATGGGGCATGGATTCATTCCCTCCTCTAAAAGATACATAGTGCCGTTTCTGCAGTGCTAAGCCTGGAGTAGCAAAGTCAGAGGCTCTATTCTCCCTATTACAGCTCAGTGGAGCATCACAATGATTTCAAAGCTGTAATTTAAAAGTAAATATACTACCTAGTGTTTCTTTAAAAGGGGTTTAGACATTTCCAAGGACTTGAGGCCCCATGTTTCAGGTTTAGTTTCTGTGGTCACAGACTCAGCAGAAGTGCACCATTCGCTCAGCAGTTCTTTATGCTTCACTGTTTGCTCTCATGGTTTCTGCTGCTTTACGTTGCACACATGGCTGACACAGCTTGTGCAGTCTCTACAGAAAAGCACTGCCCAAAAAGCATGAGCCTAAGGCCAACATCCCCACGCCAAGTGTAGGTTTGAGGGGTGTAGTGTACCCCAGCAGAGTTGTGTTTGTGATCCAGAACTGATCATCTATCATCAGTTCCTAACCATATTCAGGTCTCTGTGACCAAATGCCATCAACATCTCACAGCTAATATTCCACTATATCTAATGTAGAGCCCTCCCAGAAGATTAGAGGCTGTTGATGCAGTAATGGGAGGACCAACTCCCCCTGCTTTGACTATGGAGCCTTTTTTAGAGTCGAGTCGATCGAGCCGATCATAAATCTCTTCTCTGCAGTTAGAGACACTTCATAAAAAATAGTGGAGAGAGAAATAAAAGGCCAACGACCATAAAACCGTCCTGTCTCGTCTGCGGCAGATCACATGTCCACTTTTTAAGGGCATGCGACCACCCCGGTTTCAGCCAGACCGCAGACTGCATCCTTGGAGAGCAATGAGGGCTGAATTCTGAAAGACCTGTAGGTATATGTAATGGTAAGGGAAGGCGAGCAGGATGCAGGCGCGAAGGTGGTTTAATAAAGTAGAGGCAAATCACAAAGAGCTACAACATAGGTATACACAGGAACAAAGGTACACACACTATGATCCACAAACCAGGCACACTCACTGTTTCTCTGTGTGAGGTTAAACTCAGCAAAACAGACACAACGAGCGCGGAGACATAAAAGCACTGAGTAAAAACAGAGAAAACGAGAATAGAGAAGAAAGGGAACTGAGTGAAAACGGCTAAAAACCAGAGCTTCTGCTCCTCGCTCCTCACTGCTGTGCGCTCGGGGTCGGGGTGAACAGCGAGCGGCTCATTATCATTTAAAGGAACAGGTGCTGAAAGCGGGCGTTCTGAACAGGGCTGTTTACACAGGGGGAGAACACTGCTGTGGGGTTTGATCCTTGTGGTGTATTATCTCAGTGGAGAAGCATGAAACAAATTGATGCTCTGGAGCAGCTGCACATGGCCTATGATCATTTACATTTTGCCTTTGTGTCTATGGCATTTAGTAGACACTCAGTGTTATTCTCAGTGCTGCACGGACTACAGTGGTGCTACCCACTGCACAGCAACACCTGTAATTACCTGTGGTCATCATGCCCAATGTCAATTGTGCACTAGAGGGGTATAATGCCCCCTGTTGAGCAGTGGAGCTGTGTTCTCTGGAGTGAAGCAGCATCATCAGGTGGCTCTAGGATGAGCAGCTCAACATTACGCTCAGCATTTGGTGGCATGAAGCCACATAAACTTTAGTGAGTTCTGGAGTACACAGTTCCACTGCTCCACAGCCCGACGCTAAGTGGCAGTACATGTTCATGCTTTCACAGACAGTCGATACACAGTGTGTCTATAATGAATGCAGCTTAAAGGCAATGTTCATCCAGTAAACTTTTTTTATATGAATTTCAGAGAATGTTTCCTTATCATTTGCTCCTCTCCAATCTGTTTGAACTGGAAAAAGGTCCAGTGTTTGTACACAGACCTTGCTCGTTAAATGGGAAACAAACATAATGTCTCTGTCTTAAGCGTTTTCTTACTCCCCCCCCCCCCCCCCCCCCCGCTCTCTCCCTCTCTCTCCCTCTCTACCCCTCTCCCTCATGCTCTCATAGCCATGGCCGAGAAGCAGCATCTGGAGGCATTTGACGGTGGAGAGACTCAGAACATTGGAAAGCATAAACTAAGATGAGGATGTTGCTCTATTCCTGCTCCATAGGTGAGTGATAGTGATTTATTTCTGCTGTTTCAATGCATTATTTAAGGAGGAACAGACTCCAAATTCAAGAGAGTGCTGATTTCATGAAAGTAAACACAGAGCAAAAGTGCTACAAAACATCTCAAGTTACACAAAAGATTCTGTGGTAAATCAAACAGTGAAAAAAACTTACAGACAATTTATACTCAAACCACCGACCAGCTACAGTCACTTCTTACTCAAACACACCTTTCCACCTTAAAAGATGCAGAGCCTCTAAATGAATACACAAACTGTGGGGTGGAGTTTGTCTTGATGTGAGAACAGTAGTTCTCCAGAATTGTCTCTGTTGCCTTTAATAGCTTAATTCACTAATGTTGTCCAGCTCTTCTGACACACGGACCAGGTCCTAGATGGGCGTGGCTGGTATAAACCCTCTCAGTTTAGTGTTGATATGAAGCTTTAAGACATTAAAGACCTTCACTTCAGGAAAGAATGACAGGTTTACACAAAAACCAGGAGAAGTTTGAGCGCAAGTGAGCTCCTGTCATTCAGAGTCAAACAGAGCACTGTTCTCTGGGTCCTTTTACCTTTTCCGCTCAGTTCCATTATCAGCCTGTTGTTTCAGCTGAACTTTACAAAGTGTGCACTCTCTAAAGACACATTTTCCGGTGCGGACCAAATTCTACAAAATCTAATGTCTTGTTAAGTGAGACATAATCTCCCTCTTTCCACAAGTTCCACACAGTTCTGTTTCTTAATAAAACGCCTGTGACCTGCTTTGGTCCAAACCTCACGAGCCCCACAGCAGTGTTCTCCCCCTGTGTAAACAGCCCTGTTCAGAACAGCCGCTTTCAGCACCTGTTCCTTTAAATGATAATGAGCCACTCGCTGTTCACCCCGACCCCGAGCGCACAGCAGTGAGGAGCGAGGAGCAGAAGCTCTGGTTTTTAGCTGGTTTCACTCGGTTCCCTTTCTTCTCCGTTCCCGTTTAACCTCATCTTTACGCTCTCACATGAACACGGGTCCAGCGCTGTGATTGGACAGCCTCAGACGAGAGAGCGGGGTGATTCTAAAGTCTCAGCACTTGATGTCAGAAGCGGAGCAGAATCAGAACGGCACGTTTTATCCCTTGTTTCACAGCCTTTTTTCACAGATCCATGTGAACAGACTAATACTAATACCTCTCTTTCTGAGATTACTTTAAGAATATTTTAGAATTATTCACCTGTATCCACATCATTTGACTTTTGGGTGAATGTATCCAATGAAAGTGTCTTATTCCTGTGGCATATATTTGGACATGTTACAAGCTATTTTGTAAAAGCATAGTTATAAATCACAATCTACTGGAAATAAATGGCTTAAAACAATTAGTTAAAAATCTAATTATATTCTCAAAATAATCTCTTTTTGAGCAATACTAGCCACAGTAATGAGATATACAAGATCATTGGTCACAGTGTATTGACCTGAGTTGCGAGTATACGCTGAGAAATGCAGCACCATGTGAGCGCCTTTAAATTTTACGTACTCCTCCATCACCTTTCCATAAAACAAAGCTGAAAAGTGATAGTTTTAATGAGGAGCTCCTCTCCATAGGGGTGTGAAGAGAGGGCATTTTGAGGCCAGAGAGAGCTGAGAAAAGGCCGGCATTGTGCTCATGAATAGTCGACTGTATCGCTGACTCTGTGCTATGGCGTTTTATAAATTGAGTGATGGTGGCCGACAGCTTATATTTGTTTGGACAAGATTATTTCGCCCCAAAGATTTTATACAAGAACCTCTGGAACCCTATAATGTCTCATTGTACAGGTCGGGCTTATTACATAAGAGTCAGAGGTGCGTGGAGTCCCTTAAATCCATGCTCCAATAAAGATACTGTTGCTGCGGTGAAAGCAGTTCCTTAAAATGAGTCGCTGTACAGTTCACCCACTGATGACATTGAGGACAGTGCACACACTGCTTGTATAATCTCCACAGAAAACCCTGAAACAAAATGGATAAGAGAGTGAGGTTACCGTCATCAGTGCATGGGGAGTAGAGTAACCGTGTTCTCTTCAGTGATGGAGCTGCATCCCAAGCTTTTGAATAAGTTGGAGTGGTGTTTGATCCAGGACTCGTCATCCAACACTACCCAACCTCACTAAAATATTTGTGGCTGAATGCCAACAAATCCTCAGAGCAATGTTCCAGCATCTAAGGTAAAGTCTCCTGACAAGAGCAGACACTTACTGCAGTGAAGAGGAACAAACTCCCTAATAACATCCTGCAGAATGAATATTGGTGCTAACAGAACATTGGAAATAGCATAGATGCACTTTTGTGAGCAGTATACATTTTCTGCATTATAAAGGGATCCTCTACGGCTGTGGGGAAACGCAGTTCTAAGATCAGTGTCTTTTAAGGTGGAACGGTGTGTTTGAGGAGAAAAATGATGAAAGTGGCTGATGTGTAACTCGTCTGTAAGTGTTTATTCACTGTTTGAATTCCCACAGAAACTCATTTGTAACTCAAGTTTAGTTTTGTAGCGCTGTCGCTAATGCAGTTAGCAGTCTTCTGAGTTTGGAGACATTTCCACCTTAAGTGATCAGAAACAGAAAAAAATAAATCTATATTACCCCCCCCCCCCCCCCCCCCCCCATGGGGCAGGAATAGGGCAATATCCTCATCTCAGTTCGTGCTTTTACATGTTTGGTGTTCTCTCCGTTGTCTACAAATACTCAAGATACCCCTGCCATGAGAGAGAGAGTGTGAGAGAGAGAGAGAGAGAGAGAGAGAGAGAGAGAGAGAGAGCCTATCCTACCAGACTGAGCCAGTTTATTTTTCTACCCATTTACAGACACTGGGGCTTCATAAACACATTAGACCAGTTTCCAGCGGTGGAAATTGAGAGGAAACATCCCCTGAATTTTATAAAATGTGTTTTTTGATTAGAGTCGGGAACTACACCTTTTCTAGACTCTGTAAATTACGAAGGACATATAATGAGCAAATTAAACTAGTTACATCCAACCTCTGTAAAAAACCGTCTAACCTCAGCCCTGGATTTCACCACCTGAGTTTGTGAAAAGCAACTTTTTCAGAGCAGCCATGAGGTCTTTAATCTTTGCTAATTGTGAAGCCCATGGTTTGGTTTGAATTAAAACACACTGGGCCTTGTTCTTATCCAACAAAGCAATGATGTCCAGGAATGAAACTTAATAACATTAGGAATGTCTGTGGGAGGGAACCGAAGATCTGCAGGGAACAGAAAACCCTTTCAGTGAGACCCACATGAGACCTACAGGAGTCTTATGACACTTTGATCTGAGTCTTAAATGTCTCCATAGGCTCTTTACAGTGCACTTAAAAAGAAGGGCTGGGTTTCAAATGTCTGCTTACTCCCTACATAGTGCACTAGGCTTCTGCAGAACAACAATGGAGAACTGAGCAACTTAGAAATAAACCACAAGAAATGCCATGTAATAAAGAGTGCACTATCCATAAAACTACATCCACATTTCACAATTCATACATTACACAAGAAGTCATTTGCTCATCATCCATTCATTAATCTTCTATAACCATTTCACCCCCGTCAAGTTGACTTACAGAGTCTACCCAGAATCTTGGGCGCAAGACAGGAACACACACACTCACCAAGTCACTCACACACACAACTTAAGACAGTTTCACACACTCACCCAGTCACTCACACACTCACACCTGTGGACAGTGTCACACACTCACCCAGTCACTCCCACCTGTGGACAGTGTCACACACTCACTCAGTCACTCACACACTCACCCAGTCACTCACACACTCACACCTGGGGACATTGTCACACACTCACCCAGTCACTCACACACTCACCCCTGTTGACAGTTTCACACACTCACCCAGTCACTCACACACTCACCCCTGTTGACAGTTTCACACACTCACTCAGTCACTCACACACTCACCCAGTCACTCACACACTCACACCTGGGGACATTGTCACACACTCACCCAGTCACTCACACACTCACACCTGTGGACAGTGTCACACACTCACCCAGTCACTCACACACTCACCCAATCACTCACACCTGTGGACAGTTTCATACACTCACCCAGTCACTCACACACTCACCCAATCACTCACACCTGTGGACAGTTTCACACACTCACCCAGTCACTCACACACTTACCCCTATGGACAGTGTCACACACTCACACCTATGGACAGTTTCACACACTCACCCAGTCACTCACACCTGTGGAGAGTTTCACACACTCACCCAATCACTCACACCTATGGACAGTTTCACACACTCACCCAGTCACTCACACACTCACCCAGTCACTCACACACTTACCCCTATGGACAGTGTCACACACTCACCCAATCACTCACACCTGTGGAGAGTTTCACACACTCACCCAGTCACTCACACCTATGGACAGTGTCACACACTCACCCAATCACTCACACCTGTGGAGAGTTTCACACACTCACCCAGTCACTCACACCTATGGACAGTTTCACACACTCACCCAGTCACTCACACCTATGGACAGTTTCACACACTCACCCAGTAACTCACACACACACGTGGACATTTTCACACAGACAATTTCACTACAAACGTGTTCCTGGGGAAATCCACAGAGTCACAGAGAGAACACACTACACTCCTCAGAGTTACTCGATGTATGGAATGAACCCAGGTCCCCTATGGCAACTGTTGTATGTAACCACACTATAACAGTTACTGCACACATAGTACTCTAAAATACATGACTATATATGGAATATAAATTAATTTATCTTCGTGGTATAGTGCACTATTCTGATGTAGAGCCCACTTTTTAGTGAACTTCGTAGTACACAACAAAAGAACACGGGGATGTGTGTTGCAGGCTTAGACAACACAACTGAGTTAAATCAAGCGATTTGGCGCCATCTGCTGGTGCGTTATGATATGCCCCACCATTAAAACTACTGACAGATAAAATGAACCCAGTTGGGGAGAGGAGTGAATGGGAGTCAGTCTGGTCCAATCCCACAGAAGAGCTACTGCAGCACACACTGCTGAAAGTGCCTACACTGGGTCGAAGTTTCAGAACTGGACCATGGAGTAGTATAAGAAGTGTGGCCTGAATCACATTTCTTTTCCATCATGTGGACAGTGGTGTGTGTGTGTTGCTGACCTGGAGAAGAGAATAGGCGGCCCACGGTCCAAATCCGGACCCATACGCTGTCCGATCCGAACCGGGACATGTAATTGATAAACTATAAAGAGCTGTTTAATTTTGAACAGAGTGTGTGTTTGAAGTGGTGTGACTCTTCTAGTCGTTGCGGTTCAGGTTTAGCGCTCCAGGAAACCCACAGACCAATCACATATGTTTCTGCTTATCACGCGTGAGGCTACTCAGCCAATCAGATCTGTGCATTATAATGAGTGCTGTGACTCCACTGAGTGACACACAGGGCTGGGCCCAGACGCCGCTGTCCTGGGGCCAGTAAAAACAGCCCAAGGGATAAGATAAAAGCTCTTTAGGACACTTTCAGGACGACGGTGTTGTGTGAGTTACAACCAGAAACTTTAAAAATAAGGGAATGATTACAGTGTGATTACAATCAGCTTGCTGTTAACGGATAAAGTCCCCCCTCTCCAGCTAAAAGAGCCAATCAGCTTGCTGTTAACGGATAAAGTCCCCCCTCTCCAGCTAAAAGAGTCAATCAGCTTGCTGTTAACGGATAAAGTCCCCCCTCTCCAGCTAAAAGAGCCAATCAGCTTGCTGTTAACGGATAAAGTCCCCCCTCTCCAGCTAAAAGAGCCAATCAGCTTGCTGTTAACGGTTGAAGTCCCACCCTCCAGCTAAAAGAGCCAATCGGCTTGCTGGTAACCGATCAAGACCCGCCCTCCAGAAATAAGAACCAATCAGATTGCTGGTTATGTAAAGAAGTCAGCTGCAACTAGAAGTTGTTAGGGACTTTATTGACATATGCATTTTTTATTTGTAAATTTTGCCTTTTAAATGAGAAAAAGACATTCCATTGTTAACAACATAAAACGTTGCTATAACTACAAGGCTACTTTAATATGCCGGATATGGCACTGATCACATGCAAGATATACATAATGTTTCAGATCTTGACTTGAGAAAATGTTCTGTAACTGGACCTTAATGGATTGTAATGAAGTAGCCCTGCTTTAGTGTATTGATTCCCGGGTGATTCACGTATTCGTCACGCACAAAACACATCAGAACGTCCCGAATGAACTGGAAGTTTCGATGATGTCATGGCGGCCTGACGACACCCCTAGCAATTGGGCATTCCGAATCATTACACTGAATCAAATCAAATGACTCGTTACCCCATGAAGAGTCGTCGCTTTCGCCTCGCAAAATGAGTGTTCTTCACTCAGAAGGTCTGGTTTTGGGCTTGTTTTGATCACTGTTATTTAAACCTTTTTCTACGTTTCAGTCAAGTCTTTTTCAAAAATATACTTGTAACTTTCAAATTTCATACTTAATAAAACTGTGGGGCAGCTGTTGACTAAAGTTTGGAGAAACTGGCTTGGTACAGAGATGACGCTGATCCAATCCCAACCACAGCCCTTAGAGACAGTGACTGGAGGAGATGATCCCACCCAGGACCCTGTAGCTGTGTGATAGCAACACAACCTGCAGCTCCACTCTGAGGGTCACTTTCTACACACCCTAAAAGGAGAAAATCACACCCCCAAGCTGTCACCGGGAGAACAGAGCAACTCCAGGTTCAGCACTGCTGAAACTGCACTATGTAACTTGTTGATTTCAAGGCAGTACTGTAAAAGTGAATTACATCTGTAGAGGGAACCCAGGAGCAAACATACCAAACCATAGCATTCCTTTAAGTGTGTGTCCAGGATGGAGGACTGAGGGCTGTCGGGCCACTTTTTTAATAATTAAATTTAAGTGTAAAAAAATTTCAAATAAAATACAATATACTATAACTAATATCTTCATAATTAATTTCCACATATTATTAATGCCTTAGGCTGTTTTGAAGTCAGGGCTCTAGTTTGTTGTGCAGTTGTAACTAATGGCTCGACACTTTGAGTCGACTCTTTAGATCAGCTGAGTCGAGTGTACTACGTCACAGCGGAATGACTGTGCGCTCCGAGTGTAAACAGCAGAGAGAGAGAGAGAGAGAGAGATTATTATTAATATTAATATTATTATTTAAGCAGGTGTTTAATGCTGGGATCTCTCTTCGTTTCAGGCGCGATGCCAGAGCGGTTTCTCCCCCCGTTTCCAGCGCTTTAACCCGGCCACAGCACATAGCAACACCGCGGAGACTGGCGCTACAGCTAGCCTATCGTTAGCCTAGCATTAGCTGTGAGAGGGGCCTTTGATGCCTGCGCTGTGAGAAAAGCCGGAGCCGTGAGTATTCCTGAGTTTTTCACCTTTATTGTATATCACCTTTAAATGAACCGCGATTAAACCACGAATAACAACACATTTTCTTATGTTTCAGCGCGCTAAAATGCATTAGTCCTGCTAGCCATAGCGATACCTAGCTCCGTTAGCCTAGCAAAAGCAGCATGGGTTTGTGTTTATACACCTTGTCTGAAAGTTTGTAGACACCCGTACACAACTGTAAACACTGTGTATAATCGCCATTTGATGATCTGCATTCAATGAAAAGCTCAATACCAGAGGCACGTCCACAGGCACTGAGCTGTTGAGCAGTGGAACTGTGTTCTCAGGAGTGAGGAGCTCCATCCAGTTTCTCTGGAATGAGCAGGAGTGGTGTTTGTGATCCAGAACTTATCATCATATTATGTGGCTAAATGCCATCATATTCTCACAGCAATGTTCCAACATCTAAGGTAACGCCTTCCCACAAGCTCTTGTCACGGTGTTCTACAAACACTACAAACATTATTTCCTCAGTTGAGCCAAATATTATAAAGGAAACATATTATGAAAATGTCCCCTGTTCAGTGCATGTTCACATTAATGTGTGAGTCTTGTTGCACGTTGGGCTTTCGCTGAAGATTCCTCTTTAAAATCCCTCAGGGTTAACTGTTGTCGTGAGTTGGATAAAAAACAAATGTGAAAACTGCTTTAGATTCAGAGATTTTACAAAAAGCAAGTTTGTAGTGGAGCTTTGCATTTGTGGTGATTTAATAGGTCTTTAGCCAATCAGTGTTCTGCAGGGTTTACACCTCACCATTTAGTACCTGCATGCCCTCGGTTACAGGGGACTCGGACCATATTTAGCTATTTGGAAAACAAAAGGAGGGCGGCATGGTGGAGCAGCAGGTAGTGTCTCTGTCACAGCTCCAGGGACCTAGAGGTTGTGGGTTTGAGTCCCGCTCCGGGTGACTGTCTGTGAGGAGTGTGGTGTGTTCTCCCTGTATCTGCGTAGGTTTCCTCCGGGTGACTGTCTGTGAGGGGTGTGGTGTGTTCTCCCTGTGTCTGCGTGGGTTTCCTCCGGGTGACTGTCTGTGAGGAGTGTGGTGTGTTCTCCCTGTGTCTGTGTGGGTTTCCTCCGGGTGACTGTCTGTGAGGAGAGTGGTGTCTTCTCCCTGTGTCTGCGTGGGTTTCCTCCGGGTGACTGTCTGTGAGGAGAGTGGTGTGTTCTCCCTGTGTCTGCGTGGGTTTCCTCTGGGTGCTCCGGTTTCCTCCCACGCTCCAAAGACACATGTCGGTAGGTGGATTGAAGATTCAAAATTGTCCGTAGGTGTGAGTGAATGCAGTGTGTGTGTGTGTGTGTAAAAGAGTCAAGTTGAGTCGAGCAAGTTCCATGCACTGGAAAAGCGCCAATTTTCATACCAAACTGCAGGGGGCATATTCCACAAAGCAGAATCTCCCTCTACTTTGTTTCTATTGGATGGGCTCGACATTGAGTTTAATTTGTCAGGCTACAAGGAGAAGTCCCGCTTTGTGGAATACTTCCAGAGTTGTGACTGTGTGCACCGCAGAGAATTGACGCCCTGTTAATGGTGAAATATCAGAAACATCAGCACATAACTGCAGTTTTCCTCCTGCCCTGAGGCTGGATCAGTAAGATTTAGGACGATGTGGCTACAGTAATAACTTTTATTTGCTATGAGATTAGCTCAGAATATCACTGTGATACTGAATCACCCGGGAGTGTGTTCATCTTTGCTGCTGTAGCAGCCTCTAATCTTCTGTGAATGTTTTGCTCTCAATGTTGGATCATTTCTGAAAGGATCTCTTGCATTCAGCCACAAACACATCAGTGAGGTGATTATATCTGTATCACAGACATCACTCTGACTCATCCCAAAGATACTGAACAAGGCTCCATCACTCCAGAGAACCCAGTTGCACGGCTCCACAGGCTTTACTCATTCAGCCCATGCGACACAGTGAGTGTGAAGACTTAAGGCTCAGGTTTAGCTGCTCTGTATTTTTCTGTCAAGGTGTGTGTGCCCAGTTGAGTGTCTGTGTTCACACTGGGAATGGGATTCTCTCACTGTTATGATCTGGTGGGTAACATCTTTGTCTCTTTGCCCCTCTGTTTTTGCCCCACAGCACTGAGGCCCTGAAAGGCAATAGTCGAATCATGGCCACGGTGAAGACGGGAGGAAAGGAGTGTGAGGAGGATACTTTACAGACTGCCTTTAAAAAGCTGCGTGTTGATGCTGAAAGGTCTTTCATTACTTGGATTATTTACTTAGGGGACTAACAAATCTGTTTTATTCATGCATTCATTTTGTACACAAACGTCACATGTCCTCAGACCTCCTACAGGTCCTACAGACCTCACTGTTTGGTACAGCAGGGGAAAAGCAAAGGGAAAAAAAACATACAAAACACACACTCCACACAGAGTCAGGTAAAAAAAAAACATAGGACACTCCATGAAAACACTTTTTTGTACATATAAAAACAGATAGACATTTGAGTCTCCTTTGAACAGTATTGAGAGATGGAGCTCATATAACGAAATAAATAATACTCAAGAAATACATATAATTCTAATGTAATTTTACTTTTCGACAGTAATCACCTTGAGATAAGCTTAAGTCCAAAACAATTGAAGGCAGGAGTTCCCCTCTTTTTCAAGAGCCCATTTTTCCTCCATATACTTTGTTTATCAACAATAAATAATAAAAAAAAATAATAATAATGTTTTATTCAAGTAGAACATGTTAATACAGTTCAGTAATATTTAGATGTAAATAAACGGGTTCTGTTTTGTTTAACTACATGACTGGGTTTCCCCAGTTAAATATTGTGGTTAAATGGTGGAGTGTGTGTTGAATTAAACACTCTCTCACAGTTTAAGAGGATGTTACGGTGAAGCTGGAGAGACACTGAGCTGGTCAGATCACTTTCAGCGTCAGATCACTGCCGTTGCTGTGTAATAATCAGTGAGACAGACTTTTGTCGCATGCACAAAATTTCCTGTTCCTTCATCAATCTTTATACATATTTATAAACTGGAGAGTACTGTGTGTTCTCTGTGGGAATGTGTGCACTGAACCTTGACCCCTGTACCGTGACTGTTGGGTACGAAGACATGTACCGCTCTGCTCCATTAGGATTTTTAGGTTTTTAATGTTTTGGGGGTTAACAAATTCTCCAGTGTTTACAAACAATGTCTAACACCTGCAAACATTACTATACATCGGTAAACGCTGTAAAGGCTTAAAAGTTACTGATCCAGCTCTGGCCTTTGTTTGACCCAAAGGCCAGCAGCTGACCACGGCCTCTCCTCAAATTCCTCAATTTCTTCCCTGTGAGGACAAGCACGTGATGGTAGCCACGTTTTCTTTTCACACTGCTTCTAATGAGTCGTAACTGAACAGCCGAACACAGGAGGAGAACGCAGACTGCCCAGCTCTGTCACATCAGCAGACAGACGCTGGCATTGACTGACACCATGCCGTGTGATGATGGAGAAAGCACAGCACACAAATAAAATCCTTTGTTGAGGTGAAGTGAGCAGACGAGACATGGAGTGCATGGCAAACATGCGAAATAATGAAAATATTCAGGATATCTTGCTTTTTAGTCAGTGACAGTGTAAAGCCATGTCTGGTGGACACCTGTGTTCACTTCATACAAGAATGGGAACCGGTCTGAAACCCAGTGGCTGCGTTGCTTGCAAAAAGAAGTGAATAAAGAGGCTGGAGGCCATGGTCTTCCAAGTTTTACAGCACAACCTGCCTGTTCAGCAGAGCAGAGACACACTCATACACACAAACACACACTGCCTGAGCACCTCTTAAAGAAACAGTGCATATTTTTTGGTCGTTACAG
This sequence comes from Hoplias malabaricus, assembly GCF_029633855.1. Taxonomy (NCBI): domain Eukaryota; kingdom Metazoa; phylum Chordata; class Actinopteri; order Characiformes; family Erythrinidae; genus Hoplias; species Hoplias malabaricus. The sequence continues at coordinate 39,386,222 of NC_089802.1, read as the reverse complement.
AAACGCATGCAACACTTTTATAGCCCTAAATACTGGTGTTGGGGACAGATTTGCGCTGCACTGACTCTCATTTACATTTTAGATTTATATTACATTATTACCATATTACATTTTAAAGAAAACGGTTTAGAGCTTGTCTCAGGCAGCAGATCTGAAAGTGTTTGTAGCCATGTATTTAAAGATTTGGGGAGTTTTTGCAGCATGAACCTCTTCAGGTGTCTGGTTCCTATCATCTCCACAGTGAATGAATCTAGAAAAGAGCATTTTCCAAAAAGCAAACTCCCACTCAGTCACATTGTTTACATCGTATGCGTTTGCGGAAACTGCAATGTGGAAATTTCTTTTTAAGGACTTGAATTTCCCTGCTGTGTTTGTGCGACAGCTCCAGCCGCAGCACTGGCCCGCTTCCTGAGAAATTACACAACCGTGAATAAGAACAGTTTATTCCGATTACAAAGCGTGCCACAATTTGGGATCCTTGCCTTCGCCAGGGAACGTCAGTTCTTAAGCATTTTCCCAACTTCATAACCATTTGGTTGTTCAGGAATAATATTTTTCTTGGTTGTGCTGAGATAAACCCACACGTTTTCATGCCAAAACTAATGTGCTATGGGTTTGGTAGCATTCACTAAAACTTGTGCCAAGATCAACAAACCCAAGGCTGGTAGCTGGCAGGAGGACCCAGGAGTTCCTCTGTGCAGTGCGCTGATTTAGGCAGTAATAATAGACTTTTGGCCCAGGCTCTGGCTCAAGACAAACATTGTGGTTGTGCTGTTTGTTTTGGATGAGTGTGTGGCGAGGTGGATTTTGTAGAACAAGGGAAATATGTTGTGGTCATTGTGTGCGTGTGCATCTTTTTAGTTCCTCTGCAGTGGTGCACGTCTGTGAGGGTTTGGCATCGAGAACAGGAGCTCGAGTCAGCGCCGAGGGAGCCAAACCCAAGATCGCTTCCCCGAAAGAGAACTGGCATGGGTAAGAACACTGTCTTTCTAATGCTTTATTAGTTTGGCTTCTGGACATTAGTAAAGAGTATGGCTTATTTTAATTGTGTATATCATACTAGAGATGGCGCTAATTTGTTAAGAGCTTTTAACACACCACTTAAAGGAGCAATCTGTAGGATATTTACTGGAATTAGTCATAAAATGTCCAGGGTGTGTGATCGGTCAAAGCAGTATATTCTCTTTGAGAAGTACTCCTGTGATCCTGCCCCCCGAGGTCTTGCCGGTGTCCCACCCTCTGTCCAGTCATTTTACAGTCCACAGTGTGTCCAGGTTTACAAACAGTGTCTCACAGCCATGAAATGACCAAGAGAGGAGTTAATTTTGTATTTTACCGGACCCAAAAATAACAACACGTTTGAAAAGTGTAAATACCATTGTTTGTTTGTTTTAAAGAAAATGATGCAGATTCATGTGTGTTTCTCTCTGGTGTGTGTGGGTATTTCAACTAATTGCTTTTAAAAAGCCTCGCATATTCACCTATTTAAGGTGTAACGGAGAAATCAAGATTGGTAGCACACAGGAAATATAAGTGTTTCTCTGGTAGGTAGAAGTTTTAGTGACACGATGTGCACTTGGAGGAGGAGTAGGACTGGTAGAGGGGAGGGGGAGGAGAGAGGAGGTGGGGGACAAGGGAGGAGGAGAGGGAGAGGAGGAGGAGGAGTTGAGTGGGACAAGGGAGGAGGAGTAGGACTGGTAGAGGGGAGGGGGAGGAGGAGGAGTGGGACTGGTAGAGGGGAGGGGGAGGAGTAGGACTGGGAGAGGGAGTGGGGAGGAGGAGGAGTAGGACTGGTAGAGAGGAGGAGGAGAGGGGGAGTGAGAGGAGGGCTAGAGGGGAGGAGGAGATGGAGTGGGGAAGAGGATGGGGAGGAGGGGGAGTAGGACTGATAGAGGGGAGGAGGAGGAGAGTGGGAGAGGGAAGAAGGAGAGGGGGAGTGAGAGGTGTGGGAGAGGGAGTGGGGAAGAGGAGAGGGGAGGAGTAGGACAGGTAGAGGGGAGGAGGAGAGTGGGGAAGGGGAGGAGTAGGAGAGGTAGAGGGGAGGAGGAGAGTGGGGAAGGGGAGAAGTAGGACTGGTAGAGGGGAGGAGGAGGAGAGAGGAGGTGGAGGAGAGGGGAGGAGGAGGAGTGGGACTGGTAGAGGGGAGGAGGAGGAGAGTGGGAGAGGGGGGAGAAGGAGGAGGCGAGGGGGAGTGAGAGGAGGGAGGGGAGGAGGAGAGTGGGAGAGGGGGGAGAAGGAGGAGGCGAGGGGGAGTGAGAGGAGGGAGGGGAGGAGGAGAGTGGGAGAGGGGGGAGAAGGAGGAGGCGAGGGGGAGTGAGAGGAGGGAGGGGAGGAGAGGGAGTGGGGGAGGAGGGGGGGTAGGACTGTTAGAGGGGAGGAGGAGAGTGGGAGAGGGGGGGGAGGAGGAGTAGGACTGGTAGAGGGGAGGAGGAGGAGAATGGGAGAGGGGGGGGGGGGGAGGAGGAGTAGGACTGGTAGAGAGGAGGAGGAGGAGAGGGAGGGTGGGAGAGGGGAGGAGTGGGAGGAGGCAGACAGCTCTCTCCACTGTTTCTAAACTGTCAGTGTTACAGATTGCTCCTTTAAACACTCTGGTCAAAATTAAACAGCTCTTAATAGTTGATCAGTTACACGTCCGGATAGGACAGCGCCTGGGTCCAGACCTGGACTGCAGTCTGCCTGTTCATGACCCTGCACTAGGGGATATTCTGCAAGGCTTCGAATTAAGAACACTGTGTCCTTGCTTTTGCTTTGCATACATTTAGGCCTGTGTTTAATGTCTAGTAGATCATTCACTGCTCATCTTCCCTTTTTCTATGCAATATAGATGTAACCGGAAGTCCTCCAGAGGATTAGTGAGGAGCCAGAGACGGAGACGATCAAAATCCCCTATCCTCCACCCTCCAAAGTTCACTTACTGTAGTTCTAAAATGCCCACGCCTCCGGGCCTGAAACACAAGAGTCCTCCAGAGCCCGATGACACCGATGCATCTTTGGGGATCCCAGCCAAGAAAGAGCTTCTCTCCACAAGTCCCCGCTCTCCTGTTTTCGGGGTCGCTGGCTATGAAACCCTTCGTCCGGGTGGTCCGGAGAACCCCGGCTCCCCTCTCCTTCTCACTGGGACGCCTTCAGATGAAGAGAGCGGCCCTGAAGGCGGTCCTGTCCCAAGGAAAGAAAGTTCTCAAGCTTCTTCAGAGGATCCCAGTGCCCCATCTGACTTTAAATCCCTGTGTAAGCTCCAGGAGAACTCGCAGTGCTCCTGTGGCCAGAGAGAGTGCCAGTGCTCGGTGTGGCAGGGCGTGGAAGTGTACTCCTTCACTGGCCTCCGTGACGTCATCTCTGAATGTGAGAGAAAGCTCCCCAGCCCTCTGGATGCAGACCAGAACTCCAGAACTCAGTGCGGGAACGGAGTTGGGACGTCCAGCTCTCCGCGCTCTTGTTCTGAACAGGCTCGTGCTAACATGACCGACTTCACTATAGAGGACCTGTCCGGATACATGGACAATTTCTTGTACATCCCCAAGAAGATGTCTCACATGGCTGAGATGATGTACACTTAACGGACAGGGGAGCGAAGAGCGAATAGAAGTATATCTGCATACTGAGTGCGTCTAAAGGGTCACCCTTAAATAAACAGAAATCAAGAAAGGGTGGTTTATGATAATGGCTAGGCATGTTCTGACAAAGTTATTTAAGTTTTTCTGTTGATTCTCTGGCTTCTCCCCTTGGTTCCTCCGTGTCTCTTTTTGTTTAGTTTGAGATCCACGTTCGAGAAAAGGTTGTCAGTTGTCTTCTCTCTTTTTTTTGGTTCCTGTTGTGGTCATTCTTTAACTGGTGTTCATGCAGAAATTGCCAAAGCTCTGTCACAGATTTCAGGTTTGATTTTACTGGTATATGCAAAAATCTGGAATGCCAAGTAATAACATCGATCACCGTGTGTTGTCTTTGGGTTTTCATTGATTCTTAATAAAAACACTTTTCGTTGATGAAGAAGGGTCCTCTCTTACAGAGCTCTTGTTTGTTTTGCTTTCTTTTTTCCAAAGAAAAGGAGCTGATTGCTCCCAAAAACGTGAGTTCCTGGATGACTTTACCCCTTTCACATGTGCACCTAGAAGCATTCTGGAATTTACACAGAGGAGCTGTGTCTGAACACAAACGTGCGCAACATTTGTCATGGACTTCGTCCCTGTCGGCCCACTAGTAGATGCTCCAGGTAAAGTCAGAGGGTGCGTATGCGAGAACAGAGCCGCTGATGTCCCGGAAAACTACCTAAAGCACGTGAAACATTTCCCACTGTGAGAAGTCAGTGTGAGAGAAAATAAATCTGCTGCATGTTATAGGTGTGAAAGGATAACTCCGGGACGTATGCGGACCTGATACTCTGGTGTAACTACAGAGTTCATATGTAAAAACAGCTTGTGTGTGTGTGTGTTTACACTTGTAGTGTGGATTCCTTGTTCTCTTGCCATTCTTGACACATTTGCAGTCCAACCAAAATCGGTGTAAAAATATTTTCGAGCCATTTGCCAAAGCAATGCACCACGCAGGGTTAAAAGCACTAATCAGTGTTGTGTATTTCACCTGGTGGCATTTTTACCAACTGAAAACACTGCAAGTGCTGGTGAAATGGATAAAGGAGTCAGAACAGCACCAGAAACTCCTCCACTCCTGAGGGTGAGTGATGAGGGCCTCGGTGCAGTTGTTTAATGTGCGTCAGAGTTCGAAAAGAAGCGTCCACACTTACTCTAATGAATTACACAAACAGAGTTCACACCTGTGTCCTTTTAAAAGTTTGTAAAAATGTGTGCCATTCCTAAAGCTGTACCACTGAAAATACAGACACCTGTGTGATATTCGTTACACTAACACACACATTGTGCCCCGACACCTGTGCTCTACACTTCTGCGGTGCACCTAACAGTGTGGCCAAAAGAAACCCTGTCAGCGGTGGGCAGCTGGAGAGGCTTCAATGCCATCAAGGCACTGGTGGTGAGCTCAGGGCTCCAGCCCGTTCAGGGAAACGTACACATCCTTCAGTAATTTTAGTCCAGGGCAGGGGGTTCATTGCTGAGGGTCATGTGAAATGCTTCGTTTCGGTCGTCCCCCTGAGACCCTCTTCCACCCCCAGCAGGGCTTCAGAGGTTGAATGATCTGAAGGAAGGGTCTTTATCGAGGGGAGGGGCATAAACTACAGAGGGAGACTGAAAATAAACTCTTAAAAATCCCTTGAGAGACGTGCCACTTCAGAGCACGTTCACTACGGCCCACAAAGCTCAGACGAAAAGTGTGAGAATGAATGGACAGAGGCTTTAAACGCGTCTGTGCAGTGAACACACAGCAGTGGGCTGTCACCTCGGGGCCCTGGAGCTGTTGGGGCGAGGTGTTGCTGGTTCGATCCCCAGCACAGGCAGGAAAAAGGGTGGGAGTGAGAGAAGGATCAGCACTGTCTCCTCTTTCAACATCCACAGCTGAGATGCCTTTAAGCAAGTCAACTCTAACCCCTCTGTGTGTGTGTGGTGTGAATTCTTCTGTTTACTTTCTTGTAATTTTCTTCTTTTCTAGTCCATTTTTTACTTATTTTTCCTTTTCCTCTGTTTTCTACCTTTTTCATTTTGTATGTTTTTTTCTTACTTTCATATTTTCCTTTTCTTTTTTTCTTCTTCTTAAACTTCCTGTGTGACATCACCATATCCAGATCAGAAAATCACTAACTCCAGTGTCTAGAAAAATCATTTACAAGTGGAGAAAATAAACCAGATCCAGTGTGTCTAGGCCACGCTTGCCCTGGAGCAGGTAATTCACACCCCACTTCAGCCCCTGGTCTCACGATTACAAACAGATCCTCCTGTATTTCTCAGTAAACCACAAAACATATTGAGAGTGGTCCACTGTCCCTCAGCTGTTTTACTACTGGACACATTTGAACTGAGACTTAAGTTATATGGTTAAAGTGAGAAATCCTGCTCGGGTCTCATGGTGTGCAATTATCTGGAAACAAAAACAACAAGGTTATGTAACAATCTTGTCTTTCAGTTCCTCAAATTACCACCAGGAGGCAGCACTGACTCAGACTTTACCTCAGTCACATTTCCCCCAAACGGCTTCATTTTACTCTCTTTCATTCGTCCGTTTTGAGCACTTCATAATGATCAGGGCCCGCCCTCACGGTAAAGATATAACATTGGTCAAACGTGCAACATTTTCTCACAATGATTCCTAAACCACTGTGACCTCATCCTGTTGCTCCTCAGCTCTGTTTTAACTCTATTTTATATTTCAGTTTTACTCAGACAAAGACAGTGAAAGTACAGTGTAATTTTAGCTTATATTTACCACAGTTTGTTTTGACCCAGATACATTTGTAGATAAGAACGTTCAGAAGAGACGTCCTCAACACAGAGAACGTCTACAGTTGATTTAACTGAGAGCGTGTTGTTGTAGTCACCAGAACACACCACACCCCTCACAGTGACCCAAGGACAGGACTCGGGACCCCAAGACCCTGGAGCTGTGTGACAGCAATCCTTCGTGTTTCATATTCTCTCCCTTTTTAATGAAGAACCACAGTTCTGGTTTTTAATGAAGCATCTGTGACCTGCTTTGATCCAAACCCCACAAGCCCCACAGCAGTGTTCTCCCCCTGTGTAAACAGCCCTGTTCAGAACGCCCGCTTTCAGCGCCTGTTCCTTTAAATGATAATGAGCCGCTCGCTGTTCACCCCGACCCCGAGCGCACAGCAGTGAGCCGTTTTCACTCTGTTCTCTTTCTTCTCTGTTCTCGTTTTCTCTGTTTTTACTCAGTGCTCTTATTTCTCCGCACTCGTTGTGTCTGTTTTGCTGTGTTTAACCTCGTCTTTGTGCTCTCACATAAACGCGGGTCCAGCGCTGTGATTGGACAGACTCAGACGAGGGGGCGGGGCAAGTCTCTGCACTTGATGTCAGAAGCAGAGCAGATTTAGAACTCGTTTTATTCCATGATTTCTGACGTAGGTCGTACACAGAAAACTGAGTGGGGGGTCTTGTTTCACCATGTGTGTGTTGGTGGGCTCACACATTGTGCTGAACCGTCGATGTTTTCATAGTCTGACCCCTATAAATACATGAAATTGTCTGATTTGGCAATTTCCCAAAGCGTAATGATCAGTGTTTATTGCGCTGGTGAAAACAAAGATATGTCCTTCCTAATTAAAATGAATCGTTAGGAGGAAAGAGATTGGATCTGTTTAAGCTGCTAAAAATATCAGGATTTCATCAAAGCTGTGAATAGCTACATTCATCCCCTGTCCAGCCTTTTCTTCTGGGGCAGTGGGCGATGAGTAACGTAGACTAATGTGCCCTGGACGTGTCCAAATAGTTTAGATAAACAAATAAAGTGTTGTTCAAGGGCATTGGCACAGTCTCCGTCTCTTTTCAAATAATTTGCGCCGTAAATAAACCAGCAGCAGCTAGGTTGCGCTGCAGGGAGTGTCCATGCCACACAGCTGCAGGGTCTCGAATCCTGGGTGGGATCCCCTCCTCTGGTCTCGAATCCTGGGTGGGATCCCCTCCTCTGGTCACTGTCTGTGAGGAGTGTTGTGTGTCTGCATGGGTTTAATGTGGTGCACATTTTCCACAGGTGTGAGTGTTTCAGTGACTGGGTGAGTGTGTGAAACGGTCCACAGGTGTGAGGGTATGGGTGACTGGGTGAGTGTGTGACTGACTGGGCGAGTGTTTGAAACGGTCCACAGGTGTGAGTGTGTGAGTGACTGGGCGAGTGTGTGAAACTGTCCACAGGTGTGAGGGTATGGGTGACTGGGTGAGTGTGTGAGTGACTGGGTGAGTGTTTGAAATGGTCCACAGGTGTGAGTGTGTGAGTGACTGGGTGAGTGTGTGAAACGGTCCACAGGTGTGTGTGTGTGTGTGACTGACTGGGCGAGTGTGTGAAACGGTCCACAGGTGTGTGTGTGTGTGTGACTGACTGGGCGAGTGTGTGAAACTGTCCACAGGTGTGAGTGTGTGAATGACTGGGTGAGTGTGTGAAACTACCCACAGGTTTGTGTGTGTGTGTGTGAGTGACTGTGTCAGTGTGTGATGTCCTCTCCAGGGTGTTTCCATGTAGGCTGTGGACTCATGGTAACACTTAACAAGATGAAGGAGTTACAGAAGATTAATAAATGAAGATAAAGCTTCTATAAATAGACGAAGGAGTGAATGGCAGTGTTTACATCATACTTTGAGAAATGAGGAAATGCAGTGAGGAAAATCAGGAGGATTTCCATGACCTGGGCCCTTTAAGAGAAGTTTGAGCGAGAGACCACATCACACATTCCTCCTTCCTCTTTTCTATAAATATCCCTCTTTAACTCCTCGCTGCTGTGACAGAGATTTCCATGCCTCTCCTCCTCCTCCTCCACCCTGTGGTTCTGTCTCTCTGTTGTCCTCTAAGGGCAGAGTTGACCTTCTAACAGTAACCTGAGTTCTCTCCACCCCACGCAAACAATATGCTGGAGGATTGCTTTCAACTCTTGTGGTTATAATTTTTATTTATTTTTTTATGATTGTAACCACTTATCCAGTTCAGGGAGGTGGTGCGTCCGGAGCCTACCCAGAATCACTGGGCGCAAGTTGGGAACACACCCTGCAGGGGGCAATAGTCCTTCACAGGGTGACACACATTCACACATTTACTCACACCTACAGACACTTTTGAGTCACCAATCCACCTACCAACATGTGTTTTTGGACTGTGGGAGGAAACCGGAGCACCCGAAAGAAACCCACGCAGACACAGGGAAAACACACCACACTCCTCACATACAGTCACCCAGAAGAAACCCATGCAGACACAGGGAAAACACACCACACTCCTCACAGATGGCCACCTGGAGGAAACCCACGCAGACACAGGGAGAACACACCACACTCCTCACAGACAGTCACCCGGAGCGGGACTCGAACCCACAACCTCTAGGTCTCTGGAGCTGTGACAGAAACACTACCTGCTGCAAGATTTTATTCCAAGTAAATGGAGCATTTCTATTGGTCGATTCTTCATGAAACTTTCACACAGTATGAAGGACAGCTGCTGTGCTCAAATGATGAAAAACTGACAAATATGGAGGTAAATATTTTTGATTGGATAGTGACGATATTCACCATAGCCCTATGTGCTACGGTTCACCTGACTGAATGCAAACAAACCCACCCTGCCATGTTCCACTAAAAAAGCAACTCCCTTCTGATAGCCTTGAGTTCAGAAGAATCCAGGGTGAGTGTCCACAAAATTTGCATATCGAAGTGTGCTGTGAATAAATAAATGCTGTGCCAAAGTTAATATCTTAAGCTCAAACAAACACCACCCTGTGCACTGTGGGCGCTGAAGAAGGTGCGGACAACATAACACAAGGCAAACACACTTCATGAGTCTAAAGACTGAGAGAAGACCCATACAGCACTGGCACAACAGATAAATGCATTACCAAATAATTCCTGCACTTCCTGTGAGGTGGATTACTTCGGCAAAGGAGAAGCACTCACTAACACTGATTTAGACAAATTTGTGAAGAATATTTGAGAGAAAAAGGCCTGTTGTGAACATAGAAAAAGTCTTAGATCTTTGAGGTCAGCCCATGAAAAATGGGAGCAAGAACAACTTTTGCATTTATATTTTAGTTCAGTACAGTAACTGTAAAATAACATGCTGAGTTGCCATAGTAACTGTAAAAAAGTGCACAGAGTTACCGTGGTAACTATAACCTGAGTACCTCTGACAAGCTTTCAGAATAAAATTAAATGCCATAAAGTGGGATTTTTAAAATCACATGCACGGTTATATTCTGACGTAAATGTGAATGAACTTTATTTAATATTAGAAATGAACAATTCTGATTAATGATAGAAAATGTGGATTCATTTTGATTATTTTAAATGTGGCTGCAGCCCTGCTGTCCTGACTGAACACAGCTCTCTGAACCCACTCCCACACAGGGCTTTTACAAAGGAGCCATATCATTTAAACAGCCATTTTCAGCTTTTTTTAGAGAGGCAAGTTATCTCAGCCCCTCTGCCACGGCGGGGGTCCCTCTGCACTTCTATAGACCCTCGAAAAAAAGGATCAAGCACCAAAGCATACCGAGCAGATCTATGGAGACGGATAAAGAGGATCAGTCAGATGTTGTCGGTGGACAAGAGCTTCTTGGCTCAAGGTCTCTCTTTAAAAATCAGAGGTTTGGCTGTTTTGAGGTCTTGGCTCAAGCATTTAACAGTGTGTTAAAACTGAAGAGAGTTCATCTTTTATTTCATAGACCATTTGTGTAAGAGAGTAGCCATTAATGTCACTTTTCCACAGCATGGTTTCTACTCTACTGGATTCTACTCTCTGTTTGGTCCCTGGTTGGTTTTCCACTCCCACAGCCCGAACTGTTCAAGGGCACTTCAGCCGTGGATGTTCCTGCCGGTCCTGGGGATCGAACTGGCAACCTTCCGGTGCCAAGCCTGGTCTCTAACCATTAGGCCAAGGTCCGTTGTTGTTGTTGTTTGGGACTGAACACAGCTCCGTCATCAGTTGAGACAGATCAGTAGAGTTTGTTCCTTCCTTGTTGCAGCGTCCAGCTCTCGCTGGATTCTTTCGTCGGCCACCGATCCAAGGAGTGTTTGAACCTCTTCAAAAGTCCACGGCATAATTTTACGAGCTGCCGTCGTGAGTCGGATAAAAACAAACATGGTCTCTGCTGCAGCTGGAGATTTTACAGATGGAGAGTTGGTGCTGGTCGTCTGCGTTGCGTGGCGTAGAGTGACGACTCTCTCTGGACAATCAGCGCTCTGCGAGGTTTACACGCCACGGTTAAAGGCCCATTTATTCTCAACATTAAATACAGATACGGGTATGTCTTCTGTAATACTCAGTTTGAATTTCCTTAACAGAAATACAAACAGCCAAGCAGAGCAAAGTAGAGTAGGTCCCATGCTGTGGAAAAACACCGTAACATGCACGACCTGAACTCTGTAGACACCTGAAATGAAGGGTGGTAACAGAGAGACAGTGCCTTGTTTACTGCAGTAAAAGCTCATTTTCAAGAAAAGATTTTCGACCTGGGGTTTAACAATGAGGAACACTGCAGTTATGATTTTATGGAAGCCGCAAGAACATTAATAAGGTCAGGCACTGGTGTTTGAGAATAGGTCTGGGTTCCAGGTTATCCCAAAGGTACTAGATGGAGTCAGAGAACCCGCTTCCACTACTCCACAGATCCCCTCTACCCAGTGCTTGGGCACTATGACCTTAGACTCTGGAAACCCATGTGACCCATGTCAGAGTCTGATTTAATTCACACTTTTCTATGGAGGTTATTCACACCCGTCTCTTTGACTCTTGGCATTGGGCATGGTAACCTGAGGCTCAAGTACGTGCCGCTCTTTTCTGTGGAGATTATATGAGCCGTGTGTCAGCAGTGGGTGCACCTTAAAGTATCAGTATTCAGTAATTATAGAGTGGTGTCTATTGACTTTTGGACATGGAGGATACACTGCTGTCGAGATTTTACACACCTCAGGCAACATACCTGCACAGTGTGGTGTCATTCGAGGAGTGGAAGGACCTGTTGCTGTAACGTGATCCGGCTGGTCTTGTTCAGACCCGCTCCCTCACCTGCGGGGATAGGCCTAACCCCCTACCCCACCCCCACCCCCACCCAGTGCTTTTGTGTACAGGAATTCTCCTGTTGCATCTCTCTCTCACCCTCTCTCTCTCTATCTATCTATCTATCTATCTATCTCTCACTCTTTTGGGTCCTTTCGCTTGCTTTAGAAAAAAGCCACCGTATTATTCAGCCGCACACACACACACACACACACTCAGAGCCTCTGTACAATTTTAGACAATAGACACTCGGCCACTGCTGTGTGGATTTGATGGCAGTCATTTTAAACCTTAGTGAGGGCAGACACTGATGTGGACTGATTAGTCCTGGGCCCCAAACCCCACTATGATTCTCCTAAAAGAACTGGACAGAGCTAACACACAGCTCCAAGGTGGTGGGTGTCTCCAAACCTTTGAATGAGAGTGTATAGTAGGAACCTGCTGGTATTGGAAAGGGAGAGATCAAAGGAAAACAAGTGCAGATGTCAGATCGGGGGAAATAGTCCCAGGAGTGGGTGATGTTTTCCTTGTGAGTTAAAATACACATGTTAATAAAAAATGAGAGAAAAAAGTTATTGATCTGAAATGTGGTGAAATCTTCTGTATTCGCTTCATTAATATTCATAGACATATGCTATTGTAGAGGAGTGCACTGACATCATGACTGTGTGCCTCCATATTACCCATAAAACTAAATAACTGTTAAGTTATTCACCTTTTTTAAAGATTGCTAAAGGTGCCACTTTTTATAAAATTCTGAGGATGTTTCCTCACCATTTGCTGCTGCTCGCGGCATCTGGAGGCTTTTAGACACAGAACAGTCCTTGAAACATTATAAATCATGAACGACATGAGGATATTGCTCTGTTCATTCTCCATAAGTGAGTAATATTGACTTATTTTTTGCTGTTCCCTTAAAGTGCAACAGACTCTAGACTCAGAAGAGCGCTAACTGTATGAAAGTAAACACAGAACGAATGTGCTACAAAACTAAACAGCCCCAGTTACAAATGACAGTAAATAAAATCTTATAGAGAATTTACACTTCAGCCACCAACAAACAGTTGTTTTATTTTCCTCAAACACACCGTTCCATCTTAAAAGACGCAGAGCTTCTAAACGTAAACAAACCAGAAAGGACAGCAGTTCCCCAGATTTTTCCTTCAACCCATAATTATTTTATTAATGTAAAAAGGGTTCTGTAGACCTCGTAGGCTCTTCTTTTTTCATTCATGTCTAATATCAAGAGATGAAAGAAGCAAAGAGACACAGGCTGCTTAGCCAATGCTAAAAGGCTGTGAATAAAGTGAATTTTCAAGGTAGCCCTGAGCACGTGAGGCCCATGGCATTTCTGCTGCCTCCTGCTCTAATCAGAGGCCTGTCTCTTTGGAGTGAAGTTCCAGACGGATGCGGCCTGTCGAGGATCACTCAGCCTCACTGACCTCTGACCCCTGGCTGCTAGGGTCACGGCGCTCTGAGGGGGGGCATCAACACGATGTAAAACACTTCCATACGACATCACATCCTGCATCCTGGGAAAAACTGAGCGGGGACAAAACACGGGCCAGTGCTCTTCTGAATAGCAGCTTCTGCTCTTCTGTGAAGGCATCCCACTCGATACGGAAACATTTCTGTGAGGATCTGATGGCCTTCAACCACAGGAGTCAAGCTAAAATATGATACCACTGTCTCATAATTAGTAAAAGTGCTGCACATATTTAACCAGTATGATTTGTAGAGTGGTGATGGAATAAAGGGAAAATCCACTAATATTTTAAATATTTGCCAAGTCAGGATGCTGAATGGTGCTAGGTGACTGCCTCTGAAAGCCCCTCACAGAAAGCTATTATACCAAATGTTAGAGAGGTTTGTAGATGTCACTGCTAGTGGTAGGAAGGAAATAACGTGCTGGGTTTGGGTTGTAGACGCAGAGACGTCTGGTTCCATTCACCAGCACTGGGAAGAGTTTCTACAATCAGTAATTGTAAACTAAACCATCATCCATCACTCTGCTGGACTCTGAATAATGAATGGCATTCTGAAATAACGTGTTAAATGAATGTGGTTGAAAGTAACCCAACAATGAGAGACTTATTTTTAAAAAACTGGATCTGACGGAGAGTGAGTGAACACCACACAATTGTTCATGCACACGACGTCTTTTCGTTTGCTGTTATCCAGCACTTACTTTCTAAGCTGTTACACAACAGGGTGTGTGGTGTGTGTGTGTGTAGAAAACAGTGTAATCTGTCAGCATTTTCTTGAGGGGGAAACAGGAGCTGGAGAAGGTAAGAAAAATCCTCAGCAGTTTCTGTTTTTAACAAAAGCTGATGCAGCCTCGCTCTGAGGGGAAAAATGAAGAGGAATAATTAGAACTTGTTGAGGATGAAAACTAATGTTGTCCACACCCTGAAACAAACACACACAGACACACACACACACAGACACACAAACTTGTGTTGTCTCCATAGATACATAGGACATTAAATATAACTACAATAATATTGTGAAGACTTAACATAATCATAACAATACGCACTACTACGCTACCTCTTACACTAATCGTGAGTCTAAACTTTAACCCTAACACTCAACACTTGGTCTAAACCTAAACCCTAAATACTAAGTTTAACCCTCAACCCTAAGTCCCTCAACCCTAACCCTAATACAATTGTTCTATGACAGCTTTGTATTTATGTAAAGAAAACACAGACACTTTATTTTTTTCTTTCAGTTACTTTTTATTGTAAACAGATATAAATAAGTCTGGTTTAGACCTCCAGAGGTGAGGTTTAGACCAGTGCACTTAGAGTGAATTGCCTACATAGTGTATTCAATGCTCTGTATAAGTGCTTTCTATGTATTCTGCATACATAGAAAGCACTGTAAATATATATTTATTATCTGTTAGGATTAACAGTCCTGCATATACACTTATTAAAAAAAAGATTTTAAACACCTGTGACAGCGTGGTTGAAGTTGTACCAAGAACACATGCTATGTGTTTAAAAGCATTTAAACCCATTGCTTACACAGGTGGTTAATTTTGTGTAGGTTATATAATCTCCATAGAAATGCATAGGCTTTAGGTCGCCACGCTCAGTGTCAAGTGTCGGTTACATGGGTCAAAATCCCCCAGAATTAATTCTTGGAGCTGTGGAACCGCACTTTCAGGGGTGGTGTTGTTGTCCAGAATATCAAATAATCAGGACATGACTTGCTCATGTTTACAGGGAAAATGAAGAGGGATTTTGTTTTGGACGTGGTGCGGTGACGCTGTTTCTGTCAGAATGACTCCTGCAGTGTTGTACACAAGCTTTTAACAAGCAGGAAATTCCAGTCATTCCACAGTAATGTTCCCTTCGTATAATCACACTCTCCTACCTCCCACCCCCACACCAGTTTACTACAACCTCACACAACCCACTACAACATCTCAAAACTCATTACAAAATTGCATTACTCACTATATGTTCACACAGCTCACTACAACTTCACACAACACACTACAACTTCACACAACTCACTACAACCACCTCATACAACCTCACAAAACACACTACAAACTCACAACAACTCACTACATCACACACTATGTCCTTACACAACTCACTACTACCTCACATTACTCACAACAAACTCACTACAACCCAACTCACTTCAATCTCACAATAATTCACTACAAACAGCAGCTCACTATATCCTTACATTACAGACTACAGACACACACCACTCACTACATCCTCACATTACACACTACAGACAGACACCACTCACTACATTCTCACATTACTCACTGCAAACACACACCAACTCACTATATCCTCACATTATTCACTACAGACATACACCAGCTCACTACATCCTCACATTACACACTACAGACAGACACCACTCACTACATTCTCACATTACTCACTGCAAACACACACCAACTCACTATATCCTCACATTATTCACTACAGACATACACCAGCTCACTACATCCTCACATTACTCACTACAGACACACACCAACTCACTACATTCTCACATTACTCACTAGACACACACCAGCTCACTACAGACACACACCAACTCACTACATCCTCATATTACTCACTACAGACACACACCAGCTCACTACATCCTCATATTAATCACTTCAAACACACACCAGCTCACTACATCCTCACATTATTCACTACAGACACACACCAACTCACTACATCCTCACATTATTCACTACAGACACACACCAACTCACTACATCCTCACATTACTCACTACAGACACACACCAGCTCACTACATCATCATATTAATCACTTCAAACACACACCAGCTCACTACATCCTCACATTGCTCGCTACAGCCACACACCAACTCACTACATCCTCACATTATTCACTACAGACACACACCAACTCACTACATCCTCACATTACTCACTACAGACACACACGGGCTCAATACACCCTCACATTAATCACTCCAAACACACACCAGCTCACTACATCCTCACATTACTCACTACAGACACACACCAGCTCACTACATCTTCAAATTACTCACTACAGACACACACCAAGTCACTACATCCTCACATTAATCACTCCAAACACACACCAACTCACTACATCCTCACATTGCTCGCTACAGAAACACATCAACTCACTACATCCTCACATTGCTCACTACAGACACATCAACTCACTATATCCTCACATTACTCACTACATTACTTACTACAGCCTCACGTTACTCACTATGGCCTCACACTAATTTTCTACAGCCCCACAATAACTTACTACAGTAACTGTTCTACACTATTTAACCACAACTTCACACAACTCACTACAGACACACAAGGATACTTTTTAGAATGTGTTCTCACTTCAAACACACACCAGCTCACTACATCCTCACATTATTCACTACAGACACACATCAACTCACTACATCCTCACATTATTCACTACAGACACACACCAACTCACTACATCCTCACATTACTCACTACAGACACACACCAGCTCACTGCATCATCATATTAATCACTTCAAACACACACCAGCTCACTACATCCTCACATTGCTTGCTACAGGCACACACCAACTCACTACATCCTCACATTATTCACTACAGACACACACCAACTCACTACATCCTCACATTACTCACTACAGACACACACCAACTCACTACATCCTCACATTACTCACTACAGACACACACCAGCTCACTGCATCCTCACATTACTCACTACAGACACACACCAGCTCAATACATCCTCACATTACTCACTACAGACACACACCAGCTCACTACATCCCCACATTGCTGGCTACAGAGACACTTCAGCTCACTACATCCTCATATTGCTCGCTACAGACACACATCAACTCACTACATCCTCACATTGCTCGCTACAGAAACACACCAACTCACTACATCCTCACATTGCTCACTACAGACACACCAGCTCACTACATCCTCACATTACTCACTACAGACACACATCAACTCACTATATCCTCACATTACTCACTGGAGACACACAGCAACTCATTACAGACACACACCAACTTACTACAGCCTCACGTTACTCACTATGGCCTCACACTAATTTTCTACAGCCCCACAATAACTTACTACAGTAACTGTTCTACACTATTTCACCACAACTTCACACAACTCACTACAGACACACAGACACTTTTTAGAACGTGTTTTCTCTTCAAAATTTGCTTTGAGGATGTACAAAGTGTAGAAAATCCCAAATATCTTTTCAAATATATTTACTGCAGTCTCAGAATGAGAATCGTTGGACATATCTACTAGATTTAAGATGATTTCACTGGCTAGGACTTCATGTTTGGGGACAGCTCTCCACCTCTCTGCAATGTTGCAGCAACTCAACCCCCCCACCCCCCCACCCCCCTCTGGCATGTAAAAGGAAACTGTGACGTCTCTTCATCTTGATTCACAAGGAGGTGGAAGTGAATGTCCTTGACCATATAAGGTGCAGCCTCTAGTAAACAGCTGTATTCCTGCTGAGGCCTGCTCAGAGCCACATCTGGCTGATCCTCTGTGGGATGTTTGTGTAAAGGCCAGGGAGAGGCAGCAGTGTGGGGGTGGGCGCTGAAAACTTTTCAAAATCGGTCTAAAGTTCAGCCAGCTCCAGGGCAGAGTGTGTGTTATCACTCACCAGTCAGTCAGGGAAAAGTGAAAGTGCTGGAATGAGAGTGTATGTGTGGGTGTATGTGTTGGTGGGGAAAGTATAGGTACTGGGGAAACATGTTTTTTTAAATATAATTTTAGTGCTGAGTAAACATCGCACTCCTTTAAAAATTCTCCACTCTTTTGCATCCTTCTCTAATGCAATATTAGAAAATTTCCCACATATTTTTTATGATGTGTGATAATTATTATTATAATTATATATATATAATATATATAAATATATATATAATTATAATAAAGCCCCTTTCATACATAGAATGCTGGTCTGTTAATGCTACCTCAGAACCCCCCTCTGAACACACACACACACACACACACTTACACACACACACACACAGTCCCCAGACACTGAGAGACTCTGAGACTCAAAAGCGACTTTTCTGGTGAGGGGAAACTCCAGCCTGGAGGAACAGGGAGGAAGGGACGCCTCACACCCTGCAGAACCCTGCCATCAGTGGTATGTGAACTGGTTTGTTCAGTTCATAGAGCATCGGTTCACATTGCCAAGCTAACTCTGTTCACATTTCGCCTCTGGGGAGTTGGTGGATGTCTCTTGAGACTGTGGGTTCAGGTTAAGCCGGGTGTGAGCAGGGGCATTCCCCCCTTTAAAGGCAAGGCCTCCCTGTTCCTCCGGATTTGACTTACCGAGTTTCAGTACCGTAGGTTAGTAACGCAAGCAGAAAAATAATTTCCCCTGTGAAAGTAAAACAATAAAAAATGTAAAAAAAAACAAAACAAAGAGGACAGTAAATAAAGAGGAGCAACATTTCTTAGAAAATAAACATAGAGGGCGATTGTGATGAATTGTCATGAAAACGGAATAGGTCAAATAAACATATATATAAATATAAGGTCCCTCCCCATAACGTGATGCTGAGAGATGTTCTAGGAATGCCAGAATCGCAGGATAGTACTGTATAATAGAAATTACATTCCAGGGACATAAACATAGCACAAAAATTAAGGAAATGTGGGTTTGTAGATTATTTCTTTGTTGTAACAAAGCTTCTTGGCAAATAATCTTATACCATTGGAAAGCTTGTTAATTTCCCCTTTCAATGGTGCCACATTTGTAAGGAACTTGTATTTGTGGGATGAGCAGAAGAGCTGAGTGTGTGGGTTGTGCCCATGAACAATTTGCCAAATCCTCTCTGCCAAAGTCAATGGAATTCCACAATGCCACTGTGGAACATACTGTAAACCCTCCACTCAGAACTGTTCAGGATGTTCAGATCCAGACCCAGTTCGACTCAGACCGTTACTGAGGGGACGTCCCACAGTGTTTAAAAAAACTCCTCATAATTCAGCAGATGAGACATAAACTGAGTAAGTGACTGTAGAGAAATAACTGACTCAGATTTCTCTGTAGCACTGGTGACTGAAACCAGTCACTCTTTTCTCCAAAAAACAGAAGTTCCTAAAAATGTCCATTCATTCACTTTATGCAATCGCATCCTCAGCAGCTTCATACTGGAAACACAGAGCATCATACACTCACCCAGTCTCTCTCTCTCTCTCTCTCACACACACACACACACACACACTCACCCAGTCTCTCTCTCTCTCTCTCTCTCACACACACACACACACACACACACACACACACACACACAGTCACATCTGTTGACAATTTCACGCATTCACCTAGTCACACACACACACACACTCACACAGTCACATTTGTGGACAATTTCACACATTCACCCAGTCACACACACACACAGTCACTCACTTCTGGAGCAATTCACACACTCACCTAGTCACTCAGTGGACAGTTGAACACACTTTTATTTATTTTTTATATCCCATTAGTATATGGGAGGGGGGAACATTTTCAAGATGGGTGGTGACCATGGCGGCCATTTTGAAGTCAGCCATTTTGGATCCAACTTTTGTTTTTTCAATGGGAAGAGGGTCATGGGACACACCAAACTACGGATACTGGAAGCCTGTGCTAGCATTTTTCCTGCGGAGTTGCTAGACGAGGGTTGCATTGACAATCCAACACAATGGGCAGCACATTTTATAAGTTGTCAGAAACTTGTAAATAACTCATGAAAGAATAAAGTTGCACCAAGCACACCATTGTTTTTCTTGTGAAATTCCCAATAGGTTTGATGTGTCACATGACCCTATTCCCATTGAAAAAACAAAAGTTGGATCCAAAATGTCTGACTTCAAAATGGCCGCCATGGTCACCACCCATCTTGAAGTTTCCCCCCTCCCATACACTAACGTGCCACAAACAGGAAGTTAATATCACCAACCATTCCCATTTTATTAAGGTGTATCCATATAAATGGCCCACCCTGTACGTCTTGAGTAATGTAACAATATATAATCCTAAATAAGTTCGGATCATTCCTGTTGAATCAGAAGTGGACATAGAGGGTTTTGCTCTAAATGTCGACATATTTCTCCACACACTTCATCCTCTCTGTCAGAAGGAAGCCTGAGTGTTTTCCATCTTTGGGAAATGTGTGAGCTTCCAAGTCACGAGGACGAATTGTGTTGTTGCTGCTTAACTCCCTGGATTCTTCAGTCATTCTTTCGTAAGATGTTTGAACGGCTGCCAGTTGGTTACACACTCCCTGCTCATGTTGCAAAGTTTCTAGGATGAAGGTTGTTTGCCCAGTTTTCCAGACTTTCAGTGAGGTTTGGCAAGGAGTGTCTCCATCCCTCCATCAGCCTTAAGACTGCCTTATTAAGGTAAACAGTCATTAATAAGCACTTTGACTGGGACTGAACGCAGGACGAGGAACACGCCGACTGGTATGTGAGGGGTTCCAGTTAAAGCTACAGTGCAATGGAGGAGTCCCTGTGTGTGCTGCAGTGAGATACGTTGTGTGTTATCTATAGGTTAAGACACAACAAGGTCTCCAAAACGATATAGTGCATATTTTCAAACAGCACTCCAGATATCCCTAACATCTGTATATTTCACTAAGCATGCTTCTGTCCACTGGTGGCGCTGTGTCACTAAATACATTCACACTCAGATTCTTTTCCAGTTGTAGTGAATGGAACCAGCACAAATCCAATCTAAATATATATGTATGTTTGTTTTTTGGAGGACTACAGTGCTTTAGAGTGTTTCAGGTCTATCTCTCTCATGAACAAATAGGGTCAAAATGTTCATAACTTTTCATCTAATGACCTCTGAGAGGTGGATGTCTGGTTCCATTCACCACCACTGTGAGCAATCCTGAGTGAGAGTCTCAGTAGAACACCGCATTTCACACCAAACCAAACCTACTCTCCATCACTGTGTTTACAACTCAACCCTTGAATTATATATAAAGCAGCTTTGGAAACTCCACCTTACCTATGAAGTGAGTGATCTGTTAGTAAGCATTTG
This sequence comes from Hoplias malabaricus, assembly GCF_029633855.1. Taxonomy (NCBI): domain Eukaryota; kingdom Metazoa; phylum Chordata; class Actinopteri; order Characiformes; family Erythrinidae; genus Hoplias; species Hoplias malabaricus. Next base: position 39,365,027 of record NC_089802.1, on the reverse strand, counting down.
CACAGGGCAAGGTCCAAACCTGACCCTGGATGACCTCAGATCTGCACAGTGTAACGTCCTGCTGCTCTAACACGCCCTTCAGCCTCATAAAGGACTTGTTAATGGGTTAATAAGTTGATTCAGGTGCTGTGAAGGGTCACTCCCGGACCGAGATTGAGAAAGCTATCTTTAATCCCAGACCGTGACTCAGGAGGTGATTTAGCCACATGTTACTGATGGACTACGTGAAACCTCGAGAGTAAATCTCAGACCTCTGTGATGTTTGAAGTGAGTCATGGGTTTCTGAGAATGTGTGAACACAGTAAACTGACTCAGACCCTGTGAATGACCATAAAACAAACCAAAGCCAGACCACCATTCAAGGTGGACTTGGGCTGCTTTCAAGTGCATCGTAATGGTAGTTTTCTGCAGGGATTAGCTGCTTTAGATTGGTTTATAGGAGAGACAAACACAGCGCTGAGGATATTAACTTGAGCGCTGTAGTTTATTGGTCACTGATGTTGGTTTGGGCCTGTTTTACTGGTGTGTTTGAAAGTTAACAAATCAGAAACAAAACATGGCCCAACCGTTCTCAGTAATATCTGTGATCCAGCCTCATTACACATATATCTGTTACATTATAATGACCTTTATGGGAAAATAACACGAATCCAATGTACCTGAAGAAGGCATGATATGATTAAAATATCGTAGGTCATAATTTCAATACAAAAGCTTCTACAAAGCACTCCTCATTTTGGGTGTCCTACTTTAGATTGCATAATAAAACAATGTGTTTCCCTGTCTGTGGTCAGTGTTATTATATTGTTATTATTTATGTTAATATTATATTAGCTTTGATAGTTTTTAGTCTTTGGCAATGTCACATAAATTAAAGAAATGCTTTTTGTGTTACACAGGAAAAGCCCTGACACAGAGATTTGTGTTATTTTCCCATAAACGGAAAATCCTGCTGCTGTCACATATTTGATTATGACACATATGTCACTTTCCCATTTATGAGACTAAATTAAAAAAGGAGGGTGGCTGAGTTGCGGAGCAATGCTATCTAATGTTTGTACAGTGTCTGATTGCGTTCTGTTAATGGACTGTTTGCTGCTTTCCTGCTTCATCATAAAAAAGCAATAGGTTGTGTGTTTTTACTGTGATATTACTCTCATTTTCTGTGCATTTTTGTGGTTTACTGTGATTTTTCTGTGGTTTACTACATTTTTACTTTGATGGCAATGTAATATTACACACACAGTGCACTGAAGAGGTGAACCCTGTACTTGTGGTGAACCACCCCACCCTGAGAGGCTTTTTATAAAACAGTGACAAACAGTAGAATGAACTCAGATCTATAATAATAATACATTTTATTTTTGGCGCCTTTCAAAACTGGGTGGGAGGTGGCGGGGGTCAGGTGTTAAATGCCCTAACTAAGCTGTGTCTGTTTTGACAATAACTCTGTGATTATTACGTTAGGAGTGTGTTTTTACGTTCACAGAGGACACGGCCTTGTGATACAGCAGCGACATTCTGCAGATTAATCTTAAACCAACCGGAGCATGTGGTTAGTGTGTGATTTAAACCATCACTGGTGCAGTCTCCAGATGAGGGGGTGTAAAGTCTATATCACACTGAACACAAGTGAAATCTGCCTCATGAAATGAGAATAGCAAAGGCCAGAGTCCTGGGGTTCATCCTGATTTATTTGAACCGCACTAAAAAGAGAAAACCAATAGATGGAGACGTACATGCTTCAGAAAAAAAACTACATCTAACATCATAACTACATCTAGCTTCTATCTGCTCCTCCGTAAAACTTAATAACATTAAAAAAGTAGCAAACTAGCAACCGGGACAATATTAGCATTCGCTGTTTGCTAAGTGCTTACATTCCAGTCCTTCTATAATCACCTGAGTGTGGAATTAGAAAGGTGATGGAGCAGGAATTGAACAATATCCTCATCTCGGTTCATGCTTTTCAACACTTGGTCGTCTTTTTGTCTAAAAACCTCCAAACCTCTACTTTTCTGCTGTGAGCTGAGAGAGAGAAAGCTTTGGGACACTGGGGTTTCGTAAACGCTTTAGATGCCCTTTGAGTCAAACCGGCCGAAGAGCAACAAATAGTGAGGAAATATCCTCAGAATTTTATCAAAAGTGTTGCCTTTAAGGTAAAGCTGAAATGACAGTGGAGCTTGTCATTGTCTTGGTTCATGTCAGAGTTCATTGTGCCATTTTCTTGCTTCTTCATCATATTTTCCTCCTGTAAAATGCCCTACAACATGTGATGAGCAATCAGTGAGAACACTGCATGAGCTCACGGTCACATGGTCAGAAACATGGGCAGGAACTGTGTTTAGTTCACTCCCAATAATTACACCTATTCTCCCTAAAACATCACAGTTTGGGGACTCACATTCAACTCACATTCAGAACAGTGAAATAATAGACGCTAACTCAGGCCGGACTTTTGTTTCAGGAGAGAATCACTTGTTCAGAGCATGTTTACATTAATGTGGGGATCTGGAGCCCACCAACGCACACACTGTAAAACAAGACCCAGTCAGTCAGTTTTCTGTGATCAGCCTAAATCCAAAAACATGGAATAAAATGAGCCATTCTGATTCTGCTCGCTTCTCATGTCAAGTTCAGAGACTTTAGCCCCACCCCCTCGACTGAGTCTGTTTAAACATGACTGAGATGTTTAAGTGAGAGCAAAAAGACTAGGTTAAATGCAGCAAAATAGAAAAAACAAGTTTTGAGAAATAAGATCACGGACAAAACAGAGAAAAAAACGGAGAAAACGAGAACGGAGAAGAAAGAGAACAGAGTGAAAACGGCTAAAAACCAGAGCTTCTGCTCCTTGCTCCTCACTGCTGTGCGCTCGGGGTCGGGGTGAACTGCGAGCGGCTCATTATCATTTAAAGGAACAGGTGCTGAAAGCGGGCGTTCTGAACAGGGCTGTTTACACAGGGGGAGAACACTGCTGTGGGGCTCGTGGGGTTTGGACCAAAGCAGGTCACAGACGCTTCATTAAGAAACAGAACTGTGTTCCACTGTGGAGAAGAGGAGAATATCTCCCCTCTAAAATAATCAATTTATCATGAGCTTAAAAAAGGCAAACAACTCTAATAGTGAACTGTATCTAATTATTCAATAACAAAAGTATCCAGAGACTGAGTTTCAGGAGAATTCAGCTACTTTAAGGTGACACAGCTGTGCACACACCTTCTACAGCTTCTACATTCCCCAAAGAATAGCATTGAGTAACAGAATTATAATATTGTAACTTTTATTTATATAACACCTTTCATAAAAAAACAGCTCCAAGTGCTTCACAGTGCAATTACTGTAGACAGAAAGGGAGTGGTCTGAGTACAGAGTAAAACAAGAGATTATTGTGTAATATAAATAAAAGAGAAAAAGGAACAGAGAAGCCAATGAGAAAAATTAGAATCTAAAATGAAAATAAGACCTTACTGAACCCAGAAGAAACTGCAGCGTCACAGTAGCACACATTTATCACACATGAGCAGAAAGGCCAGAATAAGTGGGTGGGGGAACAGAATACCACTAACCGTAAATGAATGTTACATAAGAGATATATCTATAAACATATATGAAATGTGTTAATGGCATTTCCAAGAGCAGCAGCAGAAGATACAGCATTGATGAAGGTATGAGGTGTAAACATTCAAAGCATGAATACTAAGAGCTGCAGTGACCACAGCTTTGAGTCAGAAATGCAAAAATAATATGAAACACAGAGCAAATGACAATGGCCCTGCCAGACCCCCAAGGAGCTCTGATACTTCAAAACATACTGCAGTTTCTAATGTTTTAGGCTTAGAATGAATATTACACTTATGTTTGTGTTTAGGGTTAGTGTTAGGTCAGGGTTAGGGTTAGGGTCAGGTTTAAGGCCAATTTATGATTCTGCATCAAATCTATGCTGTAGGACCTGTGTAGGACCTGCGTATCCTTTGCTGTAGTGTGACGTGCACCTCCCCAGAAATGTAAATACATCTGCAGTCAGACAAACATTGATAATGGAGTTGAGAAGTCCTATAAAAATGAACTCCATTCTACAGAGACTGCAGACAGCAGCAAATTCATGGTGAGAGATGCTCTCAGACTTTGGTTTGGACGTCAGGGAATGAATAAAGAGGTGGAAATTTATGTGGGGGCGGCACGGTGACGCAGCAGGTAGTGTCGCAGTCACACAGCTCCAGGGGCCTGGAGGTTGTGGGTTCGATTCCCGCTCCGGGTGACTGTCTGTGAGGAGTTGGTGTGTTCTCCCCGTGTCAGCGTGGGTTTCCTCCGGGTGCTCCGGTTTCCTCCCACAGTCCAAAAAACACACGTTGCAGGTGGATTGGTGACTCAAAAGTGTCCATAGGTGTGAGTGAATGTGTGTGTGTCTGTGTTGCCCTGTGAAGGACTGGCGCCCCCTCCAGGGTGTATTCCCGCCTTGCGCCCAATGATTCCAGGTAGGCTCTGGACCTCCTGCGACCCTGAATTGGATAAGCGGTTACAGATAATGAATGAATGAATGAAATGTATGTGGGAAATCTCCCAAAATAGTAACTTTACTGCAGAAAGAATAAATTTTGTTAATTTTCATGTCATCATGTCAATATGAAATGATTTTATTCAGAGTAATTTTGGAGCATTTCTATTGGACCATTCATCATGATATTTTTACACAGTGAAGGACAGTGCTCAAATGATGTAGTAAACTAAAACTGGACAAAAGTGGAGATACATGTTTTTAATTGGACAGCGAAGATATGGAAATCTCTCTATTTGGAGGGGGGAACCACGTGGAAAAAAGTGCCAGCGTTGGCTTTATTTATTTCCTGACACTGCATGTAAACTACACTCCGTCCTGAATAGTGCACTACACCCTACAAAGTGCACTTCACCCATTATAAAGTTAATACTATTGCACCACTACATTGTGCACTGCTACATAGGGTGGGGGCAGATATCTGAGATTCAGCCCTAGTGCTGGGGTGGTGTAGTTGCAGAGCAGTGCAGGTACCAATGCAAAAATATAAAGGTTCACAACTGCGTAGGGCACTTGGGCAGGACACGGCGTAGACTCTGCGTTGATTTTGCACAGAAGCCTTAAGGATTAGGATAAGGGTTGTGATTGGAACGTGAATCAGCATTAAGTTTAGGCTTAGAGAAATTCTGGGTTGCCAGAACTTAATGTGAATTTCCATGGACCTAAATACCACATATTACCTGTGCCCATTTTATTTAGTACACATTGTACAGATCCTGGGAACAGTCTTTCAGTAAAATATATATGAAATCACCTTGAGAGCAGGCTGATATTTCAGGCGGTTGGAGAGCGTAATAAAGGGCAGAGAAAGCAAACACATGCTCGCTGTAGGACAAAGGCCTTCATTGTTGAGCTGGAGGAGGAATGTCTGTCAGCTTGTGTCAGAGGTTGGATGGAATTTGCTTCTCTCTTTTTTTCGGCATGGAGACAAAAGCCAGGCTCTGGCTGAGGCAGAATCGAGGCCCAGATCAGGAGGAGTGTGGTGGGCTTCGGCTCGCTGGGTTTTCCTAATGTACAACATGTGGAACTGATTCCTGAACAGTTTCGAAGCCTGTGGTTTCTATAGAGGCCCAGAAACCTGACCACATGTTTTAGGCAGACTGTTGTGGACTGTATATCCACACTTCAAAACCCAGCTACTTCAACTAAAGCCTATTTTAAGCTCCTTTTTTGTACAAAACAGACTGTCCTCTTCCAACCATGTAACTGCCAGTGCCCACACACTTCCCTGCATCCTGTACATTGTCATAGACGGTAGGCAATACATCCACTGGGGGGTGAAAGTCATAGTTGCTGATGGAAGCAGACACAGTGAGGGTGGAGGAGGTGGTGGTGAAATAAATCGCGAGGTGTGAACAATCAAGAAATCCTCATTTACGTTCACACATACAGCTGCTGTATGATGAATACGTGGTAAGTCAAAAGTTGCAGGACACCCTTTTATTTCAGAAAAAAAAGGGAAAAAAATGACATGTCTAAATAACCCATGGGTGAGGGGCCTGTCTTTTAGACTGTGTCCGGAACACGGCCGCAATCTTGAAAACCGCCATATTGGATCATGGGCAGGATTTTCCAATGGGAGGGTGGTCATGTAGCATATCAAAAAACTCAAATCAAAACTGTCTCCAAAATCAACTGCTACAGTCAGGTTTGCAATGTCTCTTGTGGTTCAAAATTTATCAACACATTCATTTCAAAACGTTTTTGTTTGTTACAGACTCGTTACAGGCTCGGCCAGACCCTAAATGCTCAGTGCTACCTGACTGTTACAGGAAACAGTGTCCACATTCATTCTGAGCAAAGATGGTGCAACCAAATGTGATCGCAGCAATCGATTTCGGAGACAATTCTTATCTTCTTTGATATGACCACCTTCCCATTGGAAAAACGTGCCCTTGATCCAATATGGCGGCTTTCAAGATGGTGGCCATGTTCCAGACTTTCAGACTCCTCACCCATTACTCGCTGGGGTATTCATATATATAATTTTCCCTTTCGTCTCTGAAATAAAAGGGTGTCCTGTGACTTTTGACCCTGTACATAAATAAATAAAGAATATGAGGAGAATAAAACTGAACCAATGTCATCTACAGTATTTTATGCATTTCTCTGTTTCTAAACTTGTTCTGTGTCATGTGTGGCTTCCGGAAAACTCCCCAAATATTCTCATTTAATATTTAATTATACCAAAGTGATTTATCAAAACTGAATGGTTGAAGGGATTACTGCCCTTAAAAATTGTTGTTTTCCAGCCACACACTCATCACACATCCACATGCCTCAGTTTTGAAGCAGTGTTACACATTTCCCCAGAATGTGTGTGTGTTGCCAGTGCTTGGCTCCAGTAAGTTTCTGTGTACTGTAAACATACGTTTGTCATTATTTTCGAGTCATGATGCCAAGAAAACGTTCCAGCTGAAGCCTCAAGAGGATCAGAGTTCACAAACAGCTTGATGAAATGTTTGCAATTCAGAACTACAGTGGTTTTCAATCTCTACAGCCCAGTGCTGGGGCTTTAGATCCCTCTAACTCATGACAAAACAAACCAACTACATTACTTTCCCTGCAGTTTAGACTGTTTTCATTGAGTTTGTCCATATTGGATTCTTAAAGGGGACATATTCCATCCCTTTTTTCACAATGAACAAAGTTCTGCTTCTTAATGAAGCATCTGTGACCTGCTTTAGTCAAAACCCAACAAGCCACACGTCAGCGTTCTCCCCCTGTTCCTTTAAATGATAACGAGCTGCTCACAATTCAACCCAGACCAGAGAGTAGTGAGGTGCAAGGAGCAGAATCTCTGGTTTTTAGCCTTTTTTCACTTGGTTCTCTTTCTTCTCCATTTGTACTCAGTGCTCTTGTTTCTCTGCACTCGTTGTATCTGTTTTGCTGCATTTAACCTTGTGTTTGTGCTCTCACATAAACATGGGTCCAATATGGTCTTGTTTCACAGTGTGTGGATTGGTGGGCTCCAGGTTCACACATTAATGTGATCATGATTATTTTATAATGTGTCCCCTTTACCATAACTGGAAGAGCAAGTAAAAATTTCATACAATGCAAAAAAGCAAAACTGACCAAAGCAGGCAAATCTATGTAACAACAGTGATGATATACACTATACTGTACTCATGCATATTCATTCATTCATCGTCTGTAACCCTTATCCAGTTCAGGACAGTGGAGAGTCCAGAGCCTACCCAGAATCACTGGGCACAAGGCAGGAACACACCCTGGAGGGGATGCCAGTCCTTCACAGGGCGACACACACTCACACCTATGGACACTTTTGAGTCGCCAATCCACCTACCATGGGAGGAAACCGGAGCACCCGGAGGAAACCCACACAGACACAGAGAGAACACACCACATTCCTCACAGACAGTCACCCGGAGCGGGACTCAAACCCACAACCTCCAGATTCCTGTAGCGGTAATAGTAGTAGATGTAGCTGTATCAGTGGCAGTAGCAGTAATAGCAGGAGGTGCAGCTGTATCAGTAGCAGTAAGTTTAATAGTAGCAGTAATAGCAGGAGGTGCAGCTGTATCAGTAGCAGTAAGTTTAGCAGTATCAATAGCGGTAATAGCAGTAGATGTAGCTGTATCAGTAGCAGTAGCAGTAATAGCAGTAAATGTAGCTCTATCAGTAGCAGTAATAGAAGTAGATGTAGCTGTAGCAGTAGCAGTAATAGCAGTAGATGTAACTGTATCAGTATCAATAGCGGTAATAGCAGTAGATGTAGCTGTATCTGTACCAGTAGCAGTAAATGTAGCTGTATCAGTAGCAGTAATAGAAGTAGATGTAGCTGTAGCTGTAGCAGTAATAGCAGTAGATGTAGCTGTATCAGTAGCAGTGGCAATAATCAGTAGATGTAGCTGTATCAGTAGCTGTATCAGTAATAGCAGTAGCAGTAATAGAAGTAGATGTAGCTGTAGCAGTAATAGCAGTAGATGTAGCTGTAGCAGTAAATATAGCAGTATCAGTAGCTGTAGCAGTAGCAGTAATATCAGTAGATGTAACTGTATCAGTAGCTGTATCAGCAATAGCAGTAGTAATACCATCTTGTTAAATGTTATGAAGTCACACAAGCACTTTATTTAAAGTTGAAGTGTCAAATGCTTCTGAGCCACTGTGTGATGTAATAAAAGTTCCCTCTGAGAAGGAAAAGGAAAAGAAAGAAAAAGAAAAAGGGAAATGAAACAGAAAAGGGATATGATGCATAAAAAGAAAATGAGAAAAATTAAAGGGAAAAGGAAAATGAAAGAGTAAAGAAATGAGAATGGGAAGTCAGATGCAGGTGAATACAGACATTAGCTCGTGTTTGGATGTGTTTTCAGGTGATAATGCCTTCACACACGGGCCCTAATTAAATTTGAGGGTTAATTTGATTGTGTTAAATTGGTTGTGTTGATTCAGAACTTTGCTCCTCTCACACCTTTCACAGAAGGAGTTACAGGAGTTCAGAACACAACGTCTGAGTGTTTACAGTGTGGTTTATTCTGTATCTGTGTTAAAGCATTTACTAAAGGACACATTATTTAAAAATTACTTTTTTAATCCTTTAGCTCATTAATGGGGGGATCTTGTCATATTTGCTGAAATCCTGCATACGGAAAAAAATATATAGGGACATATATATTACAGTAAAGAAAATATATTACACTGTGTTCCAAATTATTAAGCAAGTGATATTTTTCTCAAACTTTCCTAAATGGTCAATGCAAATAATGGTCATTATAATTTTTAAGTCATGAATTGTTAGAGGATAAATCAAATTTTATTGAACAAACCTCCCAATGATAACAGCATTTTTTTAATGAATAACTGCGAATGTACCGTTCCAAATTATTATATTATTATTATGAGTTTCAAAACATTTTATAGATTGGAGAGAACAGCAAATGATTATTTCCTGAATTTGCAGCATTAAGTGGTCACATTTAATAAAATCAAAAGCTATTTCAATCAAAATCATCTTAACAGGCCAAGTTACATTTTAACATAGAACCCCTCATTTGATATGACCTTCACAATTCTTCCATCTTGTGCGTTTTTGGAGAGTTTCTGCTTGAATGTCTTTGCAGGATGTGATAATAGCCTCCCAGAGCTGATGTTTTGATGTGAACTGCATCCCACCCTCGTAGAGCTTTTGCTTGAGGATACTCTAAAGGATCTCAGTAGGGTCGAGGTCAGGGGAGAATGGTGGCCACACCATGAGTTTCTTTCATTTTATGCCCATAGCAGCCAATGACACAGAGGTATTCTTTGAAGCATGAGATGGCGCATTGTCATGCACGAAGATTATTTTCCTACGTAAGGCACGGTTCTTATTTTTGTATCTTGGAAGAAAGTGATCAGTCAGAAAGTCTATATACTTTGCCTCCCCATGATTCCGACCCAAAACATGACTCCGCCTTGTTGGGAGGTGGTGGCCATCCACTACTCCATCCGTCTGGACCATCCAGGGTTGCACGGCATTCATCAATGAAAAAGACTGTTTGAAAATTAGTCTTCATGTGTGTGTGGGCCAACTGCAACCGTTTCTGCCTGTGAGTACTAGTTAGTGGTGGTCCAATAGTAGGTTTATGCACAACTGCAAGCCTCTGGAGGATCCTACACCTTGAGGTTCGTGGGACTCCAGAGGCACCAGCAGCTTCAAATAAATCTTTGCTCCTTTGTAATGGCATTTTCACAGTACGATGATCACGCTTCCGTTTTCATAAAATATCTAATGTTTTCCTACCTTGTCCAAGGCACTGCACTATTTGACGCTTTTTGGCAGCAGAGAGATCCTTCCTCTTTCCCATATTGCTTGAAAACTGTGGCCTGCTTAATAATATGGAACATCCTTCTTAAGTATTTTCCCTTTAATTGAGCCCACCTGGCAAACTAATTATCACAGGTGTCTGAGATTAATGTCAGTGATCCAAAGAGCCCTGAGACACAATCACACCATCCATGAGGTCAATAGAAAAACAAAAGATCCTATCCTTATTACACTTAAATCCAATCTGCCTATTAATTTTTAACATGGTGTAGTTGTATTGCAATGTATTCTCAAATATATGTGGAAATACCTGTTTTCATAATGCATGACACATGTATGAAGGAGTAGATTTAAAGATTCAGCAGAGTACATTCATTGTCTGTACCCCTTATCCAGTTCAGGGTCACGATGGGTCTGGAGCCCACCCGGAATCACTGGGCGCAAGGCGGGAACACACTTACACATTCACTCACACTCTCACACATATGAGAAGCCAATCCACCAACCAACATGTGTTTTTGGACCATGGGAGGAATCCGGAGCACCCGGAGGAAACCCACACAGACACAGGGAGAACCCACCACACTCCTCACAGACAGTCACCCAGAGGAAACCCACGCAGACACAGGGAGAACCCACCACACTCCTCACAGACAGTGACCCGGAGGAAACCCATGCAGACACAGGGAGAACACACTACACTTCTCACAGACACTTCTACACTTCTCACAGACAGTCACCAGGAGGAAACCCACGCAGACACAGGGAGAACACACCACACTCCTCACAGACAGTGACCCGGAGCGGGACTCGAACCCACAACCTTAAGGACCCTGGAGCTGTGACAGAGACACTACCTGCTGCTACACCATGCCGCCCTTCAGCAGAGTTCCGTAGTTTAATTGTATACTTGATGTCATATAAACTTAAATTAGGTGGGGCAATTCTAAAGTCTCTGCACTTGACATCAGAATAGGAGCAGAATTAGAACGGCTCATTTTTTCCCATGGTTTCTGAATTAGGCCCATCGCAGAAAATTACCTGGGTGGTCTTGTTTCACAGTGTGTGGGTTGGTGGCCTCCAGAGACCCACATTAATGTGTTCATGATTATTTTGTAATGTGTCCCCTTTAAATTGCACACCACCTCTCTCTGTGACTAGTAAAGCCACGTGCTTTTGTGTGTTTTAGGGGCATGGCTTTAGAAGGAGATCTGAAAGTATACACCTATAGGGGCAAAAGGAACACAATGTGTGCTGAGAAATAAGAGCACTGATTAAATATGATAATGAAAATCCAGCTTTTCTGCTCCTCACTCCTGAACTCCCTGGATGTCAAAGTAAACTGAGGCTTGTTCTCAACAGGCGCTGAAACCAGACGTTCTGAACAGGGCTGTTTAGACAGGAGGAGAACACTGCTGTGTTTCTGATCATTGTGGTATTTTTACCAAAGCAGCTCACAGATGTTTTGTTACGACCCAGAACTGTGTTCCTTTGCATAGTGTAGTATGTGAACATTGTGCACAAGTGCATCTTCTAAATGCCTTAAACATGAATGTAAATTTAAATCTAACTAGTAATACGACTGTATTTATACAGCAGCTACTACCACTGTCATTTTTACTAACACTACTCCAAATACAAATAATAATGTTATTACTACTACTACAACTTAGGGGTGGGCGATGTAGCCCTAAAATATTATCACGATACTTCAGGGTATTTTCGCAATAACGATATTCTTCGTGATATGAAAAAACACTATAAATAATTTTATTCATTTCAAGAACACACTCTTGCAACAAAATAAATGTTATATAATATATGTAATTTATTTACAATTTCAAACATGCAGATGAAACAATAAATGTGTAAACATTTGCTTATTTTGTAAATAATCATCACTTACCAAGATTTTGACATTGTATAAAAAATATTTTGAATATTTTATTTCCAAACCACATCCCCACGACTGAAGTCACTCGTCTTTAGGAGCAAATTGTTGAATGCAGAACAAATTTCCACCGTAGCTGTGTCTGTGCCTAAATAACTAATACTACACCTACAGTGATAAAAAATAACAGAATTTATTTAATTAAAATTTACTTGGGTCAAAGGGTTGAATGAATTTAAATGGTCTACATCTGGATATATAATTTGAGTAACATGTACCTGTCAAATTATATCTCTGGATTTAAATGACTTAATTTCATGCAACCATTTGACATAAGAAAAAAAATGTATATATATGTAAAAGGACGTAAAAAAAGTTGAATTTTTAGTATTCAGTAGAATACGAATACCACTGTTATTACTATTACTACTACTGGTGTTATTAATACTAATTCAGCTAACACTATTACTACTAGGTTTATTCTTTGTACGTCTTTCATAGTTTCCTGATTTTCTCCTGTTATTATTACTAACAACTTGCATGGCTATTTCTGCTGCTGTTACTACTGATGGACCTAAGACATTTTCTTCCTAAGCAGAATTTTATGTAGGCTACTTTTAGTTCCTTTTAACCAATAACAAAGAAGATTTCCCTGAGAAAGAGTCTGAAGGAGGAACACAGCTGAGCTCATTCTGTACGGCAACGCCATGAGTTTCATTTCCACTTTGATAGGAAAGTTGGTGACACGTTCCCATTGAAATTACGTCTAAACTTTCCACTTCCTTGTAGTTCCCCTGACTGAGATAATACAGAAATTGTATTTCAAATAACTTTCATTTTCAAATACTTGTTTTTGTTTTCTGTTTTCTTCTCTATTGTGTCTTTGATTGTCAAGTAAAATTCACTGCCTTTAAAATTTTGTTTTATCTCTTGATGGTGAACTTGGGATTAAAATATATTGACTTATACACCGGGCGGCACGGTGGCGCAGCAGGTAGTGTCGCAGTCACACAGCTCCAGGGGCCTGGAGGTTGTGGGTTCGATTCCCGCTCCGGGTGACTGTCTGTGAGGAGTTGGTGTGTTCTCCCTGTGTCCGCGTGGGTTTCCTCCGGGTGCTCCGGTTTCCTCCCACAGTCCAAAAACACACGCAGGTGGATTGGCGACTCGAAAGTGTCCGTGTGTGTGAGTGAATATGTGTGTGTCTGTGTTGCCCTGTGAAGGACTGGCGTCCCCTCCAGGGTGTATTCCCGCCTTGCGCCCGATGATTCCAGGTAGGCTCTGGACCCCCTGCGACCCTAAATTGGATAAGCGGTTACAGATAATGGATGGATGGACTTATACACCATACTGGAGTAGGAGAAAACGTTGTGTATAAGATTAGACTTCTGACCTGACGATAAGATTTACCATATGAAATGTTGGGCACAGATCACCATGAGATAACTAGCCATGATTATCAGACAGGGGCTCATTATGAAATAGCAAGTCATCATTATGAGATAGGAAACTACAATCATAAGATACACACAGAAGTAAAAAAAAAAACATTAGAAAAATCATTATTAAATTGCTTACATTAAACTCACCTCTTTGTTTCTATACTCACTGTCTATTTGATAAGCTCCAATGTCCAAACAGGAATACTTAGTAGTTCTACAATTACAGACTATAGTCCATCGGTTGCTGTCCCCCTGTTCTTCAGCGCTCAAGACCCCCACAGAGCAGGTGTGATGTGGTGGTGGATCATTCTCAGCGCTGCAGTGACACTGACGTGGTGGTGGTGTGTTAGTGTGTGTTGTGCTGGTGTAGAGTGGATCAGACACAGCAGTGCTGCTGGAGTTTTTAAACCCCTCAGTGTCACTACTGAGAATAGCCCACAGACCAAAAACATCAACCTGAGTCCACTAATGAAGGAATAGAGGACGAACAAAACAAATTGTGTGTCTCACAGCGTGGACAGAGAGTGGACACCCAAATCATGCTCTGTGGGGGGAGTCCACTGAAGAACAGAATGAAAATGGCGCTAACAAAGTATGCAGAGCAACAGGTGGACTACAGTCTGTGATTGTAGAACTACAAAGTACTCCTGTGTCGACAGTGGTGCTGAGAGAATCGTAGAGTAAATGCGCTGTGAATAAGTGGAGGAATTTCTGCCAAATTTCCCACCGTAAAAGGTTGCTGGTGTTGTTGTTTTTTCTTCATTGTAAAATTCCCGTAAGTGTGTGACGTAAGGAAAATCACTGAGCTCCTATTGGTCGTCTTAGACGGGGGCGGGGCCTCGTAATATAGACCCAAACCTGTAGACTGTGCAGTGGCGCAGTTGTGAAACAGAAGAGAGTTGTTTAGGGACTTTTTAAAGAGAGAAACAGTAAAGTTTCGTGGACGATTTAAAGGAATAGTTTTGGACCTGTTTTGTTGTGTGGTTTATAAGCTACGGGGTTTGAAGATGCTGAAAGTGTACCTCACCGTGTTCTTCTTGGCTGCTGCTGTTTTCGCCGAGTCGGTAAGTGAAGAGAGGAGGCTTTCTAACGAACTGATCCTAACGATTCACAAACTATATAGTGTTTTAAAGTCACTTAAAGTGGCCGTTAAACACCGTTTCGAGTGTATTCTATAAATATGGAGCTTAACGTATCATATTTTCCTATAAAAATGCTATTTCCACTGATTTTAAGAGAACTGTTCGGTCCACCTTAAGTGCCGTTGCAGTTACATTGTAGAGTCAGCATTTAAGGTGGAGCGGAGCTTTCGAACAAGGACCATTCATTGTTACTACGCTAAATAAAGTTATACCTCAATATATTGAGTTATCATTCAATTGAAGTTCGTTATAGTGACAGAAATTGTTGTTTAATACTCTATAATAAGGACAGTGGCTCCAAAAACAAGTATTATATTAGAAAGACTTTGATGTTTACTTTGTAATTGAAAAACCTGCTGTGTTGGGTTTTTTAAATCCTCCAAGGGTCCAAATATTGTTAGCTTACAAGTTAAAAAAACTACTATGTAGAACACTGTTTTATTTGGAGGTTAGGGTCCAGACGACTTTGGTTAAAGGGCCAACATCTTACAAGTGTTTATTTAACTCCATTCCTTTGAAGTCTGATTTAATTTTTCACTCAGCAAAAGTGGTGTTGTCCTATTTCTTTGTTCTTTTCACACAATTCAACAGGTTGTTGTTTGTTTCTATGAGAATTAACAGTAGTTTCCCCAGTTATGTGCCCTTTAACCCCAACTCAGTCGACAATTTCAGCATGATTCATGTCTTAAATCACACACAGAGTGGTTCGATAGTGTGTTAGAAAGTGATTCAGTGGCTGTTTGTTATGCTAATCACAGTTAGGTAAGATCAAATTACATGCAAAATGACTTTGTGCCTTTGTGACTTGTGTGCTCTGCTCCAATTTTCCTGCATATCAAAGAGTTTCCAGCATTGTTTTCCTTTGTTGTTCAGACTTTGATCATTGTTACTTTTCTCAGTAGCTAAGAGCATGTTGTGTAGTGTGAAAATCCCGTTTTTAGTGAATAGGATCAAAAGACAAGTAAAAAACAGAATCTGCAGAAGCTACTCCCTGAAGAATGTTACCAGTAACCACACCACCTTCATCTGGTTTTGTTTACGGTGTTGGTTTTACTTTTTAAAACTTTCCTTTGTGGCCAAAAAACATCTGTGTGTGGTGCGCCGCGACCCTACGCCATGCTGCTTTTTTAATAATGGGAAATAATGGCCTTGTGCAGATGTCTCTGTGGCCGTGGAGCTGAAATGGAAGAGAATAGAAAGGAATGGTAATAAGACACATACCACCCAGTGTGTGTGGTCGATCAGCCACAAACACACACACACACACACGGGCAAAAATGCAAATGTGCAGAGGGGAGAACTTCCCCTCTGAGGCCTTGGGATATGTGCCATCCACCTATTAGTTGGGCTTAACCTCTTTTTGGTGGGATCTATTTGATGATGCAACTTCTGACCTTGATGTTAAAGCTGAATGGTCGTACTGTAGGTCGTCAGACGTTGCCTCTTGCTCGTATAAATGAGGCTCAAACCACACTGATGCAGCAAAATTTGAATCTGAATCTGAATGCACTTCAAGATACACTGTCAGCCTTGAGTTTAGACTAAAAATGTGAATACATTGCTAAATATTACATTGAATTACCCTCAAATTGGAGTGTATGTAGTATTGTAATCACTGACTTCACATAACCCCATTTCCTCAAAGTAAACATACAATTTTCTTGTGTTTTTAAAGAAAATAAACAGGATATTTTCTAAAAAAAAGAAAAAAAAACAGCACCCAGTAAATGATAATGAAATGCCCACAAAAGAAGTACTCAGCTACAACATGTTTAATGGTTATTAACCTTAATATCTGTCAAAATATTTCGCTCAAACAGCCGTGTCCCTATCTGTCACTATCGTGATATATCAGTTTATGTGGCACATTGCCTAATGTGGCTGCTTCATTTGCCTATGACTCTTTGACTATTCATGCCAAACCAAAGGGTAAACTTTGGAGGTAAATTCTGTGTCATCGTTTTCAGGAAAAGGAAGCAGCAACATTCCTCAGAATCATACAGAAACGTCTCCCACTCCCTTTCATCCCCCCCTCCGCACTTCTCCTATAGTATTTTTCAGTGGAATTTGACCCCTCATGACCTTGACCAGCCCTCTTTCTGGATTTCACACACTTGGCTGGACTTAAATGGTCCAGTGCTTTCATTGCCTTCCCCTTCCTCCAGCTACTGGACTCTAGAACGGCTAAACTTTAAAAACTGGTTTAATGAGTGAGGGATATGTACTGTTGTGCTGGAGGGGTGGTGGATCTGCTCTGAAATGATTGTATCTTAATACTGGAAGAGCTTGTTTTGAGACACAGTGTGTATCTTGATGTTTTGAGACAGAAGGCATTAGCAGCACCATATTTCAAGTGTTTTATTCAGATACAACATTTTAAGTCATTTTTGTGGTCGGACCAGTTAAGCAGGACTAACCATGCTCACTGTTAGGCTAAAAAAAGCAGAAGACTCCCAAATGTCTCCCCACTCTGCCTTTTCCTGAAGAACAGCCCTTTCTCAAGTGATTGTGGCCCGTGTGAGACATTGTGGAAACTGGAGGAAGTTCAGGACTGACGCAGTGATTGTAGTAAATGATCGTTCTGTTCAATTGTCAGGGTTTTGGCATGAATGAGCTGTTGGACCCTCTACACTGCGCTGAAAGTGAACACTGTTCCCTGAAATAGGTCAATACTTGTGCGTAAAAACACTCCTTGGACCAAATTTCTTTGGAAGGAAATGCACGTAAGGGCCTTACTAGGAAAAGCAGCTTGAATTCTGTTGAATGAAGTTCCTCACTCCTCTTTTTATGGGAAGAGACATGGCGTCCTGTTCTGTTATTCTCTGTGCGGATAGTCTGCAAACGTCCACTCTGGATCAATACCAGACCTTGTCCACTCCCCTTATGTCTAGTTGGAGCACTTTATGTTGAGTTAAAGAGGAATTCCATCTATTTTTACAAAAAAAAGTTTTGGTGTGAAATGTTTGTTTTTTAAAAACTTTGACTGTGATTCTTCATCCCTCCACACTCACCTGTGAACTACACCACTCTAGAGCTTCATAATCTGGAAGGATATACAAGGTTAAAGGTTAAAATAGTAAAAGAAGAGTGAAAGTCAAAACTATTGTAAATAGGGACAGGCGGTATCCATATATTTCATACACTCTCAAAATATTATCTCAGTATACGCTATTACTGTGGGGAGGGGGCGCTCTGTCATGCAACGCTGTGAGCACAAAGTCGAGTGAATTCAGCTGAACACAGCATGACAGCGCACACTGACACGTGTTGACAATAAAAACCCGTTTCTGAGAGAATAAATATCAGAGACTGGTGCTGGAGGAACAGAAAAGGTCAAACACCAGTGAAATAAATGGTGTACACTGTTTAGAAGCACAACCAGCACTAACAGGCACTTGTGGTTTAGCACATCACGACAGCAGATTTTTCAGCGAACTGAGGCTCAAAACACACACATTTAGAGGATAAAGCCTCTAATTGAGCAGCACAAAGTCGAGAGAAGGATTTTGAGTATTTTGTCTGTTTACAGCTTTCTTCCACTCTCTTTTAACCCAAACTCAGCTCTAAACGCACAACCGCGGCGGGGCTACTGGGCTTGTGATTTTCTCCACACTTTTTCAGGCCGTGACATCAGCAGCCATTGAGCTCCCACAGCGCCCCCTTCCTGTGGCTCTCTTAAACACACGTGAACATTTTAGCCAACTTTTAGACACATAAATTTGACCCACCACACACGTCATACATACCCCCCTCATTTTGAGATATTAAGATACTAAACCCTCGACTAAATTTCTGCGGGGAGCTTGTAAAGTCTTTGGATGGTTCCGCTCACCACCGCTGTGAACATCTCTTCAAACAAGACCACTCTCAGTGACTTTGTTTACATCTCACCCTTTTAATTACCACAGACACTGGAGCAAAATGGCTGGAGCTCCACTCTGAGTACGAAGCCGCGTGTGCCAGAATGATAAAGTTCTTTTGCGAGACAGGGCTGAATAGAGCGGCCGGTGAAAAGCGGAGTGGTGAACAGGATAAATACTTTCACCGGGATGTAATAATGCGTTCTGCATTGCTGTCCACTGGCCTATAAAATCCCTTTGGTGAAAGGAATGCTGGCGCTGAGAGAGGGGATTTTGTTTGCTGCTTGAGTGAAAGAAGTTAAGAATTTTATTTATTTATTTTCACCCCGTCTGTCTGGGAAGGGCGGAGGCACGGCTGCATAACGTGTGCTGCTGATATGCTCATGTGGACACTTCGTTACGAGCCCTCTGTGCTAGGCCTAGTGTTGGGAGCAGTAACTGTGCTCTGCTGAGATGGTAAACTTTATATTGCGTGTTGTTGTGGAGTGAAGGAGGCCTCTGTACAAAAGCATCTCCAAATCTGTGGCTTTCGAAGAGAAGGGGAAAACATTGCTACAATTTAATGACCTATGCCTCCTATGCAGTTTGTCGTCTTGTTTTTGAGACATTTCAGTACTTATTTGGAGAGTAACTGGACTTTTCAGACATTTAACAGAACCGGTAAAAGACAGCTAAAATGGACATCGACATGAACAAAACAGACCAAGAAATGAGACTTCACTGACCATAAAGGAAAAGACAGGTTTGTGTTAATGTGAAAAGGCAAAAAAAAACAAAAAACCCTGACTGTAGCTTTAACAAAAGGGGGGAGGTAGACCCTGCCCTCCCCCTCTGCCCGCACTCCTGGGGGGTTTTGGCTTTTGCTTTTTTCAACCTGCTGCCACCCCCATAGCAGTTGGTTCCTGATACCTAACTACCACCTGCTCACAACGGCTTCTTAAAAAAACATTTGCCTGATGTTTCTCCTGATAAGCAGGACCTGCATGGGCTGTAAACACAATACTACATTATTCGTGCCATTTTATTTGTTACAAGGCAAAATCACACACAGTGGATGTGAAAATGAGAACCACCACGTTTAGTTTAAATAGAAACAAGAGGAAGAAGTTTTTTTTAGTGCACGTCTAAAACATGAAACAGGATGTAACTTGGTCCAGTTTAAGATGCCCCACACTCCGATTCAAGGGAAATTCCTGTGAATTTACAAAGATATCAATTTAAAGAAGCATTCTTTAAATTGATATCTTTATGTGAAAATTGAATGTTTATGTGAAATGCTCTGTTCTTTCAGACCTCCTAGATCTACGATTTACAACATTTTTTTATTTTAGGGTTTTGGTCTAAAACATATTTATAGAACCCGTTCATGGTGAAGATGGAGCTAAACACACAATATTCCCTGAAGAAAACTGATTTTAGAATCTAAATCTGTGGGGAGATGCCACTCTAAAAAAAAAAAACAGTCTCGCCAGTAAAGTTTTTCTTTACATCCCACTCCCTGAATTTTGCAGATATTCAGTTGAATGCTGCTTTAAAGAGAGCTTCGAGGATCTCGTCTGTGCTTTTATACCTCACTGGTTTTATTACAGTCCACTGCTGTTGTTGTGAAATGGCTCTCTGAGCTCAAGCCCAGTTTCTGTGCCGTTGTGTCCAGCTTTCTCTTGCTAATTGTCCTCTTTAGAGGTGCCATCTGATCTCTCTAGATTGGATTTCTCCCTCCTTTCATTGTCTTCTCCTGAACAGTGCAGTAGCAGTTGTTTGGGATTTACAGCCGACCTCAGTCTTTCATTGTGGTCAGAAAAAGGTCCTCACTTAATAGTGAGTGGCTTAATTAATGAAAGCCAGTGGCTGACAGAAGAAAGGGATGAAAGCTTTCCTTTGAAGTGACAATGGACACCGAGGAGGGCACCATGAGTTTGTTTCATTATTGTGATTTTCTGTAGCACAGATTCTTATTTTATATATATATATATATATATAAAGCAGAAGCTCTGGTATTTTAGTAGTTTTGACTCTTTCTTCTCCGTTCTCGATTTTACTCAGTGCCCTTATTTCTCTGCGTTGCTTGTGTCCATTTTGCTGCATTTAACCTCATTTTTGCGCTCTCACAGACACGGGTCCAGGCTTCACACATTCATGTAAACATTGACATTTGCACAGACATCTTTATACTATTTTATATTATATATATATAAAATAAAATCATCTTAATCCAGTGGCTTCTTTTGAGGATTATTTCTTGAAAATACTTCTTTCTAGGTTGTATACCCTCAGAGTGAGACATTACGTATGTGCTGAGCAGATTAAAATATTTTCACGTCACACATTAATACGTTTTAGAGCATGGAGCTGCTGCTTTGAAATGGACAGTCTTTTTCTTTTACACAGCTAATGCTAGTGCCAAATAGCAAAAGGCCTGTTTTGAGAGTGCACATGGTTTAAAGCAGGATTAATATGGAGTAGAGCGGGGTAAAGGGGATTTCCACAGGTTTTTCACAAACACTACTCACTGAAGTCAGTGTTTTGATGGTCTACCGACTCCTTACAGCCGTTTTGAATGGAACCAGGCGTCTCTACGTCTACAACACAAATGCAGTTATTTTTCTTCTCCGCCAACTGCAGTGGGGACACCCATCACAAAACGTTCCCTGTGAGGACTTTTTAATGCCTAGTCTCTGCCACTTCACACATTTATATACAAATATTTGTTTATATATATATATATATATATATATATGAATATATTTGGATAAAACCTTCACCGAAGGGCCTTTTATTGTCTTTGCAGTACAATGAAATCGTGCCCACCTTGTCTAAACTCATCTGGGGGGTGGTGGGGCGCAAAAAATACACTTTCCCACTCTGATTGACTCTTGACATCTTAATGAATTATTTAAGCAGAAACATCAGTGGCACCCCCCTCTAAGTTAATCACTGAGACGCAGTCGTGTGCTCTTAAGGTGGTGTGGCGTGTCTGATGTCAGGAACATGGGAGTGTCATTTCAGCTCTGTGTTGTACAGGTTGGGTCTGGCACAGGGACAAAGCCTCTATAAATAGTGAGTGTGAAGGTGGAAAGAATCTGGAATAACCCTGCGGCTCGCGAGGCTCCAGTGTGAGTCAGGCGTGTTTCAGAGGTGAGCCACGTTTACGTCTTTAACCCCAGGGTCATGTTTATCAGACGTCTCAGAATACGCACCGCGATGTAGGGCTTGGTTTTGATTTTGTACAAGAAGATAACGCTTATCAAGAGGTAGTCATGAGGAGCTGTGTGTGTTTAAGTCACTGTCTGAATGAAAATTAAATGTTTCCTTTGAAATGAAATGAAATTTCCCAAGAGTAGTAAATAACGTTCTTAAATTTTAACCTGAGTTAATGTAAAGATGTAGATTTGGAGCATTTCAGCAGTACAAGGAAGTTAAGACCCCACATTTCACCCACCTACAGCAGTGAAAACGCACACACACACACACACACACACACACAGCAAGCAGCCAATACAGAAGTTGTAGGTTAGGTCCTCCAGCTGTGGATGTTGAGGGAGGTGTCAGTGCTCTTTCTTCATCTGCCATGTCCCCAATTTCCTGTTTGAGACTAGCCCACTGAACGCAAAATAAATATAACACAAAAATGCAGATTTAAAAACGGCCCCAGAAACATTATTTTGGTCTAAAATGTGTGCACAATAATTGTAATAAATCATTTATTTATTACTGTGTCCTTCTGTGGCCTCTTTCTGTGGAACTGGTGGTTGTCAAAACTTACCAAATCAACTGCTGTTTACTTGTCTTCCTCCAGAGAAAGAAACAAGTTTTTCTGATCGGCCGAGTTTAACCGAGAGTGCACTGAGAGACAGCAGCAGGTTGAGGAACTCTTCTGTTCGATTAAAGAGTCAATTTTTATTTGTTTCTGAAGGAAAATCATTAACTTTTCCCAAGGCATAGAGCACTATTTGGGCCATGAACCAAAATCCCGCAGAAAACTATGAGCACTTTCAGAGCAGTGAATAAGCGCCTCCCAGGAGTTGGACCAGCACCTCCTCAAAGTGTCAAGACTAAATTAAACTAATAAGGTTCTCTGTGAGAGACCTTTCCTCATTGTTAATGACACAATGGCCTGGTTTTATCTGCCGTATCAGGATCTGTGCTCAAACTATTCCAAGTTGAAGATGCATACTTTGTTAAAAGAGAAACAATCTCTGTTAAAATGAACATAACAAGCAGTTAGTTTGGTCCGTCTGTTATTAAAGTTCAGACAGCTGCCTACGTACTAAAGAGGACAGACTCACTTGTGCACATTACTGTGTGAATCTGGAGCCCACCAACCCACACACTGTGAAACAAGACCACCCGGTCAGTTTTCTGCGGGTTGTCTAAGTTTATTTCTTCTTTTAGCCACAATGAGGTAAAAAGTAAGACACAGGACTTTGTTCCCGGCAGTGACGATGTTGCAGGGATTTCTCCGCCGTTCTCCCAGATTAACGAAACAGATGCCGGGCCATTTGTCAGCAGATGGTGGGATTTGCTGCCTGTCATGTCAGTCCTAAAAAGGCCTGGCTTAACACAGCCCTCCAGTTCACACCAGCCCCAGCACCTCTCAGCTGGGTGTATGATCCTCTTCCCATTGATTTGTTATTGATTCAATGATTTAGCAACATCTGCTTTTCTGTAATGAAGGAGTGGCTCCAGTAACAGCTCCCTGTGAGGATTTGATGGCGTTTAGCCATAAAAATGTTGGTGAGTCCAGGCACAAGATTTGAGGGATTAGTTCTGGATCACAAACACCATTCCGACTCATCCCAGAGTTGTTGAATGGAGCCTCCGTCGTGCACAATGTTGCAGGTTTTTATACCTGTCTAACACACGCTGGGCATCGAGCGTGGAGATAAATCATCGGTGTCCACCGTAAAGTAACTGCACACAAGGAAAATTTGTAGAAAGTATGAAAGTACGGCTGTTAAACAGGGCTGTGTAGTGACAGATATTTGTTGTATGTTGAAATGTGGTTTGTGCAGTCTCTGGAGGCTTCTCAGGGTTTTGTCTGTGGTTTCTCAGTTGCGGGTTTGAACCACAGTGATGTATTGTTAGGTACTCTCCGCAGCCATTATAGTTCCTCAGCAGCTGCTGGTACGGCCGGGTCTTTTTTTTGTTTGTTTGTTTTACTGTAAGCTGTTGATTTCCTCTCCTGGGGATTCAAGGAAACTATTGCTTGAGTGTTTTTTTTTCTTCAGCTCGGAACCCGTGTGGTTGTGAGTGCCATTTCGTTTTCTTTCTCTTTAACTTCTCTTCATTGTTTTCAACCCAATGCGGTCACCAGGGCATGCGATTTTGAGGCGGGGGACTTTTTGAGACTTTTCAGGGGGCCTTCCACCATCACTTTCTCTGAAGACATTGGTCTGTTGCTCTGTAATTTACTTCCTTTATGCCTTTCTTCTCTTCCTTTCACTGTCACACATCTTTCTTCTTTTTTTCATAAATGGCACACTGCTCAGAAATGACTTCCAGTTGTATCTGGTATTTGTAAGATGCTGGTTTCCTGAAACAGGCCAAGCTCAGCCACAAGCAGGAACACATTCGATCACAGTTTTTCTAAGGAGTGCGCCAGTGTGGAAACTGCGGGCCAGTATTTGTCAAAATTATGGAAGAAATCTAAAAACGGGGAGTAAATCAACATGGCTTAGGAAAACAACACCTTTCATTGTTGTTCAAACGGTAAAATTAGAAGCAGTAAATCTGAAAGTGATACAACCTACGCATTAGATGTTTGGTGAAAGACAGCAGTGTGGGAAGTTCTTGGTTTCTTTTCAAAAGTGAATCTAATGATTAATGATCATTGTGTAACATCTAACAGTGTAATTAGGGTAAAAACAAAATAAAAAAATATAATATAACACTTAAAAAAATTAGAAAATGCAGTTGGGCATGATCTTAAACATTGGTAAGAATTTGGGAAAGTGTTTATTTGATGTATGTTTTATACAGATTCATTGTGTACATCATTCAGCCAGAGGAACAAGATTTCACCTGGACTCTGTACTCGGGGCCTAGAGGGATAAAGTCAGTGTAAAGTCTGGGACAGAGGCTGTGGGTGTTTGCGTTCTCACATGCAGCTTCTCCAGGTAATCTCTGGAACATACCTAGGTCCCAGTGCATGTGTGAAATGGGCTTTAAAAAGGAAACAGATTTAGGTTTCCCACAGTTATATTTGAAAGATTATGTATCTTAGTGGCTTTTAACAGCTCTCTTGTAGCGCTGTTTTCATTTTTACGGGTGTAGACAAGCTTCAGACGTTTAAAATCCAATCCGAGCTGCATCATGTTCTGTTTTCATTGGTTTACGTTATACTTTGTGAGGAGCAGCCGTTGTTATCTTTGTGCGAGTAATCAGGGTTTTAGTCATGGCAAATCTATCAGAGCTGGACAGCTGGCATAGAATCGAGAGAGATAAAGACCCCCATCTCCCTGTCGGCCCTCAGATAAACTTGTGCTAACACGCTAGGGCCGTGATTCACTCCCTGAGAGGGGTTGAGTAACTGCGGAGCCAAACCGAGGGGGGGGGTGCATCGAGTAAGGAGTGAATTAGCTTCTCGTGTCAGGCTGTGTGACACGAGGCCAGATGGTTTACCACCCCCTGCTACTCCCGAGTCCTCGTTGATACGTGCTACTAATTCAAATAATCCATCAGTGTACGGATGGACGTGAGACTGTGGTCTCTGCTTTTTTTTTGCCTTTGAGAAAAATGTTTCTTGGGGTTCGGTTTGGACAGAAACAAGTGTGGCAACCTGAGAAATAAATGTTCTATCCTAAACTGGAACCATGGCATTCCAGAGCTAGCATAGATCCCCTCAGGGAAATATTGGTGAGGCACTATGGGTAATTTAACTGGACCAGGAATAAGCCTTGCTTTGGGAGAAGTGAAGGGCTTTAAACAAGTGTGTGTCCCTGCTTTGCTGCAGTAACAGTGTCTACTCGTCTAGATACTGGGAAGTTGCTTTGAATATTTAATTACATTTATGTGGTGTACAAAAGTGTTTTGGTGTACTGTATAATTGTAGTTCATTATTCAAACATTCTCCCGCTCTTTTGTTATTTTACAGTAACTGTTTTAAACTCTCTGTAGTTTAAAAAAAAACATTTTAAAAATAATATTTTATTCAACAAAAATGCATATAAAAATGATGTATTAATACATTATGTTTACGATCGCTAACATCAAACTCCCCGTCTTTAAATTCTCTAAACCAAATATCACACGTACTTTTGGATACAGCCTTTTCCCAAAAAACAGAACAAATCCATTTTCAAGTTACTTCATTTTTAGGCGATGTTTTTGTTGAATAAACTGTCAATGACAACTGTCATTTTTTAATACTACACAACATTTGAATTTGAATTGAATTACACAATAAATGCTTCTACACCCTCGTATTTGAGCTCCATCCCTCCAGAGGACACACATCTCTGCCCCACAGTCTAAGGCTGGGCAGCTTTATACCCCTCTGGCCAACACTTGTCATTGGGCGCGGTGAGCGCCACCTCGTTGGCTTTCCCGTGGAGGTTACCCGAGCTGAGTGTGTGTCAGTGAGCACGTCAGCACTGAGCCGCGAGGTGTGTTGACTCAGACCTGGTTTAAAAGGTCCTCCTGTTCTTCACTAACCCAGGGATGGAAGGTTGGTGTTAAAAATGGTGGAGTCTGGACCCTTTTCTGGGCCACGTTGGGTTTAAACAGTGATCCATTTTGACCCGGAGCCGGTCTCCTGAGCGGAACAGTGAAATACGAGCATGTCCGTAATCCTGACATTCCTGAATCCACCCATTCCCGTAAACACAGAAACCCGCCAGGTGTTACTCAGCAGATTCTGTGGAAAAGCAGACAGGCCTCACAATGAAACTCACCGTCCCAAAGAAAAAGCTACGTTTACTGGAGTAAGAGCGTCACTGTTTAATATTCGGTGTAAGCTCATGACCTGGGGCTTTATGAGGGAGATTTGGGGTCTTTTCTCTTCATCAGTTGCTTCATTCTTTATGGATATTTCAGGTTTAAAGCAGTTACTTTCTTTGAATTATACCACAGAGGGACAGAGAATTATGCCACAGACTCAGAAAACGAGTCCCGATCCAGAAAATGAGAGAATGGAGAAAGAGATACAAAGTGGAGGAAATATTCACATATGAAAATAGAGAAAGGAAAGTACGCAGAGAGTAAGAGAAAAAATGAGAATATAATGAGAGAGAGAGAGGGGGCAAAGTTAGGAACGGAAGGAATATTGAGTAATTAAATGAAGGCATCAAGATGGAGAACAAAATGAGTGAACTAAGAGAGAGATGGAGACTGGGGTGTGGAGAATATAATGAGAGAGAGAGAGGAAGTAAGAGATGGAAGAAGTATGGAGATATGAAAAGGGGAAAAGAAGGCAAGAGAGAGAGCGATGGGAGCTCTGCATCAAAATGGAATTTGCCTGTTCCACATTGAGCCGGTAATATCTGCAGATGGCTGCTTTCAGAGCTGAGGGAAATAGAGATAAGGTAAATAACTGCCTTTCGTTTAGACTAAACACACACCACACACTCTCTCTCTGTTCGTAAAGCACAGCCGCCCTCCTGATCTCGTTTCACTGAAGTGAACGTCAGTGCGGAAGGTCATCAGTAAATCCAGTTATCGGAGGCCTCTGCTGACGGGGCCATTTTTTTTAACTCCCTCCCCCATTGTTTAAGGAACAACAGAAGTCCATTGTGCTCAGGGCTGATGTGGTATCAGGCATTTCCTCTGTAACCTTAATAACAGAAGAGATAAGGACCTGAGTCAGCGCTTCCTGTTCTTGCCTCCAAGGTTGCGTCTGTGCCAGTCAGGCGGGGGAACGTCTCGACCTTTTACAAGCACGTTAACATGTATTTTACTGTGAGGAATGGGTTAAATGGTGGATGTTCACCTCACCATACTTTTTCATGATTCTCAATGTACCACTAGAGCTACATTTTAAAACTGGTGTCAAATAGATGTGGCTCTGTGTTCTGCACTAAATCCAACTAAACAATGCTTATAAAATGAAAATGAAAATGTGTAACATGCTTTAACCAACTTTTTACAGCAGAGTAATTAAACTATGACACTGCTTTTAACCCTTCCCACTCTCAAACCCTTAGGGGCAGTGAATATACACAGGGCAGCCACCTCAGTGCAAGGGCTTTTCAGTCGTGAATGTTTTCTACTGGCCCTGGTGATTGATCCAGCACACATTTTAGTCCCAAACCCGTTTCTCAAGCCTTTAGGCCACAGCTGATGTTGTGATGAAGAATATCATGGATATGATCTCGTCTCCTTCAGCCTCTAGGTTGTGTCATTTTGTACTGAATGCTTTCTTCTGAATGCTGTGTCTCAATTGTGTCAATCGAGCTGACGCTTTTCCACTGAGTTGAACCTACACCACTCTGCAGTGGAAAATCACCTTTATGTTTAAAATGTTCAGAGCAGATTTACTTCGTCACGATGCTGTCATTAGCTCTGAGCCTGAGACACTCAAGACCCTTGACCTTGACTTTTTTTTTTCTTTCTCTTCTCCTCCCAGGTACGAGAGACGGAGATGTGGGTCCGCAGCGAGGTGGAGCCTCATGGGGTGGCCCTGGAATCGTCTGGAGATTTCGAGTTCCCAGACGAGGAACAGACCACAATTGACGATGAAGATGATGATGACGATGGTGAAGATTACAGTGATTACTATAATGCATCGGGTTCTGGGGACGAGGATTTATCTGACGGCGACATAGACGACGGTGCGACACTTGAGGTAAATGCAGTGTCCCCTTTATCACAGTTAATAGTTTTCCAGGGTGGAGTGTGTTTGGTGTGGTGTGTAGGGAAATTCACCGTCCTCGAGAAGCAGAATTGTCGACAGTGAGACTGTTAAAGCTCCTCACTCTGAAATATTTACCAAATGAGTTGAAAAGCCTCTTTTGACCTCTGCTTACCCAAAAATCCCCAAAACACCAAACTCACCATTCTGCTTCTCTCTTTTTCCCTCCCTCCCTCTCTCAGCCCGAGGAGCTGGATAACCACATCCCCGATGCCGATCCTCCTCGGACCGGGGTCCGGTCGGGCACGTCCGACGAGGCAGCGGTTCAGAAGAACGAGATCGGTCACACGTACAGCGTCTTGCAGAACAAAGCAGAACAGAACATCTTTAACAAGACGGAGGTCCTTGCAGGTAAAGGGTGTTTACTGTTTAATGACTTTTATCATATGATTTGTGGCTGTCGAGGCAAACATATTCTCTGAAATTGTAACATTGCTGAAAAGTTAAAGAAACACTAAGTATTTTTACCGTAGAATTACAGCTTGAAAATCATGAAATTGTCAGGGAGAACAGAGCCTGTGTTGTTGCTCGGCACTGCAGAAACCGCACTATGTAACTTCTGGAGGAGGGTAGGAACCCCCCCTCCCTCCCTCTTGAGTTGAGGACAGTGCTGTAAAAGTGAATTACACTCTGCAGCTGTAGGGGGAGCCCAGGAGCTAGCTGGGCTCAGTGCGCAACAAAAAAAAAAACAATTTACTGTGGTTTTAACTTGTCTCTTACCCTCTTCTTGTTTCTCTCTCTGTTTGCAGCTGTTATTGCAGGCGGAGCTGTCGGCCTGCTCTTCGCCGTGCTCCTCATCCTCCTCCTGGTTTACCGCATGAAGAAGAAGGACGAGGGCAGCTACGAGCTGGGGAAGAAGCCCATCTACAAGAAAGCCCCCACCGCTGAGATCTACGCGTGAACACATGAGAACACACGCTCTGTCTCTAGAGCAAATAAATCCTGAACTCTAAAAGTCACACAGTGCCTCTGAAGCACAGCCAACCCCCCTCTCTCTCTCTCTCTCTCTCTCTCTCCTGCTCTTTACCCGAGAGACAGTATCTTCTGGACACAAGCGCAGTTTCTCTGGACATTTTCAGCTGAATTTCACCAGTTCACAGTGGACAGGAGAGGAGCTTCTTTGTGCCAAAACTGCACTGTACAAGTCTCGATGTTTTCTTGGGGTTCGGCTCCCTCCTTTTTCTTATTTTCTTTCCTTCTTTTTTCTATTTTTAAATGCCCAAAGTGAAATGCCATTTGTCCCTTTGCCTTTAAGGGTTCCCTGGTTTTTAAACACTACAAGGTGCAAAGGGGTGTTTGTGGGGTACATATATATATTAATATAAAGATCTAATTAACAGATCAGTATCGATGTTTGACGCAGAGACGTGTGTGCGCCGTTAGGTGCTGTCGAGGGGAATGTTACTGTAGCGTTTTTGTTTTTTTTAATTGACGTTTTACTTTCGTATCTCTTCAGTCATGAATAGTTTCTATATCCGTTCTTAGTACTCTCAGAGGTACGCATGGTGATCGCGAACCGAGGGCATGCTGATGATCTTACACACAATCTGACAATTTCAGGTGTTGAGCCTTAGCTGGAGGAAGCTGGGTTTAAATACCTCAACGATGCTACCTTTATAATGCAGACTAGGGCTGAATGATTGACCGCAGCTGAGTAAAAATCAAGCTTCTTATCTCGACCAGCGCATCAGTTTTTAAAGCTTGATCACTCCCACTTTAAGCAGCTTCAAGACCACATTCGATCTTTAACTGTGGGACATGAGTCTGAGCTCTGGTCGTTTGAGGAGTGCACTCTTTCACACCGCGGTGACGAGGCGAAATCCTTCAGCCCTAGAGCAGATTTATTTTAAAACATTAAACACGGAGTTCTACATTCCACCTGTTCACCTCATAGTAATTCTGAAAGAGTCTGGAGGCTGAAGTCATGTGTTTCTTCTGAACCGACTAAAAGCTAAACCGAGTCATTGTTACTCAGAGCTGTTCCTCAAGCTCGTTTTAACAGGTACGTCTCTTTGCTGCGGACCGATGGAGTCTCTGCAAACAGACCTCGAACTTCCAGGGATGTGTACATAGCCGTTTGAATAAAGTGTACCTTTGGCAGGCTTTTATTTACCAAATATTTAAATGCCAAATCTTCTTTCTTTATCTTTATTTTTTGTTTTTTTTGTTTTTGTTTTCCTCCTGGTGTTCAGTTTGTGTAAATTAAACATGATCAGTGTATGATCTATTATTATTATTGTTATTGTTTCTTCTCCAATGAGAAACAGTAAGAAGTTAAAAAAAAAAAACCCATAAAAAACAATGACCAATGCTAATACTAACTCTTTCTGTCTGTTTTTCTTTATTAACTCGATTTATTTTTCAATGTTTCATAGATGACTTTTTAATTTTACTTTTGATTTGTTTTGTATTAATTTAACTGTCAAATAGATAATTTTATTATTGCCTTCCTTCAGGTCGGGGTCCTCCCCTCTAAGCTGTACATGTGATTTTAGAAAAGAGAAAAAAATCTATACACTAGCAGAAGTTTTGAAGCAGTTTTGTGTGTTATTTTGTAAAAGTTTCTATTACTTTTAGACCTTTTTAAGCAATATATATTTATATTTTGTAGAAGGACACTCTTTGTAGTGCCAGGGTGACTGAATGAGCCATGTAACTCACATGGAGAGAAAGTGAGAAAATCTGCTGCTTTTTTTTTGTTAATTCTTCATCACGTGATGTTGAAATCACAAAATCCAGTCGAGGAACGCAGGTTCAAATCTGAAATAAAGCGGTTTTATGCACATTAACTTTACAAAGGTGTCTCGATCTTTTCAAGTTTGTCAACCTACTGTAACAGGACTGAACCGTTCACAGCCTAATAACATCCCTGAGAATCACTGCTCTAAGAATACACACTATACACAGCGCTGTGAGATGGTCGAGCCTGAGCCCAAGGGGTGATGGAACTCCATTCTGTTTGTGACACAAGAGGTGTTCAGTATGTTCTTGGTATGAAGTAAAACGTGAAATGATTTACATATTAATTTAGTTTAATATCCCTTACCTTCTGTACACTCTCCAAAAAAAGATACTGTACAGGTTCATTATTGTCACAGAAGGTGCAAACTAGGGATGGCACGATACCACTTTTTTTAGGTCCAATACGATACCAATATTTTACATTTGGGTATCTGCCGATAGCGATACTAATCCTGATACTGATGCGAAACTGTTTTTTTATTAGCATTCGAGGCCTTGATAAATTCCGTGTACTCCTTTCCGTGGTGTTTCTGTAAGTGTTTAATCATGTTCGTGGTGTTCAAATTCCCAACACTGCTACCACCTCGTGAGACAGTAGCATTACACAAATTCACTCGGTGGTCTTGCTGTTTTCTTTGTTGACTGTGAAGTAACTCCACACTGCTGACGTGTTTACAGGCCTCTCACAACAATCGCTCTATCACGTGATGCCTGCTGGTCCTATGCGAAAGTGCTGCGTTGGCTTACGGCATGTTACAAATTTCACCCCCAAATTTTTTTCTTTTATATTTAATGTTTTGGATTGCAAGTTTTGTTCCTTTCCGATATCCAATCCAGCAATTTAGGCCAGAATCGGACTGATACCGATACTGAATACCGGATCGGTGCATCCTTAGTGCAAACAGTGCTGTTAAAGTCCATCTGCGTTCCCTAAAGGTGCATTACATTCTCTTCTGTCCGTTTAGAAACATGTGGGTCCTGGAGATAAAATGGGGCCTATGAAATCAACACAACTTTAAAACTAATACAGACTACGTTACCCTTATGATAACTGAATAAAATTACTGAACACATTAAGCGTACCACACAGTGACTGTTTTTCTGTATCTGGAGTAGGTAAAAACCCCTCGGGGCTGTAGGGTGGAGACTAATGTCCTGGAGTCCACAGTCACACGCACAGCGCCAGGCTCGAGTTTCCTCAACACACTTGTGTTACTCTGAAAGGTTTATGTTTCACAGCGACTGCAACAAAACCAATGCTAGAAATGAGCTGATGTTGTCTTTATATCCCTCAAAGCATTATAAAATTACCTGCAGGATCAGTAGATTATATCCACGCCCGGACGCTCCTCGTACACACAGCACTGTGCGAAAGTCAGAGACCATCCTTCCATTGTATTTTGAGGCAAAAGAACAGCAAGCACATTACATTTTCAAAAAAAAATTGAAGCTGCATTTTTAGGGTAATTATTAACTAATGTTCCTTTAAAATTGAGTAATAATGAAGACCTGGGCCATTGAGCAGAACTGGGCCAGTCTGTTTGTCAGGAGCAGATTGTGATTTGTAATAGATTAATCTGAGCTTTTTCAGAGAAAATGTTTGAATGTGTAAGGAATATATATGGCTAGGTGAAAAGGTCCATGTGGGGCACCTTAAGGTGAATATGTCCCAGAAAGAGCTCGGTGCCTTAAATAAAGTTGAACTGGACAGTCATTTACAGAGAGAGTTATATAAACTAATTAAAGGAAATAAAACAGGAAAATGCTCCATCTGTGTTCTTTCAGAGCTGTGTTCAGTGTGACACAAGGCTCGCTTGTTACTTTTCTCCACTGTTCTGTTCATGAGCTCATCATGTGCATCATTTCCACATCTTATCTCACTCTGATCTGATGTAAACAGTGGATAAACCATGACACTGTCCTGACACTATTCATTTATCTATGGCTCTTGTACTGAATTCAGACAGTGACGCTGGAACCGAGCCCCCACAGCGCCCCCGGTGATGACGTGGCAGGGGGTGAACAGAACCGGTCCAAGAACCACAGTTCTATTGGTGGAAAAGTGCAAACTGATGTCCTAAAGTGGCTGAGTGCAGTCAAATCCTTACAGCAATGTTCCAGTGTCTAGTGTAAAGCCTTGTTTTAAGCAGCAGAGACAGGTACAGGATTAATAAACCCCGGATATCGTCCCCCGTTTCAGGAGAAAGGAGGCGGGTGTTATCAGTGGAACACAGGGCCTTGTTCTTTCAGGTGGGGGGTTTTGGAGATGGGGCTGATTGATAATAAATGCATGGAGTGTTTTAGGCAACAAAAGGGAAAGTCCCCACCCCTGGCAGTTTTACAGGCAACAAGAACACACACAGACACACACACACATATTCATACACACATTCATACATACACTAGGCCTGAGCATGCTGATACCTGCCTGTCCTTACAGTAACAGCTCCAGTTCTAGCCCAGATGATGAAAGAGGGTTTGTTTGAGGAATAACATGACAGAGGAGACCGCTCCATACATTTCCTACATAAATTGCCTTCATCTATAGGGGCTTTCACTCCTTCTGCATAGTCACTCTGGCTACAAAGCTTGGTTCTAGTCAGAAATCTTCACAGTGGTGGTGAATGGAACCAGATGTCCACCTCTAAAATCTCCTCACAGAAAGTCTTTACAGGAAAAAGGTCTGAACGTGCTGCTGATATCAAAAACTTTGCCATGTGTCTGTTGTTAGATCCCGTTTCTAAGCCACAGTGTTCATTTAAAATCCCAATGCTTGGTGTCCACACAGATAGACAGTCGAGGAAAATTCCAGATTTTGTATTTTCAGTGTAATTGACTTCCAAAAATAGGCCTGAAGGGGTTAATTCAGTTTCTAACTGAGTTGTCACGATCCGTTTGGGGGATTCCATAGGATCACATAAGTAATGGTCCTCCTGAAGCAGTGGGGGATGGAGGTGCTCTTTGGTGCCATGATGTATATGATTAGTGCAGACCTACCGACCAATCATCATCCCTCACTAAACCCACTGTCTCCACCCATTTCTCCAGCAGTGAGAGACAGAAGTCACAGTGGAACAATTCTGTAGTGGGTGCTGCTGATTTCCACTGCTGCATGTGTTCTGTGCTCCATTAACACAGAAGGGTTTGTGTGGATCAATCTGTACCGGTTGCATTTTAGAAACTGCTGGTCACTTTACGAGAGTCGTCATTTTCTGGGTCGCAGCCCCAATAAAGACAGTGTGATGTGGCCAGTTGCTGAGCAGTGCACTGTGGGTCTACAGCAGCAGAGCTACACAGTTAAAACCGTCTCATTAAGAGTTGGGGGTCGGATGGCAGTGGGAAACTTTAAGAATCCCTGGGTTAATTAAACATGTCCAGGGTGGTGAGGTACAAATGGAAGGGCTTTAAGGGCTGTAAGGCAAGATAAAACTAAATGATTGCCCCCCTTTTTTTTTAAGTTGTTTGTTGCCAGTTTCTCCAGCCATGACATAACTGGAACTCAACACGCTTGGAGGAGAAAGCTAGCTGCTACCAGATGCCCATGTTGGTTAGAGATGTGCTGAGTGATGAGGGGAGGGCGAGGGTCATCCAGCTCAACCAGACAGAAGTTACTGATACTCACTTGGACTGTGACGGCTGACGGCTGTTTTCACAAAAACAGAAATATCTCCAATACATCAGTTAATCTCTTAACTTTAATTTTAATATTAATCTTAACCTAAATCCTTATTAGTGAGGGGGGATTTATTTTTCAAAGTCAAATCATTTTAGAACAAGAGGATGAAAACAGACAAAGAGAAAGAAAGAAAAAAGGTAAAAACAATATTAAAAGGAGGTAAAGAAATAAGAGAAAAAAAGGTGAACGATAGTAAAACAATGAAAGAACTTAAAAATGTGAAACACAGGAAAGAAAAAAGTGAAAAAATAAGAAAGAAAGACAAAGTATGAATGGAAATTACAAAGAAAAAACAAACCACAGGAGAGAAAGATGGAAGGGAAAAAGGAAGTGATGGAGGAGCGGGGGATTACTGATAAACAGAGTTTAATTAAAGCTGATGGTCAATGTTTCACAACTTCATTACCTCCTTGTGAAATGTGTGGAACATAAACAGAGGAATTTCCCAATGACACACACACACACACACACATACACACAGATAATACAGAGATAACAGCTGACATTTGCAAAACAGATATCAGCCAGGACTCACTTCCTTCTCCCTTCAGGAGAAAACATTACAGCCCTTAATTAAAGTGCAGCCCTGTGGCACTGCAGGAAGTGGAAGTATCTCTGTCTCTGTCTTCTGAGTGTGGTGTGTTCTCCCTGTGTCTGTGAGGGTCCTCTCCAGATTCCTCCCACAGTCCACACATACACACATTGCTAGGTGGAGACGCTATGTGTAAATGTCCACAGGTGTGTGTGTGAGTGACTGGGTGAGCATATAAAAGTTTGATTTTGTGCTGTGTCTTACGTAGATAGCAGGCCATTCAGAATTGCCGCCCCCTCATCTGAGCCTGTCCAATCACCCAAAACGGAGAAGAAAGAGAACAGAGTGAAAATGTCTAAAAACCAGAGCTTCTGCTCCTCGCTCCTCACTGCTGTGCGCTCGGGGTCGGGGTGAACAGTAGTGATGTGTCGGTCGCGAACGAACCGGTTCAAAGAGCCGGCTCTTGTAAGTGAACGATGAGAGCCGGTTCCCGTCTAAGACCGAGCCATTTTTTTCTAAGACTTGTCATTCAACCAATCAGAGAACAACAAGCAAAGCTGAGACACTGTCACAATCTTCAAATCTAGGCTAATTGAAGTTATGTAATAACACAGTTTTGGGAGTAGGACCACGCCCGAAATCTTCCTCTCAGCCCTATATATACCCCGCAAATTCACGCCATTTCTGCATATTCGGAGCCGTGTTCGGCCATTATCACACCCACTGAGCCTCCTGTTTTAAACTTGCTCCCACCTTCACCCCGTCTCCACCCTTTACTCATATTCATTTATCCATCGGGGGTCCAGCTTCATATGCATTCATAAGACGCCCTGAACTCACTTCTGAGACGCCCTGAAGACTTCTGAATTCACCTCCCTGTTTCAGCCTCTACGGGCGTGGTCCGTACTAGCAAAAAACGCATTAGTTTAGTTTATCTTTTGGTAGTTAATGCTCCCCCACAGATAAAGGCAGCAGATCCAGGGACCGTCTGGACACTGATGGATGACTGTTGAGCTCCTGCTCCACACTTCAGACCAGCTGCCCACACTCCAGCCACCACCAAGTGCCTTGAAGCTGCCCCTACACTGAAGTTCTCACGGACTCCTAACTATCACCAGTAGATTGACCAGAGGAGGATAGGTCACCCCTTATGAGCCTTGGTTCCTCCCAAGGTTTCTTCCTCAGCTCTGAGGGAGTTTCTCTGTGCCTCTGTCGCCCCTGGCCTCGCTCTCCTGGGGAGTTTTACATTCTTTACATTTTTACATTTCATGTCAAAACTTGGTCATTACTGGAATTATATGAAGCTGCTTTGTGACAAAAAGCACTATACAAACAAACTTGATTTGATTTGATAATAATGAAGGCTGAAAGCACGTTTCTCTCTTGTATAATCCTGAGGGCCATGCGAGCGCCCTCTAGCGGCCATCGGTGAACTCACAGCGTGTTTTCCCCAGTGTCTCACTGCTGCCATCTTGTGTTCATCTGCAGAACAGCCTGAATAGTTAGAGTCCGCATGAAGTCAATGCCATATACTTTGTTAGTTCATGTTCCTGCTCGTATTGATCCTATACTGATCATATTGATCAAACATCGTATGAAATCCCGAAGTGTTCATTTTGGCGGCGACTCTCAGATGAGACACGTGCGAACATCCGGGCACTGGACAGGATGTTTCTGGATGAGGTGTGTATTACTCAGGTCTTTCTGTATACACAGTGTTAAACGGGGCTCGATGGTCCGTCACAGCTCCACAGAGAGGAAGGGGAAGCTCCAGTACAAACCCAATGGGGCTTGACCATAAACCACATAACACACAGCTCCTAAACACACACAGGCCTTTAAACAACCGCCTCTCTTCCCACTGTTTTATGGACACACACACACAAACACACACACACACACACACACACACACCTGCACACAATCCTGTATCTGTGAATATTGAGGACATTGCTTAGACTTCCATTCGTTTTGTGGAAGCAACTTTCTGTCTCCACCTTAAAATGTAATCATCACATTGTGGGGACCAAGTTGTGGTCCTTTCACAAATGAAAAGTCCCTACAATGTGGGTGGGTACACAGGTTTTGGTTTCCATAATGTGATATATTCCTCACACACACACACACACACACACACAGAGAGAGAGAGAGAGAGAGAGAGAGAGAGAGAGAGAGAGAGAGAGAGAGAAAGAGAGAGAGAGAAAGAGACCTACAAATGTCAATTATGGGGACTTAATTAATTTTGAGGACATTTATTACATTTCTAGTACTACTAGCGTAACCTTTAATTTTAACCTGTAACCCTTATTTTTGTTAACCTGAACTCCTGACCCCAACCCTGACGTTAACCACAGCCCTCTCCTCTCCCTCACCCTTAAACTAACCCTTACCCCAAAAGGTAAATTCTGTCTCAACAATATAAGTGTGTAAATAGATTTTGGTCCGTAAGACAAACTGTTCTGTACTTTATATCTGGACCACACACACACACACACACACACACAGCTCCTGTTCCTGGCTCTCTCCCCCGTTATGTCACAGTTCTGTAGGTTTTGTCAGAATAACCAAATAAATTCAGACACAAATTGCCCCCGACCCCTGGACCGTTCCAGAACGGCTCATAAAAGTGAATCTGTCCGAGACACAACACCATGTCCCGACTTTACACAGACACATTCTCCACAGGTACAGCAGTCATGCCCTTGTATAAACAACTTTTCCTTTTACTGAAGTTGCGATTAAAAAAATCTGTTTTCCCCTCAGCTCCCTCTCCTCTGTTCACATGGACTGATGATGGGGGCACGTTCAGCGTCTGACACCACAGTAAGTTAATGTACCCAGTGACACACGCTATGTCCAGTAGGTTATAGACATCTGTCTAATGAGTGAAGTCAGTTTCTTTATCCCGCACACACTGTGGATACAAAACCAGGGAATAAAATAGGACACAGCTGTAGATGTAACGTCACCCTGCTCAATGCCAAGTGTGAGCTAGAATATTATTAAACTCATTATCACTGAGCTGTGGAGCAGTGGCACCTCCATCAAAGCTCCAGAGACTGTGGACCTTAGAATCTCAGCCTTAAAACTGTGGCTAGATTAGGGTTGGGTGGTATAATGATAACACTGTATACCGCGGTATTTAAAACTGAGGACGGTATCTCAAAGTGAGGGTGGTATTTATGACGTCTGTGTGGTGTCAAATTTCTGCTCTGTGTCTTTAAGAATGCGGCTAAAATATTTACGTGTGTTTAAGAGAGCCACAGGAAGGGGGCGCTGTGGGACTTCAATGACTGCTGATGTCACGGTCTGAAAAATGGTGGAGAAAAGCACAAGCCCAGTAGCCCCGCCGCGGTTGTGCGTTTAGAGCTGAGTTTGGGTTAAAAGAGAACAGAAGAAAGCTGTAAACAGACAAAATACTCAGAAAACGCTTCACTCGACTTTGTGCTGCTCAATTAGAGGCTTTATCCTCTAAATGTGTGTGTTTTGAGCCTCAGTTCGCTGAAAAATCTGCTGTCGTGATGTGCTAAACCACAAGTGCCTGTTAGTGCTGGTTGTGCTTCTAAACAGTGTACACCATTTATTTCACTGGTTTTTGAACTTTTCTGTTCCTCCAGCACCAGTCTCTGATATTTATTCTCTCCGACATGTGCTGACAATAAAAACCCGTTTCTGTGTGCACTGTCGGGCTGTGTTCAGCTGAATTCACTCGACTTTGTGCTCACAGCGCAGCGCGACAGAGCGCCCCCTCCCCACGGTAATAGAGTATACTGAGATAATATTTTGAGACCGCCCGTCCCTAGGATAGATTCACAAAAACCAGCAGAGAACATTTCTCATGTCTCATCATCAGTCGATCCAGTGCTGAGTTTCTTTCCTGTGTTAAATCCCTCAACATCATCCTGAAACAGACACTTGACTTTGCACTATACTTAATCAGAGTGAACTGTATGGTAGGGCGGCACGGTGGTGCAGTAGGTAGGTGTCGCACTCACACAGCTCCACGGACCTGGAGGTTGTGGGTTCGATTCCCGCTCCGGGTGACTGTCTGTGAGGAGTGTGGTGTGTTCTCCCCATGTCTGCGTGAGTTTCCTCCGGGTGCTCTGGTTTCCTCCCACAGTCCAAAAACACACGGTGGTAGGTGGATTGGCGACTCAGAAGTGTCCGTTAGTGTGTGCGTAAATGTGTGTGTGTGTCTGTGTTGCCCTGTGAAGGACTGGCGCCCCCTCCAGGGTGTATTCCCGCCTTGTGCCCAATGATTCCAGGTAGGCTCTGGACCCACGGCGACCCTGAATTGGATACGCGATTACAGATAATGAATGAATGAATGTTTTGACTGGTACTGTGTATTTCATCATCAGCTCCTGTGTTTGAGGGTGTGTGCATCTACAACATCCACCACGAGAGGGAGCACTGCTCAACAACACACACTTTCATACATTTGCCCTTTAACCTGAGATTATTCCATGGTCCAGTCCTAGGTCTCACCCTAGAGAAGCTGAGAGAGAGAGGGATGTGGCTGCCTGATTTAGACTTAGAGCTTACAGCAGCAAACTGTGTTCCAAAGCAGAGTGGAGTTTATCTTCTAGAGTGAGTAACATTAAACACACATCTTTCCTCACTGTCCTTTACAGTTTTAAACAACTGGAGCACCGCCAAAGTGGGTTTATTTACAGCTGAATATATCCATGAAGATATATGTCGAGGTAGTCCTTTGTTTAAATAAAACATGACGGATAGCGATGTGGGACACACACGCTGTTCAACCAAACAGGGCTGTGTCTATTTACAATTATCATGGAAGAAGAAATAAATAAAGTACCAGACCTTTCGGTAATGCATACCCAGGCATGATGTTCTGGACATGCGCGGTCCACATCGGGCAGCCACCCACGAGTGTGGGTACAGTGTGCAATATAACAGTAGCCATTAAAACATTTGTGTGTATTTTTCATTGTAGTTTTGGCTGAAAACAAACCAAAAACATGAAGCTGAGCGATAAAAAAATAACACAGTGCTCAGAGGTCATTACATTGAAACACATTAAAAGACACTGTCTACTTTTTTTATTTATATGTGAAGCTTAAAGATGATCATTTACTCCAGTGAATAATGAAGGAAATGAAAGGATATGATTTAGCTGTGGAAGCTTTAATGAAATTGACAATTATTTGCCATTTTACAATGTATAATGAAACGTGTCTTCTGCATTTAATCGGTCTGTGGCAGTGAACACACACACACACACACTAGTGCACTAGGGGCTGTGAACACATCCAGAGCAGTTGTGGGTTTGGTTCCTTGCTCAAGGGCCCCTCAGCCGTGAATTGAGGAGGAGGACAGTGCGGTTCCAATTTTCCTGCCACTCGTGGGAATCGAACCAACAACCTTTCAGCCTTAAGCCCTCTTCTCTAAACATTAGTAAACATTTCTGTAAAAATGTTCACTAATACAGCTGCATGATTTTAAAGTCATAGTACACTCCTATCTTCACACACACACACACACGGTCCTACAACTTAAGCCTACTTGAAGCCCCCCCACCCACAACATCCTAACAATGATGAAGGCCCATGTCCCTTTTACAGACAAAGGCACAACAAAGTTAGTTTAATTGTTATGTACCTGCTGTGATCCAGCTCTGTAGTAACACACATGTTGTCGCTGTGCAAAAAAAAACATGTCTCTCTATTGTTGTGCATTTTTAATTTACTACAACATTAAAACACAGCGGCTGTCCTTCACACTGTGTGACAATTTCATGACGAATGGAGCGATAGAAATGACTTTGAATAAAATCTTTTACACTGAGTTCCACTGGATGTTTCCTTATCCAGTTCAGGGTCGCGGTGTGTCCGGAGGCTACCCGGAATCACTGGGCACAAGGCAGGAACACACCCTGGAGGGGGCGCCAGTCTTTCACAGGGTGACACACACACTCACACCTATGGACACATTTGAGTCGTCAGTCCATCTACCAACGTGTGTTTTTGGACCGTGGGAGGAAACCAAAGCACCTGGAGGAAACCCACGCAGACACAGGGAGAATACACCACACTCCTCACAGACAGTCACCTGGAGGAAACCCACGCAGACACAGGGAGAACACACCGAACCCACAACCCCAGGACCCTGTTATTGTTTGTGTGACTTCATGTTTTATATGGTTTTTCTTTTTGCCAACATAAAAATATTAATACATGAATACATAAAAAATGACAAGCAATTTGAAAATGATTTACATCTAAAGTCAAACTTTGTTTGGGTTGTGATCAGTCGGCTGTGGTGGGAAGCATTTTGACCAATGGCTGATGGAGATGCAGGTACATTGACCAATAGTGACGCTGAGAAAGCGGGGCTTAAACAGACGTGTTTAAAGCTGCATAAATCCACACACAGAATGTGTGTCGACTGTAGAACGAACCCTGGCATGAAATCAATACGGAATCCCAAAAATTTTAAACCATTCAGAAATCCCATCCAGGTGCATTTTTCACATCCCAAAAAACAGGACATGTCCAGGAAAAAGACGACATAACCCCAGTTGTACAAAGTGTGTGTGAGTTGAGCTTTCACATAAATCATGGTCAGTGCTAAAACATGGCAACTTTTAATGAAAATAGACAGTTCAGTTCTGACTGGAGCAACAGATGTTTTGTTTCACTGGAACATACCAGAGCTGTCACACTGTAGCTGGCCTATGGCTAATATTAAACAGCATTTCAGCGCTGGTCATAGCCACTTCAGTGAGAATGTCGCTGCGAATCTGAGAATCTAATCTAATCTAATCTCAACCACCTACTACCTGACAGACACGGAAAAGGACCAATCACGAGTCTGCTGTTTTGAGTCTTTTGATTCACATCAGACCAATGCCAGAGCCAGTACACAAAAGTAGTCTCTGTCTGTAACGGAGGGACGTAAACTGTGTTTAAAAGAACAGACGCTTGTTCAAAAAGCTCGTCTCCATCTCAGCAGCAGTGTGGAGAAACTGAGAGGAGCAGCACTGTGTAATAATAGAAACTGTAACAGAATAAGGTCCATATTTGGAGGTATAATGAGTCTATTCAAAAGTCCGCAGAAGGAAGTTTATGTCATATTTTTCTGTGAAACTGACATAGATTTTGTAGAGCTCCTATCGTGAATGTTTACCGCCTCCTTATGGGATACCCTCTCTGTGGAGCATAAACTGGGTGAGCCACAGACAATAAAGGAATTTGATCCTTCATCTCTTGTAAGCACCAACTTCTATAAAAACCTGTAAAAACCATTAAGGGTC
Organism: Hoplias malabaricus; assembly: GCF_029633855.1. Lineage (NCBI taxonomy): Eukaryota > Metazoa > Chordata > Actinopteri > Characiformes > Erythrinidae > Hoplias > Hoplias malabaricus. The sequence goes on along the minus strand of NC_089802.1, from coordinate 39,322,297 downwards.
AGTTTCATAAATATCGTTAGCTACGTTGTGGTTAAAATAACAGTGGGCTCCTTTCAAAGCTCGTAGGGGGCACTCTTTAGCTTCTCTACTGGGGAAAACAAAAGCAATGGGACACACTACAGTCTCAAAACACCTCAACAGAGTGTGAGTAATGGGACGGGGTTCATGTTTGGAGTCCTTCCCACTGGAAGTAGTCTACGGAAACTGTAACTACGCCACCTAGCTGTTGTCTAGAATGAAACCATGGCTGAGGGGTAAACAGGTGTGTGAACACAGTGCTGATGCTGCTGATTTAATCCAGATTCTCCTAATTCAGCAGTTTCCTAACACACCAGACTCCCCTGATACTCCACACCTGATCTACATAATCAGCGGCTTCAGGAAGCCACGCATATTAGAGCCAGGTGCCTCAGATTACAGCCGAGACTGAACTATGCAGAGCCAAACACCCCCCAGAGTAGGGTTCAGAGCCTCCAGCCTACGTTGTTCCTTCCAGTCTGCTCTTACTGAGCTTATCTCATCTGTATATAGTCATAGATGGATCTGATTCATTAATTCATTCGTTCATCTTCTGTAAGCACTTCATCCTTACCAGGGTTATGGTAGACAGTTTTATACACTGTCACTCTCACATCTGTGGACAGATTCATACACTCACTCTGTCACTCACACACCTGTGGAGAGTTTTACACACTCACTCTTTCACTCACACACCTGTGGAGAGTTTTACACACTCACTCTTTCACTCACACACCTGTGGAGAGTTTTACACACTCACTCTTTCACTCACACTCCTGTGGACAGTTTTACACACTCACTCTGTCACTCTCACACCTGTAGACAGTTTTACACACTTACTCTGTCACTCACACACCTGTAGACAGTTTTATACACTCACTCTGTCACTTACACACATGGAGACAGTTTTACCCACTCACTCTGTCACTAACACAACAGTAGACAGTTTTAAACACTGTCACTCTAACATCTGTGGACAGTTTTACACACTCACTCTGTCACTCCCACACCTGTGGAAAGTTTTATACACTCACTCTTTCACTCACACACCTGTGGACAGTTTTACCCACTCACTCTGTCACTCACACAATTGTAGACAGTTTTAAACACTGTCACTCTCACATCTGTGGACAGTTTTACACACTCACTCTGTCACTCACACACCTGTGGAGAGTTTTACACACTCACTCTGTCACTCACAAACCTGTAGACAGTTTTACACACTCACTCTGTCACTCACACACCTGTGGACAGTTTTACACACTTACTCTGTCACTCACACACCTGTAGAGGGTTTTACACACTCACTCTGTCACTCTCACACCTGTAGAAAGTTTTACACACTCACTCTGTCACTCACACACCTGTGGAGAGTTTTATACACTCACTCTTTCACTCACACACCTGTGGACAGTTTTACACACTCACTCTGTCACTCTCACATCTGTGGAGAGTTTTACACACTCACTCTGTCACTCACACACCTGTGGACAGTTTTACACACTCACTCTTTCACTCACACACCTGTGGACAGATTCATACACTCACTCTTTCACTCACACACCTGTGGAGAGTTTTACACACTCACTCTGTCACTCACACACCTGTGGACAGTTTTACACACTCACTCTGTCACTCACACACCTGTGGACAGTTTTACACACTTACTCTGTCACTCACACACCTGTAGAGGGTTTTACACACTCACTCTGTCACTCTCACACCTGTAGAAAGTTTTACATACTCACTCTGTCACTCACATCTGTAGAGAGTTGTACACACTCACTCTGTCACTCACACACATGTGGACAGTTTTACACACTTACTCCGTCACTCACACACTTGTGGAGAGTTTTACACACTCACTCTGTCACTTTCACACCTGTAGAGAGTTTTACACACTCACTCTGTCACACACTCAATGTCACACATCCACTGAAGAAGCACTGGATGAGAAAAAGAGCTTTGGACGCAGTGTGGTGTTAACGGAAGAGGTGAGGATGAAATGTCCTTGCCCTGGTGTTCTACCGGAGAGAGGCGTAAACCACAGGCCCCTCTTTTCCAAACATCCTGAGTCAGGACGGTGGGGCAGGGAATGTGCAGCGTCCACGTTTCGGACTGAGGTTTTCACCCCTGGGTGAGTGTGTTTATGTGTATGTCCCGGTTGTCTTCGTGGCGAGTCAGAGTGGAGACGCTCGTCTCTGAGCAGCTTAGAAACCGTTTTGTTGTGCAGCGTAAACACTCCCAGTCCTCCGCAACGTCCACTCGGGTGGGGCTCTTCTGAAGGGTTGGGTTTTGTACTGGAGTGTAGGAGTGTGCGTGGTGCCAACTGTCAATATGGTATGAGAGGGAGAGAGAGAAACACAAAGAGAAAGAGGTGCGTGCTCTAAACCTTCCTCACAATAAGAAGAAGAGGAATGACCACTGTGAGGAACCAAGACTCCACCATCAGAGAGAGAGGAACAACCACTGACTGAAACGTAGAGAGGTGTAAAGCCCCCAGCGCTGGGCTGTGGTGCAGTAGAACTGTGTTTTTTGGAGTGATGAAGTAGGGCTCCTGGCCTCAGACGGCTGAGGGATCACTGGGGACTAAACCAACGATCTCCTGGTGATGGGGTCAACGCTTACACCCTTGCCCTACTGCAAACTTTATACTCAGCCATGGCCTAAGGGTTAGAGATGCAGGCTTGAGACTAAAGGGTTGCTGTGTTGAACTCCTGAAGACAGGAGTGAAGGAGCATTGCTTTGTTCTCCCTTATTTTCAAGGCTGGTTACATCTGTGTGTGTGTTCACTAACCTTTTTGCACTAGCGTGTGTTCACTACCATGAATGTGTTAAAAGCAGAAGTACGATTATCTTTAGCCATATTACAGCATACATATACATACATATACACATACAGCAATATATACAATGACAATTAAAATCAAGTTTACATTTTTATGTTAAAGTGGAAATATTATGAAAACAATCCCTTTTTTTCTGAACATGTGCATATTAAAGCAACAGTAGCTAGAATTTTTACCTTAAACCTAGAGTTTCAGAATCATTGTGAGCTGTAATAGGAAACCCTCCCTCCCTCTTGATTTCAGAAAGTGCTGTAAAAATGAGCCAATGAGTAAAAATACTTAATCTTACCTAGTGTTCCTTTAATGTGTGGTTCTGGAGCCCACCAACCCACACACTGTGGAACAAGCCCCCCCAGTCAGTTAGAGCCGTTCTGATACTACTCCTATTCTGACGTCAAGTGCAGAGACTTTAGAAATGCCCCGCCCCCTCATCTGAGTCTGTCCAATCACAGCGCTGGACCTGTGTTTACGTGAGAGCGCAAAGACGATATTAAACACAGCAAAACAGAGACAAAGAGTGCGGATAAATAAGAGCACTGAGTAAAAACTGAGAAAACAAGAACGAAGAAGAAGGAGAACAGAGTGAAAACAGCTAAAAACCAGAGCTTCTGCTCCTTGCTCCTCACTGCTGTGCGCTCGGGGTCGGGGTGAACAGCGAGCGGCTCATTATCATTTAAAGGAAAAGGTGCTGAAAGCGGGCGTTCTGAACAGGGCTGTTTACACAGGGGGAGAACACTGCTGTGGGGTTTGATCCTTATGGTATTTTGACCAAAACAAGCTATAGACTGTGTTTCCTATAGCACAGTGTTTTAACTCACTCTGATCTGATCAGTAATATCATTTCAGTTTTTCTAGAGTGTCCCTTTTTAGTTTTCCACTGGGTTAAAGATTGACACTAAAAGGAAACAGAGGCTTGAAACGGGCCTCCACTAATCACAGGTCAGGTCCATTTTCTGTGTGTTTCTGGTGAAGGGTTAAAACAACATCAGTCTCATGCTCTCACTCGGACCAGAAGGGGACTTTAATATTGTTATTTTTTTACAGTAAGCCTTCATTATGCATCATGGGAACGTTTCCACTAATAAAGCATCGCTTGTACATTCAGTCCCAAAGCACAGGAGACTCCAGCATCTGCCAAATCTCAGCCATTCACCTCGGCTTCTGGAGTCCGGCTAGTTCTGCAGCGCTGTTGTGTATTTATGACTCCGGCTGAGGCGCTCAGATCAACGCTGAGATAAAATCCTCTGCCTGGATTTGTGCAGTGTCAGATTTATGTGTGGATGAGTTGCAGAGACTGTGGACACCCTCATAACATTCATCTGATACCACCTTCGTCCAAATAACTGTGAAAACCTGCCTAACGTGACATAATAGGACATGATATGACCAAACATCTGGATTTAGTGACTCAAACATCTGTCTGAAGTTGGAATTCCTCCAGTTCCTGCTTTATTCAACAGTTACGATGTAATCAAAGTGGACTGGTGACAAATGTTTTGTTCTAGAGACAGTTTAGCGGGTCAGCACTGTTCACAGTGGTGGTGAATGGAACTAGACGTCCTCTACGTAAATGTGAGCACTAGGAAACAACCCTTGCATCCAAACTTGAATATATAAAAAGATTCGGGGGCTCTTTTGTAATCAGTTAAAAAGGAAAACATTAATGAATATTTAGTTTAAAGCAACACTAGGTAATATTTTACCTTACATTTTCAGCTTTAATATCATTGTGGTGCTTCACAGAGCTGTAAAACGGGGAACAGAGCCTCTGTCCTCACTACCCAACTTTTGGGGGAGGGTACGAAACACTCCCACCCCCCCTCCCTTTCATTGGTGTTCCTTTAACACACTTCATTCATTCATTCATTGATGTTTTGTAACTGCTTCATCTTCAACTCACAGAACACTCACAACACTGTCAGTCTGTGTGTGAGAGGATGAATGTGTGAATCTGCCCACAGGTATGAGTGTGTGAGTGTGTGATAGACTGGTGCTCTGTCAGATAAAGTCGCAGAGCCACATGACCATAGTTGGTTTTATCGCCATTTCCCCTCAAAATGTATCTGGTGTTGCTTCAAAGCCCCATCTCTATCAGGAACAGCAGGCTTCGGAATCCACAACAACGGCGGCGGTAACGTTAAGCGGTGTTTACTCATGGTGTATTGGCGTGTTGTTGTTGTTTGGGGCTGAACACAGCTCCGTCATCAGTTCAGACAGATCAGTAGAGTTTGTTCCTTCCTTGTTGCAGCATCCAGCTCTCGCTGGATTCTTTCGTCGGCCACCGATCCAAGGAGCGTTTGAACCTCTTCAAAAGACCACCATTTTACGAGCTGCCGTCGTGAGTCGGATAAAAATAAACGTGATCTCTGCTGCAGCTTGAGATTTTACAGATGGAGAGTTGGTGCTGGATGTTTTGCTGAGTAGACAAATCTCTCTGCCAATGTTCATTCTCTACTCGGCTCGCTCCAAACCACGAAAGAGCAGGGACTAAACATAGTACCAATTCTGCCTAACGGAAATTCAAAGATAGTGAAGCAGAATAGGAACCATGCAATGGAAAAGTGCCATATGAGAATAAACAGTATGTAAATCTACACTAGGCAGAGAAAGGACCTAAAACTATGGAGAAACAGAGAGAGAGAGAACAACCAAAACAGCAGAAACCACAAACTAGGAGCAAGAGAGACCTAAGAGAAAAGCTGAGATGTAGAGACACAAGTTACAGAGGACCTAAAATGGTAGACGAGAAGGGCACAAGGAACGAGGACTATAAACCACATGGAAACACAAAACACCTGTGAAAGCAATGGCATAGATTTGCTCCTGACATTGGTGGGGACCTATCAATCTACCCCCCTCCCCATTGGCTGTTGTTTTTTCCTCTTTGCTCTGTGATAATACGATAAATGACTGATATAATACATTTGCTATTCTACGTGTTTTTAACCTATTCTGAAGAACAGTTCATAATTTTATTAATTAATTATAGAATGTTAAGTTAATGTTAAGTACTTCTTTGTCAGTCATTAGTTTTAGACTTCTCCAGCCATGAAACAGGTCTCATACATCAGCAAATAATAAAGTAGACGGAGCACTGCATAATCTCCACAAAAGCAACAAAGTAACACAGAAAAAAAATCTCTCTCATGTGTCAATGAAAATACAATATTTTCATCCAGGCAGTGGTGCCACCTTCACACCATTAAGCAGTGAGTTTACATCTGAAGACTAATTAAATTTACTTCAGCCGTAGTTCAGTTGGCAGTTTGTTGTGCAGTTAATTTCCAAACCATGTTCATATCTAAAGATGATTGTAGTCTGCTGTAGGTGCCAAAGCCTAGCATTGCCATTAACGTTATTATGATGGACTGATTTCATTAGTGAACTTGACTTAAAGTGATTTACATCTTTCTTTGAAAGGTAGCTCCTTATGTCCACCTTCTTTTTTGCTGCCATCCTCACTGGCTTTTGACCCCTGTGTCACCCACGTGGCTACATTAAAAAAAAATAAACAAAGAGAAGAATTAGAGAAGCACAGAAATATCAAGCCTCAAGGAAAAAGAAACAACTAGAAATGAAGAGGGACTGGAAAACTGGTGCATATTCCCCTCTTTATCACCACTGCTGTACCTTTAAAAGTACATTTACACTGTTTTAAATTTTCATGACAACAATCTACCTGTACAGTACCTTATATCCACCTCCTGCAATGTATTGGACAAGGCCTCTTTAACACAAAATGCAAGCGATTGCTTTATGTTTATTTCATTCAGGTCGAAGTATTGAGGTCACACCTGTAAATACAGACTTTAGGGATGTGAATTCCACTCCTTAAGGCTAGGTCCTTGAGGCCCAGTTTGGAAACATGTGCCTTAATCTCTTTCCTCTATTTTGACATTTACAGACGTAACTTAAGTTCTTTAACCTGCGCCTGAACATTTATTTTTGTTCTCTTCCAGATCTGTGATTTGTAGCAAACTGAAAGTTGCATTAGTGCTGCAAACGTCTCTGAAGTTCAGCTTAGACATATCTGAATTATTTACGGGTTCCTGGTGGTCATTCCTTAAACACATTCCAGAAAAATCCTCACTCAAGGAAGGGGAAAATCACATGGGAAAACTGAGTTTTAGCTACAGAAAAGAATTTAACCCATATAAGTAAGATCTGTCTTCACCAACACTGCCTCCATCAGATAAACAGCACTTTGTGTTCTCTCTCTCTCTCTCTCTCTCTTTTTCTCATAGGGCACTTTTCCGCTGCATGGTCTCTACTCTACTCTATTTGACTCTACTCCTCTTTTCTGCTCCTCCACCAGGTAAATCAGGTCCTGGTCCTGGTTCTGGAAGCGGGTTCTTGTTTAGTGGCTGTTCTCTCGTGGTTCAGAGTGAGTCGAGTAGGGACTAAACCGTGGCGTGTAAACCTTGCAGAGCGCTGATTGTCCAGAGAGAGTCATCACTCTACACCACACAATTCAGACGACCAGCACCAACTCTCCATCTGTAAAATCTCCAGCTGCAGCAGAGATCAAGTTTGTTTTTATCCGACTCACGACGGCAGCTCGTAAAATTACGCCGTGGTCTTTTGAAGAGGTTCAAACGCTCCTTGGATCGGTGGCTGACAAAAGAATCCAGCGAGAGCTGGATGCTGCAACAAAGAAGGAACAAACAAACAAATCCGAGGCCAGTCGAGACATAAAATCTCTCCAGTGGGTTCTGGGTCTTCCCCAGGGTCTCTGCCCAGTTGGACAAGCCCGAAACACCTCACCAAGGAGTAGGACCAGACAGGTCCCAGAGGTCTGAACTCCTCATCCTGTCTGTAAGGTAGAGTCCAAACTCCCTGCAGAGGAAATTTGTAACTGTGATCTCTCATTACCCAAAGCTCATGACTGTAGGCGAGGGTGGGACGTAGACTGAATGGTAAATCAAGAGCTTTGCTTCTTGGCTCAGCTTTCTCCTTACCACAACTGACTGAGTCTGCATTACTGCAGATGCCACACTGATCCGCCTGTCAACCTCTCACTCCATTTTGCCCCTTCTCATGGTCAAGACCCTAGATATGAGATGAGAAATCAGCACAAACATAGCTGTAAAACAGGAGGTGTTGTAGTGTAGTTACTACTAAAAGGTGTGTCTCACTCTTTAAAAGAATGATTCCAGCTTCCAGTCCGAGCACTACAGAGCTCCTCTGAGCTCCAGTGGAGACTGAGAGGAGAAGTTAGGGAGAAATACTGCTCTTAAAGCAGCTCAGATGGCGTGACATCAGAGAGTCATTATAGAGACTTCACCTCGGGATCCGGGTCCCGCTGCACGCGCTCAGAACTGCATCAGAGGACCAGCACCTGCAACATCTGCATCTGCACAAGCACTGGAGAGAGAGAGAGAGAGAGAGAGAGAGAGAGAGAGAGAGAGAGAGAGAGAGAGAGACAGAGAGAGAGAGAGAGAGAGAGAGAGGAAAGGGGAAGGGACATGGAAATGAAAGTTACATTGAAGAGGGGAGGGTAGAGAAAGAGAGAGAGAGAGAGAGAGAGAGAGAGAGAGAGAGAGAGAGAGAGAGAGAGAGAGAGAGAGCAAAACGCCCTTTTGGAGAAAGTGGGATTTAAACAGGTCTCTCACAGAGAGAGACTCACTACAGCTCACTACTGCAGCACCAACCAGGAGCAGATAGATAGATAGATAGATAGATAGATAGATAGATAGATAGATAGACAGATAGATAGATAGATAGAGAAATAAGCAGACAGACAGAGATATGGATAGATAGAGACACATAGAGAAGATACATAGAAACACTAATGGAGACATTCAGAGAAACACTGGAGTGAAACATACAAGGAGAAAGAGAGAACAGACACTGTCCATTCTTTTCTATTCTCTCTCTCTCTCTCTCTCTCTCTCGCTCTCTCTCTCTCTCTCTCTCTCTCTCATGTGTCCGTCAGTCCGCTCCCTCGCGCTCCTTCATGTTGCGCGGCTGCAGCGCGAGAGCGTCCGCGCGCCTCCGGCCGCCGCCAATACAAGATGAGAGGCGCGCGCTGCCTCCCTCCGCTCTTCCTCGTGCTCCCGCTACTGCTGTGCGCGAGCGCCTCGCTGAGACTCTCGCGCATCCGCGCCGGAGCCGCGCGCGCAACCTCAGCCGCTGAGAGCGCGCGCCGGAGCGGGAACCCTCAGCCTCAAACTCACGCAACCGGAGCGCGCAACACAGGAGCAGAGCGCGCGCACCAGGAGACGGGAGCGCGCGCGCAACCTCTCGTGACGCCTCACGACTACATGCTTTCCCTGTACTGCGCGCTCTCGCGCGGAGAGAGGAACACGAGCGCCATGCACGAGGCCATAACCGCCAACACCATCACGAGCTTCGTGGATAAAGGACAAGGTAAACATATTCATCCATTCATTCTCCTATCTCTCTTTATAGACACAGCCATAACATCAAGACCGCCCCGTATTCACTGTCCATTCTCTCAGCAACACAGAGCACTTTGTAGTTCTACAGTTACAGACTGTAGTCCATCTGTAGCTCTGCTTACTTTCCTAGCCCCTTTCACCCTTATCTCACGACCCCCACAGAACATGTGTGATGTGGTGGTGGATCATTCTCAGCACTGCAGTGACACTGACGTGGTGGTGGTGTGTTAGTGTGTGTTGTGCTGGTGCGAGTGGATCAGACACAGCAGTGCTGCTGGAATTTTTAAACCCCTCAGTGTCCACTCACTGTCCACTCTGTGAGACACTCCTCCCTCGTTGGTCCACCTTGTAGATGTAAAGTCAGAGACAGTAGCTCATCTGTCACTGCACAGTGTGTGTCGGTCGTCCTCTAGTTCTTCATCAGTGACACAGGACACTGTCGGCTGGATGTTTTTGGTCAGCGCACTATTCTCAGTCCAGTAGTGACACTGAGGGGATTAAAATCTCCAGCAGCACTGGTGTTGTTGTGTGTAGTGTAATAGTGGGTGGTGTTACTGTGTGTAGCATAATAATGTGTGGTGTTGCTGTGTGTAGTGTAATAGTGTGTGGTGTTACTCTGTGTAGCATAATAGTGTGTGGTGTTGCTGTGTGTAGCGTTATAGTGTGTGGTGTTACTGTGTGTAGCGTAATAGTGTGTGGTGTTGCTGTGTGTAGCGTTATGGTGTATGGTGTTGCTGTGTGTAGTTTAATAGTGTGTGGTGTTACTGTGTGTAGCATAATAGTGTGTGGTGTTGCTGTGTGTAGTGTAATAGTGTGTGGTGTTGCTGTGTGTAGCATTATAATGTGTGGTGTTGCTGTGTGTAGCGTAATAGTGTGTGGTGTTGCTGTGTGTGGCATAATAGTGTGTGGTGTTACTGTGTGTAGCATAATAGTGTGTGGTGTTGCTGTGTGTAGCGTTATAGTGTGTGGTGTTGCTGTGTGTAGCGTAATATTGTGTGGTGTTACTGTGTGTAGCGTAATAATGCGTGGTGTTACTGTGTGTAGCGTAATAGTGTGTGGTGTTACTGTGTGTAGTGTAATAGTGTGTGTTGTTGCTGTGTGTAGCATAATAGTGTGTGGTGTTACTGTGTGTAGTGTAATAATGTGTGGTGTTACTGTGTGTAGCGTAATAGTGTGTGGTGTTACTGTGTGTAGTGTAATAGTGTGTGTTGTTGTGTGTGTAGCATAATAGTGTGTGGTGTTGCTGTGTGTAGCGTTATAGTGTGTGGTGTTACTGTGTGTAGCGTAATAGTGTGTGGTGTTGCTGTGTGTACCGTTATGTTGTATGGTGTTGCTGTGTGTAGTGTGTGTAGTGTAATAGTGTGTGGTGTTGCTGTGTGTAGCGTTATAGTGTGTGGTGTTACTGTGTGTAGCGTAATAGTGTGTGGTGTTGCTGTGTGTACCGTTATGGTGTATGGTGTTGCTGTGTGTAGTTTAATAGTGTGTGGTGTTACTGTGTGTAGCATAATAGTGTGTGGTGTTGCTGTGTGTAGTGTAATAGTGTGTGGTGTTGCTGTGTGTAGCATTATAGTGTGTGGTGTTGCTGTGTGTAGCGTAATAGTGTGTGGTGTTACTGTGTGTGGCATAATAGTGTGTGGTGTTACTGTGTGTAGCGTAATAGTGTGTGGTGTTGCTGTGTGTAGCGTTATAGTGTGTGGGGTTGCTGTGTGTAGCGTAATATTGTGTGGTGTTACTGTGTGTAGCGTAATAATGCGTGGTGTTACTGTGTGTAGCGTAATAGTGTGTGATGTTACTGTGTGTAGTGTAATAGTGTGTGTTGTTGCTGTGTGTAGCATAATAGTGTGTGGTGTTACTGTGTGTAGTGTAATAATGTGTGGTGTTACTGTGTGTAGCGTAATAGTGTGTGGTGTTACTGTGTGTAGTGTAATAGTGTGTGTTGTTGCTGTGTGTAGCATAATAGTGTGTGGTGTTACTGTGTGTAGTGTAATAATGTGTGGTGTTACTGTGTGTAGCGTAATATTGTGTGGTGTTACTGTGTGTACCGTAATAATGCGTGGTATTACTGTGTGTAGCGTAATAGTGTGTGGTGTTACTGTGTGTAGCGTAATAGTGTGTGGTGTTACTGTGTGTAGTGTAATAGTGTGTGGTGTTGCTGTGTGTAGCATAATAGTGTGTGGTGTTACTTTGTGTAGTGTAATAATGTGTGGTGTTACTGTGTGTAGCGTAATATTGTGTGGTGTTACTGTGTGTAGCGTAATAATGCGTGGTATTACTGTGTGTAGCGTAATAGTGTGTGGTGTTACTGTGTGTAGTGTAATAGTGTGTGGTGTTGCTGTGTGTAGCATAATAGTGTGTGGTGTTACTTTCGGTAGCGTAATAGTGTGTGGTGTCACTGTGTGTAGCGTAATAGTGTGTGTTGTTACTGTGTGTAGTGTAATAGTGTGTGGTGTTACTGTGTGTAGCGTAATATTGTGTGGTGTTACTGTGTGTAGCGTAATAGTGTGTGGTGTTACTGTGTGTAGCATAATAGTGTGTGGTGTTACTGTGTGTAGCATAATAGTGTGTGTTGTTGCTGTGTGTAGCATAATAATGTGTGGTGTTACTGTGTGTAGCGTAATATTGTGTGGTGTTACTGTGTGTAGCGTAATAGTGTGTGGTGTTACTGTGTGTAGCATAATAGTGTGTGGTTTTACTGTGTGTTGTGTAACAGTGTGTGGTGTTGCTGTGTGTAGTGTAATAGTGTGTGGTGTTACTGTGTGTAGCATTATAGTGTGTGGTGTTACTGTGTGTAGCGTAATATTGTGTGGTGTTACTGTGTGTAGCGTAATAGTGTGTGGTTTTACTGTGTGTTGTGTAACAGTGCGTGGTGTTGCTGTTTGTAGTGTAATAGTGTGTGGTGTTACTGTGTGTAGCGTAATAGTGTGTGGTGTTGCTGTGTGTAGCGTTATAGTGTGTGGTGCTGCTGTGTGTAGCGTAATGCTATGTGGTGTTACTGTGTGTAGCGTAATAGTGTGTGGTGTTGCTCTGTGTAGCGTTATAGTGTGTGGTGCTGTGTGTAGCGTAATATAGTGTGGTGTTACTGTGTGTAGCATAATAGTGTGTGGTTTTACTGTGTGTTGTGTAATATTGTGTGGTGTTACTGTGTGTTGTTTAATAGTGTGTGGTGTTGCTGTGTGTAGTGTAATACTGTGTAGTGTTACTCTTTGTAGTGTAAAAGTGTGTGGTGTTACTGTGTGTAGTGTAATAGTGTGTGGTGTTATTGTGTGCAGCGTAATAATGTGTGGTGTTGCTGTGTGTAGTGTGATGGTGTGTGTGTGTTGTGTGTTGTTGCTGATGTGTGTAGTGTAATGGTGTGTGTGTAGTGTGATGGTGTGTGTGTGTGGTGCTGATGTGTGTAGTGTGATGGTGTGTGTGGTTTTGCTGTGTGTAGTCTGATGGCGTGTGTGGTGTTACTGTGTGTAGTGTGATGGTGTGTGTGGTTTTGCTGTGTGTAGTCTGATGGTGTGTGTGGTTTTGCTGTGTGTAGTGTGATGGTGTGTGTGTGGTGCTGATGTGTGTGGTGTTGCTGTGTGTAGTGTGATGTGATGGTGTGTGTGGTTTTGCTGTGTGTAGTGTGATGGTGTGTGTGGTGTTGCTGTGTGTAGTGATGGTGTGTGTGTATTGTTGCTGTGTGTAGTGTGATGGTGTGTGTGGTGCCGATGTGTGTAGTGTGATGGTGTGTGTGTGGTGCTGATTTGTGGTATGATGATGTGTGTGTGGTGCTGATGTGTGTAGTGTGATGGTGTGTGTGTATTGTTGCTGTGTGTAGTGTGATGGTGTGTGTGTGGTGCTGATGTGTGTGGTTTTGCTGTGTGTATTGTGATGGTGTGTGTGTAATAGCTGTGTGTAGTGTGATGGTGTGTGTAGTAACTGTGTGTAATGTGCTGGTGTGTGTGGTGCTGATGTGTGAAGTGTGCTGGTGTGTGTAATTGTTGTGTGTAGTGTGATGGTGTGTGTAATAGTTGTGTGTAGTGTGATGGTGTGTGTGTAATAGTTGTGTGTAGTGTGATGGTGTGTGTGTAATAGTTGTGTGTAGTGTGATGGTGTGTGTGTAATAGCTGTGTGTAGTGTGGTGGTGTGTGTGTAATAGCTGTGTGTAGTGTGATGGTGTGTGTAATAGTTGTGTGTAGTGTGATGGTGTGTGTGTAATAGTTGTGTGTAGTGTGATGGTGTGTGTGTAATAGTTGTGTGTAGTGTGATGGTGTGTGTGTAATAGCTGTGTGTAGTGTGATGGTGTGTGTGTAATAGTTGTGTGTAGTGTGATGGTGTGTGTGTAATAGCTGTGTGTAGTGTGGTGGTGTGTGTGTAATAGCTGTGTGTAGTGTGATGGTGTGTGTAATAGTTGTGTGTAGTGTGATGGTGTGTGTGTAATAGTTGTGTGTAGTGTGATGGTGTGTGTGTAATAGTTGTGTGTAGTGTGATGGTGTGTGTGTAATAGCTGTGTGTAGTGTGATGGTGTGTGTGTAATAGTTGTGTGTAGTGTGATGGTGTGTGTGTAATAGCTGTGTGTAGTGTGGTGGTGTGTGTGTAATAGCTGTGTGTAGTGTGATGGTGTGTGTGTAATAGTTGTGTGTAGTGTGATGGTGTGTGTGTAATAGCTGTGTGTAGTGTGGTGGTGTGTGTGTAATAGCTGTGTGTAGTGTGATGGTGTGTGTGTAATAGCTGTGTGTAGTGTGATGGTGTGTCTGTGGTGTTGATGTGTGAAGTGTGGTTAACAGACTGTGGGTTGTGAATCCTCTTTCTTCCCTGTGATGTTTTCACACGGTTGTATCACAAATCTCAGTGTAGTTCATAAAAATGGTTTCTGGACGTATGTAGTATTTTGTTTGTCAGTTTATAATATTTCTATTCAGGTAAAAACTTCACTGGTTGTGGATGTGAGCTGCCTCTGTAGTTAAATTGGTTTTATTATCCGTGAAGCACTATGTAATGATTGTGGTGCTATTTGAGACACAAGCATCTACTGAGTGACGCAGGCAGATTAAAGGCTTAGGGTTAGGTGTTAGTGACTGGGTGAGTGTGTGAAGTCGTCCACAGGTGTGAGTGTGAGGGTGAGTCAGGGTGAATGGTGTGTTCCTGATTTGTGGCCAGTGATTCTGTGTAGGCTGTGCACCCACTGCGACCCTGATCAGGATGAAGCACTTACAGAAGATGAATGAGTGACTCAGTGAATGAATGAGAACACAGAGAAAAAGACATATGCAACAATTTAAAATTTAAAGCAGCACAGATACTACATTATGTTAAAAATTCCCTTTCTCTACATTGCATTTTCTTCCCCGTCCTCTGTATTATCCTCTGCCAGATGTGTGGAGCTGCTGTGGCACTGGTAAACAGCTGCAGGTTGATAATGGTTGTGTTTCGAGTTTGATCTGTCCCCGGGACCAGGACATCTGGCTTTAATACAGTTTAGTAAGTAAACACTGGGGGATGAAAAATGAACTCTTTGAATCCTGTGTTGGAAGCAGACTCCGGCGAACCGAGCGGGAAACACAAAGGACGAGTTCAAAAAGGGCAACTCTGATTCATAGGCTAATATTACACTGATCAGCCACAACATTAAAACCCACTGATAGGTGAATAACGTTGATAACATCTGGTTACAGTGGCCCCTGTTGAGGGTGGAGAGATACATCTGTTCTTGAGGGTAATTTTAGAAGCATAAAAAATGGTCAGTGCTGTGAAAGTTTGGTCAGAGCGTCTCTAAACCTCAGGTCTTTTGGGTTGCTCCCAGTGTGCAGTGCTTCACTGCTCCACAGTTTAGTGCTAGGGGCTTTAGTCATCTCTGACTGACAACTGAGCATGGGAACATTGTTAATGGAAACTATAAAAGCTAGGCCCACATTTGACTGGACATTAATTTGGCAGAATTGACTCAGTATAAGGGATGTCAAACTTTCTGACATATACTCTATATGCAAATGACATTCGGTCTGATTGGCTGGTCTCTTTCAAAACATGCCATATAACCAGTGTGAATGAGTAAAGGCTAAAGTGCTCCAAAATATAACTTTACAGGTGAAGGAAAACTTTCATTGAAAGCCAGTGTAAACAAATTTTATTTCTAATCATTTCTGAGTATTTCTATTGGTCTATTCCTCATGATATGTTCACACAGTGCAGTCTAAACGTAAACACTACTTACAACCGGTGTGGGGGAGTAAGGTTACTGTTCTGTACACTGTTTCTTTCACTCTCTTTAACTTGTTGATCACTCCATCTGAAAAAAGCCTAGGTATAGCTGTGGATGAGCAATGCAGATTTCTCCTTTACAGCATCTGAAGAATTCAACCGCCTCTCTCTACAGAGGCCTACTGTTCCTAAGTTCAGCTTTGGGACCCCTCTCCTTCGTTCTCTTCACTGGCTTCCCGCAGCTGCCCACGTCAGATTTAAAGCTCTGACACTTGATTGATTGTTATGACTCATTCATTCATTGTCTGTAACCCTCATCCAGTTGAAGGTTGCGATGGGTCCAGAGCCTACCCAGAATCAATTGCCACAAGGAGCACCCAGAGGAAACCCATACAGACACGGGGAGAACACACTAAACTCCTCAAAATCTATGAACTAGAGCAGGGCTCAATCCCAAACCCCAGGAAGCTGGATCTATGTGATAGTGACATAGTCACAGTGTCATAGTAACCAATATATCCAGCATTTAGTAAAGGAAAATCCTAGAACATTACACAATATTTTCATCTTTGCATTTTTCTGAAAGTTAGTAAGTTATAGACAGCCCATAGTGATATACTCGACACTGGTCTAGAAAGCAAAGAACAGATCCGCCCTTCTTTCTTTGTTGACTATTGTCCAAACCTGGACTGTACTAAGAGCCCTTCAAGCTTCAAGTACAGCTTGGCTTGACTCATAATCCTTCAAGATGCACGGAAGTCAAGCATCCACACTTTTTTCTGTCCTGGACCTTAAGTGTTAAAACAAACCTAGAGTCGCTCTCTGCCTTCAAACGCAGACTGAAGACTTTACATGCTATTTTAAGACAAGAGTACTTAAAATAGCATGTACCCTGCATTTATCAAAGGCCTAGGATTTTACTTATGTCTAACTTTATTTGACATATATTATATTGCCAAAAGTATTCACTCACTCATCCTTTTTTCATTCGTTCATTCATTATTTGTAACCGCTTATCCAGTTCAGGGTCGCGGTGGGTCCAGAATCATTGGGCGCAAGGCGGGAATACACCCTGGAGGTGGCACCAGTCCTTCACAGGTCAACACAGACTCACACCTACGGACACTTTTGAGTCGCCAATCCACCTACCAACATGTGTTTTTGGACTGTGGGAGGAAACCGGAGCACCCGCAGAACCCACGCAGACACGGGGAGAACACACCAACTCCTCACAGACAGTCACCCAGAGTGGGGATCGAACCCACAACCTCCAGGTTGTGTGACTGCGACACTACTCAATCATCCAAATAATTGAATTCAGGTGTTCAAATCACTTCCATAGCCACAGGTGAATAAAGCCAAGCAACTAGGCTGCTTCTAAAAACAAGGTGTAAAGCACTCTGCCGCGGGACTCTAGAGCAGTGGAGGCATGTTCTCTGGAGTGAAGTATCGCGCTTCTCCATCTGGTGATCCAAAGGACGAGTCTGGGTTTGGCGGTTGCCAGGAGAATAGTACTTGTCTGACTGCATTGTGCCAAGTGTAAACTTTGGTAGAGGGGTATTATGGTGTGGGGTTGGTTTTCAGGAGTTGGGCTCAGCCCTTTAGTTCCAGTGAAAGGAACTCTTAATGCATACCCAGATATGTTGGACAATTTCATGCTCCCAACTTTGTGGGAACAGTTTGGGGACAATCCCTTCCTATTCTGACATGACTGTGCACCAGTGCACAAAGCAAGTTCCATAAAGATATGGATAAGCGAGTTTGGTGTGGAAGAACTTGACTGGCCCTGCACAGGGTCCTCAACCTGATAGATCACCTTTGGGATGAATTTGGGCAGAGACTGCCAGCCAGGCCTCTTTCAACATCAGTGTCAGACCTCACTAATGTGTTTCTGGAAGAATATTCCCATGAACACATTCCTAAACCTTGGGGAAACTCTTGAAAGAGTTGAAGCTGTTATAGGGATGCGACTCCAGTTCAAATGCTTGTAAAGACAGACAAGCAAACACTTTTCGAAATATCGTGTATATTTGGTATATGAGCTTTGTGTATTTAGGTATCCATATTGAGTTTTGTATTTGGCAGCATCTAAATCGGGGTGTCTTTTGGATTTTAGTCACTACAAACTTGGTCATGATGTTTTCTGAGTAAACAGTAAAACACTTCTGTACGTCAATCTGGATAAGAGCACCTGCTAAATGTAAGTTTAAATGTAAATGTGCCAGAGGAAGACTTATGTGAATATGCATGAATATGCAAGTTTTAGTGACATCACAATAATGATGATTTCAAAACTGATCTATTTCCATGTCGTTGCTGTCAAAAATGTGTCTCCAAAATAATACGCTTATAAGGGAATAAGAAAAACCTTAAATTTCAAGTCAGTGTAAAAAGATTTTATACAAGTTACTTTGGAGCATTTCTATTGGTTCATTCATCATGACATTTTCACACAGTGTGAAGGACAGCTGCTAAAAATCCACAAAAATGGAGATACTAGTTTTTCTGTGGACAGTATATGGGCTGTATGAAGGGAGGAGTGAACGCTGTACTCCATCAAACACTTCATTCACGAGCACAAGGTAAATCCTGGTTTTTAGACTATATGGGCCTTTTAATGGCTGTTTGTAACTTGTGGAGCTGAATCACAGCCACAGTTCCCGGGCTCCCGTGTGGTGCTGCCCTGGCCCCTCACCATCACCTGTGTCTAGTTACTTTGGGATTTGAGTCTGTGTACATAAAGTCCCTGTCTTTTGCTTTGGAGCTTGTTAATTCTTGCGTGTGTTTACCCCATCGCTGAGGCTTGTTTCCAGCTCTCCTCTTTCTAGTGGTTTCTGCTGTGGACCTTGTGTTCTGTCCTCTGTTGTTTTGCGGTCGTGTCCTGTGTGTGGTTCTGAAATGGTTTCATTTATTGGGGAGCGTATGGCATTGCTTTTGTTTTGAATGTTGTTTTTGGTGACAATCATCATGACTGCAAATGTCCAAATAAAAACACTTGACCGTGACATCCATCTGAGGTTGTCACGATACAGGAGTTCAGAGTCTATGACACTGATAACAAACCAAACCAAGGAGAACAATAAAGCACTGCTGCTTGGTTTGGACATACAGCTGTAAAGGTTTGTGGACACCTGTTTGTCCAAAATGAAAGGTGTTCATTCAGGAGTTTGTTTCTCTATTGCTGCCGTAACAGCCCCTACTCCTCTGGGACAGCTGTAGACTAGTTACATACAAGACATTGTGCAGCTCATAGTGGTGAAACTTGCTCCAGTGTCTTGCGGGCCGCAGTTGGGTCCTCACCTCAGGTTACTGTCTATGAGAAGTTTGTTGGAAGCCATGTAGCATAGCACCACCCCGTTAAATCCCCTCCAATATGTGGGGATCTGTTGGACAGTACAATTTTTGTGAGTGACTGGGTGAGTGTGTGAAACTGTCCACAGGTGTGAGTGTGTGAAAATGTTCACAGGTGTGAGTGTGTGAAACTGTTCACAGGTGTGAGTGTGTGAAACTGTTCACAGGTGTGAGTGTGTGAAATTGTCCACAGGTGTAAGTGTGTGAGTGACTGTGTGAGTGTGTGAAACTGTTCACAGGTGTGAGTGTGTGAGTGACTGGGTGAGTGTGTGAAACTGTCCACAGGTGTGAGTGTGTGAGTGACTGGGTGAGTGTGTGAAACTGTCCACAGGTGTGAGTGTGTGAGTGACTGGGTGAGTGTGTGAAACTGTCCACAGGTGTGAGTGTGTGAGTGACTGTGTGAGTGTGTGAAACTGTCCACAGGTGTGAGTGTGTGAGTGACTGGGTGAGTGTCTGAGTATGTGAGTGTCTGGGTGAGTGTGTGAAACTGTCCACAGGTGTGTGTGTGAGTGACTGGGTGAGTGTATGAGTATGTGAGTGTCTGGGTGAGTGTGTGAAACTGTCCACAGGTGTGAGTGTGTGAGTGACTGGGTGAGTGTGTGAAACTGTCCACAGGTGTGAGTGTGTGAGTGACTGGGTGAGTGTGTGAAACTGTCCACAGGTGTGAGTGTGTGAGTGACTGTGTGAGTGTGTGAAACTGTCCACAGGTGTGAGTGTGTGAGTGACTGGGTGAGTGTCTGAGTATGTGAGTGTCTGGGTGAGTGTGTGAAACTGTCCACAGGTGTGTGTGTGAGGGATTGGGTGAGTGTATGAGTATGTGAGTGTCTGGGTGAGTGTGTGAAACTGTCCACAGGTGTGAGTGTGTGAGTGACTGGGTGAGTGTATGAGTATGTGAGTGTCTGGGTGAGTGTGTGAAACTGTCCACAGGTGTGAGTGTGTGAGTGACTGGGTGAGTGTGTGAAACTGTCCACAGGTGTGAGTGTGTGAGTGTCAGGGTGAGTGTGTGAAACTGTCCACAGGTGTGAGTGTGTGAGTGACTGTGTGAGTGTGTGAAATTATTCACATGTGTGTGACTGGATGAGTGTGTGAAATTGTCCACAGGTGTGAGTGACTGGGTGAGTGTGTGAAATTGTGTTCTTGAGCATTGCGTCCAATAATTCTGGGTAGGTACCAAACACACCATGACCCAGAATAGGATGACATGGTTACAGAAGATGAATAAATGAATAATAACACATAATAATTTTTACCTCTGCTTTGCTTTTTTCTCAGATGAGCGACTGCCCTTATTGAGGCGGCAGAGGTACTGCTTCAACATCAGCTCCCTGGAGAAGGAGGGGCTGCTAGGGGCAGAGCTTCGCATTCTCAGGAAGCCATTTCATGAGCCTCAGAAAGCGGCTTTGAGACTGTACACCTGTCCGACAGGTAAACAGAGGGCGGTTCTGCTGCAGTCTCGGCCAATGGAGGACCACAGTTCCCCGAAGTGGGAAGTGTTTGACATCTGGAAGCTGTTTAAGAACTTCAGGAACTCTCCTCAACTCTGCTTCGAGCTGGAGGCTGTGGACAGGGGAAGGCAGCTGGACCTGAGGACGGTCGGCTTGGGTCGGTCAGGACGACAGAACAAGGAGAAGGCCTTTTTTGTGGTGTTCAGCCGCACAAAAAAGCGAGGGCTCTTTTATAATGAGATTAAAGCCCGTTCTGGCCACGATAACAAGACGGTGTATGAGTATCTCTTCACCCAGAGGAGGATGCGGCGAGCTCCCATCACTCGTGTCAAGAAGCCAGTGCCAAAAACATCCAAGCCTCGCTGCAATCGCAAGCAACTGCACGTCAACTTCAAGGAGATGGGCTGGGATGACTGGATCATCGCCCCTCTGGAGTATGAGGCCTACCACTGTGATGGCGTCTGCGATTTTCCCATTCGCTCCCATTTAGAGCCCACCAACCACGCCATCATCCAGACGCTCATGAACTCCATGGATCCTCGCTCGACTCCGCCCACCTGCTGTGTCCCAACCAAGCTGAGCCCCATCAGCATCCTGTACATCGACTCAGCTAATAACGTCGTCTACAAACAGTATGAGGACATGGTGGTGGAGAGCTGTGGCTGCAGGTAGCGAGAAGGTTGGCTGGTGAACATTCACTATACCTATGTCCCAAGGTGTGTCGAGTCCATTTTCTTCAGAAATGAAGGGGATTAAGCAGGAGGTTGGCCTTCATTTGATGCTCTAACAGCTTCTACTCGTCTGGGAAGGCTATAGGAACATTGCTGTGAGGACTGTATGGCAGGTACTGATGTTGGATAAGTAGTTCTGGATCCCAACTCATCTTAAAAGGTGTTTATCTACAGACAAGGCACTCCCACTGCCCCACAGCCTAATCCTGGAGGATAATACACTCCTCTTGTGGACCCTTGGTTTTGGGAATGGTGAACTCTGTTGGTGCAACTCTTCTTTGGAGGTTTTACAAGCTTTGAACAATTTTGCCAGCAGTAGGTACACCATTGGTTACCATTAAAAGAGGTGTCTACCAATGTTTGAACCTGCAGTCAAGTGTATATTTACCAGATCTAAGCCCTTTTCGTTTGTACACTTCATGCTTGGCCACATGGAAGCAACCTTCTGGAACATCATAGACATCCTGCCTTCATTTACAATCTTTAGTCATTCAGGACACCACCAGATGTCTAAAGTTCATCTCAAAAGTCATAGGACAAGTTGAGGACTGGTCTTTCTCTTCAATGATGGCTTAGAATAAGTGACAAATGAGGTACAGACCCAAAACAATGGTTAAAGCGCAGAACAAGGGCAAGGAGACTCCATGCCAAAGATTATTAAAGATTTTTACATGTACTAAATCTCAGTATCATGACCCTGAACAATGGCTCTTCTATTTCTCTATCCAGTTCAATCCAAAGATGTCTTGGTCTCATGTTTAAAAAGCTCAAGTCCAGATCTGAGGTTCTACTGTGTACTGGAATCCAAAAACTAGGAGGACTGTTGGTCTTCATCTTCTCTGAGGACACTGTTGACCATTTATGACATTTTATAACGGTGTACAGTGCTGTATTTGCAGAATTATATTCCAGAGTTAATATTAAGATTTTTGACGCATTTACTATGAATATTACGTCTCTAAGACTCTAAAACACCATTGCAACATGTTCCAGTGTGAAACATGGCTAAAAATGTTCATAACAGTGGATTAAACGTCTCATTGCACACCAACTGGCCATGACATTGACATCTCCTCGTTTCTACCCCTCTACTGCACTTTTGCAGTTGTCCCCCTGTTGCTCTGCATACTTTGTAAGCCCCCTTCCCCCCGTTCTTCAGCGCTCAGGACCCCCACAGAGCAGGTGTGATGTGGTGGTGGATCATTCTCTGCGCTGCAGTGACACTGACGTGGTGGTGGTGTGTTAGTGTGTGTTGTGGTGCAAGTGGATCAGACACAGCAGTGCTGCTGGAGTTTTTAAACCCTGTGTACACTCACTGTCCACTCTGTGAGACACTCCTCCCTCGTTGGTCCACCTTGTAGATGTAAAGTCAGAGACAGTAGCTCATCTGTCGCTGCACAGTGTGTGTCACTCATCCTCTAGTCCTTCATCAGTGACACAGGACGCTGTCGGCTGGATGTCTTTGGTCGGTGGACTGTTCTCAGTCCAGACACTGAGTGCTTTAAAAACTCCAGCAGCACTGCTGTGTCTGATCTACTCGCACCAGCACAACACACACTAACACACCACCACCATGTCAGTGTCACTGCAGCGCAGAGAATGATCCACCAAAGAACAGGTTGAAAAGGAAATAACACAGTATGCAGAGCCACAGGTGGACCACAGTTCTACAGAAACTGTAGAATTACACAGTGCTCTTGTGTGGTCAGTGGAGCTGAGAGAACGGGGTGTAAGGCTAATGGGTGTTAATCATGTTCATAAGGTGGTATATAACCTAAATATAGGAATGTATAAGCTGTGTTTATGGTCATAAATGTAATGCCATCTTCTGAATGTGTTTCTAGAGGATTATAAGCTTGGTGTTTACCGGAAAATCTCAAAGTGCTGTGAATAAGGCCATATTAAAGTGATTTTAAAGGGGCACTTGGGGTGAATATGATAAATGTAACCATAGAAGAGTTTGTTGCAGCAATGGAGCTAGTCTCAAGAGTGAAGTTTTCCTGTTTAAAAGCCTGGACACTTCCCTTCTGATGATGTATCTTGGAAAATTACAAGCACGGGTTATATGGTAATTCCTCTTTGAAATGTGGATGTTTATGACATTGTCAATGGTGAGAAACAGGGTCGAGAGCGGTACAAAAACACACATCCCTTCAGCTGTATAATTCTCTACATGATTTATTGTGTTTGTGCTGTAGCTGCTGGGTTTAACATTAGAGTGTTTTACTAGAAAAGAAATGTTGCTGAGTCCTAGACGATCATAATCAGAATCAGATGATACTCAGTCATATCTATCCCAGATAGCAGATGCATTTGAGCCAAATCTGTCTCATTTTTGGAACTTACAGCTCAGTTACCGCACTGGCGAGTATTGATTTGGCCCCGATTTGTTCCACAACACACCTGATATCTGGCCTATTTAAGGTGGAGTCAGGGCAGCCAGACTCACCCTGAGACAACACCAAGGCCAAGTGTGAATGCCTTTCTGATGAGCACAGTGATTTTGACTGTACATGCATGTCTTCAAACATTTTCTATGGTCATAAACTCTCCTAAGGCGCATCTAGGAAACCCTTATTGCCGATCATATATACATTCATTTCATTATGACAAAGTTAAACAGTGCTATATTCCCCTAATTTCAGCGTTTTCAAATATATGAGCCTCAAAATCACACCCTTCTTTATAAAGGACAACATAAAAGATCCCATTAACACTTAAAGAGCTTCTTTAAGGGTCCATATTTCGAGATGTCTGGTCATTTCCTGAATTTGAAGTGCAAGGCGGTCCCAGTCTATTGGACACAGGAAAAACTTGTGCACTGAAAATATCAGTGTATTTTTGTAAGTTAACCAGTGAGTTTAGGAAATCTCAAGTAAAAACACTCATAAAGACTTATAAAGCACCTGAACTATTGGAGATGTGAGCCATCATTCATCCTCAGCCCTTATGTTATATCTTTATGATCCAATCCCAGCAGTGATTTTGAGGGACTGCATTTGTGTGCTACAGAAATGGGATATTATTATATTGCTGTTTTAATCTTCATTCTTCTGAAGGAGCCATTTCCACAAAGACCCATGTGTGAAAAAGAGATAGGTGCACTGGTGTGAGTGGATCAGACACAGCAGTGCTCCTGGAGTTTTTAAACCCCTCAGTGTCTGGACTGAGAATAATCTGACAGCATTGTGTGTCACGACCGACACACACTGTGCAGCGACAGATGAGCTACCGTCTCTGACTTTACATCTACAAGGTGGACCAACGAGGGAGGAGTGTCTCACAGAGTGGACAGTGAGTGGACACAGGGTTTAAAAACTCCAGCAGCACTGCTGTGTCTGATCCACTCTACACCAGCACAACACACACAAACACAGCACCACCACGTCAATGTCACTGCAGCGCTGAGAATGATCCACCACCACATCACACCTGCTCTGTGGGGGTCCTGGAGCTGCACAGTGTGTGTTGGTTGTCCTCTAGCCCTTCATCATCATTCTGTTCAGTTTCACTGCTCCACAGAATTATTCTGTGGGGCTTTACCCTTCAACTCCACTCCTGGGAATGAGCATGATGACCTCACTCACTATAAGGGGGGTCTATAAACGTTTGTATGTGGACATTCTTTAAACTTTGAAAAGGTTCTGTAGTTTCTCATTTACAGAAAAAAGAGGTTCTCCTAAGAATGCATCAAATGGTTCTAGGTGGTGAGAAAATTTCTAGGACTTTTTGCTTCTGTTATTTTTTGTTTATTTTAATTGTGTATCTCATATCACCTTTAACAAAGTTCCTCTGAAGTTATGTGCCTTAAGAACCACATCCTCTCACTGTGTCAAGACGCCTATTTTCATTAATAAAACATATATATTCAGTGAAACAAAACGTCTGGTGTTTGCTTATTGCTTTATTGCTGTGTTAATACAGTGGTGTCTAGAAGTCAGAGATCACACTTCGTTTCACTCAGTTTCACTCAGAACAGCAGTTACATACAAACTGAACAAAATGACATTTTGAATTTTCTCATTTATTTATTCAGTTTCTTTTTTTTTGGTTTGAAATGTCGACATGAAACTAAGTCACCTAGAGATATCATTTGTGTAACACTCATTCTCATGTTTTATATCTGGATGTAGGTGATTTATTTTCATGCAGCACAACAACACATCAATTCAGAGTGTTATATTATTCGTTGCAGGTGTATTTTGTTTCCTTTTTTTGTACTAACTTCTACTGGGTTAAAGTGAATGTGTACGGAATTTGTGAATCTAAGCCCATCAACACACACACGGAGTGGAGTGTGTGAGTGAGAAGCGACTGTAGTTTGTTGGTGGCTGAAGTGTAAATTGTCTGTAAGTTTTTATTCACTGTTTGAATTTTCACAGAAACCCATTTGTAACGAGGTGAATAGATTTGTAGCACTTTCGCTCTGTGTTTACTTTCATGGAAAGTTAGCACTGTCCCGAATTTCCAGTCAGTTCCACCTTATTAATGTAACTGTAACAGGAAAAATATACACACATATAGAACAGGAATAGAGCAACATCCTCATCTCTTTCATGCTTTTAAATGTTTTTCAATGTTTGGAGTCTCTACATCCTCTACACTGTTTCTCGACTGTGGCTGAGAGAGAGAGAGAGAGAGAGAGAGAGCTAGCTCCTGAACTGTGTAGACCGAGCCAGGGCTGTGTATATAGACACTGGACATTTTTCCAGAGCACAAACAGAGCAGCAAATGTTGAGGAAACATCCTCTGAATTAAAAACAAAATGTGTATTGGATTAAAATCATGAACAGCTCTAATGCATTTATGAGGCCTCAGTTTCTCTCGCTGCTCTCAGAAGAGAAACTGCACTGTGAAAGTTGTTAGACACTGAATGCACGTCAGTTCCTGCTCCATGGCTGGGTAATAGTGACTTATTTTTGCTGTAGATGGACTCTAAATTCAGGAAAGAGCTAACTGCATTAAAGTAAGCACATTCCCAAAGTGCTACAAAAGTAAATAACTTGAACAAGTGAGTTTCTGTGTTAATTCAACAACCTACAAACAACAGCCGTTTATCTCCTCAAACACACCTGCTGAGCTTCTGAACATAAACAAACCAGAGAATGGCAGTTTCCCAGAATTGAAAAATTGCCACGCACCCTGTTGAACCTGAACCCAGAGGGCGGGCTGTTCCACCAGTTTGGATTTGCCACTCTCCAGGGGTCTCCCTCCTTTTCAGTTTTTCGAGTTTTGGGGTCTGAGGGGCTGTGTCTGTGCTAGCGCATGACACCAGTGGTACCCCATGATATTTATTTGTGTGTAAAATGAATACAATGCAGTTCTGACTTGTTCTGAGGGGTTTTGAATAAAGGAAGGGTCGTCTCTGTCTTTTTCACAGAGCTGATACTTTTCCAGGTATCTCAGGGCCTAATGTGATTATGTGACACACAGATTATGTGGACATTTCCCAGCACCATGTGTACGTGTGTGTGTGTGTGTGAGATAATAACTAAGAGGTGTGTTACAGATTGGGAGAGAGAGGGAGCGCAGGAACAGGGCTTCTTTTACAGGGTCAGGTTTCTCTGGTCACTGTACTCAGTCCTGGACGGGGTGGGGGGAGTTTGTCGAGAGCAGGATCGAGGGGGTCTCACTGAAAGGTGTTGTGTTTCCAAAGATAAGCAGAACCACATGCGAGCTCTCGGGCTGGAGCTGCTTTTTATGGGGGACCCCTAATTGAATACAACCTTAATTGCGCGCCCCATTACCCCGCGTCCATTTCACAATCATATTTCGGGAGAACTGACAACAAACGTTCGCCTGTATTCATTCTCCAGCCAAAGGACACCCACTAATCCACTAACTTTATAGACTTCTCCTCACTTCTCTGTGGCTTGTCCTCATACCAGACCCCTCTCTCTCTTTTTCTCTCTGCTTCTCTGTTCTGCCTTTCATTCTTTTTCTCTCCAATTTTTCCTCCTTTCTCTTCTCTCTCTTATTCCTTACCTCTTTCCTACAGATATTCATCATTTCTCAGATCTTCTCCTCTATCTCTCATCGACTCTTCATCCATTTTTATTCACTAATCTTTATTTTCTGTCTTTGTGTGATTTATATTTTCTTTTTCTATTTCCATTTTAATCTCTCTCTCTTTCCCTCTCTCTCTCTCTTTCTCTCTGTCTCTCTTGCCCTGTCTCTCCCCCCACCCCTCTCTCTCTCTCTCTCTCTTGCTCTCTCTCTCTCCCCAGAGACTCAGACTTGAACATGCCTTTTATAAACTCACTGATAATCAGGACTCTTTCTTTGATGTGTAGGGTTATGGGGGCTATGTCTGAGTCTGATGAACAGGACAGTGTTATGTTGAACATTTAAGACACAGGCTGTTCTTTGGCATGGCTTTGTTTACTATTAATTTTTTTTATATTTCTTTATCAGTTAATGTTTTGTAATAAAGGGGTTTGAAATTCAAAAGTCAAAGTCTCTCTCTCTCTCTCTCTCTCTCTCTCTCTCTCTCTCGCTCTCTGTGTTTGTGTGTGTGTGTGTGTGTGTGTGTGTGTGTATTATCAGATCTGGCGAGGTCAGCTCTCACAATGTAACACTGTGTAAATGTACTCTTATATTTCCGTGACAGATGTCTGAGGAATTTCATCGTGTATCGTTCCCATACTTCAAAAAAAATGTTGTTCAACATAAAAAAGAGGCAGAAAGAGAGAGAGAGAGAGAGAGAGAGAGAGAGAGAGAGAGAGAGAGATGTATGAATATGAACAAAAATACAAACAAACTACACATTGCAAGGGACAAAACAGGCTGTTCTGTTGTGTTTTGATATTTCAGTACAGTTTACAAAATACAAATTATAATTACACCTGCAGTGTTTTACTCAGATTCAGAGCCATTTATGTGCACTCTCTACTCAACACTCTGGCCTGCACTCTACAGACATCTGAAATCACACACAAATGTATCGCACCAGTTAACGTAGCCATTACTACGACCAACAGCATCACACAGGTCCAGTGTGTGACCCCAGGTTTCAGTCAGCGCTCTTTTGTTTTTAAAGCAACATTAGGGAGTATTCATTCAGGGTCACGGTGAATGACCAGAATCACTGGGCCCAAGGCGGGAACACACCCTGGAGGGGGCGCCAGTCATTCACAGGGACACACACACACACACACACACACACACACACACACACATACACACATACACACACACATACACACACTACATTCACTCACACACTCACACCTACGTGAGCTACGTGAACACACCACACTCCTCACGGACAGTCACCCAGAGGAAACCCACGCGGACACAGGCAGAACACACCACACTCCTCACAGACAGTTACCTGGAGGAAACCCACACAGACACAGGGAGAACACACCACACTCCTCACAGACAGTCACCCAGAGGAAACCCACGCAGACACAGGGAGAACACAACACACTCCTCACAGACAGTCACCCGGAGGAAACCAACGCGGACACAGCGAGAACACACCACACTCCTCACAGACAGTCACCCAGAGGAAACCCACGCAGACACAGGGAGAACACAACACACTCCTCACAGACAGTCACCCAGAGGAAACCCACGCAGACACAGGGAGAACACAACACACTCCTCACAGACAGTCACCTGGAGGAAACCCACGAGGACACAGCGAGAACACACCACACTCCTCACAGACAGTCACCCGGAGCGGGACTCGAACCCACAACCTCCAGAGCTGTGACAGAGACACGACCTGCTGCTCCACTGTGGCACCTGTGTTGCATTGTATAAATTCTTAAAAAAAAAAATTTAGAGATACTTTTCCACTGCTTTTAAATCTTTGTCCTTTCTGGTTCTTTTGATTCACTTACTCGCCCACTCATTCATTCACCTTTAGAAACCAGTCTGTGTCATTGTTACAGACTGACGAGAGCCCCCAGTTAGAGCAAGAACATCCTGCTCAGATAAACATTACCATGAAAAACTGTGTAGTGTACCTTTAAAGGTACAGCAGTGGTGTTAAATTCCAGTTGTGTTCCCTAAAGCTTCATTACACTCTCTTCTCCAGAAGCAGAGGGGGGTCTCTGTAATCTTTCATTATACAACTGTGGAGAATAAAAGAACACAATAAAAGTCCTGGAGATTAAACGGAGCAAATGAAATCAACACAACTCTAAAATCTACAGTTATTATACAATAATGTACAATTGTGTTCCCTAATTAAAGGTACGGTTTATGTTCCCTTGAGGGTACCACCACAGAGACAGCTTTTCTAACACTGTATGAAGTGGAGGTGATGAAAAGGGAAGCGATAAATATAGTGTCCTGACTTTATGAGGACGTGGACTAACAGAGGGACGGCGGCCATAGTCCCTGCACAAACCCTGGCCTATAAAACATCATTTCAGTGAGATCACCAAATGCCCCGGCTCCTGACCTCCCGCTGGGCTACAGGGCAGAACTCATCTCTTACTCACTCCTCTCCCAGAGCTCTTTACTGGCCCGGAGTGGACGGATATTTACGGAGAACGTGTTCTGGACAGAGACCTGCTGAGGCCACTCACACACATCGTAAACCAACCGAGCCAAGTAAGGAGAACCGGGCCGAGGGAGGGGTTCCCACCACAATAAAGACGCCCTGCAGCTGAAGAGGAATACGCAACCATTGCTACAGCTGCTGGAAACACGCCCCCCTTCCTTCTCCCACTGTTCTGGGAAGGCTTGGAACACTGCTGTAATGATTCGATGGCCTTCTGCCACATAAACCTTAGGGAGGTCAGGTACTAGTGTCAGATCACAAGCACCATTCCAGCGCATCCCAAAGGAACTGAATAAAGCTCCATTCCTCCAGAGAACACAGTTCCACTGTTCCTTAGAGCCAGTACTGAGGGGTTTGTGCCTCGCCTTTGAGCACGGTGGCCTTAGACTCGGGCAGCTGCTCCAGAGCGTCCCATTTTCTGGATCAGTGCTCTTCTGTGGTGATTATAGATGTCCAGAGCGATACGGAGGCTCCATCCAGACACACGGTCCCTCTGTTGCCCTCTGACCCTGTGTCTCCACCACTGCCCCGTCAGTGCAAGCCCATTCCTCTCATTGTTCTGTTCTTCTCTTAGTTCCTCACTGTGGTGGTTTGAGCTTTGAATCCTCTCTGTGGTTGTTTTCAGTCTTGGATCCTCTCTGATTCTTATGAGGTTTGGTTTATCTCTGAATCTTTTGAGTCTTGGTTCATTTCTGTTGCCGTTTTCAGTCTTGGACCCTCTCTGATTCTTATGAGTCTTGGTTTATCTCTGAATCTTTTGAGTCTTGGTTCATTTCTGTTGTTGTTTTCAGTCTTGGATCCTCTCTGATTCTTATGACTCTTGGTTTATCTCTGAATCTTTTGAGTCTTGGTTCATTTCTGTTGCCGTTTTCAGTCTTGGACCCTCTCTGATTCTTATGAGTCTTGGTTTATCTCTGAATCTTTTGAGTCTTGGTTCATTTCTGTTGTTGTTTTCAGTCTTGGATCCTCTCTGATTCTTATGAGGCTTGGTTTATCTCTGAATCTTTTGAGTCTTGGTTCATTTCTGTTGCCGTTTTTAGTCTTGGACCCTCTCTGATTCTTATGAGTCTTGGTTTATCTCTGAATCTTTTGAGTCTTGGTTCATTTCTGTTGTTGTTTTCAGTCTTGGATCCTCTCTGATTCTTATGACTCTTGGTTTATCTCTGAATCTTTTGAGTCTTGGTTAATTTCTGTTGCTGTTTTTAGTCTTGGACCCTCTCTGATTCTTTGAGTCATGGTTTATCTCTGGATCTTTTGAGTCTTGATTCAATTCGGTTGCTCTTTTGAGTCTTGGATCCTCTCTGATTCTTTTGAGTCTTGGTTTATCTCTAGATCTTTCGAGCCTTGGATCTTCTCTGGCTCTTTACAGTCTTGATTCCTCTCTCGTTCTTTGAGTCTTGGTTGTTCTCTGGCTTCATCTCAGTTGTTAATTTTGAGTCTTGGTTCTTCTCTGTGGTGCTTTGGAGGTTTGGTTCCTATCTTGTTCTTTTGGAAATTTGGTTTCTCTTTGACTCTTTCGAGTCTTAGTTCCTCTTGGGGATTCTTTAGAGTCTAGGTTCCTTTTTGTGACTTTAGTCTTGGTTCATTTCTGTGGTTCTTTTGAGTCTTGGTTCCTTTCTGTTTTGTTTTTATTTGTTTATTTTGTGCTGGAGGTGTCAGTGCTCCTCACGTGTGCTGTACAAAGATAGCTGAATACATTTGGAAGTTCTGTGCTGAAATTTAATTGAACACTTTCAGTAAGAGTCTAACCACTGCACTTCATCACCACCATCATTTCTCTCTCTCTCTCTCTCTCTCTCTCTCTCTCTGTCTGTTTTTAACTCATCCCCTGCAATGAGTGTTGGATTCTGTGCTGTGTTCCTCGAAGGCCGGACTCTCTGGGTTCTGTAGCTCTAGCAATCTGCCTCTGGGAAATCAAGCAAAAGCCAAATGGAGGTATAAAATAAACAGTTTATTTCCTTTATTCCTTTATTTCTTCATTCCTTTATTTCTTCATTCCTTTATTTCTTCATTTCTTTATTTCTTCATTCCTTTATTTCTTCATTTCTTTATTCCTTCATTCCTTCTTGTCTCGTGTCTATGGACGTGAGCCGACACTTGAGGCAGATAATTTTTCCGACTCCGTTTTATTTGCTCTCACAGCGTGGTCTTGTGGCTTGTAACTGAGCTCCAGACGATTAACGGAGATGTTTCAGACTCTCGCAATAAATCCACGTCTCACATCTGGACAGCGATGGAACTGTGTGCTCAAACAGACTGCCAAATCTCCCTCTGCGTCTCTCTCTCTCTCTCTCTCTCTCTCTCTCTCTCTCTCTCTCTCTGCCCCTCTCTCTCCCTTTCTCTCTTTCTTTCTCTCTCTCTCTCTCACTCCCTCTGCCCCTCTCTCTCCCTTTCTCTCTCCCTCTACCTCTCGCTCTCTGCCTCTCTCTCTCTCCCTCCACCCCTCCCCTCTGCTTCTTCCTCTCTCTTTCTGCCTCTCTTCTTTTCTCTCTCCCTCTACCTCTCGCTCTCTGTCTCTCTCCCTCCCTGTACCTCTCGCTCTCTGCCTCTCTCTCCCTCTCTCTCTCTGCCTCTCTCTCTCTCTGCCTCTCTCTCTCTCTCTCTCTCTCTCTCTCTCTCTCTGCCTCTCTCTCTCTGCCTCTCTCTCTCTCTCTCTCACTCTCTCTTTCTCTCTCACTCTCTCTCTCTCTCTCTCTCTCTCTCTCTCTCTTTCTCTCTCTCTCTCTCTGTCTGACAATGAAAAAGACTACTCTGAATGATTGTTTAATTTCTCTGATTCCGAGGATGTTTTAAATTTGGGATGAAGTAGTTGAGTTTGTATAAATATCACACAAGGTGAAGAAGAAGTGTGTGTAAATGTCCGCTCTCACAGTGAGCACAGGGAGTTGAGGTTTTAAAGCAGAGCAGGACAGAGGCTCCTGAAGGTCCAGAAACTCAGGACTTATTTGATCCTTAAACTGCAATGGTGTTTTTGGGCCTCGTCTTCAGATGCATCCAGGCTCTTTATTTCAAATTTATTGACAGAGGGAATCGGCCTAATTCTTCCCTGTAAACGTTGGTTAGTGTTTGTCTCTCACTCGGTCTCTTAGCAAAAATAACAATAACAACATCACCATAGACAACAGTGGTAACAATAACTCTCTCTCTCCCTCTTCTTCTCTCTCTCTCTCTCTCCCTCTTCTTCTACTCTCTCTCTCTCTCACTCTCTCCCCCCGCCTCTCTCTCTCTCTCTCTCTCTCTCTCTCTCTCTCTCTCCCCACTCCCCCCCCCACTCTCTCTTGTCTCTCTTTCTCTCTGTCTCTGTCCCTTCCTCTCTTTCTCTCTCTCTCTTTCCCTCTCTCAGGAGGAGATTTCTCTGTCCCTCCCTCTCTCTCTCTCTACCTCTCTCTCTCTCTCTCTCTACCTCTCTCTCTCTCTCTCTTTCTACCTCTCTCTCTCTCTCTCTCTCTCTCTCATGTGGTGGACACCTGCAGAAATACACAGTTGGTTGAAGCGAAACACTGAACTGTTGCTGAATGTCCTCTGTCGACTCGTGCAGGACGTTTATTTGCTCGTTTGTATTTATATACATGTGTTTTTATGATGTTTATATGCTCTCTCTGCTCTCGCTGCCTGAGTGGTCCATCGAGGAGGCAGAGTTTACCCCAGAGCTTGGAGCTCGCTGAAAGATGGGCTCTAAGGCTCTGAGCTGATGTGTGGAGCACTGTGAGCTTCACGTCTTGACTGTTTCAGAGTGAAAGCTGCACTGTGCGTGAGACTGAGTCAGGACTCATTCAGCCTCTTCATCCTGAGCAGGGCCACTGTGGCTCTGGAGCATTAACGGCTTAATAGCTGTGTGTGTGTGTGTGTGTGTGTGTGTGTGTGTGTGTGTGTGTGTGTGTGTATCAGTAATATATCACATTGTGGGGCTGTAAAGCCTGAAATAGCAAGACTTCAAAAGTCAGGTGTGTGGAGTGGGTGTTTTTCAAATTACATCATACATCTTTGGGCATTAACATCACACACAGGTCTGAAAGAAGACATACACACACACAAACAACAAGATATTTATGCACTTTTTTCATACCGTCTCAAAATATTAACACAGTATATTGTATTACCGTGGGGTTGGTGTACTCTGTTGGGCTGTGTGAACCTCATGAGTGAAGGGTTTTTGGCACTGTGCAGTTCAGCGCAGTCGACTGCACCCCGACACTAAAAACACGTTTCTGAGAGAGCAACTGCTGCTGAAGGAACAGAAAAGTTTGAAAATAAGAAACTACACTGTTTAGAAGCACAGCTGGTGCTAACAGGTTCTTTTGGTTTAGCATATCACCACAGCAAACAATTTTCCAGTGAACTGAGGCTCAAACCACACACACTTAGAGATAAAGCCTCATAGCTGTGAGCACAAAATCAATTGAAGGGTCTTCTGAGGGTTTTGTCTGTTTTCAGCTTCATTCCTCTCTCTTTTAACCCAAACTTAACCGAAATCACCCTGCGGTGGGCTATCGGGCCTGTGCCCACCCGTGTTCAGAGTGTGACATCAACAGTCAATGAGCTCCCACTGCAACCTCTTAAATTACCATAAATTAACTCTGGCCTTGTACTTAAAGACACAGAACAGAAATCTGACATAGCACACACATCATAAATACTGCCCTCATTTTTAGATACCATACACATTTTTAAATACAGAGGTATACGGTACACACACACACACACACACACACACGCACACACAGAGAAACAAAATAAAACAGGTGTAAAAGAAGACAAAGACACACACACCCATACAGCCCTCAAAGAAAATACAGAGACACTGCTGTAAAACAAGACACGCAATCACACCTTTAAAAGAAGACACACACGCACACACACACACTCACACACATACACACACACACTCACACATACATAAATACACAATAAAACAGGTCTAAAGAAGACAAAGATTCAGCTGTAAAACAAGACACACAATCACACACCTATTCAAGAAGACACACACACAGACACAGCTCTAAGAAAGCCCCAGCTTGATGGTGTGAGAGGGTCTGAGCGTCATTGTCTTCAGTGACTTTAGAGAGGTGTGACGGAGCTCCATCTTTGGGACGAGTTGGAGTGGGGTTTCTGATCCAGAACTAATCCCCAACATCGGCACTTCTTCCTCACTGCCATCAGACCCTCACAGTCCTCACAGCAATGTTCAGCCTCTAGTGTAGAGGGTCCAAGAGGAGCAGAAAGTGTACTTGCAGGAAGAGGAGCCCGGTCCTGGTTAGGCCCCTTCAGGAGAACTGTTATCTGAGCAGGTGTCCGGAGACTCGGCGTCTTAAAACACACAGGTACAGTGTGTTTTGTTAGAAACGTCCTTTTTTATTGCACTTGGCCCAAGTATGAAACTTAGGCCTGGTGTGTAAACACAGTTACGCACTTAAAACAATGCCGGCCTGTTAGTGGCTGACGAACTGCCCCAAACCCCATGTACACAATGATGTAATTTCCTGTGTTAAAATGTGCATACGCACTCTGCAGACCGTAGTTCAACAGAAGAGGTGCCTTACGTTATAAAAACCCACATTTAAACTGTAGCCAGCATAAAGGCCGGTAATTTAGGTCACGTGTTTCATGTTTTAAAATCAACAGTCTGATCTGGCTGCAGCATTTATTCACAGCACAGTGTAAATGGGGAAAGACAGGTAGCAGAGACAAGCAGCAAAGTCAAGTGGACACTATGTCCCCTCTAAGCTTTCCACTCCTACATTTCCAACTCATAGAGACTCTTCTGTCTTTTCAGAAGACACTGCGTCCTACTCTTCTCCAAAACGTCTAGGATTTATTAGGTGAAGAAATACGTTTCAAAGTGTTTATTGTGTAAAGCATAACTAACTGAAAACATTTCCCTGCTCTCTTCTCTCTTTATTGTAGCTGTTGTGTTTTATTAAAATTGATGACTGTCTGTTAAATTAACAAAATAATGACCTAAAAATTAGGTATTGACCTAAATTAGTGTGGTGTGTTCTCCCTGTGTCTACGTGGGTTTCCTCCAGGTGACTGTCTGTGAGGAGTGTGGTGTGTTCTCCCTGTGTCTACGTGGGTTTCCTCCAGGTGACTGTCTGTGTGGACTGTGGTGTGTTCTCCCTGTGTCTGTGTGGAATTCAGTGTGATGCTAATATCAGGGTTTAAGAGGAAAATGTGGACAAAATTAAAGTCGAGCACCAGGGTCAAGTGAACTCTGTGTCTCCTCTGAGCTTTCCACTCGTTCGCTGAAGAGGACACACAGAGATCCCTCTGTTCCTGAAAGACTGAGTCAGCGGAGGAGGATCGTAATGACGTCCGTCCCCAGGTTCGATCTGGTTCCAGACTCTCGTCATTATTCAGCTCTTCGTGCTCAGGTGTTGAAGAAAAATATTTGCAGGAACGTTCAGGGTATCAATGGCAAGGAACTTCCACAAACCGCTCCTTTATATTTAACCCACGTCACTCCTCGGCTACCTCCCCCCCACCCCACCCCCTAAACCCCTGGTCTAGGTTCAAATACCTGTAATCAGAGTGCCCCCATAAGCACTGGCTTTTCCCACAGAGAACCTTCTAGCTCTTAAACAAACATGTCCTTAACCCCTCTTGTTATGATTGGCCATCACACCCAGGGGTTTAAAGTGCTCTGTGCACGCACACTTTCTACACCTCTACACACACCTGAACTCTGCACACACCAGAGGAGGGAGTATTAATATCATATCACCATAATATCACCAGAAAAGGACAAGGGTGAAAACCACAACAGACCTTTTAACCCTCAGACAGCACTGCATTACAAACAGCTTTAGTTATGAGTGTTTAAAATACACTGCCCAAGCACAACTTGTCACTGCATCTACGTATCGTCGCTCTTTGATTAAAAACATGTATCTCCAAAACTCTAAGTTTTCAGGAACAGGAAAAGACTATTTCTCTGAGGGTCACAGTAAAAATAAACCACAGATAACACCATTTACACCCAGTACAGCTCAGAAACGTAAAGATATCTTTATTGGGACCATGTCCAAACGGTTTGTAAAATAGACTTTTGTGTTCTGTGAACAGCAAACTCTGAAAAACGCGGATTTGTTTTAGTGGATTCCAGAGAGTCACATCCACCTCCGTGTGACCACAGCCCCGCAGCGTATTCTCCTCCAACACTGGCCCCCCGCTGTGAATCAGGGTTTCAGCAAAAGCAGAGTGTATCATCACTGAACTACATCCACATCAGCGTATTTAACCCTTACTGTCAGTGATTATAGTCGCCGCTCTAAGATTTCACGTGAGTAAACGTGAGATCAGTCGTTAACCTCAGCTCGGACACCCAGACAGCGCCGGGAGAACGGGGGAGGGGGGGGGGATTCGTGGTTTTGACGGACAGCTCTAGCAGCCAATGAGATCATTGTTAAAGAAACTGTGATCTTTCAGCTTTTCATTGTTCAGTTATTAATGCCGAACAGATATTAATGCCGACAATAACACGTGGAAACCGCTAACAATGGAGATATGTGTTTTTAATCGGATGGGACAGAAGATGAATGAATGGATATTATTGGTAGTGGATGTACTGGACATGTTCTACAACCTTAATGTTTATATATAACATGGACCTCTCTTTATAAAAGTGAGTCGCTGTCCATAATAAATATTAAACAACTGACACATAAACAAGGACCAGTCTGATTCTCTGGGTTTATCAGGGGCCTCAGGTTCCTCAACTGTATCAGAAACAGGTGGAGAACCCGAGGCCCCTGATAAACGAGTGAAGACTGAGGCTGTTTTTATCTCCTTCATCTGAACTGCGTTCCCCTGAGGAACTGATCACGGAAACCAGGAAAGAAACGCACTGTTGTTCAGCCACTAAACCGACCTCAACCATTCCTCCATCTGGCACTGTGGCTTAGTGTACACACACACTGCTACATGATCCCGCTGACATTCTCGCCCATTACTCGTCATTAAGAAAACAACGCTTTCTCTGCAAGGTGCTACACAAACACATCGGCCCTGAAACGTGAAAACATCAGCGCTCTCCAGAGAAATCTCCTCCCGAGAGAGAGAGAGAGAGAGAGAGAGAGAGAGAGGGAGGGAGGGAGGGACAGAGAAAGAGAGAGAGGGAGGGACAGAGAAAGAGAGAGAGGGAGGGAGGGACAGAGAGAGAGAGAGAGAGACAGAAAGAGAGACAGAGAGAGGGAGGGAGGGACAGAGAGAGAGAGAGACAGAAAGAGAAACAGAGAGGGGGGACAGAGAGAGACAGAGAGGGGGGACAGAGAGAGAAAGAGAGTCAGAGGGAGAGAGAGAGAAAGAGAGACAGAGGGAGAGAGAGAGAGAGAGAGAGAGAGAGAGAGAGGGAGAGAGGGGGGAGAGAGACAGAGAGAGGGAGAGGGGGAGAGAAAGACAGAGGGGGAAAGAGAGAGAGATGGGGAGAGAGAGAGGGCAAGAGGGAGAGGGAGAGAGAGAGAGAGAGGGGGGGGGACAGAGAAAGAGAGAGGGATGAGTTATTTGACCTGTACACACATCTTTAACGGTTATAGAAAAGCTTTGAAAAATGAAATGGGCCTAAGGTCACTACACCCATTGCCAGGGGCAAAAGGGTTATAAACCCAACCCCAGCGTTGGGCACTAGGGCTCTATTCAACCTATTTACACCAACCAAAAGCTCCTTGTAGCTACACTCTATTAAGCACTTTGTAGTTCTACAGTTACAGAGTGTAGTCCACCTGTTGCTCTGCATACATTCTTATACCCCTTTCCCTCTGTTCATGAACTCACAGGACAGAGCAGGTGTGATGTGGTGGTGGATCATTCTCAGCGCTGCAGTAACACTGACGTGGTGGTGGTGTGTTAGTGTGTGTTGTGCTGGTGTAGAGTGGATCAGACACAGCAGTGCTGCTGGAGTTTTTAAACCCCTCAGTGTCTGTACTGTGAACAGTCCACCGACCAAAAACATCCAACTGACAGCGTCCTGTGTCACTGATGAAGGACTAGAGGACGACCGACACACACTGTGTAGCGACAGATGAGCTACTGTCTCTGACTTTACATCTACAAGGTGGACCAACGAGTGAGGAGTGTCTCACAGAGTGGACAGTGAGTGGACACAAGGTTTAAAATCTCCAAAATCCAGAAGCTGAGTTTGATGGGAAAGCTATTACTCTTCTTTGCAGCTAAAGTTTTTATAAACTTCCAGTGTTTGGGATTTCTCTGCATGGACACGTCCAGTGGAGAATCACACATCCATGATGAACTTCCTGTCCATCATTCATCCATTCATCTCTTCCTCCAGCAGCAAGGGCTTAGGAACACGGGCAATGTACGGTTACTGCCTGGAACCAATAATATTGTTTCTAATCCCTACTTTCACAGCTTCAGGGAATGAGCCGCTCAGAGTCTGGGTCTGGGAAGTGGACGCTTGCTGTTTTTAGGTTTGTACATTTCTAGGGCAATTGGGGATTGGGGGATGATCTGTTATTAAGTGAATAGAGTCAGTAAGTAGAGTCTGCTGATGAGGAGGTGAATATACCAGGATTAGTAACAGTTTCTAGATGTCTATTAGTTTTCAGTGATTTCACTTGTGAAAACAGACAGTACACTTTAACTGTGCTGATTTTAACCCATGCATTTACAGAATGAGGGTGTGCTCGATGAGGACAGAGAGACCAGAGAAATGCTTATTTTAAAAACATATTTTTATTTCTAAAGGGTGTGTCCCAACACTTTTAACTATTCGAATGCCTTAGTAACCTGTCCTGTGTGTCACACAACCCTTTCTGATTTTACTGACTTGACATTTCAAGAAAAAATATTGACATAGTTTCTTTGGTTCCTTTCAAATTAGGCTTCATATTAGTCTGGGGTCTTATGGGCTACACTGTTATTTTGTATGCAGTGATATGTACTAGGGCGTAATGTCTCTGTGTCTGCATGGGTTTCCTCTCGGTGACTGTCTGTGAGGAGTGTGGTGTGTTCTCCCTGTGTCTGCGTGGGTTTCCTCCGGGTGACTGTCTGTGAGGAGTGCGGTGTGTTCTCCCTGTGTCTGTGTGGGTTTCCTCCGGGTGACTGTCTGTTAGGAGTGTGGTGTGTTCTCCCTGTGTCTGTGTGGGTTTCCTCCGAGTGACTGTCTGTGAGGAGTGTGGTGTGTTCTCCCTGTGTCTGCGTGGGTTTCCTCCGGGTGACTGTCTGTGAGGAGTGTGGTGTGTTCTCCCTGTGTCTGCGTGGGTTTCCTCCGGGTGACTGTCTGTGAGGAGTGTGGTGTGTTCTCTCTGTGTCTGCGTGGGTTTCCTCCGAGTGACTGTCTGTGAGGAGTGTGGTGTGTTCTCCCTGTGTCTGCGTGGGTTTCCTCCGGGTGACTGTCTGTGAGGAGTGTGGTGTGTTCTCTCTGTGTCTGCGTGGATTTCCTCCGAGTGACTGTCTGTGAGGAGTGTGGTGTGTTCTCCCTGTATCTGTGTGGATTTCCTCTGGTTTCCTCCTACGCGCCAAAAACACACGTTGGTAGGTGGATTGACAACTCAAAAGTGTCCGTAGGTGTGAGTGTGTGAGTAAATGTGTGAGTGTGTGTCACCCCGCGAAGGACTGCCGCCCCCTCCAGGGTGTGTTCCCGCCTTGTGCCCAGTGATTCTTAGTAGGCTTCGGACCCACCACTGCCCTGAACTGGATAAGGGTTACAGACAATAAATGAATGTTTTTAATTGGACAGCGACCATATATTTTTATATTTTAAATTTTGTCAATACATTAAGCATATTTTTAAGTGTTTTTAGAATTCAATCAGGCAACTCCCAGAAATATATTTAAATTTAGTAAAATTAAATGATCTACTGTATTAGCTGTGATTTAGTAAACATTACTGGTTCCAAACTAATAAATTTTTAATTCTACACTTTAAATCCAGTGTCTTTTCTCATTGGCAGTGTGTTACTTTGGGCTCACACTGCCACAGGTCCAGTCCTGTGACTCCAAGAATCTAAGAATCTCAGAATGATTGTCTCCTCTGGTGAGAGACAGTCTTAAACTCCAACCTGGAGGAGCAGGATGGCCTTGCTCTTAAAGGAACATTAGGTAAGATTTGGTGTTTTTTGCTCCTGAGCTTCCCCAACAGCTGCAGTGTGTAATTCACTTTTACAGCACTGTCCTAAAAAAACAAGGGGAGGGGGAAAGGGAGTGGGGGTGGTTTCCTACCCTCTGCCATTGGTTATATAGTGCCGTTTCTGCAGTGCTGAGCCTGGACTAGCAACAACAGAGGCTGAATTCTCCCTGTTACAGCTCAGTGGAACATCACAATGACTCCGAAAATACTACCTAGTGTTACTAAAAAGGGGGCGACACAATCTCCCCCACCCTGCTCCTTCCCACACTTCTGAGGTGAGCCGGAGTGGTGTTTGTGATCCAGAACTTTTCTTCCATCACCAGCACCTGACCTCCCTGATGTTTATGTGGCTGAACAACATTTGAAACTTTACAACCATGGCAGTGAACACACACACACACACTAAAGACCAGTGGTAATGAGCTCAAAGACACATGGAGAAGCACGTCTTTATTCCAGCACCCAGGCAGCAGTTAGAGGTTAGGTGCATTGCTTGTGGGAAGGAGGAGAAAGTCCTGTAACTGTATTCCTTCAAGTGCAGGGCCTTTCACTCCTGAGCTGACTCCTGTGTCCTTCAGGCCACGGCTGTCCCCAGTGTAACGTCTTTACAGAAGAGTTGTTACTGTGGCAAGGAGAGAGATTTAAAAATAACTGCTTGGAAAGAAAAGGGAATTCATTACTCAAAACAGAAACACACACTCGAACTCTACAAATCTTGGATCAGTTGGATCTAAGATTCTCTGATTCCAATCGTTGAAGGTCTTGAGTTCTTCAGCCAAGGAATTAAAAACACTGGCTTTCTCTTACAGCATCAAAAATCACCTGAGGTTTCTTGCTTCCCTGCGCAGAAACAGTTCCAGCTGTGCTCTCCCCAGCTCAGGCCTAATCAGGTTTACGGTAATTACGAGCTTAGATCAAATTCCATAAACAAACACAGTGTTCGAATAGTTCACTGGCATGAAAACAACGTGCTGACGGGCTGCATATCCCAGTCCCCCTCGGCATCCAAACTGTCCTTTGGTTTGAGAGTTAACACCCCCCTGTCTTTCGCTACAACTGAAGGTGTATTATCCATCTGCAGGGGCTGTCATTCCCATTTTAGGAATTCCAGGTCTAAGCTGGATCATGATTAAGAGACAAACAAATCTGTCCTTTCACTATTTCAGGATTTGGGTGAGTATGTGAATGACTGGGTGGTGTGTGAGTGACTGGGTGGTGTGTGAGTGACTGGGTGAGTGTGTGTGACTGGGTGAGTGTGTGAGAGACTGGGTGAGTGTGTGAAACTGTCCACAGGTGTGAGTGTGTCAATGACTGGGTGAGTGTGTGAAACTCTCCACAGGTGTGAGTGACTGGGTGAGTGTGTGAGTGATTGAGTGAGAGTGTGAATCCATTCACAGGTGTGAGTGCCTGGGTGAGTGTGTGATTGACTGTGTGTGTGTGAGTGACTGGGTGAGTGTGTGAAACTGTCCACAGGTGTGAGTGTGTGAGTGACTGTGTGGGTGACTGTGTGAGTGTGTGAGTGACTGGGTGAGTGTGTGAGTGACTGTTTGGGTGAGTGTGTAAGTATGTGAGTGACTGGGTGAGTGTGTGAAACTGTCCACAGGTGTGAGTGTGTGAGTGACTGGGTGAATGTGTGAAAATATCCACAGGTGTGAGTGTGTGAGTGACTGGGTGAGTGTGTGAAACTGTCCACAGGTGTGAATGTGTGAGTGACTGGGTGAGTGTGTGACACTGTCCACAGGTGTGAGTGTGTGAGTGACTGGGTGAGTGTGTGAAACTGTCCACAGGTGTGAGTGTGTGAGTGACTGGGTGAGTGTGTGACACTGTCCACAGGTGTGAGTGTGTGAGTGACTGGGTGAGTGTGTGAAACTGCCCACAGGTGTGAGTGTGTAAGTGACTGGGTGAGTGTGTGAAACTGTCCACAGGTGTGAGTGTGTGAGTGACTGGCTGAGTGTGTGAATCTGTCCACAGGTGTGAGTGTGTGAGTGACTGGGTGAGTGTGTGAAACTGTCCACAGGTGTGAGTGTGTGAAACTGTCCACAGGTGTGAGTGT
This sequence comes from Hoplias malabaricus, assembly GCF_029633855.1. Classification (NCBI taxonomy): domain Eukaryota; kingdom Metazoa; phylum Chordata; class Actinopteri; order Characiformes; family Erythrinidae; genus Hoplias; species Hoplias malabaricus. The sequence goes on along the minus strand of NC_089802.1, from coordinate 39,279,677 downwards.
GTGAGTGACTGGGTGAGTGTGTGAAACTGTCCATAGGTGTGAGTGTGTGAGTGACTGGGTGAGTGTGTGAAACGGTCCACAGGTGCGAGTGTGTGAGTGACTGGGTGAGTGTGTGAAACTGTCCACAGGTCTGGGTGAATGTGTGAAACTGTCCACAGGTGTGTGTGTGTGAGTAACTGGGTCAGTGTGTGATAGTCTTTTTTAAAGTTATTATTTTGGAGATTTATTGTCACACAGAGCGAGAAGTAGGACATCCACTGGGGGTTTTCCACAGTGGTTTCAGGGCGAACCACTTGTGGTTAAACAGAGATTTAGGCAAAATGCCACTTTTTTTTGTACTTTTCAATCTATTGATTTATTCTTCATTACGTTTGGTTGTTATTCTTTGTAAACAATTCGAATCCAGCACAGTGTCAACATCTTCATCTTATCTCAGGCCTGATCAGCACTGTGTCCCTCACAGGTGTTGGCTATATTTTAGTCTGTTTTCCAGAATAAAAGTCTCTGTGACTTTATAATCTGTTAAAGGAGATTAGAAACTAGTTTGTCCTTGTGAACTGGACAGTAATCTGAGCGGCCCCATGGTGGACCAGCAGTGGCCTTAAGTCAGCGGTGTGCCGATCTGTATCTTTAAGTCTTACATCATGAACATGTTTCCCTTCAAGCAGATGTTCAAATTCAAGCTTTAAAATTAAGGACCTGCAAATCATTCACGAGCTGGAGACTCTGTAAATGCTAAAAAGTGTTTACATCTGGGTCCGTTGGCTTCTTCTCAGATTCTCCAAACACTATTCGACTTTTTTTTCCCTCTAAATAAACCAGCTACACCTTTCAGTCTGCCCCCACCTCTAAAGGCCAGGATGTTCAGCCACAAAAGCACAGCCCAACACTAACAGGACTATGTACACATTTAGATTCACAGAGTGCATCAGTAATTGATAGTTAAATCAAGCATTAATATATAGTCCAGCAATATCTCATTTACTGTTAAATAATGGCATTGTTCAACTAGCATTAAATTAGATTAGAATTATGATATAATTCCAGAATTAATTCTTAAAAAATAAAAGGAGACACTTGTTTTGAAACACTTTCCCATTGTATCCATAGTAACACACGACCAAGTGCACATCATGTCACTGAAACATCTACCTACTTGTGAAACCCTTATATTTACTGTGTGCTGCCAAGCTTTATTTCCCCGTTCCACCTTAAATAGATGAATATGCGAGGCTTTTCAAACACAATTCTTACTCCTTAATTTGTCTAAAATACACACACACCACAGAGAATCGCACATGAATCTGCCTCAATTTCTTTCAAACTAACAAACAATGGTATTTACACTTTTCAAATGTGTTGTTATTCACCTTCTTCATATAAAATACACAAGGCACAGTCCTGACCGCTTTCCCTCACTTTCTTTAAATAAAACACACACCCTATGGCTTTACTCCTTTTATTCTATATACAGGTGTCTGTACGTCTTTTTTTTTTTTTTTTTCAGAAATGATTGTTGTTACCTGTTCAGGAAGAAATTATCCAGCTCTGGCTCTGTTCTGTAGTGTTGTGTTGCTGCTTGTAAACTGCTGCCACTTTTCAAACACAGGGCCAATGTTTCCTCTCATTTCACTCCGTCTCTGGTCATGGAGATTGTTAGAAGGGCAGTGGGGCTTTTTGGGTCCGGTAAATTGCAACATTAACTCTGTTCACTTGGTCACTTCATGGCTGTAGACCTGGCAGTGGTGGGTTTGGACAGAGGGCAGGATCTAAGACTGACATTTCAGTAGAGCACCGCTCCAGACGGAGAACTTTACAAAGAGAATATACTGCTCCAGCACTTCTCTAGGGGATGCTACTGCTTCGGTCTAGTCAGCTTCCTCAAACATGACCACACACCCTGGACACTTTAGGACCAAGTACAGTAAATATATTACAGATGGCTCCTTTATAAACAGAGACGTAGTGGAAGGTAAATACACGTAAATGCAGTTTATTTATTCAATTTTCATCGTCTGTACCTCCAGGACCTGGAGCTATGGGGCAGTCGCTCCACCTTCCACCATGTGTGTTTGGACTGTGGAAGTAGATCAGAGCACCTGGAGGAAATTCACGCAGACACAGGGAGAACACACCACACCCCTCACAGACAGTCACCCAGAGGAAACCCACACAGACACAAGAAGAACACACCACAGTCCTCACAGACAGTCACCCGGAGGAAACCCACGCAGACACAGGGAGAACACACCACACTTCTCACAGACAGTCACACGGAGGAAACCCACGCAGACACAGGGAGAACACACCAGACAGCACACTCCTCACAGACAGTCACCTGGAGGAAACCCACACAGACATAGGGAGAACACACCACACTCCTTACAGACAGTCACCCGGAGGAAACCCACGCAGACACAGGGAGAACACACCACACTCCTCACAGACAGTCACCCAGAGCAAACCCACGCAGACACAGGGAGAACACACCACACTCCTCACAGACAGTCACCCAGAGCAAACCCACGCAGACACAGGGAGAACACACCACACTCCTCACAGACAGTCACCCGGAGGAAACCCACACAGACACAGGGAGAACACACACCCTTCTCACAGTCAGCGATCCAAGGAGAAGATCCAGCCCAGGACCCTGCCGCTGTGTGGCAACGACACCATTAAATAAGGACGTTAATCAAATATTTCTTAAAAAAAGACTCGCAACTGCACTGTGTCTCACAAGGAACTGACTGAAGCACGCCGCAGGTTTTATTAAAGGTGCAACTGAGTCTGAAAGGAAACAGGGTTAAATCCCACAGCACACCGTTCAAAACTGATTTTACAGCTCTGAGGGGGAAGTTTTGTGCTTGTAATCGAACTCTGCTGTCAAACACAGTTTAACACGGCAAGGACAGTGAGGGATAACGTAAACGGACTGCGAGAAACAACACTTTTAATTCGGCTACATTTTTTTAGGCAGTGCAGCTGTTGACATAGACCCCTGCTCTCTCTAAAGCTCTCAGTCTTCAGAAAGAGCATGAAACTCAACACATTCCTGTAGTTTGGACAGACGTGATCACGACCCAAAAACGTCAAGCCCATTACAGTGATGTCAAAGGGAAATTCCACTGAATTTACCAAACTTTCTGGAAGTTCTAGTGTTTCAGATGTGAATAAAGTGACGGAGGGCGTTTTGGTCAACGATGGCTGATAGTCTTTAGAGTGACGTAGAGTGACGTCGACGTCTATAACACAAACCCTCTCGACCACCAGCAGTGACCTCCACCCCTTTGAAGAGCTTCATATGGGATGATGGTGATGGCTAAGTTCAAGTATGGCTCGGACTGAACCACGACTTTCTCCCGGCTCCCAAATTGTGGAAGTACCTTTCTCCGGTCTCTGGCCATCAGAGTCCCTCAGTGTCTCCCACTGTCAAAACAGCACAGTCCTTCACTGTCCCACATCTTGAATTTTCCTAAAGTGTCTTGAATTGTGTTTCTCTTTCTCAGGCGTCAGTGCTAACTGTGGTGTGGTGTTGTGCTCTTGTGTATAACAGCACTGAACAAAGTGCATGTATCAGTCAGGTTTACAGGTGTGTTCTATTAACCATTCATTCAGCACAATTTCACACAAAGGGGTTTAGAAAGTGGGGGCTCCACAGCAGCAGCATCAAACTTACACCGGGGGAAGGATTAAATCTTTATAAAAGTAACCTACATGATACAGATGCCTGCTCCAACATAGACCCTCACAAAAGCAGAGTCTGAAACGTCCTAAATGCTGCCTGCTGAGGCAGGAAGGCACTGAGTCGTATTGAGGTACTAACTTCTACAGTGATGAATGGACACAGATCCCTCAGAGGGTCATCACAGGTTTCTTGCTCCATCCGTGTCCCAGTAACACTGAGGTATCACTTCCCAGAGGTGGATAGTAACACACTTCATTTACACTGTTGCGTTTGTTTGAGTGACAATGAATTATACTCATTAGAGTAGTTTTAATTGAGCATATTTTTACTTTTACTTGAGTATATTTGTGAAGAAGAAGCGGTGCTTTTACTCCTTTAAATTATGCTACAATTCAAAAAGTGTCCGTAGGTGTGAGTGTGTGAGTGAATGTGTGAGTGTGTGTCACCCTGTGAAGGACTGGCACCCGCTCCAGAGTGTGTTCCTGCCTTGCGCCCAGTGATTCCGGGTAGGCTCTGGACCCACCGCCGCCCTGAACTGGATAAGGGTTACAAACAATGAATAAATGAATGAATTAATGCGCATTTGTGATGTTGTGATGATGAAATAAATAGCTCATAATCTGTGTACATTTCTTGTTGTGTTAATGACAATAAATAATTCAATAAATCTTGATAAACATGTTATGTTATGTTCTAATAAAGAAATAAATAGTGTTTCCTTGATAACGAAATTGTAATTAATTTCTCTATCACAATAAAAGAGAAGGGCCTGGTGGAGCAGCAGGTCGTGTCTCTGTTACAGCTCCAGGGACCTGGAGGTTGTGGGTTTGAGTGACTGTCTGTGAGGAGTGCGGTGTGTTCTCCCTATGTCTGTGTGGGTTTCCTCCGGATGCTCCGGTTTCCTCCCACTGTCAAAAAATACACATTTGTAGGTGGACTGGTGACTCAAAAGTATCCATAGGTGAGAGTGTGTGAGTGAATGTGAGTGTGTGTGTCACCCTGTGAAGGACTGGCACCCGCTCCAGTGTGTTCCCGCCTTGCGCCCAATAATTCCAGGTAGGCTCTGGACCCACCGCGACCCTGAACTGGATAAAGGTTACAGATAATGAATGAATGAATGAATAAAAGAGCCAGAACCATGGCTTCTGCATTCGAAACAGAATACAACAGCACTCTATTCCCTGTGTATTCTGTAATATTTAAACCTCTACCAAAGACTCTAGATGTGTTTGAATGTCTGTGATTTTACAGCGCAGCCCTTAACTTGGATTCAAGTTCCAAGATTCAGCAGAAAGAGGTCACCTCATGAGCTGCACATCGGCCCCTCGCCCCTCAACACGGAGTTAAAAAAAAAAAAAGGAGAATGAAAACACCTTTGTGGTGATGTCATCATCCCTTCGCTCGTTTTAACTTATCAGCTCCGTGTTTAACGACTGGTTGGAGGCGGAGAGCGCTTACTGTGGGCCAATATATCCTTACAGACCTGCTCATAATTATTTATACGACCTATACCCCCTCTTCCTTTCACTCAGCAGTGTAACACACCTAGAGCTCAGACTCGAGGGACAGCGAGGAAACGGTGCCCAGCAGTGACCCAGCGGTCACTCAGCTCTCAAAGAAAAAAGAAAACAAGAAAGCGACCCCTCGCTACTTCACACACCTTCTCTTATGGGGTGGTGGGTGATGGAGAGGCTGTGAAAAAAGAAAGTGGGGGGGCAGGGGTGAAGTTAACCCACTGAACCCTAGACTCTTTATTTATTTATTTATTTATTTATTTATTTATTTATTTATGTTAAGCCTCGTAATTAATAAGATGGCTATTAGTTTCATAGCAGTTACCAAGCATATTTTAGTAAGTGACTGAGTAGCTGAGACTAGCTGTGTCTTTTAGCCTTCAGTAACGCAAGTTTCTGCTAACGCATTTATGGGATCATTAATTCTTCTGCTGCTATAATCGGTCACAGATAATGAATGAATGAATGAATTTCACTGAAGCTAAGCAGGTTTCAGTACACAGATGTGGGTCCAATGGGGGGCGCTGTCCCTGTGGTCTGTGTGAATCTCAAAGCCTGTGTGTGGTGACAGGGACTCTGTACTGAAACATCAGCGTCAACCTTCTCATGAGATGTAAAACCAAGGTCCCGACTCTCTGAGGTCAGTAAAGACCCCTCGACAACAGTTAGGTGTGGGCTCCGAATTGTCCACATTCTCAATACACTGTCTCTCCCTGGTCACTCCCTCCCATCTCCTCTCTGAGCGATAGCTGACAGGCTGCCATCAAAGTGCCCAGGCAGATGCAGGGTACTGGTGGGGGATGAGGCAACTTCCTAATACTTTAAAGAATGTAAAGTGATCTGGGGAAGTGTAATATAAGTCTAACTACTATTCATTAATTCATGCATTCATTCTTAAAGAGATGTCAAAAGTGACAAGGACAGCACGGTGCTTTTAGGGTAAATGCTCTTTGTTGAATGAGAAATTCCACCCAAAATTGTACAGTGCTTGTACGCAAAACAAACCTCACAAACAAAATCTATTATAAACAACAGCTATTCACGCAACTACAACAACAGCGATAAACAACAACAAAATCCCAGGACTACGGAGGAAGGCTAGGAAGCACTTTGCATGGCACCGTCCCTTTAACTCCCCACTAACACACAAGGACACCACCACAGAGCATTTATGATTTCGGTGGTGTGTTAATGTGTGTTGTGCTGGTGTAGAGTGGATCAGACACAGCAGTGCTGCTGGAGTTTTTAAACCCCTCAGTGTCACTGCTGGACTGAGAACAGTCCACCGACCAAAAACATCCAGCCAACAGCGTCCTGTGTCACTGATGAAGGACTAGAGGACGACTGACACACACTGTGCAGCGACAGATGAGCTACTGTCTCTGACTTTACATCTACAAGGTGGACCAACGAGGGGGTAGTGTCTCACGGAGTGGACAGAGAGTGGACACAGGTTTTAAAAACTCCAGCAGCACTGCTGTGTCTGATCCACTCTACACCAGCACAACACACACTAACACACCACCACCACGTCAGTGTCACTGCAGCACTGAGAATGATCCACCACCACATCACACCTGCTCTGTGGGGGTCCTGAGCGCTGGAGAACAGGGGGCAAGGGGGGTAACAAAGTACGCAGAGCAACAGATGGAATACAATCTGTAATGGTAGAACTACAAAGTGCTCCTGTACAGTTTATGAATAATTAAGGTGGGTGTTTCAATGAGAGCTGGTTAATTGCCACCATCATTTAATGGTTTTCTGTCTTTCAGCTGTTAGTGTGTTTATGCTCTCTCTCCCTCTCTCTCTCTCTGGGAAAGGGGCAGGAAGTGTCCTTTTCTGTCACTTTCTCCAGGAAAAACTCCAGAGCTGTGATTGTAAGCTGTAATTTACGAGCGCCCCGTTCTCTGACATCACTCTCAGGCCCTGCTTTACTGCAGCTACGCAATGTTTACACAAGCCTGGTGTTTTATTATCAGGACCTCCGCTGCTCCAGAAGAGGACTCTGGAGCTTTAGGGGTTGATTTCTTAGCTGTTTGTTTTTCAGGCTTTACGTTAATGGTCGTGGAGTACATTTTCATGCACGCAGGACGTTGTAAAGTGGTCGATGATTGGTCAGATTGAGGAGAGTACTGTAGTATGATGTATTTACTATGGGGTCATCAGAGATAATGAATTGTGATCACGTTTGTTGGTGTTGCTCCTTTCGACTTATTGCATTTGACCCTGAAGAAAGATTCATTTTTCTATAATTCAACATGTGCATTATCTCCAAAAGTATGTAGATAAAAAGTACCTGTAGAAATGAAAATGCCTAAAATCACTAATGCAATGCCAAGTGTGGACAGCAGGAACACACCCTGATCAGAGCATCACATACACACCCTGTCACTCACACAGTCACCCAGTCACACACTCACACCTGCGGACAGTTTCACACACCCATTCAGTCACACTCACACAGTCACTCACACACTCACACAGTCACACACACACTCACACAGTCACACACACACTCACACAGTCACTTGTACACTCACCCAGTCACTCACACACTCACACCTGTGGACAGTATCACACACTCACCCAGTCACTCACACACTCACAGCTGTGGACAGTTTCACACACTCACCCGGTCACTCAGACACTCACATAGTCACTCACACCTGTGGACAGTATCACACACTCACCCAGTCACTCACACACTCACCCGGTCACTCACACTCTCACCCAGTCACTCACACACTCACCCGGTCACTCACACTCTCACCCAGTCACTCACACACTCACCCGGTCACGCACACAAGTAAGTAATTTAAGAAAATGAAGATCCTAAGATTGATGAGTCAATTATAGACAAACCTTGAATATTTTATAAAATAATTCTTAAAATGCTGTAACTCTGGTTCATTTGGATTCAAACAGACCTTTGCAGTGTAGTGTTGGGACTCAGTACACGATGCTGTAGTTCGGGTCAGACTGGGCTGAACATTATCAGGCAGCACTGGGGTTCTGTCCAAACCTTCAGGCCTAATTACACCTCCATAAAACCTTACGTGTGTAAGTTTTCGCTCTGAGGTCCCAGTAGAGATCCTTCACTAACTGCTCGGCTCTATTGTTTTGTTCAGGAGCTGCATTTTTCACGGCGTTAAAGCTGCGTTAGTGCCTCACCTGAGAGCCATTCTCTGCCTCTCTAAAGAGTCAGAAGGGACACTCAATGAAAACCAGGCAGTGGCAATAAAACAGCGACTGAACAACGAGCCACTGAAGGTGCAGGCCTCCAGCCGAGCTGCTCAAATACGCCCCCGAAAAACCTGCACGAGCCAAAAGAGCGGGTCAATAAACCACACAGTAGTCCAGGCAGAGTCCATGGGTATTGTGTTTCTCAGGCCCAGCGCCTGGCAGTGGACCTGGATGGGTTTTTATGTAATGGACGTGATTATGTCCTCCATACACAAGCTACTCTGTTAGTAAGATCACTAAGAGGTTTTTCAGCTTGGTGAAGTTGACTGGGAGTGTTTGAAATGCTGCTAGGAAAAGTATCACAGTTCCCAGCAGCTTTATTAACTAAGGTGGTCATAGCTTGCTTGCTTTACAGTGCTAAAAATCAAGCTATGCCTCATATGCACAAGTTTGGGCTCATTTTGTTGATTTTCCAAGTGACAGGAAGTGCTTATCTCCTGCAGCGATCACTGTTTCACTTTCTAATCTTAAATGTATTTGCTGAATCATAAACTTGCTCTTGGAGACATGTTTAGAATCTGACGCCAGTAGCTCACTCTGAAAATGTTTGGGACAAATTCAAACAGGAGGGAAGAGTTTACAGAATATTCAAGTTCCACCATTTTAAATGGATAAAAGAAGAGTCCCCCAAAGAGTCCACATGTGCTATCGCTTACTAGAACATTATTTACTGCAGTTCTCACATCCATAACTCTGTTCATCACATCTTTCTGCATCATACTTGCACCCTACTGTTCTGTGCTCTACCTCACTACCACCACTTTACTGTGTTTATTGTTTATACCAGGGCTGCCCAATCCTGCTCCAGGAGAGCTACCACCCTGCACAGTTCAGCTCCAACTCTAATCAAACACACCTGATCCAGGTAACAAAGGCCTTCAGGGGCATTTGAATATTAGAGTGTGGTGTGTAGGATCTGAAACCTCCAGGGTGGTAGATCCCCAGGACCAGGAATGAGCAGCCCTGGTGTATACTGTGTAATATTTTTGTTGATTATCTGTAAGTATTGCCCTTGTTATATAGTGTAGTCTGTGTATGGTATACTGAATATACTGTGTATTGTCTGTTTTTGTATATTTACTGTATTCTGTTCAATACTAGAGAGCGTCACCAACAGTTGAAAACAAATTCCTTGTGTGTGTCCACATACTTTGCCAATAGATCTGATCATGACTGTGATTCAAAAACCCAGTCTCTAAAGTAAAGCTCAACAATTTGTGCCAAATTCATCAGCAAATTGTCACAACTCAGACAGACCATTTTTTAGCACTAGACCACGAAGACTGTGTGTCTTTTCACCATCTACCATCCGTAACAATGTGGAAGATTCTGGAACTCCAAAGGAATGCTAGTCCATGTAGGAAAAGACCAATTATCACTGCTGATTGTGTGTGACCTTTAAGCCCTCAGACGGCACTGCATCATGCTTCCCTCTTAAAAATAAAGTTGCTACAAAAGGTTCTTTGAGCGATGCCATTGAAGAACTACTTTTGGTTCCATAAAGAACCATTTTTGCTGACATTTTGCTGTGTGTAAATGGGTAAAGATCCTTACGACCGAGTGATGCTTTTTTAAACCTTTAAAAGTTTCTTAACACAGACATTTCTTAAAACAAAAATAGTTCCTTATGGAACCAAAAGTGGTTCTTTTATGTCATCGCTCAAAGAACATTTTGAAGCACCTTTATTTTTTAAGAGTGTACTTTACTTTACTTAACAAACTCCACAGCTGCATCAAGAAACACAACCTGAATCTCTGTTAGAGAAATACATCAGTTCTACACAAAAATACTGCTGCGTTCTCTGAGATGTTCCAAGAGTCCATGTTTCACCTTTTATGTAGAAAGTTGCAAAAGTGAGCATCTGTCAAAAGTGAGCATCAGTGCCCTGTATATGTGTGGAGGTACCACTGTTGTGGTGGTGTACATTGAGAATTTTGAGAAGCATACAGTATGCTGCCATCAAACTGACATCTTTTCCAGAGAAGTCCATGGTTATTTCAGTAGGACAATGCCAGAGCTCATTCTGCACCTGTTTTACAGCATGGCTTATTTGACACAGTTTGTTGATGACTGCAGCCATGGATTTTGGGCGGCTGACCTCTTGTACTTAGCAAAAATAGATAAAATTCCCCTTTCAGAAGTACAGCGATTGGTATCCACAGTTCCCAAATGCTGAAAAAAGTGTCATTAAAAGGAAAGATGGGTAACACAGTGGGAAACTTGCTTTTACACTTTTACCCTGTCTGGTGTGTTCCTGCTCTGTCTGTCTCCTTATGTGTTTCTTTGTTTGTCATATGCTAAGAGCACATGGCTCTGTTATTATTTTGTTCCTGTTTCCCTTCTTGTCTCCTTTGTGATCCTGCCCCCTCGTTATCTGCTCCAGATGTCCCTTGTCTGTGTTGTGCATTTAAATTCCTTTGTGTGACTACTTCTTGGTTGGACATTTTCCCTTCGAGCCAGTACCCTAGTCTAGTGTGTTTGTACCTCTAGTTAGTCTTTGTACTCCTCTCTCATCTGTTTCCCTTTCTCTCGCCTTTGCTTTGTTTGTTTGGTTTGTTGTTGCTCAAGTCTGTCTGTTTGTATCTCTCCATAGCCTTTTAGTGCTGTTGTATTCCTCTAGTCTGTTTAGCCCTCTCTGTCTAAGTTTCTCTGTTTTGCACTCCCTGTCCACTAGGTCTTCCTCTGTCTGAACATTCTGTCTGACTCTCTCTGTTTTGCTCTCTCTGTCCAGGTCTTACTCTGTCAAGTTCTTTGTATTAATGTATTCCCTGTCTATTTAGCCACATTTAGTTATCTCTGTTAACTTCCTTTCATTCATTCATTCATTATCTGTAACACTGATCCTGTTCAGGGCGGCAGTGGGTCCAGAGCCTACCTGGAATCATTGGGCGCAAGGCAGGAATACACCCTGGAGGGAACACACTCTCACCTACGGACACGTTTGTGTCATCAAACAACGTGTGTTGTTTGACAGTGGGAGGAAACCGGAGCACCCGGAGGAAACCCACGCAGACACAGGGAGAGCACATCACACTCCTCACAGACAGTCACCCGGAGGAAACCCACGCAGACACAGGGAGAACACACCACACTCCTCACACACAGTCACCCGGAGCGGGACTCGAACCCACACCCCCCAGGACCCTGGAACTGTGACTGCGACACTATCTGCTGCACCACCGTGCCACTGTTGTTTTCCAGTTGTGTCAATAAAAGTCTGCTGTGTTATTGTGTTTGTGTGTGTTTATGTATCAAATAATAACAATTGAATGACAACATTCGAAAGATTTCTTTGTGCATTCTATTGTTAAATACATTAAGAGAATTAATAAATCACAGATGTTTATTATTCATTTGTATCGGTTGGTGTAGTTTAGTGGGTAACACCTCAGATGTGCTTGTGGTATACGGAGGTTCAGTTCCTGACTCTGCTCTACATTAATGAGTCTTTTGGCAAGACTCCCACAGCTGTGTTTGCCTGTGTCTATAGCAGGATTACAGGTGTACGTTGCTCTGAATAAGATCATCTGCCAAATGCTGTAAATATCAAGATAAATGTAAAAACACATAAATATATACATGGTCATTCCTAATAAATATAAGTACAGAGTGTATGAGTGTGACTGGCTCCAGGCCCTCTGGTCTCTCTGAGCCTCTTAAAGCTCTGGAAAAACTCGGCCAGGTGATTATTGTGTTACAGCAGACAAGAAAGATATGAGGTCAGCACTATGTACTGGCTCTGAGCCTCCGACGCTGCTGCCAAACCAATCAAGCCACCGTTCAGACCCAACACTTTCACAGCGGCACCACGACGCACCATTAACGCCTTCCGAGTCTCACCTTTCAGCTCCGCAGCTCTGTTAATTGGTTCTCCGCAGAGAAACGGTGTGATATAGGGTTCTGCTCCGAGATGCAGGAGTAATTGGACGTTTTGGAACAGCTTCTGGCAGCTCACTGCTACTCAGGAAAAAAAAATCGCTGACATGCTCAGAATTCTAATTTCTCTGCGAAGAATAGCGGAAGAAAGCTTGGAAATACCTTCAGCATTGTTTCTAAAAATGAATATTCTCTCTGGAACACGTCAGTCCTCCAACATTCTCCAAATCTGATCCAGAATCAGCGTGAGTCTCATCGCTGTCCAAAAACATGAGCTCATTCCTCCAGAAGATGAAACTTTACAGCAGACACAATCAAAGTCTTCATAAACTTTAATGGACAATCCGCATCCAATAATTATTATTCATCCCATAAATACTCACTCAGTCACTCACACACTCACTCAGTCATTCACACAATCACCCAGTCACTCACACACTCACCCAGTCACTCACACACTCACCCAGTCACTCACACACTCACCCAGTCACTCACACACATTCAGCCAGTCACTCACACACTGATCCGAATATTTAGGACCCTATCCAAACTATATATTTAAATTCCTAGCTACATATTATATAAGGTTTCCATATTCAGCATTTACACCCACTGAACCACACACATACACACACTGCACATAGACCACATCTGCAGGATCATGGTATATTTTTGTTGCTGCTCCAGTGTTCTGCTCATATATATATATATATATATATATATATACACATTACTTTGTCCAACAAATATATCAGTGCAGTAAATAAATACTGACCCTTATTTAAACAGTCCTTTACATCTCTCTGGGTTTGGAGACCACTCGCCCCACAGTGACGTTTCCACACAACCTTTCTAATAATAACTAAATAAAACAGTGTGCGATAAGTGTGGTGACACTCTATAAAGTAAAATATTGACCAAACAAACGTCTGCGGTGAGACGAGGAGCAGGGCTTTCTGATTTAATGGTTACAAAAATAGCCACAGAATCCTGGCTAAGACTGTGCTGACCATTCGTCTCTGATATGACCACCTTCCTGTGAGAAGCTGGCACACACTAATGACTCCTTTCCAGTTCACATCGTATCTGCACAGAGATTTCACAGGATCATAAACCAAACAGCCATAACATTAAAACCACTGGATTAATATTGGAGCAGGGGGCAGCTGTGGGCTAAAGGTTAGGGGAGAGGACTTGGGACCAGAGGGTCGCCCTTTTGTGAGTATGTGACTAAACTCTGGAGCCTGAAGTCTGATTCGCTCCCGTGCCAGAGGTTTACTTTATACATTTATTATTCTATTTGTGAAAGTCGGCACTGATTCGGTGTGGACTTGGCAACACTGGAAAACACATGTTCTCCAGTGGTGGCATTTGGCTTAATACACTATACACATACAATATATACATACATCTCTCTCTCTCTCTGTCTCTCTCTCTCTCTCTCTCTCTCCCTCTCTCTCGCTCTCTCTCTCTCTCTCTCTCTCTCTCTCTCTCTCTCTCTCTCTCTCTCTCTCTCTCTCTCTCCCCAACACACACACACACACACACACACACACACACACACACATCTCTCTCTGACTTACATTAACTCTTTGTCTCTCTTCCTAACAGACACTCTCTCCTTCTCTCTCCATTCATCCTCATGCTCTCTCACCCTTCACACCTAACACAAACCTTCCACAAATACACAGAGACTTTAGATTACACTCCACCACTTCTTCAGTGTCAGACAGGACCTAGTACCTAGAACCCAGAGCCTAGGACTTACAACCCAGAGCCTAGGACCCAGGACCCCGAGCATAGGACTTACAACGCAGAGCCTAGGACCCAGGACCCAGAGCCTAAGAACTAGAACCCAGAGCCTAGGACTTACAACCCAGAGCCTAGGACCCATGACCCAGAGCCTAGGAGTTACAACCCAGAGCCTAGGACCCAGAACCCAGAGCCTAGGACTTACAACCCAGAGCCTAGGACCCAGAACCCAGAGCCTAGGACTTACAACCCAGAGCCTAGGACCCATGACCCAGAGCCTAGGACTTACAACCCAGAGCCTAGGACCCATGACCCAGAGCCTAGGACTTACAACCCAGAGCCTAGGACTCATGACCCAGAGCCTAGAAGTTACAACCCAGAGCCTAGGACCCATGACCCAGGGCCTAGGACTTACAACCCAGAGCCTAGCACCCAGAGTCTAGGACTTACAACCCAGAGCCTAGGACCTAGAACCCAGAGCCTAAGACCTAGAACCCAGAGCCTAGGACTTACAACCCAGAGCCTAGGACTTACAACCCAGAGCCTAGCACCCAGAGCCTAGGACTTAGAACCCAGAGCCTAGCACCCAGAACCTAGGACTTACAACCCAGAGCCTAGGATCTAGAACCCAGAGCCTAAGACCTAGAACCCAGAGCCTAGGACTTACAACCCAGAGCCTAGCACCCAGAGCCTAGGACTTACAACCCAGAGCCTAGCACCTAGAGCCTAGGACCTAGAACTCAGAGCCTAGGACCTAGAACCAAGAGCCTAGGACTTTACAACCCAGAGCCTAGCACCCAGAGCCTAGGACTTACAACCCAGAGCATGGGGCCTAGAACCCAGAGCCTAGGACCTAGAACCCAGAGCCTAGGACTTACAACCCAGAGCCTAGAACCTAGAACCCTGAGGCTAGGACTTACAACCCAGAGCCTAGGACTTATAACCCAGAGCCTAGGACTTACAACCCAGAGCCTAGGACCTAGAACCCAGAGCCTAGGACTTACAACCCAAAGCCTAGGACCCAGGACCCAGCGACTAGGACCCAGAGCCTAGGACCCAGAACTCAGAGCCTAGGACTTACAACCCAGAGCCTAGGACCCAGAGCATAGGACTTACAACGCAGATCCTAGGACCCAGGACCCAGAGCCTAAGAACTAGAACCCAGAGCCTAGGACTTACAATGCAGAGCCTAGGACCCAGGACCCAGAGCCTAGGACCTAGAACCCAGAACCTAGGACCCATGACCAAGAACCTAAGACTTAGAACCCAGAGCTTAGGACCTAGAACACAGAGCCTCAGACCCAGAGCCTAGGAACCAGGACCCTGAGCCCAGGAACTAGAATCCAGAACCTAGAACCCAGAGCCAAAGACCTAGAAACCTGACCCTAGTACCCAGGACCCAGAGCCTAGGACCAGAGACTGTATGAGAGTTTAGCTTTGATGGAGTTTCTCTTGCTGCTGTCGCCTTTGTCTTTGGTCACATGGTGTTATTAATTTTGTCTTTGCTTTAAATACATTTGTGTAAAACTGCTTTGTGGCACCATCATGTCATAAAAAGCGATAAACAAATGCATTTGAACGGAAAAGAAAGTGATATCATTGTAATATGCAACACAAAGTGAAACTCGGGCTCTAGGACGATCGGCTCCAGCGGCTGTTTGTGAAAACCGTTGTAAAACTAGTTTACTCAGGTGCTGCGTGTTATGCTAATCCACTAGCGCACCTGTTAGCATGAAAGCTTTGGCCTTAGCGGCTGTTTGTCAGTTCACATCAGTGGTGACAAACTCCACTGAGAGCTCGTAAAAGAGCGTTCTTTAACATCAGCACCCACCTCTGTGCACTCAGGAAGTTTCTGAACCCCCAGCATTAGCTCGGTTTATTCGGGGGGTTTATTTTTCTTACTTACACACACACACACACACACGGCTGATAATTAGGCCTGGGTTTGTTGTTTTACCTGTGCAAGCCTCACTGGACAGAAACACAAAGATATGTGCTGACCATTCATCTGGAAAACTTGGGTCGCTTTAAGATAGAGATATGAGCAGATATGCTGAAGTCTTGGTCAATGAAATGACCTTAAAGCAACACTAGGTACAATTGGTACCTTAAAATTTCAGCTTCATAATCAACCCAGAGAATAGAGCCTCAGTCACTGCTACCTGGGGCTTAGCACTGAAGAAACTTGATTTCAGGACTTTGTTGTAAAAGTGAATTAGACATTGCAACAGTAGGGGGGCTCAGAAGCGGATATACCAAACCTCACCTAGTGTTCCTTTAAATGTAGTGAATATACCTAATGTGAGAAAATTATCAGAGCAGCAGATTGTGTTGGAGCTGCTTTGTGATTGGGTCACACCAGTGACTCTGGAGCTTCAGCTTTTTAATTCAGATCACACTGATCCAGAAAGAGAAGAACAGAGTGGTCCACACTTCAGCTCCTGTGCTGAGAGATGCTGGACGTTCTGAGAAAGTTCAACTGACCACAGCGCAGTCACTCAGAACTTAAAGGTGCTGTTCATGATTTGATTTCAATACACTTTATATAAAATTCAGAGAATGTCTCCACGTCATTTCTGCTTTCTGCTCTGTTTGAGTCAGAAAAACTCATTGCATCTGTACAAAACAAACTAATGAAAGTTTCTCAGTCCAACGGGCACAGAATCAATCTCTCTCTCTCTCTCTCTCTCTCTCTCTCTCTCTCTCTCTCTCTCTCTGGTGGAGAGATGGTGAACATTGAAAAGCACAAACCGATATGAGGATGTTGCTCTATTCCTGCTCCATAGGGGGGTAACACTGACTTATTTTTGCTGTTACAGTTACATTACTTAAGGTGGAACTGACTCTAAATTCAGGAGAGCACTAACTGCATGAAAGTAAATACAGAGCGAAAGTGCTACAAAACTAAACAGCTCGAGTTACACATGAATTTCTGTGGGAATTCAAACAGTGAATAAACACTTACAGACAATTTACACTTCAGACACCAACAAGATACAGTCGCTTCTTACTCACACACACCGCTCCACCTTAAAAATGAGGAGCTTCTGGATGAACACAAACTGGAGGGAGGAGTCTGTTTTTCTACAACAAGATTAGTTCTCCAGAATGTTGCCTTTAAAACAACACTAGGTAAGATTCAGTGATTTTCTAAAATTATGGGGAAGAGGGTAGGGGGCATGAGTGGTTTCCTACCCTCCTCCAAAAGATACACAGTTTCTGCAGTGCTGAGCCTGGAGTAGCTATGACAGAGGATTTTGAAGCTGTAGTTTTACAGTAAAAACTACTTGTGTTGCTTTAGGACACTTGAATAACTTAGAATAAAGTTCCAAAAACTCAGGAAAGCTCTTTTCTTTTTGCTGCAGTCAGTATGTTATCCACCTTCTGTATATAAAATGTCCTAATGCTGATGGACACCTCTTAATGACTGAGTTCATCTAAGTTTAGGTTCGCCCTCTGCTGGCACAGGCTGTCTGTGTAATCTCTGTATAAAAGCAGGTTATGCCAGTACCATGACATGCTCTGGAGCAGCTGCACATGAGCCTAAGGTCAGCATTCTCATTATCAACACCAGCACCTGACCTGAACCTACTGTATCCGAAAGCTATCAAATGCTCACAGCCTTGTTCCAACATCTGACAAAGTGCCTTCCCAAAAGAGTGGAGACCGAAGAACTATGTTAATGCTCTTCAGTTCAGGAGAGGCCTTGGAGAAGCAGGTGACCACAGACTTTTGGACGTGTAGTGTACGTGTATCGTAATTGGTATTTTTACTTTGAGTCCAAAGCAGTGCCGCCAAACTGTGTAATGAAAGATGAAAACACACAGACACACACACGCACACACAGAGAGAGAGAGAGAGAGAGTAAGAGAGAGAGAGAGAGAGAGAGAGAGAGAGAGAGAGAGAGAGAGAGAGAGAGAGAGGAGAGGGAGGAATGCCTCGTTGCAGACATCTATTATTTATAGCTCCTCTCTCCTTTTCCCAAGGTTTTTCTCACAGGAACAGGAGCCGAGCAGGAATCAAATGTTTCCTCTCGCTGTCTCCATCAATCACTCCTTCATTAATCCAAACACAGAGAGAACGGGGCCTTTCCTTCTCTCCGGGAAAGAGGGAGGCTTTGTTTTCTGAAAGAAAAATGTTTTTTCATCCAGCCAAGTTCTCAGCTGAGCTCTCTCCATGAATGAATGAATGAATGAATGGATGAATGGATGGATGAATAAAAGTTAGTGTGTTTCTGATTTGATTACCTGCTCCAGATTAGTCCCCACTATGTTGGTATAACATGATTAAAGTGTGAGGATATATAAACTTTCAACAAATAAATATTTAAATATAAATAAAGAGAATTTATCCACATGAGTTACAGGGTGAGTGTGTGAAGTTATCCACAGGACTGACTGGGCGAATGTGTGAAGTTATCCACAGAAGTGACTGGGCGAGTGTGTGGAGTTATCCAAAGAAATGACTGGGCGAATGTGAGAAGTTAACCACAGAAGTGGCTGGACGATTGTGAGAAGTTATCCACAGAAGTGGCTGGGTGAGTGTGTGGAGTTATCCAAAAAAGTGTCTGGGCGAATTTGTGAAGCTATCCACAGAAGTGACTGGGCGAATGTGGGAAGTTGTCCACAGAAATGTCTGGGCGAGTGTGTGGAATTATCCGCAGAAGTGACTCGGTGAGTGTGTGAAGTTATCCACAGAAGTGACTGGGCGAGTGTGTGGAGTTATCCACAGAAGTGACTGGGCGAATGTGTGAAGTTATCCACAGAAGTGACTGGGCGAATGTGTGAAGTTATCCACAGAAGTGACTGGGCGAATGTGTGAAGTTATCCACAGAAGTGTCTAGGCGAGTGTGTGGAATTATCCGCAGAAGTGACTCGGTGAGTGTGTGAAGTTATCCACAGAAGTGACTGGGCGAATGTGTGGAGTTATCCACAGAAATGTCTGGGCGAGTGTGTGGAGTTATCCACAGAAGTGACTGGGCGAATGTGTGAAGTTATCCACAGAAGTGACTGGGCGAATGTGTGAAGTTATCCACAGAAATGTCTAGGCGAGTGTGTGGAATTATCCGCAGAAGTGACTCGGTGAGTGTGTGAAGTTATCCACAGAAGTGACTGGGCGAATGTGTGGAGTTATCCACAGAAGTGTCTCGGTGAGTGTGTGAAGCTATCCACATAAGTAAATGGGCGAATTTATGGAGTTATCCACAGAAGTGTCTGGGCGAGTGTGTGAAGTTATCCACAGAAGTGTCTGGGCGAGTGTGTGGAGTTATCCACAGAAGTGTCTGGGCGAGTGTGTGAAGTTATCCACAGAAGTGGCTGGGTGAGTGTGTGAAGTTATCCACAGAAGTGGCTGGGTGAGTGTGTGGAGTTATCCAAAAAAGTGTCTGGGCGAATTTGTGGAGTTATCCATAGAAGTGACTCGGTGAGTGTGTGAAGCTATCCACAGAAGTGACTGGGCGAATGTGGGAAGTTGTCCACAGAAATGTCTGGGCGAGTGTGTGGAGTTATCCACAGAAGTGACTGGGCGAATGTGTGAAGTTATCCACAGAAGTGACTCGGTGAGTGTGTGAAGTTATCCACAGAAGTGACTGGGTGATTGTGTGAAGTTATCCACAGAAGTGACTGGGCGAATGTGTGAAGTTATCCACAGAAGTGACTGGGCAAGTGCGTGGAATTATCCGCAGAAGTAACTCGGTGAGTGTGTGAAGTTATCCACAGAAGTGACTGGGCGAATGTGTGGAGTTATCCACAGAAATGTCTGGGCGAGTGTGTGGAGTTATCCACAGAAGTGACTGGACGATTTTGAGAAGTTATCCACAGAAGTGGCTGGGTGAGTGTGTGGAGTTATCCAAAAAAGTGTCTGGGCGAATTTGTGGAGTTATCCATAGAAGTGACTGGACGATTTTGAGAAGTTATCCACAGAAGTGACTCGGTGAGTGTGTGAAGCTATCCACAGAAGTGACTGGGTGAATGTGGGAAGTTGTCCACAGAAATGTCTGGGCGAGTGTGTGGAGTTATCCACAGAAGTGACTGGGCGAATGTGTGAAGTTATCCACAGAAGTGACTCGGTGAATGTGTGAAGCTATCCACAGAAGTGAGTGGGCGAATGTGTGGAGTTATCCACAGAAGTGTCTGGGCGAGTGTGTGGAGTTATCAACAGAAGTGTCTGGGCGAGTGTGTGGAGTTATCCACAGCAGTGACTTGGCGAGTGTGTGAAGTTATCCACAGAAGTGACTGGGCGAGTGTGTGAAGTTATCCACAGAAGTGTCTGGGCGAGTGTGTGGAGTTATCCACAGAAGTGTCTGGGCGAGTGTGTGGAGTTATCCACAGACGTGACTCGGAGAGTGTGTGGAGTTATCCACAGAAGTGTCTGGGCGAGTGTGTGAAGTTATCCACAGAAGTGTCTGGGCGAGTGTGTGGAGTTATCCACAGCAGTGACTTGGCGAGTGTGTGAAGTTATCCACAGAAGTGACTGGGCGAGTGTGTGAAGTTATCCACAGAAGTGTCTGGGCGAGTGTGTGGAGTTATCCACAGAAGTGTCTGGGCGAGTGTGTGGAGTTATCCACAGACGTGACTCGGAGAGTGTGTGGAGTTATCCACAGAAGTGTCTGGGCGAGTGTGTGGAGTTATCCACAGAAGTGTCTGGGCGAGTGTGTGGAGTTATCCACAGACGTGACTCGGAGAGTGTGTGGAGTTATCCACAGAAGTGACTGGGCGAATGTGTGGAGTTATCCACAGAAATGTCTGGGCGAGTGTGTGGAGTTATCCACAGAAGTGACTGGACGATTTTGAGAAGTTATCCACAGAAGTGGCTGGGTGAGTGTGTGGAGTTATCCAAAAAAGTGTCTGGGCGAATTTGTGGAGTTATCCATAGAAGTGACTGGACGATTTTGAGAAGTTATCCACAGAAGTGACTCGGTGAGTGTGTGAAGCTATCCACAGAAGTGACTGGGTGAATGTGGAAAGTTGTCCACAGAAATGTCTGGGCGAGTGTGTGGAGTTATCCACAGAAGTGACTGGGCGAATGTGTGAAGTTATCCACAGAAGTGACTCGGTGAATGTGTGAAGCTATCCACAGAAGTGAGTGGGCGAATGTGTGGAGTTATCCACAGAAGTGTCTGGGCGAGTGTGTGGAGTTATCAACAGAAGTGTCTGGGCGAGTGTGTGGAGTTATCCACAGAAGTGACTCGGCGAGTGTGTGGAGTTATCCACAGAAGTGACTGGGCGAGTGTGTGAAGTTATCCACAGAAGTGTCTCGGTGAGTGTGTGAAGCTATCCACATAAGTAAATGGGCGAATTTATGGAGTTATCCACAGAAGTGTCTGGGCGAGTGTGTGAAGTTATCCACAGAAGTGTCTGGGCGAGTGTGTGGAGTTATCCACAGAAGTGACTGGGCGAGTGTGTGGAGTTATCCACAGAAGTGACTCGGTGAGTGTGTGGAGTTATCCACAACAGTGACTCGGCAAGTGTGTGGAGTTATCCACAGAAGTGACTGGGCGAGTGTGTGAAGTTATCCACAGAAGTGTCTCGGTGAGTGTGTGAAGTTATCCACAGAAGTGTCTGGGCGAGTGTGTGGAGTTATCCACAGCAGTGACTTGGCGAGTGTGTGGAGTTATCCACAGAAGTGACTGGGCGAGTGTGTGGAGTTATCCACAGCAGTGACTCGGCGAGTGTGTGAAGTTATCCACAGAAGTGACTCGGCGAGTGTGTGGAGTTATCCACAGAAGTGACTGGGCGTGTGTGAGAAGTTATCCACAGAAGTGTCTGGGCGAATGTGTGGAGTTATCCACAGCAGTGACTCTGCGAGTGTGTGAAGTTATCCACAGAAGTGTCTGGGCGAGTGTGCGGAGTTATCCACAGAAGTGTCTGGGCGAATGTGTGGAGTTGTGCACAGAAGTGACTGGGCGAGTGTGTGGAGTTATCCACAGCAGTGACTCGGCGAGTGTGTGAAGTTATCCACAGAAGTGACTCGGCGAGTGTGTGGAGTTATCCAAAAAAGTGTCTGGGCGAATTTGTGGAGTTATCCATAGAAGTGACTCGGTGAGTGTGTGAAGCTATCCACAGAAGTGACTGGGCGAATGTGGGAAGTTGTCCACAGAAATGTCTGGGCGAGTGTGTGGAGTTATCCACAGAAGTGACTGGGCGAATGTGTGAAGTTATCCACAGAAGTGACTCGGTGAGTGTGTGAAGTTATCCACAGAAGTGACTGGGTGATTGTGTGAAGTTATCCACAGAAGTGACTGGGCGAATGTGTGAAGTTATCCACAGAAGTGACTGGGCAAGTGCGTGGAATTATCCGCAGAAGTAACTCGGTGAGTGTGTGAAGTTATCCACAGAAGTGACTGGGCGAATGTGTGGAGTTATCCACAGAAGTGACTGGACGATTTTGAGAAGTTATCCACAGAAGTGGCTGGGTGAGTGTGTGGAGTTATCCAAAAAAGTGTCTGGGCGAATTTGTGGAGTTATCCATAGAAGTGACTGGACGATTTTGAGAAGTTATCCACAGAAGTGACTCGGTGAGTGTGTGAAGCTATCCACAGAAGTGACTGGGTGAATGTGGGAAGTTGTCCACAGAAATGTCTGGGCGAGTGTGTGGAGTTATCCACAGAAGTGACTGGGCGAATGTGTGAAGTTATCCACAGAAGTGACTCGGTGAATGTGTGAAGCTATCCACAGAAGTGAGTGGGCGAATGTGTGGAGTTATCCACAGAAGTGTCTGGGCGAGTGTGTGGAGTTATCAACAGAAGTGTCTGGGCGAGTGTGTGGAGTTATCCACAGCAGTGACTTGGCGAGTGTGTGAAGTTATCCACAGAAGTGACTGGGCGAGTGTGTGAAGTTATCCACAGAAGTGTCTGGGCGAGTGTGTGGAGTTATCCACAGAAGTGTCTGGGCGAGTGTGTGGAGTTATCCACAGACGTGACTCGGAGAGTGTGTGGAGTTATCCACAGAAGTGTCTGGGCGAGTGTGTGAAGTTATCCACAGAAGTGTCTGGGCGAGTGTGTGAAGTTATCCACAGAAGTGTCTGGGCGAGTGTGTGGAGTTATCCACAGAAGTGTCTGGGCGAGTGTGTGGAGTTATCCACAGACGTGACTCGGAGAGTGTGTGGAGTTATCCACAGAAGTGTCTGGGCGAGTGTGTGGAGTTATCCACAGAAGTGTCTGGGCGAGTGTGTGGAGTTATCCACAGACGTGACTCGGAGAGTGTGTGGAGTTATCCACAGAAGTGACTGGGCGAATGTGTGGAGTTATCCACAGAAATGTCTGGGCGAGTGTGTGGAGTTATCCACAGAAGTGACTGGACGATTTTGAGAAGTTATCCACAGAAGTGGCTGGGTGAGTGTGTGGAGTTATCCAAAAAAGTGTCTGGGCGAATTTGTGGAGTTATCCATAGAAGTGACTGGACGATTTTGAGAAGTTATCCACAGAAGTGACTCGGTGAGTGTGTGAAGCTATCCACAGAAGTGACTGGGTGAATGTGGAAAGTTGTCCACAGAAATGTCTGGGCGAGTGTGTGGAGTTATCCACAGAAGTGACTGGGCGAATGTGTGAAGTTATCCACAGAAGTGACTCGGTGAATGTGTGAAGCTATCCACAGAAGTGAGTGGGCGAATGTGTGGAGTTATCCACAGAAGTGTCTGGGCGAGTGTGTGGAGTTATCAACAGAAGTGTCTGGGCGAGTGTGTGGAGTTATCCACAGAAGTGACTCGGCGAGTGTGTGGAGTTATCCACAGAAGTGACTGGGCGAGTGTGTGAAGTTATCCACAGAAGTGTCTCGGTGAGTGTGTGAAGCTATCCACATAAGTAAATGGGCGAATTTATGGAGTTATCCACAGAAGTGTCTGGGCGAGTGTGTGAAGTTATCCACAGAAGTGTCTGGGCGAGTGTGTGGAGTTATCCACAGAAGTGACTGGGCGAGTGTGTGGAGTTATCCACAGAAGTGACTCGGTGAGTGTGTGGAGTTATCCACAACAGTGACTCGGCAAGTGTGTGGAGTTATCCACAGAAGTGACTGGGCGAGTGTGTGAAGTTATCCACAGAAGTGTCTCGGTGAGTGTGTGAAGTTATCCACAGAAGTGTCTGGGCGAGTGTGTGGAGTTATCCACAGCAGTGACTTGGCGAGTGTGTGGAGTTATCCACAGCAGTGACTCGGCGAGTGTGTGAAGTTATCCACAGAAGTGACTCGGCGAGTGTGTGGAGTTATCCACAGAAGTGACTGGGCGTGTGTGAGAAGTTATCCACAGAAGTGTCTGGGCGAATGTGTGGAGTTATCCACAGCAGTGACTCTGCGAGTAACTTTGTAACTAAGTAATCAATTTGGATCAAGATGGCGCCGGTGTGTGTGGCTGGCCGTCTGCTGCTCTCACTTTGCCTTGTGTTGTTAGTGTTGCTAAGCTTTGGCACTTCACATGTGAAGTCTCTACTGGTGTATGATCGCCAGTTTCTCCTGGATCTTAGATATAATACCTGTGATGTAGGTGTTTTTAATCATAGTGGACAGAATCCTCTGCCCCCGCACCTATCGGGTATTCCGAATCACCTGCGCCGGGCCTCGGCCCAAACAATTCAGCGAAAGCGTCGCCGCCGCCGCGGTAAACGTGGCGGTCGGCTAGTGAAACTAAAGGTCTACCTCTCACAATCGTCATCCAGTTCCCGGCCACGACGTGGATTATCCCCCCAATTCGTGGTGTCCTGGCGTTTTCTGGAGCCCATCAGCATCTCCCTGGTACCTGTCATCGGCCTGGATGAGGGATCCCGTCCCCGCCGCCCCTGCTTTTCCCGGCTCCGCGAGCGTGGGGTGAATCCCCGCAACCTGAGGACGCCGCTTCGTTCTCCTAATCTGTCTAAAGCACAGGCCTCAGCTCCTGCCAGGATCGGCCTTGTGAACGCCAGATCACTGGCAAATAAAACTTTTATCCTGAGGGACTTCTTCTCTTCTCAAAGCCTGGATTTTCTTTTTGTGACAGAGACTTGGATTGGTGCTGGTGAGTACAGTGCTCTCGTTGAACTTCTGCCGGCTGGCTGTGGTTATTTTAATACCCCGCGGACGTCAGGCCGGGGAGGAGGAACGGCGACTGTTTTTAAAAATAATTTTAAATGTAAACAGCGCACTGTATCACCCTCATTTTCCAGTTTTGAGGTCACTTTATTTGAGGTGGGCCGCTCTGACCCGGTGCTGTGTGCTGTCATCTATCGACCCCCTAAATACAATAAGGATTTCATAAATGATTTTTCTGATTTTTTGGCGGGACATATGCCGAAATATGATCGCATCCTTATCGTCGGGGACTTTAACATTCACGTGTGCTGTCCAGATAAACCGCTGGTGAAGGACTTTGTTAACATCATTGACTCTTTTAATTTAGTGCAGTATGTGTCCGGGCCCACACATGAACATGGACACACCTTAGACCTTGTTCTGTCTTATGGGTTGTCTGTGTTAAATTTAGAGATCCATGATGGTGGGTTTTCTGATCACATGCCTGTTTTATTTGATGTTGTTTTCTCCTGTGCTGCTTTTAAACCTTGCGCTCCTGCTCGGCTTGGTCGGAGTTTTAACTCTTTCACTGCCGGACAGTTCACCTGCGCTTTCGACCAGCTTTGTCCTCCTCCTCCTGACTCAGCCTCTGTTAATACGGAGGAGCTCAGCTCCTGGTTTCACTCCTCCTGCCGAACCATACTGGACTCAGTGGCTCCATTAAGAACTAAACAGCCCAAAGTTAAACCTGAGCCCTGGTTCAATGACCAAGCGCGTGCAGCAAAGCAGAAGTGTCGCAGAGCTGAACGCCGATGGAAAAAGGATAAGCTGCAGGTTTCATTTCAAATGTTAAAAGACTGCTGGCGTTCTTACCAGAGCACCATCAAAGAGGCTAAGAGAGAACACTTGTCAAATATTATTATGGCAAATTGTCATAAGCCACGTGTGTTATTTAAAACCATTGACTCTGTTCTTAAGGCCCCTCAGCCTGTCTGTTTGGAAGCATCTCCTGACATGTGTAATGACTTTCTGCACTTTTTTATTGATAAGATTGTTACTGCAAGAGCTCTTATCACAGCTCCTGCTGTTGACCCCTCTGACTCTGCCCCTTGCTTGGCTGTGTTTGATAGGTTTGAGCCGGTGACTCTGTCGCACTTGGAGGATGTGGTGGGCCATTTAAAGCCCTCAGGTTCTCCTTGTGATGTTTTGCCTCCTCACTTTCTTAAAGAGATTTTTCATACTCTAGGGCAGCAGGTTCTGGCCATTATTAACAGCAGCCTGTCTTCTGGTGTTGTTCCTGTGAGTTTTAAACATGCTGTAGTACAACCCCTGCTCAAGAAACCTAGCCTCGACCATACAGTATTGGCTAATTATAGGCCTATTTCCAAGCTGCCTTTTATTTCAAAGATCTTGGAGAAAGTTGTTTATGCTCAACTGAAATTATTTTTGGATGAGCATAATATTCTGGAGGTTTTTCAGTCTGGTTTTAAAACCTTGCATAGTACAGAGTCAGCGTTGCTCAGGGTTTTTAATGACATTCTCCTGGCCAATGATTCTGGGGACCATGCAATTCTTGTCCTGCTGGATCTAACTGCTGCTTTTGACACGGTGGATCACAACATTTTAGTTTCCCGCTTGCAGCATCTAGTCGGCATTTGTGGTAGTGCTTTGGACTGGTTTAGGTCCTATCTGACGAACAGAACTTTGTGTGTGAGTTTTGCTGGCTCAGAATCCTCCTCAGCTCCCCTATCATATGGAGTTCCACAGGGCTCAATCTTAGGACCCCTCCTTTTCTCACTTTATCTGCTCCCATTGGGCTCTATCTTGAGAAAACATGGCATTGCATTTCACTGTTACGCTGACGACAGCCAGATATATGTCCCTTTAAAGAAGAAAGATGCTTTCTCAATTAAACCACTGTTGTTATGTCTCAATGACATTAAAGACTGGATGGCTTTAAATTTTTTACATTTTAACGAAAACAAAACAGAAGTGATGGTGTTTGGTCCCAGTGGTCCCTGTGAAGCCCCTCCAGTTGATTTGGGCCCCTTGACTTTGTATGTGAAGCCAACTATCTTAAATTTGGGTTTTAAGATGGACAGTGATTTTAAATTGGACCGCCAAATAGGCACAGTAGTTAGGTCCAGCTTTTTCCACCTGAGGCAGCTGGCAAAGGTGAAGCCAATTCTCTCTTACGAGCACTTTCAAACAGTAATCCATGCCTTCATCACATCCCGATTGGATTACTGCAATGCACTGTATTTTGGAGTCAGCCAGTCCTCCCTCAGACGTCTCCAATTGGTGCAAAATGCTGCTGCCCGACTCTTAACGGGATCACATAAGAGGGAACATATCACTCCCATTCTGGCCTCTCTCCACTGGTTGCCTGTGCATTTTAGAGTACATTTTAAGATTCTTTTATTTGTTTTCAAATCTTTAAATGGACTCGCCCCACCTTACCTCACTGAGCTGCTACACCCCCACGTCTCTGCTCGGTGCCTCAGGTCAGCTGATCAGCTGCTCCTGGAGGTGCCGAGGTCAAAACGTAAGCTCAGAGGAGATAGAGCTTTTTCAATTGCTGCGCCGAAACTGTGGAATAGCCTACCATTACAGATTAGGCAGGCTTCTTCACTTTCGGTTTTTAAAACTTATCTTAAAACCCATTTTTATTCCTTGGCTTTCAACTCAGCATGAGACGTTTGTTTTCTTTTATTAATTTTATTAGTGTTGTTTTTATTTAAGTTATTTATTTTTCATTATTGATTATTTTATTTTGTTTTAGTTTGTTTTATAAACATCTTTTGTACAGCACTTTGTTTTAACTGTTGGTGTTTTTTAAAGTGCTCTATAAATAAAGTTGAGTTGAGTTGAGTTGAGTTGAGTGTGTGAAGTTATCCACAGAAGTGTCTGGGCGAGTGTGCGGAGTTATCCACAGAAGTGTCTGGGCGAATGTGTGGAGTTGTGCACAGAAGTGACTGGGCGAGTGTGTGGAGTTATCCACAGCAGTGACTCGGCGAGTGTGTGAAGTTATCCACAGAAGTGACTCGGCGAGTGTGTGGAGTTATCCACAGAAGTGACTGGGCAAGTGCGTGGAGTTATCCACAGCAGTGACTCAGCGAGTGTGTGGAGTTATCCACAGCAGTGACTCGGCGAGTGTGTGAAGTTATCCACAGAAGTGACTCGGCGAGTGTGTGGAGATATCCACAGAAGTGTCTGGGCGAATGTGTGGAGTTGTGCACAGAAGTGACTCTGCGAGTGTGTGAAGTTATCCACAGAAGTGTCTGGGCGAGTGTGTGGAGTTATCCACAGAAGTGTCTGGGCGAATGTGTGGAGTTATCCACAGCAGTGACTCGGCGAGTGTGTGAAGTTATCCACAGAAGTGACTCGGCGAGTGTGTGGAGTTATCCACAGCAGTGACTGGGCGAGTGTGTGAAGTTATCCACAGAAGTGTCTGGGCGAGTGTGTGAAGCTATCCACATAAGTAAATGAGCGAATTTATGGAGTTATCCACAGAAGTGTCTGGGCGAGTGTGTGAAGTTATCCACAGAAGTGTCTGGGCAAGTGTGTGAAGTTATCCACAGAAGTGTCTGGGCGAGTGTGTGAAGTTATCCACAGAAGTGTCTGGGCAAGTGTGTGAAGTTATCCACAGATGTGTCTGGGTGAGTGTGTGGAGTTATCCACAGAAGTGTCTGGGCAAGTGTGTGAAGTTATCCACAGATGTGTCTGGGTGAGTGTGTGGAGTTATCCACAACAGTGACTCGGCAAGTGTATGGAGTTATCCACAGAAGTGTCTGGGCGAGTGTGTGGAGTTATCCACAGAAGTGACTGGGCAAGTGTGTGGAGTTATCCACAGAAGTGACTGGGCGAATGTGAAAAGTTATCCACAGAAGTGTCTGGGCGAGTGTGTGGAGTTATCCAAAAAAGTGTCTGTGCGAGTGTGTGGAGTTATCCACAGAAGTGTCTGGGCGAGTGTGTGGAGTTATCCACAGAAGTGTCTAGGCGAGTGTGTGGAGTAATCCACAGAAGTGTCTGGGCGAGTGTGTGGAGTAATCCACAGAAGTGTCTAGGCAAGTGTGTGGAGTTATCCACAGAAGTGTCTGGACGAGTGTGTGGAGTTATCCACAGAAGTGTCTGGGCGAGTGTGTGGAGTTATCCACAGACGTGACTCGGAGAGTGTGTGGAGTTATCCACAGCAGTGATTCGGCGAGTGTGTGAAGTTATCCACAGCAGTGACTCGGCGAGTGTGTGGAGTTGTGCACAGAAGTGACTGGGCAAGTGTGTGGAGTTATCCACAGAAGTGACTGGAAGAGTGTGTGAAGTTATCCACAGAAGTGTCTCGGTGAGTGTGTGAAGTTATCCACAGAAGTGACTGGAAGAGTGTGTGAAGTTATCCACAGAAGTGTCTGGGCGAGTGTGTGGAGTTATCCACAACAGTGACTCGGCAAGTGTGTAAAGTTATCCACAGAAGTGTCTGGGCGAGTGTGTGAAGTTATCCACAGATGTGTCTGGGCGAGTGTGTGGAGTTATCCACAACAGTGACTCGGCAAGTGTGTGGAGTTATCCACAGAAGTGACTGGGCGAGTGTGTGAAGTTATCCACAGAAGTGTCTCGGTGAGTGTGTGAAGTTATCCACAGAAGTGTCTGGGCGAGTGTGTGGAGTTATCCACAGCAGTGACTTGGCGAGTGTGTGGAGTTATCCACAGAAGTGACTGGGCGAGTGTGTGGAGTTATCCACAGCAGTGACTCGGCGAGTGTGTGAAGTTATCCACAGAAGTGACTCGGCGAGTGTGTGGAGTTATCCACAGAAGTGACTGGGCGTGTGTGAGAAGTTATCCACAGAAGTGTCTGGGCGAATGTGTGGAGTTATCCACAGCAGTGACTCTGCGAGTGTGTGAAGTTATCCACAGAAGTGTCTGGGCGAATGTGTGGAGTTGTGCACAGAAGTGACTGGGCGAGTGTGTGGAGTTATCCACAGCAGTGACTCGGCGAGTGTGTGAAGTTATCCACAGAAGTGACTCGGCGAGTGTGTGGAGTTATCCACAGAAGTGACTGGGCGTGTGTGAGAAGTTATCCACAGAAGTGTCTGGGCGAATGTGTGGAGTTATCCACAGCAGTGACTCTGCGAGTGTGTGAAGTTATCCACAGAAGTGTCTGGGCGAGTGTGTGGAGTTGTGCACAGAAGTGACTGGGCGAGTGTGTGGAGTTATCCACAGCAGTGACTCGGCGAGTGTGTGAAGTTATCCACAGAAGTGACTCGGCGAGTGTGTGGAGTTATCCACAGAAGTGACTGGGCGTGTGTGAGAAGTTATCCACAGAAGTGTCTGGGCGAATGTGTGGAGTTATCCACAGCAGTGACTCTGCGAGTGTGTGAAGTTATCCACAGAAGTGTCTGGGCGAATGTGTGGAGTTGTGCACAGAAGTGACTGGGCGAGTGTGTGAAGTTATCCACAGAAGTGACTGGGCGAGTGTGTGGAGTTATCCACAGAAGTGTCTGGGCGAATGTGTGGAGTTATCCACAGAAGTGTCTGGGCGAATGTGTGGAGTTGTGCACAGAAGTGACTGGGCGAGTGTGTGGAGTTATCCACAGAAGTGTCTGGGCGAATGTGTGGAGTTATCCACAGAAGTGTCTGGGCGAATGTGTGGAGTTGTGCACAGAAGTGACTGGGCGAGTGTGTGGAGTTATCCACAGAAGTGACTCGGCGAGTGTGTGGAGTTATCCACAGAATTGACTGGGTAAGTGCGTGGAGTTATCCACAGCAGTGACTCAGCGAGTGTGTGAAGTTATCCACAGAAGTGACTCGGCGAGTGTGTGAAGTTATCCACAGAAGTGACTCGGCGAGTGTGTGGAGTTATCCACAGAAGTGTCTGGGCGAATGTGTGGAGTTGTGCACAGAAGTGACTCTGCGAGTGTGTGAAGTTATCCACAGAAGTGTCTGGGCGAGTGTGTGGAGTTGTGCACAGAAGTGACTGGGCGAGTGTGTGGAGTTATCCACAGCAGTGACTCGGCGAGTGTGTGAAGTTATCCACAGAAGTGACTCGGCGAGTGTGTGGAGTTATCCACAGCAGTGACTCAGCGAGTGTGTGAAGTTATCCACAGAAGTGACTGGGCGAGTGTGTGGAGTTATCCACAGAAGTGACTCGGCGAGTGTGTGAAGTTATCCACAGAAGTGTCTGGGCGAATGTGTGGAGTTATTCACAGAAGTGAATGGGCAAGTGTGTGGAGTTATCCACAGAAGTGACTCGGCGAGTGTGTGAAGTTATCCACAGAAGTGACTCGGCGAGTGTGTGGAGTTATTCACAGAAGTGAATGGGCAAGTGTGTGGAGTTATCCACAGAAGTGACTGGGCGAGTGTGTGGAGTTATCCACAGAAGTGACTGGGCGTGTGTGTGGAGTTATCCACAGCAGTGACTCGGCGAGTGTGTGAAGTTATCCACAGAAGTGACTCGGCGAGTGTGTGGAGTTATCCACAGCAGTGACTCAGCGAGTGTGTGAAGTTATCCACAGCAGTGACTCGGCGAGTGTGTGAAGTTATCCACAGAAGTGACTCGGCGAGTGTGTGGAGTTATTCACAGAAGTGACTGGGCGAGTGTGTGGAGTCATCCACAGAAGTGACTGGGCGAGTGTGTGGAGTTATCCACAGAAGTGACTGGGAGTGTGTGTGGAGTTATCCACAGCAGTGACTCGGTGAGTGTGTGAAGTTATCCACAGAAGTGACTGGGCGAGTGTGTGAAGTTATCCACAGAAGTGACTGGGCGAGTGTGTGGAGTTATCCACAGAAATGTCTGGGCGAGTGTGTGAAGTTATCCACAGAAGTGACTGGGCGAGTGTGTGGAGTTACCCACAGAAATGACTGGGCGAGTGTGTGGAGTTACCCACAGAAATGTCTGGGCGAGTGTGTGAAGTTATCCACAGAAGTGACTGGGCGAGTGTATGGAGTTATCAACAGCAGTGACTGGGCAAGTGTGTGAAGTTATCCACAGAAGTGACTGGGCGAATGTGTGAAGTTATCCACAGAAGTGACTGGGTGAGTGCCCTGTTCAGGGACCTGCCTTGATACCAGTGATTCTCATCATGACCCTGATCGGGGTGAAGAGGTTACAGACAATGAATGAATGAACAAACAAACAAACGAACGAATGAATGAATAAATTTTGTCCGAAGCTAGGAACACAGATTATAGTTTGCTTCACGGTCTTTGTTTTTAGAGGAGATTCCTTGCAGTGGCACCTTTAATTCTGCTCTATAAAACCCCTGAGAGTGGGGTTTTTTGCTGAGAGTGTGGCATGCATTATGTTAATATCACGTACAGTTCTGGAACAAAATGAAGGATTATGGAGGGTCTGTGGTTGATGCAGATTTTAGTCACTGAGGCCAAATGGAGCCAAAAAACTCCCATCTGTCATTGCGTTGCTTATTTATGTTCCTGTATGTATTTCTGTGCTGTCACGCTCAGTAAAATCGTTAATGTATCAGTATAAATATTTACGTTCCTACCCCCCGCCCCACCCTCCAGGTCAAGCTTAGACTATTTGTCATGGCCATTGAAATATTATATGAAGTAGAAAGGGCATAAATTCTGCGTTCCTATTGGCCAGAGCTGGTAGCTTAAAAAAATAACAGAAATTTTCCAGTCATTTTCCGTTCTGGGTCTGGGTCTGGGTGCTCGACCAAATGCCACCTTTTACTGATTGATTATAATCCCACGTCTTTTAAAGAGAACACACTTCAGTTAATATCCACTCTTTATTTACTGCATCAAACTTACTGGAGAAAAACTGTCAAATGTCAGCTGACATCAAATATGTCAGTAAAAAAAAGTTAACTGTGCTTCAATATTTGCTAGTGTTCCTTTCATTCATTCATTCATTCACCTTTTGTAAACATCCTGTTCAGGCAAGCGATGGTATATGAACCTAGAATCACTGGGCGCAAAGCTGGAACACACCCTGGACATGACTTCACACACTCACCCTGTCACTCATGCCTGTGGAAAATGTCAAACACGCACTCACATCTGTGAACAGTTTCACACACTCACCCAGTCACTAACACACTCACTCACACACACTGAAACAGAAAGGTTTCCAGATCCAGCTCCAGTATATGAGCATTGTTAAAGTGTTTGCAGTGCTGTCTGAGGGTTGGAAGTTTAGTTGAGTTCACGCAGAGATTTCTATGCATTCTCTTATTATTTCGATGATATTATGCCAAGCACACTTAGGCCTATCTCACGTGAGTTAGAGTTGGCACTATCTGTGATCCGACAACCTCCTCCAAACATTCATTACTCCCTCCAACCTCATTCCCGTCAGGAACCCTATGGAGTCCTTCAATTTCATCTCACAAAACTAGCCATAATTCCAGCTAGCTGTTTTGCACTCCTCCCATTTCGTCTGCGTTTGCTCTGAACATAAAGAGGCAGCAGTGAAAAATAGACAAATAATTCACTGGTCTCCGCCGTGACTCGCTCCTCCCTGGGTTTGAAGTACAAACTTGTGGCATTGGGCTAAAACTGGGAGGAGGAACCTCTCACCTTCCATAAACCTCTGGAAAACTGTGTACAGAACATTGCTAACAAACTAAAACATTACCTCATCCCCACCCTGCTGTGAAAACATCCCGACTTCAAAGGGGTCCGAGGATTTTCAGAGCTCTAACTTGTGTGCCCTGGCCAAGGGGGCCACTTGTATTATTTTCCCCCATCGTTCACGCATCAGGGCATTACATACGATGTGATTTTTGGATGCGGTTCGTCAGGAAGCCTGCCCAGAGCTCGAATACGTCCGAACAATTTGTGGACGCAGCGATGCGTGGCTGTGTTTACTCTGTGGCCTGAGAGTTGAGAAATCAGTCATTAATCTGCCATTAATCATTTCACACTGGCCTATCATTTGTCACTTTGGCTGATATTACCTCTTTTATTTTTACACAAACCCTGTTCCAAAAGTGATGCTGGGACAGCAGGTAAAATGCAAATGAAACCAGAAAGCAATGATTTGTAAATCCACTTTGAAGTGTATTTAAAAGAACACACAATGATATTTAATCTTTAAGCTCAGCAATTCATCGTTCTGGTGTCTGTGTGTGTGTATATATATATATATATATATATATATATATATATATATATATATATATATATATATATATAGTAAGCTATTTACACTATTATATTAGGTCCCTGGATGAATGTGAAGTGTGTGTTCTTGCCAGTGATTCTTTGTGGGTTCTGGACTCACTGTGACACTGATCAGGAAAAATCAAAGGTACATTAATGAATGTGTGAGTGAATGAATGAATGAATGAATGAATGAATGAATGGATCAATAAGCTTCAGGTAAATGAGAGAGGTTAAATCAACACTGAGAAAATGCATCAGCAAATAATTTACCATTTTAGGTGTAATGCCTGGTTATAGGGATTTTTGAAGTTTCACTCCCCCCACAGAACACATGGGGATGAGGGACTCTAGATAAATCTCTTTAAAGATGTAGGAGGAAAATATTACCAAAAAATCCAGTGCAGTTCTGCAGCTAAAGAAACGTTTAACAGAAAAACACCAAAAGAAAATCAGTTTAATAAAAGAAAAATTAAACTGGTGTGTGTTTGTTTGCAGCATCTGTAACAGTTTCATGTCTGGAATACACACCTCTGTGGTATTTTGTTATTTTTTCTTTTAGAACTACAATGTTCTGTTGCCTGCTGTCTTAAGTCGTGTGGATGTAGTGTAGTAGGTAACACTGATTTTAATATGATTCAATTCCCAACTCAGGTAACCACACCACTCTACACCAATGAGAATCATCGAACAAGAAAGCTGTAATGCAGCTGTAAATGAGAACTATTCCAGCGAGGATATTTTAAATATAAAAACGTTTCCTCCATTCCTCTCTCCGTTTCCACCACATATTATGAGAACACCTTGTTTTGTTTTGTTTTTTGTTTTTGTTTTTTTGTTTTTTTGTCAAGCAGTACATTTCTATATCATTATTTACTGTCAAATTATTTTACAGTCTGTTTCAATATCCTGACATATTAAGTTATTATTCTGAGATATTAAGTCAGTATTTTGAGATACATAGTCATTATATTGCACTGTGTAGAAGCCAAACGTAGTGTTGAGAATGTTCAGTTTTTATGTCCTATAATGTGGCTTTAACAACATCCTCAGAACCTCACCTGAATGTTGTAGTTAAAGCATGTCTTAGTTAACATTTAACATTATAGAAGTATTTCAAATTAAAAATGAATATATTTAAAAAAGTTCTTTGAACAACAGATTAAATCGTTTTCGTTTAAACATGATCAAAATGTGTAGTATTAACGAACAAGATCTAATAAGTTACTCGGTACAGTTAGAAGTTACTAAATGTTCTATTTTATTCATTTTTATCTATAAATTTGATTGGGTTTTAGCCACTGTTTGTGTCTTTGCCAAGTAAGAATATCTGAACTGAGGGAAGGAATAGATGTTCTGCTTGTGGATAATGATTCTGACTGGTTTATAAAGATATTATATATATATGAATTTGTATATATAATTCAATCATTTATTCATCTTTATATCTGTTCACGAGGTGAATGAATTAATGGTATATTTGGCGGTTGTGTTGAGCTGAGAGACCGGGCGGAATGAATAGTGCAGCAGCCGCGGTTTCTGTCCGGCCCCGTTTGAGTGTGCCGCTGTGACATTGGAGGGACGGAGAGCTGCGGTTAAAAAACCTCTTCGAAATAATACACGCTCCAAAAACACGACTAGCGCCTCTTTAACCGCCTTTAAACCCACGGCGAAGACTCGGGAGGAGGCAGAAGAGTCCTCAGACCTCCGGCGGAGTCATGTACCGCCGCCCGCTGCAGTCCGCCTTCAGGAACATCATTAGACAGCACACAGCCCTGAGACAGGTAAACACACACACACACACACACACACACACACACACACACACACCTGCCACAACATTACAAACACTCACTGTCCACTCACTCAGCTCCATTGACCGTACAGGAGTCCTTTATAGTTCTACAATCACAGAATGTAGTGTATCTGTTGCTCTGCATACTTTCTTATCCCCCGCCCCCCCCCACAGGTGTGATGTGGTGGTGGAGCATTCTCAGTGCTGCAGTGACACTGACGTGGTGGTGGTGTGTTAGTGTGTGTTGTGCTGGTGTAGAGTGGATCAGACACAGCAGTGCTGCTGGAGTTTTTAAACCCCTCAGTGTCACTGCTGGACAGAGGATGATCCACCGCCTAAATCACACCTGCCCTGTGG
This sequence comes from Hoplias malabaricus, assembly GCF_029633855.1. Taxonomy (NCBI): domain Eukaryota; kingdom Metazoa; phylum Chordata; class Actinopteri; order Characiformes; family Erythrinidae; genus Hoplias; species Hoplias malabaricus. The sequence goes on along the minus strand of NC_089802.1, from coordinate 39,243,359 downwards.
GGGTCCTGACCATTTAAAGAACAAGGTGAAAGGGGTAAATAAAGTATACAGAGAAATATGTGGACTACGGTCTGAGGGTCGAGCATAGGGAGAAAAGGGAAGAGTGTGAGGGATTGAGCAGAAAGGGGACAAATAGAGATATATAGAGATAACCTTTTCTCTTTTCCTTTCTTCCCGTCAGGTCTCGGAACAGGATGCTCGTCTCAGTAAGGCTCTGGTGGCCTGTCGACTTACAGGAGCAGACATCTCCTGTCACACACAGAGTCGAGCACTTCACAGCACAAGAGAGGTCTGTATACACACACACACACACACACGCAATATTACAGTTTGGAGTACTTGTCATGCAGCTGAGTGCCTTTAAACCATGGACAGAATCCTGTTGTTTCTTTCTTCAGAAGCACATATAGGTGTTATACACACTGCAGAACAGATCCAGTCCAAAACATGGAGATTAGATGAATTGGCCTTCTCTAAACTGTCCTGGTGTATGAGACTTTGTGAATGTGTGTATGGCCAGGTATGGATTAGTGCTCTGTCCTGGGTGAAGCCCTAGTGCCGGATGCAGTCCTCCAGGTGGACAGTCTTTCCTGGTTGAGAGTATGTTGTGCGTGTTTGGCTGCTGCTTCTCAACAGTGTGTGTTTGTGGATTGAATGTGGAATGGTATGGTACTCTGTGTGGATTGTAAAGTGTCCTTGAGTATCTAAAATTCTTCTCATCTTCCCTGCTCAAACATGGTGGAAATCATCAGTTATTTGTACACATTTTTATCTGGAAATGTGAAAACAAACCATGTGGCTTGCTCTGGCACGGCTCCCTGTGAATCGTTACAAGAAACGTTTCTGGAGGCTTTTGGACCATCTTTGGAAACACTGTAAAAACACTGTAATGCGAATGGTGCACTAATCCTGCTCCGTAGGTGGGTAATATTGACTTATTTTTGCTGTAGTTATTTACTTAATTTGTTGAGCGGCACGATGGAACAGCAGGTAGGTGTCACAGTCACACAGCTCCAGGGTCCTAGAGGTTGTGGGTTCGAGTCCCGCTCCGTGTTATCCCTGTGTCTGCGTGGGTTTCCTCCGGGTGACTGTCTGTGAGGAGTGTGGTGTGTTCTTCCTGTGTCTGCGTGGGTTTCCTCCGGGTGACTGTCTGTGAGGAGTGTGGTGTGTTCTCCCTGTGTCTGCGTGGGTTTCCTCTGGGTGACTGTCTGTGAGGAGTGTGGTGTGTTCTCCCTGTGTCTGCGTGGGTTTCCTCCAGGTGACTGTCTGTGAGGAGTGTGGTGTGTTCTCCCTGTGTCTGCGTGGGTTTCCTCTGGGTGACTGTCTGTGAGGAGTGTGGTGTGTTCTCCCTGTGTCTGCGTGGGTTTCCTCCAGGTGACTGTCTGTGAGGAGTGTGGTGTGTTCTCCCTGTGTCTGCGTGGGTTTCCTCCGGGTGCTCCGGTTTCCTCCCACGCTCCATTAACATTGGTAGGTGGATTGGTGACTCAAAAGTGTCCGTAGGTGTGAGTGAATGTGTGAGTGTGTGTGTGTTGCCCTGTGAAGGACTCACGCCCCCTCTAGGGTGTATTCCCGCCTTGCGCCCAATGATTTCACGTAGGCTCTGGACCCACCGCGACCCTGAACTGGATAAGGGTTACAGAAAATGAAAGAATGAATGAACAGTACAATGAAATGTGACCTTTGCGTATAACCCCTCTATGTCAGTGAATACACACACACACACAGAGGTGGTTAGGGTCAGTGTGCACACACAGAATCAGATAGCCACCCTCTACCCCTCGGCATGAGTTGGGGGTTATGAGCCTTATGTGGATGTTGAGGGAGGATACAGCATTGTTCCTTCTCTCCCTTGCCCCCAATTCTCCTGCAGCTCGAGGAATCAAACAGACGACCTTCTGGTCCCAAGTCTGCTTCACCACGACTGACACTTTACCCACATCTCTCCAGACTTATCCATTCAAAACTAAATGTAGTTCAGGCCTACGGTCTAATTTTGCAACACTTTTTCCTCTACCGTCATAATGTCCCAAGGCTGGCCTCGTTACCATGACAATCATCACAGTCACTTAAGCGAGTGTGACTAGGGTCTAAACACACAGATCGGATTTGGTCATTTTAAATCTCGCAGTGTGGACGTTGGGACTGAAAAGCAGATTTGAGAAATCCAATTTGTCCTGCAGCATGAGCGCAGCTTTAGTACTTTGTTGTTTCCTTCTCGGCTCTTCCCCCAACAGAGGGTAGCACCCTTGATGCTTTGCTGACAGTGCTGTCAAATGAGTCAGTGCCTTAAAAGGCAGCACTCTGACATGAGGGAACCTGTAAATCATGTTTGAGACAAGTTTTGAAGGCAGCGAGCTTTTAGAATATTGCCAAGAAACTGAGGCGTTAACATTTACTAGTGAAAAGGTACCCGTTTAAAAGAAGACTACAGTTATAAAGGTTTAAAGGTCATTAATAATCATTTGTAACACAGCGATAGGAAGTGCGACAGTGGCCTCTTTTTTGCCTAATACTGAAAGTGTCAGAACTTACTGAAAATGTGGAGGTAAAGATTACCACATTATCATTAAGGAATAAAAAGACATTCTGTTGGCGGTTAATTCATTAAAGTATTAAACGTATTAACATATAAGTGCTGGAGCTGACAGGGTTAATGCCGAGTGATGGAGGAGACACAGCGAGGTCAGTATTTTTCGGCAAGATCTGAGGTTTAACTGTAGATGGATGTGGGTTCACTATTTGGCAGACGACGTCATAGTTGCCCTTTCTATCTGTGTTAGAACTGATTATTATTATGTGAGTGTTCAGTGATATTTCTCATAGTCAACAGTGAGGAAGGTCCTCCACCTTCATTGTTATACTTTCAGTCATTAGACCACGCCCCTCTCAGCTGAAGTCCCGCCTCCCGCGTGAAAACGGGGCCAAAAGTAAAAACTGAAAAACAAGGATCCAAGTGTGGAAAAAAAGATATAAAACTAAAACACAACTTTTGTCCCTAAATTAGCGCCATACATTTGGCAGTTTTCGAATCACTATTATTGATTAATATTACTAATTATATTTTCAGTCTTTTGAGCCTGATTTAACCCAGTGGCACAGAGCTGCAGGGAGATCAGTCTGGAACTGCACTTGGTGTTTTAGGGCTGTAATCTGAAAATGAGGCATTTGAGGAAGTTTTATTTAATGGATCATTATTGCATTTCAAATAGACTACTTTTAAACAAGTTCCTCTAAAGGCAGAGTAGTGTGGCAGTGGTCGGTTTTATATTTAGGAAAGTGGCTCCTGGACTGTCCCTTCACACTTGCTGGAGTTAACCAAATAAACTTGTTAGCATCTTGCTACGAGCTGCATAGCTGCATAATTTTACTACCTGCAGTATAGCGTTTTACAGCCTGTGGTAGTATAGTTTTAGTGTTTCTAGTAACGTGATCTGCTGGGGAAACCTTTTAGCGACATGCCCCTGAAGTGCTCTTATTATTTCCACATCGAAGGCAGTCGTAGCTGAGCATTTTAATGACGGTCCTCAATCTGGGCTTGTTGCGGTTCTCTGAGGACCTGAGGAAGGATAATGTGCTTTAATAGAGAAGTAATGACTTTCTCAGGGATGCTTTCTCCGTGTCTGTGTCGCTTGGCACGCTGTGAACCCGGAGCCGCCAAATCCCACAGAACTTTGCTGTGATTACTGAGCACAGACACTGTGACAAATGAGAGCTGATATGCGGCGGCGCTCTGGGTGCTGACCTCCTCTGTGGCTCTGTCCTCTGGGCCAGGGTTGGTTTAATGTCCTACATGTGAGCGCCGAGGCAGCATTCATTTGTAAAGATTGATGTTTTTGATTGTTTTCTAGTTTTCATAAGGGTGAATACACATTAAGATCTTTGTGTTTGTTGATAGGTGAGTCATGTTGTTTTGTAATAATAAAATAAGTGAGAATCCAGAATCATTGAGCACCACATACAATCACACACCCACCCAGTCACTCTCACACCCACCCAGTCACTCTCACACCCACCCAGTCACTCTCACACCCACCCAGTCACTCACACACTCTCCCAATCACTCACACACTCTCCCAATCACTCACCCAGTCACTCTCACACCCACCCAGTCACTCTCACACCCACCCAGTCACTCTCACACCCACCCAGTCACTCACACACTCTCCCAATCACTCACACACTCTCCCAATCACTCACCCAGTCACTCTCACACTCACCCAGTCACTCTCACACCCACCCAGTCACTCTCACACCCACCCAGTCACTCACAGACTCTCCCAATCACTCACAGACTCTCCCAATCACTCACCCAGTCACTCTCACACTCACCCAGTCACTCTCACACTCACCCAGTCACCCACTCTCCCAGTCAGTCACACACTCACCCAGTCACTCTCACACTCACCCAGTCACCCACTCTCCCAGTCAGTCACACACTCACCCAGTCACTCGCATAATCACACCTGTGCACAGTTTCACACACCCACCCAGTCACACACTCTCCCAGTCACTCACTCTCCCAGTAACTCTCACACTCACACCTGTAGACAGAACACAACAAACTGCGGAGACTGGACCCACATCCCAGCACCAGCTAAAACCCAATCTGATGATGTGCTGGGGCCGAGCTGATTGTTGCTGATGTTTAATGAGTCATTTCAGGAATTATAATGTTTTTATTGTTGGTGAAGGGGGCGATGTGCTTTAACATTTCATTGGGCACATGCTGCAGTTTGAACAGGTTTCACATTGCAGAGAGATACAGGTTCTGACCTTTAGGAACATGACCTGTCCACAAAAGAAAATAATAATGGCCACCTCAACTGAAGTGAAAAAAAAAAATCATTTAAATTTCATCATGAAGCCGAGGTGAATTTAAAGTCTGTACTCTTTTGTGTGGACTGGAGGGACTAAGGCCAGACTGCACCGCGCAGGGGCACAATGTTGAGCAGTGAACTAAAGCCACTGACTTTATTAGAGATCTGTAGGTTTAAGGAGTGAGGTGCTGGTGTGTCATGTAAGTTAATTTTGTTTGTGTGTTATAAAAAAAAGAAAAGAAAAACCCACAAAACACCATGAACAAAGACAAATCTCCTCTGAAGAAGAAATCAGAATTGATTATTCTGGGTGGTCGTGTGTGTGTGTGTGGGTGGGTGTTGTTCAAGTGTTGACGTAGCTCTAAACCCGACGCCTCATGCTCTTTTCTCTTCTGTTTCTCCCTACAGCTCTGTTCCGTGAAACAGACCCCCCAGGCCTCCGAGGAGGAGGTGGGGGCTTTCACCAGACTCATTGAGGCCATGGGCTTCACCGGACCTCTCAAATACAACAAATGGGTAAGATTCAGCTCTGTCCACATTTACACTCTGGTGTTCCTCAGGCGCGGCCTCCATCACTCTCTGATTTCATTGCGTCAGTGTTAAAGGAGGAATCTGTAATATTGACAGCAAGCATTTAAAACAGGTACCATAGTCCAGATTCAAAACACTGGAGAGATTCGTCTACCCCCCAACAGCCCTTTCTCTCTAGACCCGAAACCAAAGAGGAAAACTGAACCCACACAAATGAGAGAGTTCAAGAACCTCAGACCGTAGCTAAAAAGAATGGGCCATTATTTTACATTTCATTAAAACATCTTCATATGAAGGAGAAAGGCAAAGTGAACGAGCCACTGATATTTTATCATGTATTTACCAGCTCCATATTTGACCTTCCGTTTCCACCTTAAATATTTCACCAGATGAGGCTGTTATTTTTCTTATTGATTTTTTTTCCCCTTCCACCTTAAATGTCGTTTTAGCAGGCAGATGTTTGCTACTTATTCACAATTTTTGTCTTCAAACATTTACTTCCTCCTTTAATGGAACAGTCTACGAAGCTAATACTGGTGTTGCCTACCAGCTTCTTATTTGATTATGTTCCACCTTAAATAGACGACAATGGGTGACTAAGGGTGAACATAGCTTTAGAAACAAACCCTATTCCTCACATTCTTTGTTTACATCAAACATTTAATCCGGTACACTCCTTGATCTCTGATCACACACCCTGGATGTGTTATGTTTTATTACAGTAAATATAATACAGATTTGCTCCTTTAAGCTCTTTTGCGCGCCGTGTGACAGCAGTGGTTCAGAACGACTGACAGATGACCTTTGGCCTGGAATTTACTCTTAGTGTTTTTTAAATCTGTGAATTTGGAAGCAACAAAACATTCAGGCGCTGTGACCTCACAACCATGACTAATTAAAGCCCAGTCCCAAACAGAGTCTATGTGTTTGTGTCAGCTGTGTGTTATCTGCACTCCACAGGAGCACACAGCTCACGATTAGCAGCAAAGCAGTGAGAAGAGACACAGACACTCTTATTTTCACTGTTTTCATCTGTGTCCTCTGCTCCCTGCTTTGCTCGGTTGTCTCATTTTCCACTCTTGTGATGTCTGTTTAACCTTGTCTTTGCGCTCTCACATAAACGTGGTTTCGATTCTAAAGAATAAGAACGGCTCGTTTTAACCCTTGTTTTCTGACTTGGAATGCACACTGGGTTATCTTGTTTTACATTGTGTGGGTTGGTGGACTCCAGATCCACACGTTAATGTACATGTGCACTGATCATGACATGATCTTTTTAAAGTATTTGTTTTCATACTTTAGTGAGGAAACTACGATTTCTTTGATTAAATCTTTGACTTTTTTTAATCTCTTGCAGAAAATAAAGATAGCTGCTCTGCGTATGTACACTTGCTGCGTGGAGAGAATCAACTACGATGAGTTTTTTGAAAGTAAGTATTATTTTATATACAGTTTTATGCATTTATTTAATGTGTTTTACTGCAGTTTGGGCAGAGTGGGAGTTTTCTAGGCCCTGGGAGTAATGTGGCAAAGTGACCTTATGAGTCTTGAGTCATACTTATTTAGCGTTTCTTTAAAAGAAGAGGGACTCCAACACCCCTCACTTCACCAGAAACACTGGAACGAGCGCAGAGGGAGCATTTCATCGCCATCCGCAAGATTTATGTGGCACTTTACAGCAGTGCTATGTTGTTTTCTTTACCAAGGGGGAAAAGAGCAGGTGTAAAACCCAGCAGAGGTTTTGGAACTGTTTACTGTGTTTTAATGTTGTTCATGTCTCTTTCTCTGTATCTCCATTTTTCTGTCTGTCTGTCTCTCTCTCTCTCTCTTTTCGTTTCTTTCTCTCTTTCTTGTGCGCTCTGTCTTTCTCCTCTTTGTTCTTTCTCTTGTTTGCTCTCTCTCTCATCATTTTATGTTTTCTCCCTCTCAATTTCTCAATTCTTATCCATCTTCTCTCTCTCTCTCTCTTTCTCTCTCGCTTTCTTAGAGTGCTCCCTCCCTGACACACTAAACTCCTGGTTTTTGATCGCACAGCTCCATGTTTGGTGAGTATTACGTCACTACAGCTGTGATGATACAAATGCAGCTCTCGATCACCTCAGAGTTTACTCCCCACAGCTCCCGATCACCTCAGAGTTTACTCCCCTCAGCTTTCGATCACCTCAGAGTTTACTCCCCTCAGCTCCCGATCACCTCAGAGTTTACTCCCCTCAGCTCCCGATCACCTCAGAGTTTACTCCCCTCAGCTCCCGATCACCTCAGAGTTTACTCCCCTCAGCTCTCGATCACCTCAGAGTTTACTCCCCTCAGCTCTCGATCACCTCAGAGTTTACTCCCCTCAGCTCCCGATCACCTCAGAGTTTACTCCCCTCAGCTCCCGATCACCTCAGAGTTTACTCCCCTCAGCTCTCGATCACCTCAGAGTTTACTCCCCTCAGCTCCCGATCACCTCAGAGTTTACTCCCCTCAGCTCTCGATCACCTCAGAGTTTACTCTCCTCAGCTCTCGATCACCTCAGAGTTTACTCCCCTCAGCTCCCGGTCACCTCAGAGTTTACTCCCCTCAGCTCCCGGTCACCTCAGAGTTTACTCCCCTCAGCTCCCGGTCACCTCAGAGTTTACTCTCCTCAGCTCTCGATCACCTCAGAGTTTACTCCCCTCAGCTCCCGATCACCTCAGAGTTTACTCCCCTCAGCTCTCGATCACCTCAGAGTTTACTCCCCTCAGCTCTCGATCACCTCAGAGTTTACTCCCCTCAGCTCCCGATCACCTCAGAGTTTACTCCCCTCAGCTCCCGATCACCTCAGAGTTTACTTTCCTCAGCTCTCGATCACCTCAGAGTTTACTCCCCTCAGCTCCCGATCACCTCAGAGCTTTTTCTCCCCTCAGCTCCCGGTCACCTCAGAGCTTTTTCTCCCCTCAGCTCTCGATCACCTCAGAGTTTACTCTGAGATGATTGTGTAAAGTGTAAACTATTGGTGATATTCTGTTATAAATTTTGGAATTAGGGCATGTTTGTTTTCAGCAGATTTATTAATTCACCCATTTTCAGTAAGCGTTTTGTCCTGATCAGGGTCAAAGTCATTGTGCTGACGGCAGTAACTCACCCCAGACAGGGCTCCAGTCCGTCACAGTGAAAAACTGTCCCAATCTGGAAATAGATGATGTCTTATTTTAGTGAACACAGTCGCCAAACTTTCAGAACGGCATGTACCCTATTAATCCTTCTGTCATTGTATTTATTATTTATTATTACAGTTCTTTCCTCAGACAGGAGTGACACACTTTGATTGATGTTCTTCATTTGAATGAAAAACAAAGCGCTTTTACTGTTTGTAGTGTTTCTAACACTGAGCGATGACAGAGGGGTCGGATTTTTCTACACTTGGTCATTCCTTCACGTTTTATTCCCCCGTTTGGCCCTTTGTCATGCTCTCTGCTGTGCCTGTGTGTGTGTGTGTGTGTGTGTGTGTGTGTGTGTGTGTGTGTGTGTGTGTGTGTGTGTGTGTGTGTACACGTACGTATGTACTTTTGTGCCTGTGTATGTCTATGCTTGTGTGCCTGTTTGTGTGTGTGTGTGTATGCTTGTGTGCGTGTTTGTGCCTCAGTGTGCGCTTGTGTGTGCTTGTGTGCATGCCTGTGTGTTTGCCTGCGTGCGCGTGTGTGTGTTTGATGTTAACCCACAGGTGACCAACTTTTGGCCACATTTCCGAAAAGAAAGACACCTTCATGGAATGTGTGATGTCATTGAGACGAATGATTAATGATTGGTGCTGAGAGCCAGGATATGTGTGTGTGTGTGTGTGTGTGTGTGAGAGAGAGAGAGAGAGAGACTGTGTATGACTAATGGTGTACAGTGTATGTGTGTTTGGTAAATGCTGTGCATGTGTGCCTGTATATGTGTGTGTGTGTGTGTGTTGGGGGGTTTTATGATGATGTGTGTGTGTGTGTAACAGACAGAGTTTTGTGCTGTGGCATGTACACACACACACGTATATACAAACACACACACACACTGTCTAAAGGTATGTAGACATCTCTTGTAAATGACTGAATTCAGCTACTTCACGGTGAACCCCTTCTTGACACAGAGGCTCAGTTCCATAACTCCGCTGAAAAGCACCAGCTCCTGAGTCTGAACTCTCTGTGGAGCAATGGACCAGGGGGATGAGTGGGATGAGTGTTTGCGGTCCAGAACTAATCCTCCAGCACCTGACCTCACTGATGTTCTCCTGGCTATCAAATCCTCACAGCAATGTCCCAGCTAGTGTAAAGTCTTCCCAGAAGAATTAAGGCTGTTACTGCAGAGAGAGAGAGACTCCTGATTAATCACTTTCACTGGAGAAGAGACGTTGGACGATCAACGAGCAATTTCACATGCAGTTAATTCTGAAGTGATCCATACCCTTCAAACCTGAGCCCAGTTTTGATTTGTGATGAAATGACGTTGGGATAGAGGTGTTATTTTCAGAGATTTGAACTTTTTCTAATGGATTCTTCTTACCTTTATTTATTACATGTCTTTTAGAGATTGGAGACGATGCTCCTGTACCACCACAAACGGCCTGGTTCTGATCTGACTGTTGATTACTAACAAAGCTTAGGACTAATTTTGAATGCAGCGTATTTAATAAATATAGAAAAAAGAATAGAATTAGTACAAATTTTTCAGGGAAAGAGACATAACCTCCCTCTTCTTCACAGTGGAACACACTCCTGGTTCTTAAAGAAATCCCCAAAAAAACTGATTAAAAGTTGCATCTTAGATTTGTTACACTACAGTTTCCTGCGGTTTTAAGCTGTGCCTCCAGGACCCAGTGACATCACACCATGTGACTTAAATCAGACGCTAACAGAGACTTTAAAGAGAGGGCACTTGGCAAAGAGACATTTACAGTGCAGTAAATATTCATAAGAACATGAGACTAACTTCCAGATTTACATTAAATTTCACTGATTTTGCTCTTTAAAAATCAGAGTGGTAGTGTAGGTGTTATAAAGGTGTAGCGCTCTAGGAAAGTCTGTGCGAATGTCTGCAAACATTTGGCTTGAAATGAAAGTTGACACGTCACCACAAATATCTGCTCTGGTTTTATTTAATTTATCTGTCTTCACTTTATTTAATAAAACAATCATTTTTGTGAGATGTCGTGTGTTGCTCTTTGTGGTTTACAGCCTGTGTTTCTTCAGTCTCATGGTTTTGAAGGGAAACGTAAACCTTTCTGCTAAAGACCGTGAAGAGCCAGCGAATGTGGAAGCGGCTGATAGTGAGAGACCACAGCCCGGTTTCAGAGGATCCTCAGATGTGTGATTCCTGCTAAAGTGATGTTTTCTCATCCTGTGCAGGATGTGTTTGGTGAGGATGCGACAGGAAGGCAGAGAGGGGAAGTACATGTGCCGCTACATCGTCCACTCCATGTGGGAGGATGTGGAGCAGAGGAGCAAGATCATGGGGGTGAGTTCAGACACACACACACACACACTCGAGGGGCTTGCGTTTTCACTCTTACACACACCTCAGTTTCAGTCGATTATAGCTGGAATTTGCTGGAATCTAAACATCATACAAAAGCATACAGAAATGGTATGCACGAACATCTGTGTGGATTTCAACATCTGGGGCTCAAACTGTTCTTCCTCAAATCTTTCACAAGACGTCTCCGCAGCACGACACAACACCGTCTCCTGCAGCTTTAGATCCAAAGAGAAACAGGTGTTCAAGCAAATTCTTTAATTATAAATGCATTTATTACTTTTTCTTCTTCTTCTACCTGAGTTTTAAACTGGATAGCAGTGGGGTAAATCGAGGATGAAATCGAGCAAGGTCTAATAGCACCAGGGCACATTTTTTATTATTATTTTGCTTTTCTAAGAAATATATCACTAGTTCCAATAACTAAGCATTAATTAAATGTTTTTCAGACTACACTTACCTCTCTTTATCCTTTCGAATCAGCATCTGTTGTGGCTTTTATTTTGAAATTCCTTAATGAACTCTGTCCTGTGATGTTGTACCTTGCTGAGTAAAGCAGCGTGGGCTGAAACACTCCGTATAACTTCAGCAGGAATGGGGGGGGGGTGAAATAGTGAAACACACCATTAGTGTTGGGTGGTATCCACATTCTTCACGCTGTCATACCGTCTCGAAGCGCTGTCGCTGTGTGCGGTGTTAGGGTGGGGGTGTGCACCGTCAGGCTGCGCTGAGCCTCATAGCTGAGAGTCTTCTGAGTATTTTGTCTGTTTTCAGCTTCATTCCTCTCTCTTTTAACTCATAAACCCACAGTGTGACATCAGTGAGCTCCCACAGCGCCCCCTCCCTGTGGCATTCTTAAATGCACATGAATGAACTTTTAGGCCTTGTATTTAAAGACACAGAACAGAAATTTGACACACTACACACAAGTCATAACTTTGAAATACCGCAGTATACGGTGTTACCGTTATTCCGCCTCGGCCCTAACACACAATGCCAACATACACATGTACACACTTCTTTTAACAAGTCATTTCAGCTGTAATAACAGTCATGAAATGAAAGGGGGCGTGCTGGGGCTGCTACACATAAGCCTCAGGAAACCGTGCTCAATGCCAAGTGTGGGCTAGAGGGGTGTCGAGCCTCCCCGCACTGGGAGCAGTGATGGAGTTTTTTATGATTTAGGAAGTCTTGGAAAACGAGGGGTTTGCACAAATGTGACCAAGTCTGTAAAAGGTAGGTGTGTGTGTGTGTGTGTGTGAGATGAGGCCAGTGGAGGGCTTTAGCTGCTGTCAGAGAGGGTGGGAACAGTCTTCTGCCCAGCTGTGAAAACAGAACACACTTCTCTTTTGGAAAAATAATATATATATTCAGTAGCGCTCTTTAGAATGTGGCATTAACCCGGAGTCCTGAGTTTTATCCGTTTAGCAAAGACTTACCTTGGACAACACATTATACACTCCCCAGGGAAGAATATTGGATGAAGTGGCACACATTAAAGCAGCTGCACATGAGCCTTAAGTCCCCATGTGAGTGTGAAATGGAAGGAGAAAGTCCTCCTAGGGCTGGTCTGTAAAGCATTTAAAATTGTTTCTCTGGAGTGTTTTTTTTTTGAGTAGCTTTGTAATGAGTTGGAGACACCAGCACCTGACCTCCCTGATGTTTATGTGGCTGAATGCCATCTAAACCGTATAACAATGTTGCAGAATCAAGCATCAATCTTTCCTGCAGCAGAAATTGGACAAACTCTGGATTAAAACTGGACTCCAGCCTTCACTCAGTGACAGTGACCCTGAGCTTTGGGATTGTAACTTTAAGTTAAATCCAAAACACCCAACATTTTTCAGCCTATTAACACAGGACCTGAAGCTGTATTCATTTCACTCATTGCTTTATTAGGCCATTGACGTCCATTAAATAAAACCTCTTCACATTTTACCCACGGCCTCCACATGTCTCAGTGTCTTGAACTACTGACCGTTTTGTGGCATCACTTCATTTTTAAGTAACTTCCTAACCTTTATTTCAAGGGGCAATATTCTCCTCTTCTCCAGAGGAACGCAGTTCTGTTTCTTAATGTGACCTGCAGTGTCCTCCCCCTGTGTAAACAGCCCTGTTCAGCACCTGTTCCTTTAAATGATAATGAGCCGCTCGCTGTTCACCCCGACCCCGAGCGCACAGCAGTGAGGAGCAAGGAGCAGAAGCTCTGGTTTTTGCCGTTTTCACTTTGTTCTCTTTCTTCTCCGTTCTCATTTTCTTCATTTTTACTTAGTGCTCTTATTTCTCCGCGCTCGTTGAGTCTGTTTTGCTGAGTTTAACCTTGTCTTTGTGCTGTCACATAAACGTGGGTCCAGTGCTGTGATTGGACAGACTCAGACGAGGGGGCGGGGTCATTCTAAAGTCTCTGCACTAGTCATCTGAAGCGGAGCAGAATCAGAACGGCTCGATTCATCCTGTGTTTTCTGACTCAGGCAGCGCACAGAAAACTGACTGGGGTCTTGTTTCACAGTGTGTGGGTTTTAGATAGAGACTCATTCACACACTGTCATCTCAAACCGTCTTGATCACTGTAGCTCTCTCCTTTCTGGTAATGATTCCTCTTCCCTCCATAAGCACCAGATGGTTCAGAATTCATCAGCCCACCTTGTTACTTGCTCGCATCAACACATCACGCCTGTCATTTATATTCTTCACTGGCTCCCTGTTAAATATATTATTCAGTTTAAAATCCTGTAGCTCATGTAAAAAGCCTTAAACAAACTTGCCCCTTCCTACATCTCAGACCTTCTTCAGCCCTGTAGACCCTCCCACACCCTTAGATCTCCATTCCCTCTTCTAATCTTTGCTGTATAGGAGACCAGGCTTTCTACGGACTTGCTCTCTGTCTCTGGGAAAACACTTTTCCCCACAGACCCAGCGTTCATACTCTGTCTTCAAATATTTGTTTTCATGTTTTCTTTATGTTTTCTGTCTGTAGATATGTTGTCTGTGTTAAAGGTGGTGTTCATGATTCTAATCAAAAAACACTTTTTATAAAATTCAGAGGATGGTTCTCAGAGGATGGCTACTCTCCAGTCAGTTTGCGCTGGAGCCTCGGTATCAGTAAACAAGTAAAAAACAAAGTGGCTTGGTCTCTCTGTTCAAGAAAGAAAAATACCAAAAGATGGTATTGAAAATGTTGAAAATCATGAAAATGTTTTTTTTTTTTTTTTGAAGATATTTTTTTTGTATTCCTGCTCCAAAGTTGGGTTTCAGACTATATAGGTAGGAACCCACTCTAGATTCAAGTTCTACAAATCTAAATAACTCGAGTTGCAAATGAATTTCTGTGGTAATTCATAGGGTGAATAAAAACTTAAGCTTAACTTGAAGTTGCACTTCAGATTCCTACAAGCAGCAGTTATTTTTCTCCTCAAACACATCGTTCCACCTTAAAACACACTGAGCTTCTGAACATAAACAAAGCAGAGTGAACTGCAGTTCCTCACACACACAGATGTTCCCTTTAAGTGGAACTTGTAACTGGCTTTGGGTTTCCGAAAAGAGCTTTATTAATGTAATGTATTTTAATGCCTTTATATGAACTGTTACTGATGAGTTAAACTTAATTACAATTTCAAACCCAGTGTGTTCATCACTGTCACATTTGCCGGGGGCAGGCGAATATGAAATTCTGAAATATTTTACGATTAAGGAACATGCTTAAGCACCAAAACACAGTAATGTGTTGCTTTCTCTTGGTGTCAGAAGTCAATAGTTGGACTTATCATTCCGTCCTGTTCATAAGGATTTGATCAGTCAGGCTGTGGGTGTTTATTTGGATCGCTGAAGTTCAGAGCACCGTAACAGAGCTGGTGATGAAAGCTTTGTTTCTTGTTTCGTTGCAGAATGAGTGTCAGCCTGTTAGTTTCATTGCAATCCCTCACACACACACGCACACACACAGAGGGTTATTTTGTTTTGAGCTACTAGTTACGGGTGACTGGGGCATCATCAGGGATCAAACTCATGTCTCGATGATAGGGTCAACACTTGGACAGTGGACCCCAGAGACTTCACCTCAGGCACAAAGCACAGAAACAGTAATCTTAACGTTTAGTAGGTGCCAAAGGACAACTTCCAGATCTGAGGCTGAGTGTAGCGTAGGTTACAGACAAAAGGCAAGATCCCTTTCATATTTTATATTTCTGATTAACCCAATCTACGGGTATTTCAGAATGACTTTGATGAATTTGTCTTGGTGAGAGCACTTGGGCATAATAAACAGACCCGACAGGCTCGAAGACTACTCAAGTATTTAATAATGGTAAAAATATATTAATATAAATATCCAATAATTACAATGTAGAATCAAAAATAGACCTGTGCAAGGAGCTAAAGTGTGTGGGTGAGTGATATAGGTACATATCCATATAAAAGTGTTGTACATTTGCTAATCTGTTCACACATGCCATCAAATGTACTTTAAAAACAATTATATTCATGATATTGCAGAATACAAACAAATCTAATATTTAAATAATGTACAGTTGTGCACTTATGAATTAAGGAAGAACATATGAACATGAGATCACTAGCCATTAACTTGTGTTTACAGCCACGACATTAAATTCAGATCATTTTTATCTGTTCATATTCCACTATTAACACGGCACATAAGGACACTCAGTTACGATTTAAAGACAACTTCTACGATTCTGAGGAACTGCAGTTCTCTCTGGTTTGTTTATGCAAAGAAGCTCTTGTCATGTAACGTGGAGCAGTGTGTTTGGAATGACTGTTGTTTTACGCGACTAAATTGTCAGTGTTTAATCACTGTTTGAATTACCACAGCTCATGTGTAACTTGAGCTGTTTAGTTTTGTAGCGCTGTTGCTCTGTGTTTACTTTTGTGCAGTTAGCGCTCTCCTGAATTTAGGGTAAGTTTCATCTACTGCCAAAATAAGTCAATATTACCCACCTATTGAGCAGGAATGAAGCAGTATCTTCATCTCTTTTCATGAGTGTTTGGAGGACTTTTTTGCCGTTTTCCTGCTGTGAGCAGAGAGAAAGGAGCCTAGCATGTCTGACCGAGCCGCTTTTTTTTTCCTTTTTTTTTTTCCTTTTTTTTAAAATTTTTTTTTTATATATGTATATAAACCTGTTACTGATATTAGGGTTTCACATCAGACATCAGGTTTCCAGCTCAAAGCAACTGGAGATTATTATTACAGTCGGGTCAATGTTGAATGTTGCCTCAAAAATAGATCTTTGTGCATAATATATGCAAATTGATGGTGTTTATATGGTTTATAACAAATTTCTGAGCTTGTTTACATCTGTTCTACTTTTTGCTTGATTATTACTTATTGCTTGATGAAAGTTACTCATTCAGAATCTGAACTTTTAAATACAATGATACCCACTTTTTAAACTGTGTATTCAAACAACACGGAAGAATTTGTGATGTCACAAATCCAAGGCATTAATATAGATCTCTTTTCAGAATACAGCAGTTCATACAGCTGCGCTCGTTTTTTGTTAGTTACAGGAAATTACACATCCATCTCATGAGAACTTCAAGGGGAAAACACATTTACAGAAGTCACAGATAAAACTAAACTATTTATATGCAATAAACTGCCCTCATGTGGAGTATGAGGATGATACACTGGACCAAGGGTTTATGGACATCCTGAGGAGGATGTGATCAATTCAACACAATACTCTGTACATTTTCATTGAACTTTATGGAACTGGGGTTAACTGCGAGTTAATGGAACCGCAAATGGTGAACCCATGAATAAAGAGGGGGCTACTTTATGTAAATAATATAGGACAGGGGCCCTTTAGAGAAGTATAATCGGTCAGTTTTTAAAGCCGAATACCCAGCCTGACTTATTTAGGGAAATGTTTGTACTTCAGTCGTTATTTAACGCTTTAGTCGTTATTTTAACGCTGAGCCTGGTGTGTGCACAGGCATGTGAAAAATTGGCATGAAGGGTTAAGTCATGGGTTATAATGACACACGTACACATGTGTAAATGTATATGCGCATGCATGTGTGTGTGTGTGTGTGTGTGTGTGTGTATTTAATGAAATCAGCTCCTCTGTCGTGTGACTCAATACTGTGTCCAGCTTTTCCATAAAGTCACCTCCTTCCTGTTCACAGCCCCATTAATCACAAACATCTCATTTTCCACTAAGGCTCAACGGATCTCAGTCACATTTCAGACTCACTACTAAGCTCACAAACGTTTATCCAGCACACACTCACTGTTTAAAGCCAGCTTTACCCAGGATACACTGCTCTGAGCTGCAGAATTACAGGGCCACATTTTCTGCTGAAGGTCCTCCCCAGGCGTCCTTTTCAGTTCCACTCATCAGTGAGTCTTCGGAGGGTTGAGGTGAGGCTCACACGGTTCCTCTGAGACAAGTGAGGCCCACCCTCCGCCACAAACAAAACACTGAACAGTCTAGAACCACTGGAGAACACAAACTACCCAGGTCTGTCACATGAGCTCACAGCAGCCTGCGCCAGCTACGATCGTGAACAGATGATGAGAGGTGAGGGTCGCAGGGGGCCACCCAGAGTGCAAGGCCGGGAGCTCTCTCGGACTCCTGGCCTGGGATGGCTATGATGATGGCAGGGCTAAATGGTTTCTAAGGCTAGCGTGTAGCACTCTGTGTCTGCGTGACCCTGTTAGACCAGTTGTTTTTCCATTCCCCTGCTGCTAATAATGATCAGACAGTTGTTGGATGTGTCCGGCCTCTCGTTCCCGTCCTGATTTCACGATAGTTACCCTGTTAGTACGGAACATACTTACGAAATACAAAATAAATCAAAATCTAAAAATATAATGACACCAGAACAGATGTGGAGCCAATCAGCGGATCCCTGTGACAGTTAAGCCCCACCCACTGAGAGTTTCTGTAGAAGTACGGTTAGCTCACCATGCCGAGATTACCATCTCTCAGCCTGCTTCCAGCAGTTACATAGTGCAGTTTCTGCAGTGCTGAGCCCGGAGACAGAGGCTCCATTCTCTCAGCTCAGTGGAACATTACAGTGATTTAGCTGTGACTTTAAGGTAAAAAATACGACGTAGTGTTGCTTTAAAACATGCAGCTGTGGCAGTATAGCAGATGACCATAGAGTCTGTGTGTAATTCCAGAGGATGGTCCACCACAAGAAAAACACAAGGACACAAGGAGACACAAGGACATTAACGATAAACTCTGATGTAGGAGAACATCTCCATGAGCGTCCGAGCCTGGTTCTCTGCTCCACCACTCCAGATTTGGCAGGAGGATCTGTTTTCTTTGTGTTTGTGTGTGTTGACGGGCTCGGTACATTAGCATGACACAGATCAGAGTGAGGTAAATGAGGTGCGGCGTTCCATTTGGAGTGGAGACCGTTCCGTGTTCGCCCCCCCCCACCCCCCCAAGCCCCCTCCCTGGATCTTAATTGCCGTTGACCTCTTGGCCCTGGCAGCAGCTTTGGAGTGGCATGGCAGAATGCAGACCTCATTTTCCACTTCGTTCCTACATCGTTTGATGTAAGGCGTATAGTGAGCGCGTGCCAGGTTTAAAGGTAAGGTCAGTGTTAGGGGCTCTACTGAGCATGTGCAGGTTTGACGCGCTGATTGTTGCCTCGGCCCGTGGTGCTACAACATTGTTTAACACTTTCACTGCCACGAATTACATTCACTGTGGATATCCACACTGTCCCTTCAAGACAATTAGGGCAGTATACATGCGTATAGTATGCCACTAATACACCACTCAGCCTTGAGATCAAGCCAATCCCAGTTCTCATTTTTACCCTTACCCCTTGTTTTCCAGTGTCTTCTTGCCCCTTGGAGATGAGTTACATGATGAGTTTGGGGGTTAGGTGCCTTGCTCAAGGGCACTTCAGCCATGAATGAATTTTTCCTAGGGGGATTTGAGTGTCATTCTTTTGCAGGGGCCATGCTAATCTCCAGTTTTAGTGTACGGTTATAAACACATAAGTTTAACTTGTAATAAATAGAGACTGAGGGCAGTGAAAAGCACTAAAGGACGTTTATTCAACACAAATACACAATAAGGCATTAATCTGTGTAGTTTTAATTGAAAAAATATGAATCAAGTATCCTGAATTTGAAAGTGCATTAAATTATAAACAAAGAAGTTAAAAGTAAATTAAACGTCTGGAGAAACAAAGGTGGATTGAGAATACAAAACAAATAAGAAGAACAACAAAGTGAGAAAACAGAGAGCAGTGAAGATAAAGAAGTTTCTGAAACGGTTCTTACTTTAGTGTTCGTGAGGAGCTTTTAACTGCACATTCAGGGTGTGTCTCAAATCATTCCTCACTCCCTACGTAGTGCACGAACAGTACATGTAGGATATACCTGTGGGTTAAAATGAATTCATGCAGCCGTGGTTCAGTGTGGATAAGTGTTGTATTAGAACTATAGTGCTTTCTTTGACTGGTTAAATCCAAGTTACCTCACTACGTATGGCGCACTCCATGTGGAAATTTCAGATAGTTGCAGCTCAGCTGAGCTCTCACCAGAGGCTAGATGATGTTTATCTGGAGTGGTTTACTGGTCAGGTTAGTGATGTTGTAGTGAGCTGAGGCTGACCCAGTTTGGACGGTGAGTGCAGTGCGGTAGAGTCCTTTGTAAGAACTGTACTATAGTCTTTCTCTATTTTATAAACATATTTGATGCTATTTTAACAGCTCAGTTTATTTACTTTAGAATTTATTTTTCACTCGAACTGTTGTACAAAAGCAATAAAACACTTGTAGCACATCACAGCCGTGCTGTTGTTCCATGATAACACACTCCCTCTCGTGTTTTACTGCTAAAGTAACTGCTGTTTCATAACGTGAAGTGGAAGCAGTGCAGAAAATGACTGACTGTGCCTTTAAACTCTTTGCTAGAGGAGTCTAGCCTGGATTCTGACCTGTCTCTAGAGGCCGTTTCCAGGTTGAAACATTATGTCCGGAGGTGAACACATTTTCGGGGGGAAAAAAAAAGAGGTGAAAAAGTGCGGTTAAAGCCTGGTGTGTAATCAGCGTTAGCCTCACTGCGAGTGGGGCTCGTGTTACACAGTGGAAAGTGGGAAAGTCAAAGACCCCTTCTTCTTCAAACGTCTCCACGATAAAGTTACGAGCGCTAATTGTGCTGAGAGAAGGAAAACACTTGTCATTTGTGCCATGTCGGACCCAGCCCTCCCTTGAATTTTCCTTTGCTCCCTACACACTACACACACACACACACACACACTCACTCACTCAGCATCTGGCCAGCGTAAGGCTCTCTCCACATGCCGTTTTCGAGGGTGTGTGCTTGTATGTTTTTCTAAGCTCTAGTAATAACAGTAAACTGAGATAGGGCACTAATTTACCGCTGCCGAGGCGAGATCAGGCATAATCGGCACTTTCTTCCGTCTCCCGCTGATCCGAGAGGGTGATCAGATGTCGCTTACCTTCAGCAAGTTGCATTTAAAGCCTGAGCTCCAGCTAAAGTATGAATATTAAAAGGCAGAAAAGGTTTTTCAAGATGTAAGGCTTTAAGTTGGTTGTCTTGCCCCTCTGCGATTTTCAGAATGGGTCAGAAACATCAGACGGTGGACAACACTCTCCGCTGTGAGGAGAGGATAATGGCGCTTTTCCACTGCATGGTCCCTACACTGCTCTGCTTGGCTCTACTCATTCTGTTAGTCCTTTTTTTTTAACTAGTTCAGACTCTAGTTCTTTTTTACTACCCGTCCTTTTGTGTATTTATCCGACTCGTACACAGCTGTGTGTTTGCAGTTTGTTCATTTCAGTTATAACTTTTGTACTCAGCAAACGTTTATAGCATTGGTTTTTGTTGATATTTTTTTTGTTTTGTTTTATTCATGCTACATTTCTGAAAAGCCTTGGTTACTCCTCATTTGCCCTCACGGGATTCGCCGATCCAATTGCAGCGTCTTATGTAGGTTTGGCAATTACAAGAGCTAACGTAAAAGGTTATTTTACCGGTCGAAGTTCCCAGTTCTGACCACTGGGTGGGGTTGTTCTGCATTGTTTTTTGGGGCAGCTTTGCCTACGGCTCTAATCTGTGTTGGCTCACACTTGCCGCCAGCCTACGGTCACTGCAGTATTCATTCATTCATTGTCTGTAACTGCTCATCCAATTCAGTGTCATGGTGGTCCACAGCCTACTGGGAATCATTGAACTAAAGGCAGCAACACACCCATAGGTGGCACACACTCACACATTCACTCACTCCAAACTCCTCACAGACAGTCACCCGGAGCGTGACTCGAACCCAGGACCCTGGAGCTGTGTGATTTCAGTGCTACCTGCTGCCACCGTGCCACCCACAGCAGTATTCATCTTTTTTATTTATTTTTATTTGTTTATTTATTTGCTACTTTGCACAATATAAAAAATAAACTCACTATAACAGTGGAAAGTAAACGAAAAAAATGAAAAAAAGCCCAAGAATTGCTTGTATGAAGCACATTCCCTCAGAGACACAGACAAGAGATTCAAAAAGAAAATGATTAACTGACATAATATTGAAGAAAAGGAGAAAGAACATAATATTAATAATGAAAAAATACTTGTATATTTTATACACATACACGTTATTGCAAAAAGTATTCTTCTCATGCAGACTAACTTAATATCCATAGGGTTTAATATGGTGTTGACCCACCCTTTGCTGCTATAACATCTTCAGCTCTTCTGGGAAGGCTTTCCTCAAGGTTTAGGAGTGTGTTTATGGGGATTTTGACCATTCTTCCAGAAGCACATTAGTGAGGTCAGACACTGAAGTTGGACAAGGCCTGGCTCACAGTCTCTGCTCATCACAATTCATCCCAAAGGTGTTCTGTTGACCTGTCTATGGACCTTGCTTTGTGCACTGGTGCACAGTCATTTTGGAACAGGAAGGGACTGTCCACAAACTGTTTCCACAAAACTGGGAGCATGAAATTGTCCAAAATCTCTCTGTATGCTGAAGCAATTAAGAGCCCAACTCCTGACAGCCCCACACCATAACCCCCCCTCCACCAAACTTTACACTTGGCACAGTGCAGTTAGACAAGTACCGTTCTCCTGGCAACCGCCAAACCCAGACTCATCCATCAGATCGCCAGACTGAGAAGTGTGATTTGTCACCCAAGAGAACATGTCTCCACTGCTCTAGAGTCCAGTGGTGGTGTACATCAGACACTTTGTATTGTGCTCAGTGATGTAAAACTTAGATGCATCTGCTCTTTCGTGGATGAACCCATTCCTTTAAGCTCTTTACGCTCTGTTCTTGAGTGAATCTGAAGGCCACATGAAGTTTAGACGTCTGTAGCAATTGACTCTGCAGAAAGTTGGCGACAACTGCACTTCAGCATGTGGAACACTGAAGAGTGTTCAAATGAGTCAGAACAGAGTGTGATCATTGCACTGTTCACTGTTGTCATGCAGCGACTCGATGATTCTCCAGAGCGATGTTGTGTGGCAGAGGAACAAAGCTGTTCTAGTTAAAATAAAAGCACAGTCTCAGTGGTCAGTCAGTTGGTGTGAAGATGAGACACTCGAGCACAAACAGGCGGCTCCATCTCATACCCAACTAACCGATATAAACCCCCACTCTTCCTAATGTTCAGGGTTTCAGCAGGAGTCCGGGGGGAGGTGTTATGGACGATGTACTGTAGTCAGGTTGTGAAGTTGTTTTCATTTGTCTGCTTCCTCTGAAGCTTTCCTTTGTGGACGGCGAAGGTTCTCTAAAGTAGAGTGGCGCTGAAGGAGGGTAAACTGGGGAGGCCTGGGAGGACAGCTGAGGTGGACAGAGGAATCACAGAGGAACCAGAGGAGAGAGAATGAGCAGAGAGCTGGAGACAGAGGGGTAGGGCCAGATGAGAGTAATTATCAGCAGGTCTCCGTAATTATGTACAGGTGCATTTCTGTACTCACTCTCTCTCTCTCACACAGACACACACACACCCCAAAATCAGCACAGTCCACACATTCCCTAAACTCCTACATATTAGACTCAAAAATAAACAAGTTTTTTTACTTAGAGCATATGGCCTCTGTGTGAGTGTGTGAGGGTGAGTGTGTACCAAGTTTTACTCATGTTGTGGGGACTAAATTGTGTTTGCACACTCAGATTTTGTGGAACCATCTTTCATGTTACTGTCGTTTACAAAATAAGCAAATGTTTACAGAATGTTTTGTCACTTCTAAATTTTTGAAAGTGTTACATTTATAGTAACACTTTTTAATAAGTAAAACCGTTGAATATTATCAATATATATATTAAATATCATCGCTCTCCGACATCTCCAAAACGCTAACTTTTCAGGAACAGGAAAAGACTATTTCTCTGAGGGTCACAGTAAAAATAAACCACAGATAACACCATTTACACCCAGTACAGCTCAGAAACGTAAAGATATCTTTATTGGGACCATGTCCAAACGGTTTGTAAAATAGACTTTTGTGTTCTGTGAACAGCAAACTCTGAAAAACGCGGATTTGTTTTAGTGGATTCCAGCGAGTCACGTCCACCTTCGTGTGACCACAGCCCCGCAGCGTATTCTCCTCCAACACTGGCCCCCCGCTGTGAATCAGTGTTTCAGCAAAAGCAGAGTGTATCATCACTGAACTACATCCACATCAACGTATTTAACCCTTACTGTCAGTGATTATAGTCGCCGCTCTAAGATTTCACGTGAGTAAACGTGAGATCAGTCGTTAACCTCAGCTCGGACACTCAGCGCCGGGAGAACGGGGGAGGGGGAGTTTTGACGGACAGCTCTAGCAGCCAATGAGATCATTGTTAAAGAAACTGATCTTTCAACTTTTCATTGGTCAGTTTGATATTAGCCGCTGTGAACAAACAGAGATCAATGCCCACATTTAACACGTGGAAACCGCGTGTGGAGATGGAGTGTTTTTAATTGGACAGCGACAATATATTTAATTTAATATAACATTTATTTTGTTGCAGTAGTTTGTTCTTGAAATTAATTATATAAGTATTTTTCTGTGTTTTTTTCTTATCACCAAGAATATCATTATCATCAAATACCCTGAAATATCATGATATTATTTTAGGGCCATATCGCCCATCCCTAGTGAAGACGCTTTCTAAAAAGTGAAGGGGCATTGTAGCCATTTCTATGCAGAAACTCGAGGATCCTCTCTGCACCTCCATTATTGTGTTGACATTTCGGGCGTATGCCCCTCCTGCTCCGTGTTAGAAAAGGGAAGACCCCTTCTTATGTGTCAGGGGCTTCGTATGGCGTCCCTTTAGGTCAGTGGTGCCCAGGACTTTTAGGCTTGAGATCTACTTTTAATAAGCATTGGCTCTTAATGACTTGCCTGTTAAATTAAAGTAAAGGGAAATAAAATAACCTGGATTCAGGTGTTCATGATCGACCTTTAGCAGGGGGGTTTGTGGAAGACTGGATTGTACGGATGAGGCCAATGGGCAACAGCCTTTTTTCGTTCCATTTCAGAGGCAGCCTTTTTATTTTTCTTCCCAAGCAGGCTCCCGTGTAATCACCAGTGAGTGAGGACTGATGTTTGGACTTGATTATTTTAATGTGGGAAAAGTCTGATTCACATTTCGCAGTCATCCAACGTGCACAGAGCGATGGACTGGTCCTGTTATATACATCTTAGGGCTGGACGATAATTTAATATTAATATATATCACAATGTTTCAATAACTGTATGATTTTTAAACACATTCTCAATATTTCAGTGTACATTCTTTACAGCATCTGTCTCAGACTGACAGTCATTACAGGGGGCTGCCTGTCCATTGATGAAGAGGAAAAATAATCATTGAACCCCTTTAAAAAACAAAAATGCTTCTCTGCATTTAATGCCTCCGTGGCAGTGAACACACAAACACATACCTGTGAGCAATTCTTCACACACACACTCGGGGGAGGGTTGTTGTTGTTTGATGGTGATATCATTTTGTTTTAGTTCTTGGCCATTTTTCTTTGGCTTTTTCATTGTTCACATCGATATCGACCGAAATTAAGAAATATATCGTGATGTAAATTTTGGTCCACCTCTAATACGTCTTAAAATGTAATATTGTCTTATTGTCTGCCATAGGTTAGAACGCTTGCACAAAGTCAATGGTTAAATAAGGGCAAGAAAATTCTTTGGTAATTTATTAAAGAAATAAATAAATAAATCATGCAGCAGTGGTACACAACAATTGACTTAAAAGTTTCACTGGTTGAAATAATTGCAATATTCTATAATATCCTTTAATGCCCCTGGGCTACTCTGAGGACATTTTACACCACAGTTTGCTGCAAACATAGGAAATGTGTTCCTGTTCCTTTAAGAACACTCTTCAAAATGATGGTTCTTCAAGTGTTATTCATTAAAGGAAATGGTTCTCTATAGAACCCTGAACACTAGGAGAAATCTTTGCATGATTAAAGGCTTCTTCAGATTGGTTAATAATGTGTTATAGATTGTTCTGTAAAGCACCTTTTATAGAAGGGTTCTACATGGCACCAAAATGGGTTCTTCTATTGTTACGATGTCAAGTTTGAAACAATAAAATAATCACTGAGAAAACGAGAATGGAGAAGAATGAGAACAGAGAGAAAATGGCTAAAACCCAGAGCTTCTGCTCCTTGCTCCTCACTTTTTTGGGGTCGGGATGAAAAGCAAGCAGCTCATTATTATGTAAAGGAACAGGTGCTTTAGGGTGTTTAGACAGTGGGAGAACGCTGCTGTGGTGTTTTGACCAAAGCAAATCACAGATAGTCAAATAAAACCCAGAACAGGGTTCATTTTGGAGAAGGGGAGAATCTCTCCATCTGTGCTGCTCTTGTAAATACTTGTTGGTTTGAGTGTTTTTTTCTCGCTCTGTCACAGATTGATGCCGTTCACAGGAAGGAGAGTATGAGGGCGATGACGGAGACGTTCTACGCTGCTATTTTCGGATACGATGAGGTAAATGACTCCGAGCACAAACATGGGCCTCATGTGGCATAGGATCCCAATGGGAGCCATATGACATTGATTCAGTAAACAGCATCTCACTGGGAATCGCTTTGTTTCTGAGTTCAGGAGGATGTCTGTCATCTCACGGTAAACCCTGCTCATAAGGGGCTGGGTAGTGACAGGCGGGGTCATGTGGGCCCTGCTCTCTGTCACATCAGATCTGAAATGGAAAGGTAAATGTGCAGAACAGGTTTGAACGTCTGTATTGGAAGCACATACACAGTGTCCAGAAGTCTGTAGACACTCCTTATAACTGGGCACACTTTGCTCACGCAGGAGTTGAGTTGTGCGCGTGGTTTGGACATTTATCTCTTTAGAGAAGCATTGGCCATTAGCTTGGGAGCAGCTGCACATGAGCCTAAGGGCTTAATGCTGATTGCTCAGTGTGTGCTGCAGAGGTGTAAATCACCGTGGAGCTGTGTCCTCTGGAGAGATGGAGCTTCAGTGGAGATAAATAATAAGAGAGGTGTAATAAAAGAAAATATATGATTACAAATTAGTCAGAGTAATTGGAATATAGAGATAAACATAAACAATAAAAGCATTAGAACAATCCTGAGATGTGTGGATTGTTAAAATTAAGGTTATTCAAAGGAAAACTAGGTAAGATTTGTCATTTTTGCTCCTGGGGCTCCCTCTAGTGCAAGGGAGAGGGAGTGGGCTTGTTTCCTACCCTCCTTCAGCGATTACATAGTGCGGTTTCTGCAGTGCTGAGCCCAGAGTAGCGAAAGGCAGAGTCTCTGTTCTCCCTCTGACAGCTCAGAGGAGCATCACAATTCTGGAGCTGTAATGTTAAATATTTACAGCTGGTGTTTACAGGTGTTTTTTTATTCTAGATGTCGGGACATCAGTCTGAGTGTGATGATGATTACTGAGGGAGCCGAGGAGTAGCAGTGTTCCTTTAAAGACGGATTATACTCAGTCACTCCTCAGTGAGGAGGAGCAGCTCTAAGCTGTTAATCGTTTCTTGGGATAATCAGTGCTGGCAAATTTTTAAACCTCAGAGAGCTATGAGGCGGTTTGCTATCAAATCCTCACAGCAGCATTCCAAGATCCGGTGTGAAGTTTTCTCAGAAGATTAAAGCTGTTCCTTCAGAGAACACACTCCTGATTAATGCCCTTCATTTCAGAAAATATCTTTGTGTCCACAACCCTTCTGACGTATAATACAACTGATAATGTGTCTCTCTCTCTCTCTCTCTCTCTCTCTCACACAGACAGACAGAGAGACACACACACACACACACAGAGACACACACACACACACAGAGACAGACACACACAGACAGTTGCGCACACACACACACACACACACACAAAGACAGACACACGCACATGCGCGCAAACACAGACAGACAGACACACACAGACACACAGGCACACACTCACACAGACAGGCACACACACACATACAGTCACACACACAAACACAGACAGTCACACACACAAACACAGACAGTTGCGCACACACACAGACAGACACACACACACACAGACAGTTGCGCACACACACATTCACACAGACACACACACACAAAGTCAGGCACACAATAACACAGACAGGCACACACACACACACACACACACACAAAGACAGACACACGCACGTGCGCGCAAACACAGACACACAGGCACACACACAGACACACAGGCACACACTCACACAGACAGGCACACACACACTCACACAGACAGGCACACACTCACACACACACACACACAACTCACAGAGTTCAGCTGTGAGTTCTGTTAAAGAGGCTAAAGACACACCTCTTGAAATTCCACTTGCACAAGATTTAATAGCTTCCACTCATCAGTTCTTGGATGGAAACACGCACAAAACGGTAAATTATGCAAGAGTCATAAATGTATTTACCTCCGGAAGACGTGACGAAGGCTGGAGTTGCTTTTAAAATTACGAGCCGGTGTGGAGTGGACGTTGAGCCGTTATATAACACATTTCATAATACAGTCGTACCCTGGAGTTTAACAGCTCTCCTCAATAAACTGCTTTTTTCTGAAAATTTAAGCCACTTCCTCTGCAGGGAACAAACATAAATACAGCATTGTTACTGCAACGTGCACAAAGTCTGCTTCTCTCTCTCTCTTCAGTTTTGGAAAACTATATATAATTTTCCTTCTGTAACATTACATTTTAACGACTGAAATCTTCCTCGATATTCGCTACGTTCTAGAGATTTGCCAAAATGAGAATTTTGCGGATAAACACACAAAATATATTCTGACACTTGAGTGTATTACTAGAGTTTTCCATTCCACCTTAAAGTATATTAAAATGTCCAGAGGGTTAATGATCATTTAGAACCCTTTTCCCACGTCTCTGAGAAAGTGGTGGTGTTTGCTTTATTTTCCGTTTCCAGGGAATCCTGTCGGACGACTGTGTTCTTGCAGCAGCGCTTTGGAGGAACGTCTTTAACAGACAGTGTGAAGACCCCAGGCAGCTGGAGCTCATGGTGGAATACGTACGCAAACAGGTCAGTGTCAGGAGGAGGTTTGTGTAAACTGGGTTTCTTTAACTCTCATCACTCCCTCGCCCTTGCGAGCGGCTCATTATCATTTAAAGGAACAGGTTCACACTATTGTACTATGTTTATTGTACATTATGTTTATTGTGTATTATGTTTTACTCAGAGTTAGGGATTCTAGTGGTATATCAGATGTACTTTTCACTATATTCTGTTAAACTTCTGTCGTATTTGACCTCTACATCTCACCAGCGCTCTTGTTCCTCCAGTCATTCACGTCTGTGGGTCCTAAACATATTTAGAAGCTGTAATTGCTTTGTTTTCCCTGTTGTTGTAATGGTAAAAATTTCCTCAAGCCAAAAACTGTTGTCCAGAGCTGAGGAATGAGCTGATGATCCTGGGAACGGTGTGTTGAGTTGGCTGAGGGAAGGGCAGGATCTCGCGCTGTTGTTAGGTCTGTGTTTAGATGGAAGGGAGAACAGTATGGGGACTTCACTTTTCATTTCCAAGCTTTTAACTGTTAGAAATAATTCATATGGCACAGCTTTTCACAGAAGTCCTGTCTTAGACTTACTCCTGCTTTAGAAGAAACTGCTCAAAGCTGTTCCTGCTGTGACCAAGAGACTAATTAATTCATTTATGGCTTTGTCACAATTAATTCCTTCAACGAAAACTATTAAAAATTTTAATCAAAACCCAAATACATAAAAAATAAACCAGTACCTGTCAGTAGGGAGGGTTTTACATAAAAGCTAGACCTTCAAAGCATAAACTGAGATGAGGATATTGCTCTATTCCTGCTCCATAGGTGTTTAACACAGACTTATTTTTACTTAAGGTGGAACTGACTCTAAATTCAGGAGAGTGCTAACTGCATGAAAGTAAACACAGAGGGAAAGTGCTACAAAACAAACAGCTCGAGTTACACGAGTGTCTCTGGGAATTCAAACAGTGAATAAACACTTACAGACAATAGACAGTTCAGACACCAACAAACAAGAGTGATTTTTGTTCTCCTCAAACACATTTGACTTATGTCCTGTTTAAATGCTTACGCTAATCATAAGTGGGTGCTTCATTTACACAGTCACTCAGGCCTGGGTTACAGAGAATCAATCAATCAATCAATCCGTGTGGAGAGGGCCTCAGTGTGTGTACTAGAGTATGGGTCGAGAAGCCAAACATTGTACTCAAGTAAGAGCACTGTTTAGTTTAATATAATTGGACTCAAGTAAAAGTAAAAAGTTGTCAACCAGAGAATTACTTGAGTAAGAGTGAAAAAAAAATACTCAAAAGTATAACAACAAGAACAAGGCGCACTGCACATAAACCATAAACCGTGTGTGTGTGTCCACTCCGTGAAGTGACTTTTCAGCTTTAACAGCAGCTGGCTCTCAAGTTTTCAGGTGATGGCTTGGCACTGTTTGATTGGTGAAACTGAGTCAAACGTCACTAGTGGCTGCATTTGATTGGTGAGACGCAGTCATGTGACAGACCCTGTGTTGGAAGTCTCGTCAAAACAAAACAAAGAGATCCGCTTTGGACGGATTGAGTAGTGATAAGTAGTGATTAGATTGTAGCTCAATGTTTCGGAGTAAAGTGCCACTTCTTCACAAATTTACTCAAGTAAAAGTAAAAGGTATGCTGCATTAATACTACTCTTATGAGTGTAATTTATCCAGAAAGTTACTCGTGTAAATGTAGTGTGTTACTATCCACCTCCGCTTAAGTGATACACTGATGGATTTATAACACAAGGTTCAGTGATTCTCACTAAATATTCAGTAAATAACTCATATACGTTTAAGAAATGAAGATACAGACTTTAGGATGTTGAATTATTTTTCATATCGATACGATCACTATCACTTTTCTGAAGGATTTGTTTGTAGTTCTAGAGAAAAGAACTTTTTTTTTTTTTTTTTGTTCTACAGGCTGTAGTGAACAGGACTCCAACTAAAACACACACACACACACACACACTCTGTCTTTAGTCTCTGCTCAGGCTCTCAGCAGCTGTGTTGGCCCATTACAAGTGATGGCAGGAATTTATTACAAATGAGGTGTATGTGTGTTTGTGTGTGTGTGTGTGCTGGAGCCTTAGGGGCATTCAGAAAGGCAGGGGGGCTCACAAATAAACACAAAGCACAGGGATTGATTTTCAGTGCCCTGATTAGCGCAGGATAGAGAGAAGAAAGGAGTGCGGGGGAAAGGGTAGATGTCAGGAGAAGGAGAAGTTGTAAAGGTGCCATGGGCACAGGTGCAGAGCGGAAAGTGTGGCGGTGTCGGACGGAAGTGCTCGCCACGTAACAAAGGCCCCTCCGAAACACGCATCCAGGTTTAACGTTCGTTTCTCAAAACACACTCTCGCTGTGACATCACCGTGGTCATTTTTTCCAGCCCCTCGGCGCTCGACTCTGGCGAGCACGTTCGGGTGTGTGGCCTTTTCTTTGTGTCGTCAGCAGCAGCGTTCCTCAAAACAAAAACAGTTCCAGAGAAATTTCAGCCTCAGGACTGAGTCACTTCTGATCACACTTTAATCCAGCCGTCCACTGCGCATCATCAAGACACTCACCGCAGAGAACAGACGGAACCGCTAAAGAACAGATAGAATCACAAGGACAAGATAGAGCTGCTAAGGGATGGATAGAGCAGCAAAGGGGCAGATAGAGCCACTAAGGAGTGGATAGAGTGGCTAAGGAAGAATAGAGCAGCAAAAGAAGATATAGAACAGCAAAACAATGCATAGAGGAACAGAAGGAATGGCAATAAATGCATAGAGCAGTAAAGGAATGGATAGAGCAGCAAAACAATGCATTGAGGAAGAAAGGAACAGAAAGAGAGGCAAAGGAAAGCATAGAAACAAAGAGGAGAAAAAGGATCTAAGCTACAAGATTTAAGAGTGACGACAGAGGAATGAACTAAGAGCCAAAAATTAAATATAGCATCAAAGACTTTTAAAGTTATGAAACAATAAATTTGATGTTGTTAATAAAATCTCTCTCTCTCTGCACAGATGCAGTTTATTGATTCTCTCGATGGTGAGGATCTGCTCCTGACTGGAGAAGTAAAGTGGCGCCCCCTGGTGGAGGAGAATGCTCAGAGCATCCTGAAGGTTCCAGGTCCAACTTACAACGACGCAGGCCTTTAACCCCCCTTCCACCCCCAAACAGACTACAATACCCACAATTCCCCAGTCTGCATACAGGAGCACCCACCAGTCAGGAACCATTAGTCATCCCTGTCCCTATCTGTGTCACACTCACTTGCTCTCTCGCTTGCGCTCTCTCTCTCTCTCTCTCTCGCTTGCTCTCTTGCCCCTTCCCGATAAACCAGCGTACTGTGATGAGGTGCACACACACACACACACGCACGCACACAGTTATTAAACCTCATGTGTTCAGAGCAAAGAGGGCTCTCTTTTGGAACGGTTCTGTACTCCTGTCTAGAATTGTTCTAGATACCTGTATTTATATGTGTATATCTCCCTGAAGTGCTGCAGTTATATTTATAAGCCCTTTCCTCCCTCACCGCGTACGTCTCTGTGCTTCTACACTCTTGGTGTGTGTGTGTGTGTGTGTGTGTGTGTGTGTTTGCTAGGATCATTACACTGTTCTAATTCTAGCTCTATTTTAATAACTAAAAATAAAGATATTTCTCTGAATTTTTGGGGGTATTTTCTTTCTTTTAAATTTACAAATACTTCCACAATTACATCTCTCTCTCTCTCTCTCTCTCTCTCTGTTTCTCAGATTCAGATGTGAATAGCTTTATTGTTGTGACTGTAATTAGAACAATTTTGCCAAAGCATTACAACAAAAAACTATAACAATAATACAAAGGAAAAATAAAAGCAGCAAACAATTAGCAAATAAGTGACAACAGTGAATAAAAAGAATAATAAAATAGAAATTTTGGCAGGATTTACAGAAAGATATAATATACATATAGCCTTTATATGTGTCCCAGTAACCTCTCTCTCTCTCTCTCTCTCTAGCTCTATTGTAACCTCTCTCTCTCTATTGTAACCCCCTCTCTCTCTCTCTCTCTCTCTCTCTCTCTATTGTAACCCCTCTCTCTCTCTCTCTCTCTCTCTCTCTCTATTGTAACCTCTCTCTCTAGCTCTATTGTAACCTCTCTCTCTATTGTAACCCCTCTCTCTCTCTCTATTGTAACCTCTCTCTATCTGTAACCTCTCTCTCTTTCTATTGTAACCTCTCTTTCTATTGTAACCCCTCTCTCTCTCAATTGTAACATCTCTCTCTATTGTAACCCCTCTCTCTCTCTCTCTCTCTATTGTAACCTCTCTCTCTCTCTCTATTGTAACCTCTCTCTCTCTATTGTAACCTCTCTCTTTCTTTTGTAACCTCTCTCTCTATTGTAACCTCTCTCTCTCTATTGTAACCCCCCTCTCTCTCTCTATTGTAATCTCTCTCTATTGTAACCTCTCTCTCTAGCTCTATTGTAACCTCTCTCTATTGTAATCTCTCTCTATTGTAACCTCTCTAGCTCTATTGTAACCTCTCTCTCTCTATTGTAACCCCCCCCTCTCTCTCTCTCTCTCTATTGTAACCTCTCTCTATTGTAACCCCTCTCTCTCTCTCTCTCTCTCTCTCTCTCTATTGTAACCTCTCTCTCTCTCTCTCTCTCTCTCTCTCTCTCTCTCTCTATTGTAACCTCTCTCTCTCTCTATTGTAACCCCCCCCCTCTCTCTCTCTCTCTCTCTATTGTAACCTCTCTAGCTCTATTGAGATAGATATAGCTCTATCTAGCTCTATAGAGCTAAAAGAAAGACTTGAAACCTTTTACCCACTCCCACAATTAGAACTAGAGAAGATTATCACCTCCGCAAACTGTACAACTTGCACACTTGACGCAATTCCCACAAAGTTGCTCAAAGAAGTACTACCAGCTATTATTGATCCTCTTTTAACTATAGTAAACTCATCGCTTAGTCTGGGCCATGTACCCAAAGCTTTTAAACTAGCAGTTATTAAACCTATGATCAAGAAACCAAATCTTGATGCTAGTACACTGTCTAATTACAGGCCTATTTCTAATTTGCCATTTCTGTCTAAGATCTTAGAAAGAGCTGTGGCCCAACAACTTAGTTCATATCTACATAAGAATCATATATATGAAAAATTCCAATCTGGATTCAGGCAACATCATAGTACAGAGACAGCTCTAGTCAAGATAACAAATGATCTTCTTCTTGCCTCTGATCAAGGCCACGTATCCCTGTTGGTGCTTCTTGACCTAAGCGCAGCCTTCGATACAATAGACCACAATATTCTCATAGAAAGGTTAGAAAACATGGTTGGAATCACAGGGACAGCCCTATTATGGTTCAAATCTTACTTAACGGAACGTTATCAATTCGTAAAAGTAAACAATCTAAATTCAAATTATTCTAAAGTAAGATTTGGAATTCCACAAGGCTCTATTTTAGGACCATTATTATTTACATTATACATGTTACCGCTAGGCACAGTTATAAGAAACCATGACATTAACTTTCACTGTTACGCAGACGACACACAATTGTATATTTCAGCCAAGCCCGATGACAAACACAGATTAAAGAAAATAGAGGACTGTGTAAAAGACGTGAAAGGCTGGATGTTGCGTAACTTCCTCCTTCTAAACAGCAACAAAACAGAGGTCCTGCTTTTGGGTCCAAAAGTGACAAGAAATAAATTATCAGATTTAATTTTAGATCTAGCTAACTTTCCAGTTAAACCTGGTTCAGCAGCAAAAAATCTTGGTGTCATAATTGACCCGGATTTATCATTTGATCAACACATAGGCAGTATCACTAGGACAGCTTTTTTACATCTTCGCAATATTGCTAAGATTAGAAATGCCTTATCCCTCCAGGACGCAGAAACATTAGTACATGCCTTTATTACTTCAAGGCTTGACTACTGTAACGCACTACTGTCAGGATGCACCAGCAGCAATTTAAGAAAACTTCAACTAGTTCAAAATGCTGCAGCTAGGGTCCTCACTAAAACTAGAAAATTTGAACATATCAGCCCAGTTTTATCATCACTTCATTGGCTGCCTGTTAAATTCCGCATTGACTACAAAATTTTGTTATTAACATATAAAGCTCTACATGGGCTTGCTCCTGAATACCTTCAAGATACAATTTCCTATTATGAGCCTCCACGTTCACTCAGATCACAGAATACTGGATTTTTAAATGTTCCCAGAATTCAGAAGGCCTCAGCTGGGGGAAGAGCCTTTTCTTATAAAGCCCCCCAACTCTGGAATGATCTTCCAAAAAATGTTCGGGACTCAGACACAGTCGCAATCTTCAAATGTAGGCTAAAAACTCATTTGTTTAGTTTATCATTTGGTAGCTAATGCTCCCCCATAGATAAAGGCGGCAGATCCGGGGGGTCCATGGACACAGGGAATTATAGTATACTGAGACGCTGGTGCTGTCGTCCCGCCGCTTCTCGCGATCACTCAGGTTTGTTGACGGTGGAGCGGAGGGATGCCAGTGTTTCAGGATGCTCCCGTGTCTGTGTGTCCTCCTGGTTCTCTCCTTTTAGTTAATGCTGTCATAGTCAGATCTGCCGGAGTCATTAGCCACACTCTGGAAATTTTCATATTTTCTACTTTACAAACACAAAACAGTTCAAAACTAATTCCATCCCTTTACATCTTTCCGAGTAAACGACTGCCCACCTGTCTGTCTGGACACTGATGGATGACTGTCGAGATCCTCCTCCACGCTTCAGACCAGCTGCCCACGCTCCAGCAACCACCAAGTGCCTTGAAGCTGTCCCTACACTGAAGTTCTCATGGACTACTAACTATCATCACCAGTAGATTGACCAGAGGAGGATGGGTCACCCCTTGTGAGCCTTGGTTCCTCCCAAGGTTTCTTCCTCAGCTGGGGGAGTTTTTCCTTGCCACTGTCGCCCCTGGCTTGCTCACTTGAGGGTTTTACATTTGTCTTTACATTTCATGTCAAATCTTGTCTTACTGGAATTCTGTGAAGCTGCTTTGTGACAACATCAGTTGTGAAAAGCGCTATATAAATAAATTTGATTTGATTTGATTTGATATTGTAACCTCTCTCTCTCTCTATTGTAACCCCCCCCCCTCTCTCTATTGTAATCTCTCTCTATTGTAACCTCTCTCTCTCTATTGTAACCTCTCTCTCTCTCTATTGTAACCTCTCTCTCTCTCTATTGTAACCTCTCTCTCTCTCTCTATTGTAACTTCTCTCTCTATTGTAACCTCTCTCTCTTTCTTTTGTAACCTCTCTCTCTATTGTAACCTCTCTAGCTCTATTGTAACCTCTCTCTCTATTGTAACCCCCCCCTCTCTCTCTCTTTCTTTTGTAACCTCTCTCTCTATTGTAACCCCCCTCTCTCTCTCTATTGTAACCTCTCTCTCTCTCTCTATTGTAACCCCCCCCCTCTCTCTCTATTGTAATCTCTCTCTATTGTAACCTCTCTATTGTAACCCCTCTCTCTCTCTCTATTGTAACCTCTCTCTCTCTCTCTATTGTAACCTCTCTCTCTATTGTAACCCCCCCCCCTCTCTCTATTGTAATCTCTCTCTATTGTAACCTCTCTCTCTCTATTGTAACCTCTCTCTCTCTCTATTGTAACCTCTCTCTCTCTCTCTATTGTAACTTCTCTCTCTATTGTAACCTCTCTCTCTTTCTTTTGTAACCTCTCTCTATTGTAACCTCTCTAGCTCTATTGTAACCTCTCTCTCTATTGTAACCCCCCTCTCTCTCTCTCTTTCTTTTGTAACCTCTCTCTCTATTGTAACCCCCCTCTCTCTCTCTCTCTATTGTAATCTCTCTCTATTGTAACCTCTCTCTCTAGCTCTATTGTAACCTCTCTCTCTATTGTAACCCCCCCTCTCTCTCTCTCTATTGTAACCTCTCTCTCTCTCTCTCTATTGTAACCTCTCTCTCTCTCTCTATTGTAACCTCTCTCTCTAGCTCTATTGTAACCTCTCTCTCTAGCTCTATTGTAACCTCTCTCTCTCTCTCTCTATTGTAACCTCTCTCTCTCTCTATTGTAACCTCTCTCTCTAGCTCTATTGTAACCTCTCTCTCTCTCTATTGTAACATCTCTCTCTAGCTCTATTGTAACATCTCTCTCTCTATTGTAACCCCCCCTCTCTCTCTCTCTATTGTAACATCTCTCTCTAGCTCTATTGTAACATCTCTCTCTCTATTGTAACCCCCCCTCTCTCTCTCTCTATTGTAACCTCTCTCTCTAGCTCTATTGTAACATCTCTCTCTCTATTGTAACCCCCCCTCTCTCTCTCTCTATTGTAACCTCTCTAGCTCTATTGTAACCTCTCTCTCTCTCTCTCTCTATTGTAACCCCCCCTCTCTCTCTCTCTCTATTGTAATCTCTCTCTATTGTAACCTCTCTCTCTATTGTAACCTCTCTCTATTGTAACCTCTCCCTCTCTCGCGCTCTATTGTAACCTCTCTCTCTATTGTAACCCCTCTCCCTCTCTCTCACTCTATTGTAACCTCTCTCTCTATTGTAACCTCTCTCTCTCTCTCTACTGTAACCTCTCTCTCTATTGTAACCTCTCTCTCTCTCTCTCTCTATTGTAACCTCTCTCTCTATTGTAACCTCTCTCTCTCTCTCTATTGTAACCTCTCTCTCTATTGTAACCTCTCTCTCTAGCTCTATTGTAACCTCTCTCTCTTTCTTTTGTAACCTCTCTCTAATGTAACCCCCCCTCTCTCTCTCTATTTTAACCCCTCTCTCTCTCTCTCTCTATTGTAATCTCTCTCTATTGTAACCTCTCTCTCTAGCTCTATTGTAACCTCTCTCTCTATTGTAACCTCTCTCTCTCTCTAGCTCTATTGTAACCTCTCTCTCTAGCTCTATTGTAACCTCTCTCTCTATTGTAACCCCCCTCTCTCTCTCTCTATTGTAACCTCTCTCTCTCTCTAGCTCTATTGTAACCTCTCTCTCTAGCTCTATTGTAACCTCTCTCTCTCTCTATTGTAACCTCTCTCTCTCTAGCTCTATTGTAACCTCTCTCTCTAGCTCTATTGTAACCTCTCTCTCTGGCTCTATTGTAACCTCTCTCTCTCTCTATTGTAACCCCCCCCCCCCCCTCTCTCTCTCTCTCTATTGTAACCTCTCTAGCTCTATTGTAACCTCTCTCTCTCTCTCTATTGTAACCCCCCCCCCTCTCTCTCTCTCTATTGTAATCTCTCTCTATTGTAACCTCTCTCTCTATTGTAACCTCTCCCTCTCTCTAGCTCTATTGTAACCTCTCTCTCTCTACTGTAACCCCTCTCTCTCTCTCTCTCTCTCTCTCTCTCTCTCTCTATTGTAACCTCTCTCTCTTTCTATTGTAACCTCTCTCTCTATTGTAACCCCTCTCTCAATTCAATTCAATTCAGCTTGGCTTTATTGGCATGACTGTTTCAGTAACAATGTTGCCAAAGCACATAAACAAAATTACACTGAACATATATTTTTTATGTATTTGGAAAAAAAACAAATACTTAATTAACCGATTATTTAAGCAAATAATCATTAATTTCCATTAGAAAACAAATATATATAAAAAATACAATGAATAGATAAAATAATAATGATAATTATAATAACAATAACAATAATAATAATGACAATCAGACAATCAATCAGTTGAAAAAAAAAAAAAAAGATCACATATTATTAAATAAACAAAATAATACTTTAAGTGTATAATCACCAGTAAGTGTTTACATTCCTATTTATAGTGTTTGCGTGGGGGATCTGTAGTGTGTGGGGTGTTTGTGTGGGTGTTGATGGAGTGTGTTTAGGGGGTTATTAATATGTGTGTATGGGGGGGGGGGTGGAGTGTGTGTCGGGGGGGTATCACCGTGTGGGTGATTTCAGAGTACTAGGGGGATTGTGTGATGACTGGTGCTCACTGTCTCTCAGGCGGTGGCATGTTGCCACATATTTGGCGGCGAGAGGCGCTGTATGTCCTTCTCCGAGGGAGATCTGTAGTAATTCTGATTGGGTCAGAGTCTCCAGAGTTGGCTGGAGGTTTTTAAGTTTTTGGTTGAAATTTTCTTGAATTATTGTGAATTTTGGGCAGTGGAGGAGAAAGTGCAGCTCTGTCTCGACCTCACCGCTCTCACAGTGACCACACACTCTCCGCTCTCTGGGCAGCCAGGACTTCTTATACCTGCCCTTCTCCACAGCCAGACTGTGGTCACTGAGCCGGTACTCGGTCAGGATCTGTTTCTGCTGTGGATCTCTGACGGTGAAGAGATACTCTGCCAATTCGTACGGTCTGTTTAGGGTCCGATAGCACTCTAATCTAGAC
The DNA here is from genome assembly GCF_029633855.1 of Hoplias malabaricus. Classification (NCBI taxonomy): domain Eukaryota; kingdom Metazoa; phylum Chordata; class Actinopteri; order Characiformes; family Erythrinidae; genus Hoplias; species Hoplias malabaricus. Next base: position 39,204,720 of record NC_089802.1, on the reverse strand, counting down.
TGGGTTCTGGTGTCATTGTCCCAGTGTTCTAGATAGGCTGATTTACTGTGTTTAATAATTTGGTTCAGTCTGATTGGACTTTGGTCAGCAGTGCTGGACTGAGACTGTGGTGTGTTAGGAGTTAGAGGGTTAGTTAGGCTCAGAACCAGCTGACAGAGGGGACTGGGTTTAGGGCTGAGCTCTGGATGAGCTCTAGAGTTACTAGATTTTAGATGGAGCCAGAACTTGGGCAGCACGGTGGCTTGGTGGTTAGCACATTCACCTCCCAGCACTGGGATCTTGGGTTCAAGTCCCATCTGGGTGGAGTTTCCATGTTCTCCCTGTGTCTGCGTGGGTTTCCTCCGGGGTCTCCGGTTTCCTCCCACAGTCCAAAAACATGGAGGGTAGGTGAATTGGCTTCTGTAATAACTGTCCTGGTGTGTGAGTTAATGAGTGTGTGAGTGAATGTGTGTGTGCCCAGATATGGATTGGCGCTCTGTCCTGGGTGAAATCCTAGTGCCCGATGCAGTCCTCCAGGTGGGCGGTCGTTCCTGGTTGAGAGTACGCTGTGTGCGTTTGGCTGCCGCTTCTCGCCAGTGTGTGTGTGTGTGAATTGAGCGTTCTGAGCAATGTGGATTGTAAAGCATCCTTGGCTATCTAGAAAGGCGCTATATAAGTGTAACGATAACTAACTAACTAACTAACTTTAGGGCTCTCTTCTGAATTGGGATGATCGATGGAAATCGGCCTAATTCAGCCCTGCACGCGTTTGTGGGTGTTTTTCTCTGAACTTTTAATATATTTCTGCAGAATTCTGCGTGCAGGGCCTCTGTGGGATGCTTGTCCCATCGACTGTAGTCAAGTTTACCGAGTGGACCCCAGACCTCACTTCCATACAGTGCAATAGGCGCAATCACACTATCAAAAGTTTTGCACCAGATTCTGACTGGGAGGTCTATTTTGAGAAATGTATTTCTGATCACGTAGAAGGCCCTTTGTGCCTTTTCCTTTAGTGCGTTCACTCACAGATCAAAGCTCCCTGAGGCGCTGAGGGTCAGGCCCAGGTAGGTGTAGTGTAGAGAGTGCTCTAGGGCGGTGTTTCCTAGAGTGAACAGGTGTCTGTTTCTCTGAGACCTGGCTTTCTTATGGAAGATTACAATTTTAGTTTTGTCCAAATTGACTGTCAGGGCCCAGTTCTGACAGAACTGCTCCAGCAGGTCCAGCTGCTGCTGTAGCCCACGCTCAGTGGGGGACAGCAGCACCAGGTCGTCTGCGCAGAGCAGGAATTTAACCTCCATGTTGTTGAGGGTGAGTCCAGGGGCTGCAGATTGTTCCAGTAACACCGCTAACTCGTTGATGTAGATATTGAACAGAGTTGGACTCAAGCTGCAGCCCTGTCTCACTCCTCGCCCCTGAGTGAAGTATTCTGTTCTTTTGTCGCCCAATTTTTTACTGCACACTCATTGTTTAGGTAAATGGATTTAATGATGTCATACACTTTACCCCCTACACCACATTTCAGAATCTGATAGAACAGTCCACTGTGCCAAATAGAGTCAAATGCTTTTTTAAAGTCAACAAAACATGCAAATATTTTCCTGTTATTTTGTTGGTGGACGTGCTGGTCAATGAGGATGTGTAGGGTGTAAACGTGGCCAGTCGTGCGATGATTTGGTAGAAAGCCAATCTGATTCTTACTCAGGATGCTTTGCCTGTATCCCTTCCCCAGGTTACTGCTCACACACACGCCCCGGTAGTTGTTGGGGTCATATTTGTCTCCACTCTTGTAGATCGGGGAAATAAGCCCCCTGTTCCAGGACTCAGGGAAACAGTCAGCTTGAAGAGTAATTGAAGAGCTTGAAGAGTTTTAGTAAAGGCCCTGTGCAGATCAGGGGAGCCGTTCTTCAGCATCTCGGTCCTGATGCTGTCAGGGCCACATGCTTTCTTGGATTTTAGATTTTGAAGAGCCTCTACCAATTCTTTTGGGGTAATTTGGTAATCAAGTGGGTTTTGATTATATTTGATCGCCAATTCTAAACGTTTTAATTTATCATGGTTTTCTTGTTGGTGGGGGTTAAGATTTTCTGATCTCAAAGTCAAAGTAAATTTTCCAAATGTCTCCAATCTGAATGTGTATGTTTTGTTTCTGTTTGTTGTTTATTGAGTTCTATTTCTCCCAGAATTGGTTTTGATTAAGAGAATCTTCAATTTCTGTAAGGATTTTATTATAGTGTTGTTGTTTTTTCAGATATATAATTTTCTTATATTTTTTGAGTGTTTCCTGATACGTTTGTCTTAGTTCAGGTTTTTGTGGTTCTCTGTGTTCTTTTCTTATCATGTCACATTCTTCATCAAACCAGTTTTCTTTCCGGGGTTTTTTCCTGCGAGGGGCTGTTTTAGTCAAGTTTGCCTTGATTGCACATTTGTTATAAATGTTTTCTATTTGATTTACTGCCAGATTAATATCCCTTTGGTTAGTCTGGAACTCTGTTGTTAGGTATGTGTTAATAAGGTTAGTGATTTCTGCAGAACTAGTTGCAGTGGAGAATTCAGACGCACTGTTGGGAGTCCATTTGTAAACAGGATTAATATGGATCAGTTTGCTGGACTCTTTAGGTTTCTCTGAGTGGTGAACTATTTTTAGGAACACATTAATTTGGCAGTGGTCTGGTAGTGGTAGCTGTGGTCTGACAGTGAAGGCACTGATGGAGGAGGGGTCCGTGTCAGTAATGGCGTAGTCGACTACACTAGCCCCAAGAGCTGAGCAGTAAGTGAACCGACCTAAAGAGTCGCCTCGTATCCGACCGTTAAGCATGTACAGGCCCAGGCCTTGACACAGCTGCACTAACTCCTTACCGTTCTTGTTAACCACAGGGTCAGGGTTGGTACGTGTTGTTGCTGTGGGGGTCAGGTATGGGGAGGCCTTGAATATGTGGTTGTTTCCAGTGCTATCTATAATATCGAGTTCTGATCCAGTCCTGGCATTAAAGTCTCCACACAGCAGCACATTGCCCTGAGCCTGGAAATGGCTGCTCTCTGTGTGGAGGTTGTTGAAGAACTCGCTGTTGTAGTAGGGGGATTCTGCAGGAGGTGTGTACGCTGCACATATGTAAAGGTCCCTTTCAGTGTTAATAATTTCTTTCTTTAACTTAGCCAAATATGTGTGAGTTGTTTTTTGATTATAGATAGATGGAATACTAGGCTCTCCTTAAACCAGACAATGACGCCCCCTGAGTCTCGCCCATGTTTTACATGCGAGTGTTTAAAGGAAGGTAGAAGGATCTCCCTGAAGCCTGAAGGACAGTGAGTATCTGCATCTGTTCGACACCAGGTTTCAAGAAGTATAATTATATCCTGATTGTTGATTGCCTTAAGAAACTCTGCATTGGACGTTTTGCTTCCAATGAGAGAAGAATAAAGACCCTGGATGTTCCAGGAGCTTATAGAGAGAGATTTCATCTGTTTTAGTTTGTTGGTTTAGAAGGTAAGTATAGTTAGAAGAATATGTGGTTTTTATGGAGAAAACATTGAGGTAAGTGTGAAATGTATGTCTTCTGCCTTGAACCACCTCTGAGTATGTGAGTGTCTGTGGGGGTGTATGATACTAGTTAGGCGTACTGTCAGTTCATGTGTGTTTGAGATGGGTGGGACTCTGTTGGGCGGGGCTCTGCTGGGTGGGGCTCTGTTGGGTGGGACTCTGCTGGGTGGAGTTCTGCTGGGCGGGGCTCTCTTAGGCTGTGCTCTGCTGGGTGGGGCTCTGTTAGGCTGTGCTCTGCTGGGCGGGGCTCTGTTGGGCGGGGTGTATTGATGATTTGGCATCATTCTGCTCCCTTTGTGAACGGGTGAGGATTTTCCAAGTGTTGCCATTTTCAAATTATTAGCAAAGATTTTGATTCCCTCTAAATCAAGATATACATGATCATACAGGTGATCGTCAGTCGGGTGGGCTGCCACTCTGACATTTGGGATAGTGGCACAGAGTTTGATGATGTTCTGGTTGATGTGGTTGATGAAATCTGCAGGAACATCCTTTCTAGGGAGCAGTGTGGAAATCGTGATGACTGCTTCTGGAAATTCTCTATGGGCTTTCTCTGCTACATTTTTTAGGGCATCTGCCACATTTTCTCTTTTTTTCGTAGGTCATTTGTACCAGTGTGAATAATGATGATCTGGGGGTCATGCAACATGAAGTCACAAAGGAGCTTTATTGCACTGTCTCTCTCTCTCTCTGTGTTGCAGTCTGTGTGTGTGAGGAAGAGTTTATCAGGTTCCGAACTCTGTGAAAACAGGGCCCAGAGGCAGTGTGTGGTTTCAGATTAAAGTAGGTTACTCACAGAATCCTCATATCACAGGTAACTCAACACCAGAGAGAGAGAGAGCGCACAGATAACACCTGAGGCTAACAAAGTATACACAGCTACAGATGGACTACAGTCTGTAACTGTAGAACTATAAAGTGCTCCTGTGTGGTCAGTGGAGTTGAGAATGGACAGTGTGTGTAGAAACAAGGAGGTGATTGTAATGTTATGGCTGAATAAAAGAGCTGTATTAAATGTGATTTATTATTATTTATTTTTATTATCAATTGAAAAACACTTCTTTTCCAATGGGAATTAAACAGGTCCTTCACCAACAGCAGGGGGCGCTCACAGGCCTCTCACTGATGAAGTGGTTATGGTCTTTGTGCTGGGATTAATCCTTTTTCACTTCTGGTTACATCAAGTATTTAATCCAGAACCAACTGATCACCTCCACCTTAAATCTCACAATTTCACACACTCACCCTGTCACTGGACACCACTGGACAATTACACACACTCACCAAATTAATCTCTCACACACACACACACACACCTGTGGGCAAGTTCACATACTCTCCCAGTCTTTCACACACACACACACATTTGACAGTTTCACACATTCACACCTATGGACAATTTCACACACACACACACACACTCACTCACTCACTCACTCCTATCCATAGTTTCACACACACACACACACACACCTGTGGACAGTTTCACACACTCACACACACACACACACACACACACACCTATGGATAGTTCCACCCCCCACACACACACACACACACACACTCACTCACTCCTATCCATAGTTTCACACACACACACACCTATGGATAGTTTTACACACTCGCTCAGTCACTCACACACACACACACACACACACACACACCTGTGGACAGTTTCACACACTCACACACACACACCTATGGATAGTTCCACCCCCCCACACACACACACACACACTCACACACACACACACACCTATGGATAGTTTTACACACTCACTCAGTCACTCACACACACACACACACACACACTCTCTCACACACACACACACACACACACACCTATGGATAGTTCCACCCCCCCCCCCCCCCCCCCACACACACATACACACACCTGTGGACAGTCTCTCACACACACACACTTACACACAAACACCTGTGGACAGTTTTTCTCTCACACACACACACACACACACACACACACACACACCTGTGGACAGTTTCTTGTACACACACCTGTGAACAGTTTCACACACTCACCCACACTTTCCTGAACATTTCTTTGAGGATTTGATGGCATTCAGCCTCACAGTTGTCATTGAGGTCAGGAGCTGGATCACAGCTCAGCTCTGGATCACAAACCACTCTCAAACTGACCCCAGAGCTGTTAATGTAGTCCCATCTCTCCTGAGAACACAGCTCCACTGTTTTACCACACTCCCTCCACACTACCACACTCCACAGCTTTACTCTCCTCCAGCACAGGCTTGGTTCTGAAAGACTGCACTTGTCCCAGGGGTCTGCTGTTCCAGCCCTGCTGTGTGTGTGTGTGTGTGTGTGTATCTATGATTGGTCTCACAGGGGGCGCTGTTGAATATGAAAGTGGACGTTTTGGTCATACTTTTTATTTTTAACAACAACAATATTAACATGCTGTGTTTATTAAAATGATTATTTATTATTTCCTATAAATTACTACCAAAATTTGTCGTCCCTGAATGAACGAGTTGATCCTACACAGAGTGGGTCTCCTGACAGGGGGCGATCATCAGTAAAAAATAAAAATAAAAAAGAATTTCAGTGGAGCTCGCTCTCTCTCTCTGCGTGGGATACCAGGGTTATATCATATTGCGTATCCCTATTGTACGTATAAGTAATACGTTTTAAGTTACGTTATATTTTAAAGAACCACTAGGTATGAATGTTTTTTGGGTTTTTTTTTTTTTTTTTTTTTTTGCTCTCCTGTGGTTTTACATCACTACTTAAATCAATGGGGAGGGGGAGGTAAGTTACATAATGCAGTTTCTGCAGTGCGGAGCCTGCAGTAGCACAGATGGAGGCCCTATCCTCCCTCTAACAGCTCTGAGAAACATCACAAGGAATTTAAAGCTGTCATTTTTAGGTCAAATATAACTTAATGTTCCTTTAAAGTTAGAGTTCAGAGTTTGGGGCTAGGGTCAAGTTAGGGTTAAGGTTAGGTGTTAGTGCATATTATAAGGTTATAAGTGCATATGGAATAGTTCACGATAAGTCTCAACAAAATGAATGCTGAAATGAATGAAGTCCCCACAGTTCACTGATACAAGATTGTGTGTCTCTGTGTGTGTGTGTGTTCAGTAGATCACTCCTTTGTGTGTTTACCTGATGTGTGTCAGTTCTCATCTGAAGCCTGCTTCACTGATCAGAGAACAGTTCTGGATCGGATTGCTGTTGGTATCAGGAGCATTAATCTGTTCCTGGATCAGTTCCAGCTGGACTTTGCCTCACTGACATTCAGTGACATTCATCTGGAGATGATCCAGGGACGAATCCTGTCACGTGAGGCACCAGTCGTTCTCTGTCCACAGCCCTCCCCCTCCCCCCACCCTCTCAGCCCAGGTCTCCTGACGCCGAGTACTTCCTGTACTGAAACATGGGGCTGCAATTTAAAACAGCTACAAACAAAATTAATTAAAGTTAGATGAGATTTATCACTTCAAAATCAAAGTCACAGAGTTGGAGAGGGAAGCTGTAATTTATCCGAGATTTACATCATATCATTAAAAGGGAAAAAGTGGCAATAATAAAGTCGTAAATTTACGAGAATAAAGTGCTATTGTTTCAGAGAAGGCCACAGAATTAATTATGAATAATCAGTCAAAGGGGAATTCAACCAATTTTTTTAATTTCTCAATAATCCAGTCCTTTGTAGACACTCAGATTCTTTTCCAGTGGTGGTGAATGGAACCAGACGTCTCTATGCAGCACTTGAGGGAGCATGACGACGAGGTTAAACACAGCAAAACAGACACAACGAGCGCGGAGAAATAAGAGCACTGAGTAAAAACAGAGAAGAAAGAGAACAGAGTGAAAACAGCTAAAAACCAGAGCTTCTGCTCCTCGCTCCTCACTGCTGTGCGCTCGGGGTCGGGGTGAACAGCGAGCGGGCGTTCTGAACAGGGCTGTTTACACAGGGGGAGAACGCTGCTGTGGGGCTCGTGGTGTTTGGACCAAAGCAGGTCACAGATGTTTCATTAAGAAACAGAACTGTGTTCCACTGTGGAGAAGAGTCATCAATATCTACTTCATTATGGGGCAAAATATCAGCAGAATTCCCCTTTCATTTCACCCCTAGCCCTTCATCATAAACGGGTTCTAGCTGCGTGCAGACATTCCTCTGTTTACGATCTACGAGAGGCATGTGATACAGAGCATACTCACATTCCACACATATCTGTGCCTCATAAACAATTAAACCACTAATGAACTTCCACAGAAGATGAGACTGTAACTAATCATTTGGCATTTAAAGCAACACTAGGCGGTATTTTTAATCTTAAAATTCCAGCCTCTAAGTCATCGTGAAGCTCCACTGAGCTGTAACAGGGAGAACAGAGCCTCTGTCTTTGCTGCTCCGGGCTCAGCACTGCAGAAACTTCGCTATGCTTATTACATGCAAGTGTTGGGCTAGTTACACAAAGACAGTAATCCCTTACTAATTACTCATTACTTAACTAGAGTTGTAATGGGACTTTTCCACTCGTTACGTCCCGACAAACGTAAATCCAGAGGAAAATGTCGAGGTAAAGAATAATCTACGACCTGAGAATGTCCATACACCACATCTTCATCATCATCATTATCATCATCATCAGTGTCTAAAAAGGCATTATATCTGTGGTTAATTCATTAAACCCAGTGGGTAAATGGTTAAACCTATTAACAAATATGCGACATGGCTGTGACAGGGTTAATGTTGACTGCTGGAGGAGACACATTAGGGTCAGAATCCAGCAAGATATGATTTTAAAGTGTAGATGGATGTGGGATCACTATTTGGCAAATAACAGGTCACTGTTAATGATTTTTACTGACTTTCAATGTGTTTACAACTTTGTTAATAACCACTAGTAAACTGCAACTAATAGACTGTAAACCATGTATAAACTTCTATAAGTGTAGTTTTATTCTAAGGCGGTACAGAAACTCCACTGTGTAACCCACCCTCCCCCTTGTTTTCTGGACAGTGCTGTAAAAGTTAATTACACTCTGCAACTGTAGGGGGAGCCCAGGAGCAAAAATGCCAAATCTTACCTAGTGTTGCTTTAAGCGTGGCTCATGTGCCGCTGTTTCAGGGTGTCCCCATCTGATTTCTGTAGAGCGTGTACAAACTTAAAGAAGCTCTATTCACTCAGTATCCTAGGGTGTCTACAAACATTTGTCCTTATTGATATTTCTAACCACTGTGATGTGCACGTCCTGAGCTCTGGGGGTCGTCCTGCGTTAGTGAGGGAGGGAGGCCAGGGTTTTCAGGCTGTAACTAATGAGGCGGTTTGTGCTGAACTCTAGATACAGAGAGGCTGGTTGTTACTGTCAATGCTGCTATGTTTTAGTGCCTCAGAGAAGCACAGCTGCGACACTGGAATACACACGACACCGTTTGTGAAAACCTGCTGTTTCTGTGTATGCTTTACACTTCACATGTCAACAGTGCTCTGAAGATTTAACAGCCTTGAGACCATTAGAGATGGCCCTTTTTTTTTCAGCGCATGAACTCTGGTTCCTGAACCGGTTTCATTCTGGATTCTTAGAACCTTGTTGCGGTTCGGTATCCCCCTGGTTCTGATGGGAAACCAAGGACAGGTCATCAGCAGGGGGCTCTGTGCGGACTTGGTTGCAGTGTCACTGTGTCTGAATTAAACACCAGAGCCAGAGATAAAGGGATAGAGTCAGGACAGAGTCATGGTTAATCCAGTTTACAGTGCGGTCAGATTACACTGAGATGTGATACACATGTGGAAATGATGCAGAGTTCTCTCGGTTAAAATTGGAGAATTTCAGAGAAAAGTAGCCAACCTTGAGTCACCCGGACCACAGCTCCAGAAAACACACGGGCGGAGCATTTTCCTGTTTTTATTTCCATGTGATTATCTTTTCAAATTAAGAACCAGATAGCAGGACATTTTCCTTTTCCCTTTTACAGTTTTAAAACAAAACCATCCATACATGATCTCTGGTCTTTTACCCCGACAATATAACGACCCCAACTCGGTCCAGCTCCACTGAGTGATAATGCTTTATTTGAGGCTCTGTGCTCTTTCTGGAAATTATTTATTTCAGCACGCCCAGGCATTCCCTCAGTTTGTGCTGAAGAACCTACTATTCTTTGGTTCCAAATGGGAAAGAAATTTATGTTGGTGGATGTATGTTAGGTTCACGGATGGGAACCCAATGGCTTGAGGAACGTACTTTAGCTACCGTTGTTTGGCTCTGCTTCCCAGTTTACTAGCTGTCCTCACTGCTGTCTCTGAGCTGTTCTTCACCCCTGGCGTTGTTGTGCTTTGCCAAAAGCGTAGAAACTGTTACTGCAGTGAAGAGGAACACACTCCTGTTTAATGGCGTTCATTTCTGACGTAATGTTGGATCAGTCTGTGTCTGTGTTTAACTGTTACTGCTAAGTGAGAGATACATCCCAGGTCCCACACACATTTGGGATTAATCTGTGCCTCTTTCTGCTCTTACAGCTCAGTTACAGCACTGGGGATTGTTGTTTGGACCGGACACAACACACCTCACATCTGGCCCCTAGGTGGAGCTGTGGCTGAGTTCTCTCTGCGTCAACACTAACACCCAAGGCCAAATGTGGGCAATAAGATGACTGCAGTTTTGGGCTAAACATTCATTGTTGGGATATCATATAGTGTGTGTGTGTGTTCCATGTATCACACTTTGGGGACAATAATAATAATAATAATATCGTCATTATCACTTACATTATATAAACTATGATTATATCATGAGCATAACAGCAGACCTATGTGACGTATACAGTCCTTTAATTTTGTCAATAATTTGTAGGTAGATGGACCAGAGGAGGGTAGGTCCCCCATATGAGCCTTGGTTCCTCTCAAGGGTTCTTCCTCAGCTCTGAGGGAGTTTCTCTGTGCCACTGTCGCCCCTGGCCTCGCTCCCCTGGGTGAAAAAGCGCTATACAAATAGATTTGAATTGATTTGTACTTGTGAATTGATTTGAAACTAATGGTAAGTCTCCACAGAGTAAATAGAAGACAGTGTAATGTCCCCACACTCTTCAGATACAACCATTGTGTGTGTGTAAAAAAAAATAAAAAGAGGGGGCGAGTGAGAGAGAGAGATACACACAAACACTGAAAATACCCTGCAGTCTGGTGGTATGATATTTTTATGGTATCGCCCGCCTCTGCCTCCTGAGCAGTGAGACAAAGTGTTCAGAAAATAATCTCCTCGGACAAAAGAGCCGGACCGTCTCTGACCGCGCCGTGAAATCCATTAGCACTCTTTAAAAAAAGGCAACTGTGCTGTGAGTCATGACCAAGCCAAATGCTGCCAAACTCAACTCTGATCACAGCAGTGGTGCCAAAGCAGGCGCCACTAACAGCGCTACTGCAGCTGCACTGTGGGCAGTGAGGACAGGAACAGAGACAACAGGAACTCTGAGGACTGTGGACGGGAAGATTTGCATACAATCAAATTTCAGCTGTGAGAAATAATTGGAACATTATTTTGTCTTTAGCTGATTATTTATGGATGTCTTTAACAAATACAGATAGTTACCACCTGGTACATCTACTGCATACAGCATTCGCCCACAACATTAACTCCACCTCCTTAAAGGAGCATTGCGTAGTTCTACACTTACAGACTGTAGTCCATCTGTTGCTCTGCATACTTCCTTAGCCCCCTTTCCCCCTGTTCCTCAGTGCTCAGGACCCCCACAGAGCAGGTGTGATGTGGTGGTGGATCATTCTCAGCGCTGCAGTGACACTGACGTGGTGGTGGTGTGTTAGTGTGTGTTGTGCTGGTGTAGAGTGGATCAGACACAGCAGTGCTGCTGGAGTTTTTGAACCCTGTGTCCACTCTCTGTCCACTCCATAAAACACTACCCCCTCGTTGGTCCACTGTCGCTGCACAGTGTGTGTCGGTCGTCCTCTAGTCTTTCATCAGTGACACAGGACGCTGTCGGCTGGATGTTTTTGGTCGGTGGACCGTTCTCACCTAGGGCTGGATGATACAGCCAAAATTTATATCACAATATATGTCTAAATTCAATATGATATAATTCTGAGATCGATATAAACAACGTAAAAGCTACAGAAAAAATGCCCTGAACAAACAACAGACATTACATCACCATCAAACAACAACTTCTTTTCTTTGTTAATTTTAATATATTTAAACTCACTTTAAAATACAGGTCAGTGAAGACAGATGCTGTTGTCCAGCCCTATTCTCCGCCCAGCACTGACACTGAGTGCGAAGAAATAAGAGCACTGAGTAGAAATGGAGAAAACAAGAACGGAGAAGAAAGAGACCAGAGAGAAAACGGCTAAAACCCAGAGCTTCTGCTCCTCGCTCCTCACTGCTGTGCGCTCGGGGTCGGGGTGAACAGCGAGCGGCTCATTATCATTTAAAGGAACAGGTGCTGAAAGTGGGCGTTCTGAACAGGGCTGTTTACACAGGGGGAGAACACTGCTGTGGGGCTCTATTCAAAGCAGGTCATAGACGTTGTATTATGAAACAGAACTGTGTTCCACTGTGGGAAAGAAGGAGAATACATCTCTAAGCTGTAATCAAGCTGAGACAAGCCCAGATGTATATTATAGCACGTGATGTGAACGTTCCCTTCCTTCAGGCAACTTCCTGTCAGACACATTTAACTCGACACGAGAGACATTATCAACTCTGCCTTTCACAAGAGATTCAATCACAGATGTGTCTTCATTACAGAAACGTTAGGCCTTCGGTTTCTATACTGTCCTACACATACCCTCTGGATTCACAACAGGTCTTACAACATTGCTGTGAGGATTTGACTGCATTCAGCTGCTAGACAACCAGTGAGGGCAGGGCCTGGTGTTGGAGGGTTAGTTCGGGATCACAAACACCACACCAGCTCTACCCAAAGGTACAGGATGGAGCTCCAACACTCCAGAGGTAGTGTAAAAATGCCCTAACGGTGCATTAATTTTGCCCAAGTTCCCACACTTCCCTATGGACTGGATTTGGGACACGGCACTCACGAACGTTAGACCTCGTCGTTACGTAATGCGGTCACCTCTTTGTGACTGACCTTTGTGCCGAGGCCTGACTGTGGATCAGACTTCCTGAAGTGTGTGACATTTCTGAACCTGATTTGTGAGTTTATGGGAGGAGCCGGAGGAGCTGCTGTGTTTCTCTTGCTGATGCATGTCTGACTGTGTGAGCTCTTAGTCATCACCTCTCAGATGTTCTGCCTCTAGGCTTCGTTTGCATCTGAGAGAAGGTGTGGAACAGAGGAGGCATGTTCAGGGCGATGGAGGAACTCTCAGAGGTTAAAGACTGGAGAGAGTACTGCAGCAGGCAGAGATGAAATGAAGACGAGATCTTCACCAAACTGCACAAGTGCAAGTGACTGGATGAGTGTGTGAGTGACTGGATGAGTGTGTGAGTGACTGGATGAGTGTGTGAGACAATGCAGAGGTAGAGAGTGTGTGAGTGACTAGGTGAGTGTGTAAAACACTGTGCACAGGTAGAGGGTGTGTGAATGACTGGGTGAGTGTGTGAGACACTGCAGAGGTAGAGGGTGTGTGAATGACTGGGTGAGTGTGTGAGCCACTGCAGAGGTAGAGGGTGTATGAGTGACTGGGTGAGTGTGTGAGACACTGCAGAGGTAGAGGGTGTGTGAATGACTGGGTGAGTGTGTGAGCCACTGCAGAGGTAGAGGGTGTGTGAGTGACTGGGTGAGTGTTTGAAACACTGTGCACAGGTAGAGGGTGTGTGAATGACTGGGTGAGTGTGTGAGACACTGCAGAGGTAGAGGGTGTGTGAATGACTGGGTGAGTGTGTGAGACACTGCAGAGTTAGAGGGTGTTTGAGTGACTGGGTGAGTGTATGAGACACTGCAGAGCTAGAGAGTGTGTGAGTGACTGGGTGAATGTGTAAAACACTGTGCACAGGTAGACGGTGTGTGAATGACTGGGTGAGTGTGTGAAACTGTCCACAGGTGTGTGTGTGTGTGTGTGTGTGTGTGTGTGTGTGTGTGTGTGTGTGTGTGAGTGACTGGGTGAGTGTGTGACACTTTCCACTGGTGTGAGTGACTGGGTGAGTGTGTGAAACTGTCCACAGATGTGAGTGACTGGGTGAGTGTGTGAAACTGTCCACAGGTGTGAGTGACTGGGTGAGTGTGTGACACTGTCCACAGGTGTGAGTGACTGGGTGAGTGTGTGAAACTGTCCACAGATGTGAGTGACTGGGTGAGTGTGTGAAACTGTCCACAGGTGTGGGTGTGTGAATCTGTCCACAGGTGTGAGTGACTGGGTGAGTGTGTGACACTTTCCACTGGTGTGAGTGACTGGGTGAGTGTGTGACACTGTCCACAGGTGTGAGTGACTGGGTGAGTGTGTGAAACTGTCCACAGATGTGAGTGACTGGGTGAGTGTGTGAAACTGTCCACAGGTGTGGGTGTGTGAATCTGTCCACAGGTGTGAGTGACTGGGTGAGTGTGTGAAACTGTCCACAGGTGTGAGTGTGTAAATCTGTCCACAGGTGTGAGTGACTGGGTGAGTGTGTGACACTGTCCACAGGTGTGAGTGACTGGGTGAGTGTGTGGTGCTCTGTCCAGTGTGTATTCCTGCACCTGGTGAAACCGGTGAGGCTCCGGACTCACAGTGACTCTGAATGGGATAAAGTGGTTACACAATATGAATGAGTGAATGAATGAATGGATATTGAAAGTATCTCAGTCACATATCTTCAGGAGTCACGGTTCCAAAGCTGGTCATGGGGAGTGTGTGAAGAGCACTTTCTTATCCCTCAACATTCACAGCTGAAGATCCCTTGAACTCCAACTGCTGCACCATATGTGTGTGTGCATTTTTGAGTGTGTGTGTGTGTGTGTGTGTAAAGACTGTCCTCAGAAAGTAAAGGAATCCTCCCTGACACCCTGAGCTTGTTGTGATTCCTGTAAACCACAGATCTCAACTTCTTCATCTCTCTCTCTCTCTCTCTCTAATTCCTAAGTAGGAGCTTTGTTCTTCCTCCTCTGCTGCTCGGTTACCATTGCTTATCATTGCTAATGACTTCTGACTAATTTCTACAGAATAGAGAGTGAAACAAAGGGCTGCAGTTAAAGGCTGGGCTGCTGCTGACAGCCCTTTGTAGGACACTGCGCTTCCTGTGGAAAAGCTAAAGGCCAAGGTTCGCCTTCTGAGGGTTTGCCTCAAGTGACTCACACGTTCAATTCAAATCATGCCCTTTATCATCTCTCTCTCTCTCTCACACACACACACAAACACACACACACACACACACACACACACACGTCTCTCAGCTCTAAACTGGCCATTCTCCTCATGAAAGACCCACGGTTTCAATTATACCACGGAGTTAAAGAGCCACTGTTCAAAAATGACAAAGAATAGAGTTACAGAACTGTCAACACTGCATCTCTAAATATAGCCGAGTAAATACAACTCACTGAAACAAACTGAATAAAGTTCATATTTAGAAAATGGAGTAAATATTTTGAGAATACAATTGTAACATTTCAGGAATAAAATCACAACAAGTTGCCTTTATAAAGCTGTAATGTTTTGAGAATGCAGTGCCTTCAAGTTTCACTGTCAAGTTACAGCTTCAACATCATTGTGATGCTCCACTGAGCTGTAACAGGGAGAACAGAGCCTCTGTCATTGCTACTCAGGGTTCAGCACTGCAGAAACTGCACTATATAACTTTTGGAGAAGGGTAGGTCACACCATCACCCTTGAGTTCAGGAGAGTGTTGTGAATGTAAATTACTTGCTGCATCTGTAGAGGGAGTCCAGGGCATGACGGGGCACATGAACAAATACCGTGTTCGGTGCATATTCACATTAAGGTGTGACTCTAGAGCCCACCAACACACACACTGTGAAACAAGACCCACCCAGTCAGTTTTCTGTGCCCCTGATCACAGATGTTTCATTAAGAAACAGAACTGTGTTCCACTGTGGAGAAGAGGGGGAACTGTCAAACGGCTTTTAAATTCATGATTACAAGTCATGATTTTATTTTCCGTTCTCTAAATGTGTTTATTGTTATCAGTGTCAGGGAACATGAAAACCTCTTCCCAGAGGAGAATAAAAACTGCCTGGTCATGAGGAGGAAGGAAACCCTCTCACGTCACACAGGGGACAAAAGAATCAGGGGAAGAGCCGAAAATAAAGAGGCAGTAGAAAAACAAAAGGGAACCGTGTCCTCAGCCTCTGTTCCACAAAACTGACCCAGCAGTGTGCCGTCTCACGCACTGCTTCAGACCACAGTCCAGGGACATGTTGACTTTCTCAGTGGAAATATAGGGAAATGAGGATGTTTGTTGTCAGTCTGTGTTTGTTAGCGCTGTGCACGTCCCCACCCTGTGTGTAACTCACCACTCGGGACGTGTTTGATGTCCCATGTTTCCTGAAGCGGGACATGGGGCTTTCTGCATCTGAGTCACAGAGTAGGGACAGGAGCCTCTGCGCACATCTGTATCCCTATTAAACTCTGAGCATTAATGAGCCTTAAAGGCGACTTCAGCCCAGTTTATACTTCTGCATGGAACCTACACCACAGGCAACACATAGACGTGAACCATACACTGCAGTCTGATGCGCACATCTCCAGAAATGTAACTATATGTCGCATCGATGCAGACAAAAACAACAGTGATTTGGTCAGAAGTCGGACGGGCATTGTTTATGTTGAACCAAGGAAGTACAGAAACATAAACTCCTTTTCTCCACCTGATAGAAACCCTACACAGCAGCACATTCATAGCGAGAGATTTCCTCAGACATGGTGTGGAGGTCAGGGATGAATAAAGAAGTTGAACAAAGAAAAATACGGACATTTCACGGAAAACAGAACTCAACGAGAAGAGATACCACGCTTTATCCCTAAATAGTGCACTTTAGAGATTCATAAATTTAACTCTACTACACAGTTCCATTGTGTCCCAATGTAGAGGAAGATGTTTGAGATTCAGCCCTGGTGCCGTGGTGGTGTAATTGTAGAGTGACGCAGACACCAATGCAGAAGGAGAAACGCTAACAATGGTGCAGGCTCTGCATCGAGTCAAAGCAGGAACATAAATCTGCCTTTACACAAATGCTGGAAGGTCACCACTGGAAACGGTCTAATGTGTTTACGATGAATGAAAAAACAAGCTGTCTCTCTCTCTCTCTCTCTCTCTCTCCCCCTCCCTCTCTCTCTTCATGGCAAATGCATCTAGAGTATTTTCAGACAACTGAGAGACTCCAAATCTCCAAATGCTGAAAAGCACAAACCGAGATGAGGATGTTGCTTTATTCCTGCTCCATAGGGGGGTAACACTGACTTATTTTTGCTGTTACAGTTACATTACTTAAGGTGGAACTGACTCTAAATTCAGGCTAGCATTAAATCTGAGCATAACTAAACCATTGAAGGAGCAGTCAGTCATTATTAATCACTATTAAAGACCAAACACTTTTTGTGACAATGATTATTTCAGATTGTTTTCATTATTTTTGTATTTTCTGTAAACTACTTTGTCGTTCCTGATTGAACCAGTTTATACTCCAGAGAACGTTTAAAATGTAGTACAGAATCTCTGATATATCAAGACCACTCCTCCTCCAAATGTTACATAGTGCAGTTCTCTGCAGTGCTGACCCTGGAGTAGCAACGACAGAGGCTCTATTCTCTCTGTTACAGCTTAGTGGAACATCACGTTTCATGAAAAGTACGACCTGCTGCTGCTTTAAATGAGACACGTTATCAAAAACTCCCTTGTTCAGGGCACGTTAAAATGGGAATCTGGAGCCCACCAACTCACACACTGTGAAACAAGGCCACCCAGTCAATGTGCCCAGTCTAAAAAACAGGATAAAAACAAGTCGCTCTGATTCTGCTCTGCTTCTGACGTCAAGTGCAGAGACTTTAGAATGGCCCCGCCCCCTCGTCTGAGTCTGTCCAATCACAGCGCTGGACCCGTGTTTATGTGAGAGCTCAAAGACGAGGTTAAACTCAGTAAAACAGACTCAACGAGCGCGGAGAAATAAGAGCACTGAGTAAAAATGGAGAAGAAAGAGAACAGAGTGAAAACGGCTAAAAACCAGAGCTTCTGCTGTTAGCTGTTAGCCTTGTGGAAAAGGGGAGGATATGTCCATCTTCAATCCGTCTTCGCAGCTGTTTTTTTTTTTAGTTTCTTTTATTGTAAATTCACAAGGACAATCTTTATGTTCCCTGAAATGAACCCTTGAAATAAGAGAAAGTCAAGCGCTGGGTAGTTTCGGGACACGTTTTGTGTGGGCTTGTTGTAGATCCTGTAAAATCCTACACCGAGGCGAGGACAGACAACTCCGGGACGAGAGTCTGTCATCACACGTCTGAAATGGCTGTTCTCTCCCTCTGTGTGTGGAGGCGGCTCATTTGAATAGTAAATAAGGCGTAGTGGCTGACACCGCACGGCTTCATTTACATTGTGGATGATCAGGAGATGATGGAGGAGAGGTAACAAAAGCTGAAACACCTGAATGACTGGTCTCAGCGCAGAGACACTTCTGTATGTAAATCCACCTGCAGAGACAAGATACACTACAACTGACAGCACACACACACACACTCTGTACAGTACTGCAGTACAGTTTAGAGCATATGTAAATGTACAGAGGCGGGGCTCCTGATTGGTCAGTGGTCTAAGCATTGGCCTGATATCTAGTGATGCCTCTGCTGTCCATCACTGAGCGTCCCTTCACTACACGAGAAGTGTATGACCTCAGAACAAGAGACAGCAGTCTTACACTTTTGGTGACACTGCCACTTAACAAACTGGCAACAAGACTATAGATCACACTCAGTTTACTGTGTGTGTGTGTGTGTGTGTGTGTGTGTTGATATTAAATATATATCATGGCCCCAAAATGTGTATTTGTGTCTCAAATGTATTTGTTGTATGAGTTGTGTTCTCAGATAAAGTAGTCTGTTGATAGAATCAGCCCATCCATCCATTATCTGTATCCGCTTATCCAATTTAGGGTCACGGGGGGTCCAGAGCCTACCTGGAATCATCGGGCGCAAGGCGGGAATACACCCTGGAGGGGACGCCAGTCCTTCACAGGGCAACACAGACACACACACATTCACTCACACCTACGGACACTTTCGAGTCGCCAATCCACCTGCAACGTGTGTTTTTGGACTGTGGGAGGAAACCAGAGCACCCGGAGGAAACCCACGCGGACATGGGGAGAACACACCAACTCCTCACAGACAGTCACCCGGAGCGGGAATCGAACCCACAACCTCCAGGTCCCTGGAGCTGTGTGACTGCAACACTACCTGCTGCGCCACCGTGCCGCCCAGAATCAGCCTTAAAACCTATTTAGAAAAAGTAATAAAACATTAAATTATTTATACTTTATTGTTTAGATATATTATTAGTAATATTTGGGTGGTCATCCACTTTGCTAGAGGGCAGTGTCCTTGAGCCCCAAGTGAAATCGCACAGTATTAAGGGGAACATCTATGATTGTGGGTGTTTGTTTATATTCAGAAGCTGAGCAACTTTTAAGGTGGAATGGCTTGTTTGTTGGTGTTTGAAGTGTAAAATGTAAGTGTTTATTCACTGTTTGAATTCCTACAGAAACTCATGTGTAACTCGAGCTGTTTAGTTTTGTAGCACTTTCGATCTGTGTTTACTTTCATGCAGTTAGTGCTCTCCTGAATTTAGGACTGTGTGCTACCCTCCTTACTGTTCAACGTTTACATCGCTGTACCCCCCACCAACAATATGATTATACACTAGTTTTACACCGTCTCCAATCCCTAACATGTTTGTTATGGTGTTGTGTTATTGCACACGTGTTGTTTGCTCTTGGGGACTTCAGCCCTGTGTGAGTTGTTCTGTGAATGCAGTGGTCCAGGAGAAATGTAGTTTCACTGTGTACTACACACACTGTGTGGTTGAAATGACAATGAAATCCACTCTACTCAACTACCCCTGGAAACAGCATGGTCCGGTCTGAAACCCTTTAATTCAGAGGGTGAAGAAGATCCCGTTTGTCAGGGGGCTGTTAAAGGTACAGTGTGTTGTTTATGATACAGCCTCATGGCTGAAGTGTTAACAAGTGCGTGAAACTGCTGTCTTTGTAATCCTCTTTTGTTGTGTAAGGTCTTTATCCGTCTCAGGGGGCTGGGCGGTGGTGTGTGTGTGTGAGTGTGTGTGAGAGAGAGAGAGACAGAGACTGGCCCTTCATACGGTAAGCTCACTTTCAGAAGTGTTTCAGCTTTGTCTACACAGTGTTTTTCTTCCGCACCTGTATTGAGACAAAACACCCTCTGCAGCAGGATTGGTCACTTCAGAGAATACCTTCACGTGGGCTACATATACACATTAACCAGAACCGCTATTAAAACCATCCTAACACAGCTCTGTCGGACTTTTTCCTCTCATAATGACATGGTTTAAACAAAATGCAAGAGAGTAGGGGGTTGTTGTGATGTACTCAGTAACTTATGGCACTTTTCCACTGTACGGTACAGACTCTGCTCTCTGTTTGGTCCCTGTTTTTTTTTTTTTTTTTTTCAACTATAAAGCCCCTCCCAAAATCCACTATGTCTCAAACCCCCGTCTCTAAGGGGAACAGTGGGCTTTGGAAATCACAACAATGGCAGTGGTAACGTTAAGCGGTGTTTACTCATGGTGTATTGGCGTGTTGTTGTTGTTGTTGTTTGGGACTGAACACAGCTCCGTCATCAGTTCAGACAGATCAGTAGAGTTTGTTCCTTCCTTGTTGCAGCGTCCAGCTCTCGCTGGATTCTTTCGTCGGCCACCGATCCAAGGAGCGATTGAACCACTTCAAAAGTCCACGGCGTAATTTTACGAGCTGCCGTCGTGAGTCGGATAAAAACAAACGTGATCTCTGCTGCAGCTGGAGATTTTACAGATGGAGAGTTGGTGCTGGTCGTCTGCGTTGCGTGGCGTAGAGTGACGACTCTCTCTGGACAATCAGTGCTCTGCAAGGTTTACACGCCACGGTTTAGTCCCTACTCGACTCGCTCTGAACCACGAGAAAACAGCCACTAAACAAGAACCCGCTTCTAGAACCAGGACCTGATTTACCTGGTGGAGGAGGAGAAAACCTGAGGACAGCAGTGGAGTGTCCATCTCTAAAAGCTCTTCACAGAATGTTATTACACCATCCTTATTACCTTTCAGCAGTCCCCTCTGTTGAAAGTGCTTTAACTGTCACTGCACCATGAACAAACACAAAATATTGTACATGTGAATTGTGGGGACTTACCATTAACTTTTCAACATCATCCCCATTTTTCCTGCTGGTCTTGGGAATCAGAGTCCTGACCTATCGGTCCCAAGCTCACTTCTCGAATTTTTAGGCTACGGTTGAAGCCTGAGTCTTCAAAAAGCCACAAAGGCAGTGTTCTCACATCGGTCTGATGCCCGTAATGAACTTGAAGAGAGCTGGAGATCAGGATTTCTGAGAGTGATGGAAACAACTGGAAATGACTCGTGATCTTCAGCATTGACAACTCCTCTGAGGTTTTTAAAAAGATTTCCCAAAGCAGGGCAAGGCAAGTTTCATACACAAGGGCAATTCAAAATGTTTACGGAGTCAAAAGGAACAGTAAACAGCTGTAAAATTAAGAGCAAGTATAGGAAGAAAAACAAAAGGCATTTAAAACAATTAAAATGTTGCAATAAAAGAAACACTCAATTAAAATGATTCAAAGAATTAAAATGATACAAAAAAAAGTGAGTTCTTTGGTGAAAGCTGAAACTGTTAGTGCTCTTCCTCACTCAGGGGCTGGAAATGACTCGATTAAATGTTCTCCTAAGCTTTAGCAGATCTTGGAGTTTCTAAAATCCCAAGAATTGCTCTGAGGCTTAGAGGTGTTCTTCCTCATTCAGGATCCAGGAAAACTCCAGACGACAGTGTATCCTTCTTTTAGTCTTTCTTTTAATCCTCTTTTGACTGTGACTCTCCAAGCAGAAGCCTTTAGGTTCTAATGCTTTTATTTTTCATGATAGTTTCTATTTGTTTTATAATAATCTTGAACCATTTTAATTATGTCTTTTTCTTTCATTGCATTAATTGTTTGCCTTTTTATTGCTTTGGAGATTTTTTTATTGACTTTAATTGCAATTAAACTGTTTACTCTTTCATTTTTTCTCAGTTTTGTTTTAAATAATTAATGTAAAGCACTTTGAGCTGCTGTTGTGTAAGAAAGGTGATATACAAATAAAGGTTACTACTGAGTGACTCATGTAGACTCGATATTAATGAATTCGAAGTGGTGATGTCATCTCAGTTATATCACACTCAGCACACAGCAGCACTCCGCCATATTTGTTGTTAATGTGTAACACAAGCACCCAGCTAAAGTTTCCTCATTACTCAGCTCAGAGCACTGTTTAAGACCAGGACTGTCTCAGCCAATCAGGAGGCACCTGGGAGCATGAGGAGCACATGAAGGTCCCCCCCCCCTCCCCTCTCCCCTCAGGCGCTGTTTTTGTGAACACAAATGCTGTAAACGTTGTAATTTAGATTTATCCTCCAGCCCCTGGTACACACTTAATTTGACTACATTTATATGGTTTACAGTCTCTTATTAATCATTTAATAATGGTTATTACTTAGGTTATAACCATAGAAAGGGACAAGGTGACCTGTTATATCCCAAAGAGTGAACCCACATCCATCTAAAGATAAACCACAGATCTCTGGATAATGACCTTACTTTGACTCCTCCATCAGTCAAAACTGACTCCAGCACATATTTATTAACACGTTAAACCCTTTAACAAACAAGTTTAATTAATTAACCTTGGATAGAGTGTCTGTTTACACACTGATGATAATGTGGTGAGCAATAACGTGAAATGAAATGAGTTCACATTCTAAAGTCTCTGATTATTCTGTACCTCCACATTTTCAGTGAGTTCTGACACTTTCACTTTTGAAATGTCTCCCTTTTTAAAAAGTCATTATTAATAACTTTTAAGGTGTTTACAACCTAATTAATAACTATGCAATGAAAAGATTTTTAAACCATTTATAAGTGTGGTCTTTTTTTAAAATGGTACCAATAGTCTTTAAGAAAAATATATGTTCTGGATTTTTTTCTGAACCTTACACAAGCCTCACATGTGTCTCAGAGTTGAGTATGAGTTCAGGTAAACTTCTAAAATCATCAGTTTACTGTCACAGCTCCAGGGTCCTGGAGGTTGTGGGTCCCGCTCCGGGTGACTGTCTGTGAGGAGTGTGGTGTGTTCTCCCTGTGTCTGCGTGGGTTTCCTCCGGGTGACTGTCTGTGAGGAGTGTGGTGTGTTCTCCCTGTGTCTGCGTGGGTTTCCTCTGGGTGACTGTCTGTGAGGAGTGTGGTGTGTTCTCTCTGTGTCTGCGTGGGTTTCCTCCGCGTGACTGTCTGTGAGGAGTGTGGTGTGTTCTCCCTGTGTCTGCGTGGGTTTCCTCTGGGTGACTGTCTGTGAGGAGTGTGGTGTGTTCTCCCTGTGTCTGCGTGGGTTTCCTCCGGGTGACTGTCTGTGAGGAGTGTGGTGTGTTCTCCCTGTGTCTGCGTGGGTTTCCTCTGGGTGACTGTCTGTGAGGAGTGTGGTGTGTTCTCTCTGTGTCTGCGTGGGTTTCCTCCGCGTGACTGTCTGTGAGGAGTGTGGTGTGTTCTCCCTGTGTCTGCGTGGGTTTCCTCCGGGTGACTGTCTGTGAGGAGTTGGTGTGTTCTCCCTGTGTCTGCATGGGTTTCCTCCGGGTGCTCCAGTTTCCTCCCACGCTCCAAAAACACACGTTGGTAGTTGAATTGGAGACTCAAAAGTGTCCATAGGTGTGAGTGTGTGAGTGAATGTGTGAGTGTGTGTGTGTTGCCCTGTGAAGGACTGGCACCCCCTCAGATGTGTGTTCTTGCCTTGCGCCCAGTGATTCCGGGTTGGCTCCAGACCCACCGCGACCATGAAGTAATTCTAAAAAAATCTTCTGAATTTTATAAAAAAATATTTTTTTTATCGTGAAAACAAATGAAAATCAATTGTTTTTGATTACAATCATGAACATCACCTTAAAAACGAGACCTCCCTTGGTTCCCTGGGCTATGTAGTGTGTGAGGAATGTTCTCTGAGTATGGGAGGCTGACTCTGTAGTAGTAGTAGTAGGTGGGTCCGGAGCCTACCCGGAATCGTTGGGTGCAAGTACACAAAAAAACTCCTCACAGACAGTCATCCGGAGCAGGGCTTGAACTCACAATGTCCAGGGCCCCGGAGCTGTAACAGAGACACCACCTGCTGCTCCACCGTGCCGCCCACAATTACAAATTAGTGAACGATTATTTTGTTGTATTTATGACCCTCACAGTTCAGTGACGAGGTTTGTGCTGTAAATATGCTCCAGTGTTAAAGCTGGGATAGTTTCTCTAATGTCGCTGGGAGCTTGTTTTCTGAGCACTGTTTACATTTAGTGTGTGATTGTGCTTTGGCTGAAACTGTTTGTCTTCAGTGTTTATTAATTATAGTCTCAGCGTTGTCATAATTAAAGTCAAAACACAGCACGTCCACACCACAGACGCTCGGTTTGTCTTTGGTACGAGCTCGAGTTGCTCGGTCAGCCTCAGCGTTTAGGTTCTCCTCCATGTGGCAGATAGGGGGCAGAATCGTGTGACTACAGCCTGGCAGCGTGGTTTTAAAGGGACAGTACATCAACACACAGTGGGGACATAACAGATTTTTAAAAAATAAATAACATTGGACATAATTGATATAGAAAAGATTATATCGATTAGATGTTCTAATAGATTAATTTTCGAATATAAACATCCTGCCCTCACTGTACTGCTCTGGAACTCTCGACCAATCAGAGCGCAGGAGGGGCGGGGCTTGTCTGAAAACGGGTGGGTAAAGAAGAAAGCAAAAGAAAGCGGAAAAACAGACTCGTTTTGCATATCATGTGAGAGGAGGAGGAGAAGGAGGAGGAGGAGGAGGAGCTTAGCACAGGTAAAACACGACGACAGGTGAGCTTCGGGTTTCTCAGCAGCAGCGAGAAAAAAACGGATAAACAGAACAGAAGAAGAGAAGAGGAAAGAAGAGAAGCGCTGTTTCCTTCTCCACTCAGTGAAGTGACTGGACACTTGGAGAAACAAGAACAGAAAACACGAACCGTTCTCCTCTTCTTTCTCCTCCTGCTCTCGGTGAAATGACCCTGAGCCTCGGGCTCTAACGCGAACCGTGCACTTGTTGCTGTTCTCCGGTGTTGTCTCCCCGAGCTCCGCGCTCCGCACCTCCACAGCGATGATGCTGGGCGTCGAGGCCGTGCGTCCTGTGCCGCACCTCGGGCGCAAGCCCCTGGGAAAGCTCGCTGCGCGGGTGGAGGAGGTGAAGAGCCCCTGGAGGCAGGTTTCTGCGCTGGAGTTGAGCCACAGCGAGACGGCTCGCCTGGCCACGGACGCGCTCCTGGAGGCCGGTGAACCCGAGTACCGCCGTGTGCTCACGGAGGAGCGCGAACTAAGCTTCCTCTCCTCGCTGGAGATCAGCTACATCACCGAGAGCGCGGCCAGAAGCGCGCAATCCGAGAACGGCTGTAACGGCACCGTGGACCGGGACCTCTGCGGGGAGGCAGACACCGTCTCCGAGCTCACCTCCGGGACCTACTTCCCGCTAATGTCCGATGAGGAGCCACCGATGCTGGAGCTCGGCTGGCCCGAGGTCCCGAACCGCTTCGGACCCTCGGAGACCCAGATCTACTTCCAGAGAGACAAGACCCAGAACGTCAAAGACCTGATCCGCTCCCTCATCAACAAGGCCAAGAAGGTGAGACAGGTGTCGAGGAAGTAACCTACATGTTCTTCCAAAGCTGGCTCTTATTCAAACTTTTCGTTCCACCTTAAATGGGGTCGAATGTAAAGTAGTTAAAACTTGAAACGTCAGGTTCCACTCAGGAAAGTTGGCTTCGTTCCACCTTAAGGGGTGCAGAAGTTACCTTCTGCTGAGTTGGCGTCTTGTTCGAATGACGAGTTCCACCTTAAAGCGTAATTAAAACCTGGTGTTTGAACTAGCTGTGTTTTTGGTAACATGTTCTTCTGAAGTTGGATTCCATTCCACCTTAAATGGCGCCAACGACAGGTGTGTTTAAGTGTTTTATCTCGATTTAGCTTTTCATTCCACATTAAATGGTCTAGAACTAACCTTCTGACAACGACCTTATTGGCTTCTTAGGAAAAGTACCTGTTCCACCTTAAATGTGGGAGATGTCACATCCAGGCGAGCCCTGGAAAGTTTTTCCAATTCTACGTTCCACCTTAAATGTTGCAGAAGTTGCGTTCTGCTGAGTTGACTACAAACATGCCTTTCCACCTTAAATTTTTGAGACACATAAATGATACGGTCTCTGAGAGATAAAACCCAGAACCTGACCGATCTGATTGGCTCTTTATCAAAGGAAAGACCAAAGCACAGGTGTTAAGGTGCTCTCAGGTGTTGTCACCTGTTGTTCCTCGATTTGACGGATTATACAATGGACGCTTCTTTCCCCCTTTAAACTCACCCTGAGGCCATTCCACTCCCGCCCTTCGGAGCAGACGTTGGTTTGTTTGTAATTAACAATTATGAAATACTGAGCTCCTATTGGCCAGCCTTTCATTTGAATAACGCTTTCCACATTAAAAAAAGTTACTGAATCTATATTCTGAAGAATCATTTTGTTTCAACTATCCGTTCTACCTTTAAAGCAATTGTATTTCTAGAGAGTTTAATTTTCTGGAGAATTGAGTTATCCGTTCCACCTTAAATGGTGCAGAGTAGACTTTAAGTTCAAATAACGCTATAATGTAATTACTACACCATTTAAGGTGGTACAGAAAAAAATATGCAACGCACTGTAAATACTTCACATTATAAGGTGGTTCAGAGACAGTAACAATGAATGAAGTACTGCAGTTCAAGTGATATAACGTTTTACGGTGGAATTGTGCAACTGGTTCTATTCAATTGAATGTGGAAAGTATTGTTAGAATAAAAGTCACCACGATGTAACTACTTCAACTTTTAACGTGGAACGAGAAAAACTATTAAGTACTGCAGCAAGTGCTGTAACATTTTAAGGTGGAATTGTACAATTAGTTTAGAAAGTTCAAATGAGATACTACACTGCAACTGCTATACAATTTAAGGTGGAAATGAAAATTCCTGAGAAGTGTCTCCAGGATGTAGCCATTTAAGGTGGAATGTGTTTAAACACGAAGTCAATCTAAGCCTGCTTGTCATTTGAGTGTTTCCTTATCGTTTATTTACACGGCGTCATTATTGTAAACCTTATTATTTACCTTCGCCTTAAACAAATACCGTAAAGTACCCAGCCAACTTTAGTCTGTGTACAGTAACAGTAACAAGTCATAAACACATACAAGTATACACAGCCTCCATAAACCAAAACCAGGAGATTAAAAGGTGTAATTTAGGAAGAATGCACTGTATTGTTTCCAAATCTCGTCTTTCCATGTGAAGTGGGTCACAGTGTTGTGACAACAGTCTCATTGTTTTGGGAGCTGCCTACTACAGTAGGACCTTACACACTTTTATTAATGATATTGCGTTAACTTTGTTCTGGCTCTTTATACACACTGTAATGTCAACGTTTGTAGAACACCCTCCCTCCTTGTTGTAACATGCATCCAATTATACACACAGTGTGTATAAACTCTGTACAGAAGCCTGACCCAGCCAGCACATTTTTGTTAGCATGGACCCTGGGTGGGCTGGTATTTGGGCTACTAGGGGCCACAGGTAAACTGCCTGCATGAGATAAATGTAGTCATCCCATTAAACTCTATATAGGGCCCACTGCCCATGTGGCCTTCGGTGTTACACAGCCATACATGTCAACCTTGCAGAGCGCTGATTGTCCAGAGAGAGTCGTCACTCTACGCCACGCAACGCAGACGACCAGCACCAACTCTCCATCTGTAAAATCTCCAGCTGCAGCAGAGATCAAGTTTGTTTTTATCCGACTCTCGACGGCAGCTCGTAAAATTACGCCATGGACTTTTGAAGAGGTTCAAACGCTCCTTGGATCGGTGGCCGACGAAAGAATCCAGCGAGAGCTGGACACTGCAACAAGGAAGGAACAAACTCTACTGATCTGTCTGAACTGATGACGGAGCTGTGTTCAGTCCCAAACAACAACAACACGCCAATACACCATGAGTAAACACCGCTTAACGTTACCGCTGCCGTTGTTGTGGTTTCCAAAGCTCGCTTTTCCCCTTAGAGACGGGGTCTGAAAAGACACCGGAAAATTTTGGGGTTGGGAGGCACTGTGGTAGTGGAAAACAAACTAGGAACCAAACAGCAAGTAGAGTCCAGTAAAGTTGGTATCATGCAGTGGAAAAGTGCTATTGTTTGACTGGGAAAATGAAAATGTGACTGACCCGAGCAGCTGCACATGAGCCCAAGTACTCCCTACTCCATGCCAAGCATTGGCCATAGGGGTATAAATCCTCCAGCACTGGGCTGTGGAGCAGTGAAACTGTGTTCTCTGGATTGATGGAGGTCCATCCAGTACCTCTGGCAGGAGTTGGAGTGGTGTTTGTGGTCCAGAGCTAATCATCCACCGCCAAGATCTGACCACACTAACGTCCTCTGGGCATGGTCCGTATGGAAAACATGCCACAAAGATACAGGCACAATATGGGGCAACCAATCAAAAGACAGCTCATTTGCATATATCAGAGCCTAATGGGAATAATGTACATATGTGTCCTTTTAATGTCTTGGTAAATCCCACTCAGTCCTTGTGCTCTCTGTGTACAGGTCATAGCGGTGGTTATGGACGTTTTCACTGACGTGGACCTCTTCTGTGATCTTATGGAAGCGTCCAACAAGCGCCGGGTTCCCGTCTACATACTCCTGGACGAGAAGAATCTCTGTTATTTCGAGGACATGTGCACAGCTCTGGACATCCAGAACTCGCACCTGAACGTAAGTCAAACTTAACGTGGCTGTAGGGTTCTTTTTAAAATCAACCGTTTGCAAGAGTGCATCCGTTTTAAATGGAATTTGACCGATTTGATCATTTATTTCTCCATAATTCAATGTTTAAGAGGTAAACACAGTGATGGAGAGTTGGTTTGGTTTGGTGTGAAGTTCTCTGTTCTACAGAAGTGTAGTCAGTGTTGTTGACAGTTGTGGTAAATGGAACCAGACATCCTGCACTGAAAGGGCCTCAGATATTTACTGTATGTTATGATCAAAAATATGTTACGTTGCCTAAAACAGAGAGGTCACTGAGCACGTTTCGACCTAAGACACATTCTCTTTAAAAGCCATTTCTGGTGCAGAAGCACAGGCTGATGCTTATGAGGAACTCACCACAACCCACGGTACGAGATGTTCTTCCGTACCTTCCCAACAGGCCTGAGAGAATCAGTACCCCAAACCTGCCAAACTTACCTGTTTTTGATTATTTTACACCAAAGTTGTTGCACTCTTTCCCCTAATCGTGATTTATAGCCTGTTCCACCTCATTTGCTAGGACTGCTCCCAACACACCACTCAGAAGGATGAAGGCAGTGATGGGGACTATGTTGTAACCACTGCTGTGTTACACTGTTGTGCCCTGTGCAATGTTTACACTAATGGTTATTTCATGATTTCAAAGCTCTAAACAGCTGTTTTCTAAAGGTAAAATCTTATTTTTCAGAATATGAGAATACGGAGTGTATGTGGAGAAACGTACTGCACCAAGAGTGGGAAAAAGTTCACTGGACAAGTTCAGGAGAAATTCATGATCATCGACTGTGAAGAGGTCATAGCTGGATCCTACAGGTAACACATTCCTGCTCCTTTAGTTTACTGTGAATGATTTCACTGCACACCACCCAGAATTAGACTGGGCTTTTTGAAGCCAGTGCTCACACAGGGCTTTTTCAGTTCTGAGCATTGATTATATTCTGGAGCATCAGCGTCTTGTTAGACAGCTGCTTATTAGAATTTTCACATACCACCTGTCTTCTGGGGTGGCACGGGGGTGCAGCAGGTAGTGTGTCGTAGTCACACAGCTCCAGGGACCTCTAGGTTGTGGGTTCGATTCCTGCTCCAGGTGACTGTCTGTGAGGAGTGTGGTGCGTTCTCCCTGTGTCTGCGTGGGTTTCCTCCGGGAGACTGTCTGTGAGGAGTGGGGTGTGTTCTCCCTGTGTCTGCGTGGGTTTCCTCTGGAAGACTGTCTGTGAGGAGTGGGGTGTGTTCTCCCTGTGTCTGTGTGGGTTTCCTCCGGGTGCTCTGGTTTCCTGCCACAGTCCAAAAACACACGTTGGTAAGTGGAGACTCAAAAGTGTCCTTAGGTGTGAGTGTGTTGCCCTGTGAAGGACTGGCGCCCCCTCCAGGGTGTATTCCCACCTTGCGCCCAATGATTCCAGGGAGGCTCTGGACCCACCGCGACCCTGAACTGGACAAGCGCTTACAGATAATGGATGGATGGACCTGTCTTCTGATACTTATGTTTTTGTCATAGCATAATGTAGACAGCCAATCAGAAATCTAGATTTTGGAACAAGCATTCTTATTGGCTCCTAGACAGTAAGGTTCTGTCCCAAAACATAATGAGTGAGAGTGTCGCTCTTCAGTGTTTAGAGGAAGGTTTACTGCGCAGAAGTTTACAAGCAGCGAAAAGGTGCTGTGTTGCGGTTTATTTTTATGTTGTTTTTGTGTTATTTAAGACTTGTGAATGAACCGAGGCCTTTGGTGAGTGCTGCTTTTATACCCAGATGCTTATAGTGAAAAGTTTTTCGATGGTGTAATGTCAATGTTCTGTAAACTTTTGACCCTTGTTTTGCCTCTGTCCCAACGTTTTCAGAGTGTGCTGTAGGCATCAAATTGAAAATGTGTTCATATTTACACATTAAAAGCTAATTGTTCAATAAAAGCCAGGGAAATCTTTGTGCTTTTCATCAGTTTAATGAAGCTGCAAGAGAATGAACAATTCACAGACTCAGGTTCTTTATTGAATTCTGCAAAAAAAATCCCAGCTTTTCTGGAAATGGGGTTTATAATGAATTCTGAAACACAGCCCGTCTCCTGCCGCACATTTCTGACAGAAGCAGCTGTCAAGCCGCCCAGGAGTCAGAAGCTGTAATATTCAGCAGGTAGAAGCTGTCATTACCAGGAGCTCGCGCCAAGCTCTTTATGTAATCCCGGCTGTGGCAGTGTGCTGTGAAAACATCTGATCGTTCTCCGGCTCTGTGAACCTGATCAGAGATCCTGATCTCGATCTGAGATCTGCTGCTGGTGTGGCACGCTGCTTTGCAAATTTCTACCCTTCGGTGTTATGTTTCAGCTTGCTGCTGGAGCTGACAGAGCTTTTAGCTTCGTGGCAGAGCTCTGTGAGGTGAGAGGAAAGAGTGAGATCTCAGCTCCGCTCTGACCCAACAGGCGTCCGGGGATTTTCGCAGCTTAGTGATGAGAAGATGATGATTCGGCAACTCTTGGGCTCAGTGCCGGACTTCCTCAGCGGAGTGTGGCTAATTTAAAGGAGCAGTCAGTTCATTTTACAAGTGATTAGCGTTTCATTGTTGTGCAACTGTCAGGAGACGAAGAATAAAACTCTAGTTCATGAATAAACCAGGTTATGCTCCATAGAGTGGGTCCCCCAGACGGTGGGGTCTGTCATTGATTAAGCAGGTGTAGGACAGGCCTCTCGTTGACACTCTGCTGATCAGATTGTGTGATGGGGACTGAAGGTTGTAAAATAACATTTGTAAATATCCTGTGGCTCCTGTTGTTCTATTTCTCACTGTGTATTTTTGAGACTGAGAGTAGGATGATGCTCAGGGCCTTTGCGCAGTGGAACCAGGAGGAGGCCACGAAGGCAAACTTGCTGTGATTCATTTTCCGTTTCATTCTTAAAGCTGCAGCAGGTCCGACCCAGTGTGTAATCACGTTTAATCATGTTACATCTGTAGGCTTTTGGAGAGTTAAGCCCAATTTATACCTCTGCGTTTAACCTCTGTCATAGGCAACAAGTCTACGCCAACCCTACACCGTAGACTCTGGCGTAGTCTGACGATTTCCTCTCAGGAAAGGTGTGGCATGTCAATGCAGACAACACACTGTGATTGGTCAGTAGTCGGACGGATGAAGAAGTACAGAAACATGAACTCTTCTCCTCCACACACAGAGACTGCAGCAAATCCACAGCGATTTCACAGAAATATGCTCAGACATGGTGTGGACCTTGTGGGGAAAACGTGCCGGCTTTGTATTTGTTTTTTTCCTGGCACCTCATGTAAACCACACTGAGTCCCAAACAGCGACCTCCATCGTAAACAGTGCACTTTAAAGATTTATAAAAGTAATTCTACTACACCACTGCATTGTGTAACACACAGTGTAGAGCCGTGGTTCCCAACATTTTCCTGCTGTGCCCTCCTTTTGTAGATGGGAATATTTTTGCTCTGCCAAAATGACACAGTGAATCCCCTCATCTCTTCCGTGAACTGGTATGAGTTGCTTTAAGGTGTGCCTCGTCATATTTTACATAGTTTTTCCTTTGGAAGTTGTGGCTTTGAGAAAACTCGTCACCTGCTGCACATTTGTCTCTCACAAACTTGTCCATCATTTACCTCGCCATGCCCCACCCTCTTTTGGAACCACTGGTGTAGAGGAAGGTGTTTGAGATTCAGCCCCTAGTGGTGCCGCGGTGCAATTGCAGAGCGACACAAACACCAAGGATAAATGTTAACAACAGTGTTGGCTCTGCGTCAAGTCCACACAGAAATATAAACCAACCTTTAGGGGTCCTGCTTAAGGACTCTCACTGATGTAGCATGGTGTACTTCTCTGGAATAGGAACCGAAACACAATTAACCCTATTCCAACCACTTCCCTCCGTCCTCCTGAGACCGGGGTGAGCTGGTAAGGTCTTTCCATGTGGAAATGAGTCTGGGATTTTATTTTATTCCTGGCTGTTGAGACCTTGTCACTAATGCAGACGTCTGGAAAAGCTGTGTTTAAGTGATGCCTAAATTCCCCAGAGCTGGCAGTCATCTAACCTGAGTGCTGTTGATCCCAGTTATTAACCACAGGTGTGAGTCACTAAGAGAGTGATGACATTTTCACAACGCCCCTGTTTGTGTCGGATCATTACGATCTGCATTTTCTTTTGTAAAATGTTTGCAACTTTAATAGTTTGCTGTTAGGGCCTTGTCCCCAAACCAGAACTAAACATGTCTCTGCTCCAAAAGAATGATTAAATATGTATCCGTTCGTTAAAAATCGCAGTGTGTTTTTATTAGAACATAGAAAGACACAGACTGTATCATTTCAGTTCATACCTCTGCACTGTTTGCGTATTTTTAACGATATATTATTGTCCCCATCATTACCATCATCACCACAGCAGTAAGTGATTTCCGCAGGGAATTGTTTGAAGGTAATACTTATGTCGTAACCATGGAAACAGAGACTGACAGGGAGCACATGTCAGCCCTGAGAGAAAAAGTGACACGGCGATGTGAGGAAATGGGAGTAATTTAATCATGTATTCCTCCTGATCATAGAGCAGCTTTATTCAGAGTCGTTACAAATTGACGCTGCTACGGGGAGAGTGTTATCAGAAGGAAGAAAAAAATCAAATCAATGAGGAACTGGAGAGAACGCAGGCCGGGAAAGGAGGGGTTGTAATGGCAGCTGCAGGTATATAGTGTTACTTTTATGTTCGTATAATATAATCTAATTACACAACTAGGAGCTTGCTTGTGATCATGTGACAACGTGATATAATTCGGGAATGATAAACATCCTCATCAGTTTTTCTGAAATTTTATTACAGACTTCTCCTGAAAAACTAAACCAATCCATATGGACTTTACACTAGAGGTCGACTGCTGTTATCTGTTCTGATTCACACTCTGTAAAGCTGCTTTGTGACATCATAAGCTGTTGTTTGTTTGTTTGTTTTTTGTTTTTTTGTTAGCAAATTCAAGACCGTGCATCTTTATTTATTCCACTTCATTACCTGCACAGGAAGCCCTGGTGTTTAGGGCGTGTGTCGGTCCCCAGAGCCGGCAGATCATGACTGAAGTGCCTCACCCCCAACCGCTCCCCGGGCGCCAAGGCTAGGGCTGCCCACCGCTCTAGGCATGTGTGCTCACTGCCCCTAGTGTTCACTAGTGTGTGTAAATGAGTGTCACTGCGTGGATTGGGTTAAATGCAAAGAACAAATTCCTCTGTGTGTGGCACAGTGGCCCATAAATGGTTCTAATTCTAAAAGTAAAATGAAATTTTCAAGGGATGGTAAAAAGAGCCACTTATCATCATCAGTGGTCATTGTGTTATTTTCTGAAGATCTGAAACTACTGAGTGTGACGAACTCGGACACAAAGGGCAAATACTTCACAAAAAGTTCTCTGCTGAAAATATGTACTTTACGCTGGTGACATTTGATACAAATATGAATGTATTTACTCATAATAAAACACCCGATAACACATATTTGAGCACAGGGGCTTTTAAAGCCTCGTGATGTTGTTTCAGCTTTGGAGCATGGTGCTGGCACAGTTTAGTTAATGGGTGCTCACATGGAGAGTGTACCTAGTGGGTGAGGCTTGTTCCAAAGCGTAAAAGGCTTTGTCCGTGCAGTGCGCAGAACAGATCTGTGTTTACCTGCTGTTTGAAAGAACACTGGAGAATTAGAGCCTCTCAGCTGCAGAGAAAAAAATAAAACCCAATGCGTTTTTCTTTGGAAACACATTCCCCATAAAGCTGATGACTTCCTTCTAAAACTGATACGTGTTTCTAATGTAACACACGCAGAACATGTTTATCTTGTCTTTTATTGAACGGTCATAAAGAGCTGGTCTTACAGCTCACTTATAAATGCCTCCAGATTCAGCACCTACACCAGCAATGCAGAAAATGTGCTCTTGATTGATGTTCTTTAGAGTTCCACCTTAAATGATGCAGCATTTACAGCTTGGGGACTTTAAAAACAACCAGGTGCATTTGAATGTGACTGTAGTGCAATGAAAGGTGGAGTGACGGCAGCCAACAATTCATTATACAGTATTTTCCTGTAAAATCAGAAATTAACATTATTTTCAATGTCAATTTCCATCATACATTCCAACATTTAAAAAAATCAGCAAATATGATGGAAAAGTAATGGCATATTAACCTTTTATAAAACTGACATTTTTAGTGTGTATCTTTTTTTATTGTTTCTTAAGTTCTTCTTTTTATCTTTCTTTGTTCCTCCTCTAGTTTTACCTGGCTCTCTGCTCAGGTGCACAGTAACATGATCCTGCACTTTTCCGGCCGGATCGCAGACAGTTTCGACCGGGAATTCCGCTGTCTTTACGCGGACTCTCAGATTATCCAGCGCTTCCATAACCTGGACGAGGAGGGTCTTCCTTTCTACTCCTACAATGTGCAGATTCCCACCATGGACTTCTTCCAGGAGCGAGGGAACAGGGAGAAAGTTTGCTCGGAAAACTCCAGCAGCCAGAGTAGCAACAGTGTGTCCAGTATCAAAGCAGCTCCTGGAATGCCCCCTCCGGTTTATAAAGTCACTCAGGAGAAGAAGGACAATCCTGTGAAGAGTCCGGAGAGGAGAGTGGGTCCCATGGGTCAGGGGAACCATTCTGGGCGAGGATCCTCTAACGATAACCTGCAGAGTCCCACGACGGAGTGGAATTCCTCAGGAGTGGAATGGGCCAAAGCTGGAACGCCAGAATTTCTTCGTGCAAATCTAGCAGGACCAACGTCAAAATTCCAGGCCATGGGTCTTTATGACCACAACAACTTGTATAGTGGTCCCAAAGCTCCTCCTATTCCCCAGCCCCAGGTCCCCATGGAGACCAAACACCCACCGAAAGTACGCAGTCCTCCACACGCCTTTTCCAACAAATTCACCAACCTCTTCTCTCCAGCCTCCAAAGAGAAGGACTCCTACATCTTCCAGAGGTCTCCCCCTCACAGCACAGCATTCGGGGGTCCAGATCTATCACAGAACGAGCCGGAGAGCATCCAGAGCCCACCTCCTCCTGCCCCTCTACACAAGGACCGCACGGGTCCAGACGCCATGATAAACCGCAGAGACAAGAATCGCATGACGCTCGGACACAGCAAACTAGACCTGGTCAATCACTACAACAAATTGAAGGCCAAGCAGGTGTACAGCCGCTTCGAGCTAAAGAACAACAACTGACCTCGCCAACAGGAAGGCGAAAGAGCTCTTCACAAACGAGAAAGGCGTTCCGGCACTGATGCTTCGCAGTTCCTCGCTGTTCCTCTCGGGGTACACCGTCTTTGTTACTGTGAATGGATGGAGATCTGTAGTGGAATGTGGTTCTTGTGCCTTCTTTGTTTTCCAGTGGATGAATAAACTAAAGGATAGGTCCAGAAGACCTACAGACCTTGACTTAGCACAAAAGATGTGACTGATTGCCTCTTGTCTTGCACAACTACCCCCAGGGCAGAGGAAGGTGATGGCAGAAGTGCGAATGTTACAACTCAACTGTAACCGCAGATGGACTTAACGTTTTCTAACAGACAATAAAAGAAAAAGCACACGGAGACCTGTGGATCTGAGCTTTCAGAAAACAGGTCATTTTTACACTTTTTACAAAGGTTTACTTCTTATGACGTAACTTAACATGTTTTGTTTTGGGTTTTTTTTTGCTTAATAAATACAAAAGGTTTTGAGCAAGACCTAATTCTGTGTCTAGTTCAGTTCCTGCCAAATGAGCTTAAAGTAAATGAAAACGAATCCTCAGAGTGAAATAAATAAAAGGTTCACGTTTAGAAAAAGAGAAAACTGAGCTGTGAGCATTATTTTTTCCTTGTCTCAGGGGCTGCCATGGCCTGGTGGTTAAGGAACTGTGCTTGTAACAGGAAGGTTGCCGGTTTGAGGCCCAGAGCCCCTTGATTTCATGACTGAAGTGCCCCTGAGCAAGACACCTAACCCCCAACTGCTCCCTGGGAGCCATAGCTAGGGCTGCCCATTGCTTCGAGCATGTATGCTCACTGCCCCCTAGTGTTCACTACTGTGTGTGTGTGAGTGTGTAAATGTGTGTTTCACTGCACGGATTGGGTTAAAATACGGAAAACAGTTTGTTTTTCGGCGTTTTGACCAAGGCTTTTTGTATTTTTTTCACCAAAAAGATATACAACTTACTGTCAAAGTACCATTTTTATCATTTGTAGACACTCTCTCAGCAGACCGTAGGGAGAAAAGCATGAGGAGACCTGCAAACATATTAAAAATTGATGAATAGATTTATAGATAGATCTTCTCTGTGATGGATTACTTGTTATTGCAGTATTCCTCACTAGAAGCTGAAGGGTGAGGGGACATTTATAGTGTGGTTGGAGTGTGTAGGAGGACTTTGGGTGTGGTCCTTCACCCACACTTAAGTTATTTCACAACTCCATACAGTACAGAGTTGTAAAGGAAGTTTCTCGGAGCTGAATGCCACTGGGTTGGTCCTCAGTCATTATGAGAACAGCCACAGCAGAACCAGCAGAACCCTTAAAGAACTGTTATTAGTGTGTAACCGAGATGTGGAGGTGGCTTGTACTACGCTCCAAAACACACGTTGGTAGGTGGACTGGTGACTCAAAAGTTGGTAGGCTCCAGACCCACCGCGACCCTGAACTGGATAAGGGTTACAGACAATGAAAGAGTAAAATCTAAGTGTGTCTGAGTTGTGTCCAGTAACATTTACCAATATGAAAACTATGTAAACCTAAGCATCTGGTTTTGCAGGTCTTCTGATGCTGCTCTGGGTTGCGTTGATTTAGTTCACTCCACTTCAAATCCAGACTTTTATTTTGAATGTCTAAAACCATTATTTTATTAAATCACATTATTATCTCGTTTCCTTCTGGAACATTACTCTTAAAATCCAGTTGAGAGGCATTAAAAGTTCACAGCTGTACCCTGGAAGGTATATTTCCACTGTCTTTACAGCAGTGTGTTTTGACAGGACCTTTATTCTGTCAGTGTTTGATGGAAACACCAGTTTAATTTGATTCTTCAAAGAACATTTTTTAAATTTTCATAATATATTTAAAAAAATATATTCCACTATTGTTAGGTCTCCAAGAACCGGTTCCCAGGTCTTCGTGAACTCCCACTCTGTGAACAGTCCGACTAAAGCACCTATGAAGGTTCTGTTGTTCCTGGTCCAGCATTTTCATTTTCATTGTGAACAATTGAGACAGTGAAGTGTTCTTGAGTAAATGCTGTGGTTCTTCTGAGAACTATGAACTGAATGCCAGACTGGGTCTTTTTCTGGTTCAGTAGTTCATTAAAGAAACTACTTTAAACTGGTTTTACAGAGCAACAAAAACAGGTTCCACTACCAATTGTGTGAATGACATCTCCTAGTGTTTGTAAAGAGTTTGACTGAATGTGGAGGTTAGGCAAAAGAGGATTTTTAACTCAGCGTTCCTCTGATCATTTAGGCCCCATCCAGATTCAAATCTCCATTGTTTTCACCACTGCTAGCTGTATTAAGGCCATTTCTTATTTTTTCAGTGTGGTGTTGCCATTTGGAACTGAGATACCAAGTTAAATTACATAAATTCTTCACCTACAACATGATATAACCCTTCTAAAGCCTGATACAGTACTCAAATACAGAAGAGCAGTGCTTCATATCACAAAAGAGTGAGGAGAGGGGAGCTCCTCTGATATCACTGCAGACTGGTGCAGAGCTGCTATGGAGCACTGCTTGGAGCTTGGGAATGAAGTGCTGCTCTTTATTATTTATCATCACCCTCTCCTCACTCTCTGTGATATGAAGCTGAATTCAGATTCTTATTTGGCAGATTTTTATTTGTTTAAAACTTCCAGTTCCACCTTAAATATTGCAGCAGAAAAAGGGACCAGAATGTAATTGCTTCACTGTTTAACGTGGAACAGGAACTTTACAGTGAACTCCTGAGACATCAGATATTACTCGTGCTGTTTTCTGCTTGTTCAGAAGTAAATGGAAACTACATTAAAAATGCACTGGTGCTCATAAAAACCTCTGATTCAGAGTCCACTGTAGTCCAAAACTAGGCTTAATCTCTGTCTGGGAAACTAACCTCTGAAGCTAGTACTATATTTTACTCAGGGCAGCTTAATAAACCATGGGCCTCTTGACATGAATCAAAGCTTGGCCAACCTCCCACCACAAACAAAACAACCCAGCCCACCCTGTCCCTCACCCAGCGCAACCAAATTCAAGGTTCCCCCCCTACATGAGACCACACTTGCATCTTTAGCAAAATATAAATAAATAAATAAAAAGGACGAGCTACTACATTACACATCCACCTGAGTATTTGAATCACCTCAGTGAACATACACAGTGCAGTCTTACCTTAAAAGTAAGGTATACAATTCTGGGGAACTGTCATTCTCTGGTTTGTTAACGTTCAGAAGCTCTGCATTTTTTAAGGTGGAACAGTGTGTCTGAGGGAAAAAAATGACTTGTTTTAGGTGGCTGAAGTGTAAATTGTCTAAGTGTTTAGCCACTGTTTGATTTCCCACAGAAACTCATTTGTAATTGGAGCTGTTTAGTTTTGTAGCACTTTCGCTCTATGTTTACTTTCATGCAGTTAGCGCTTTCCTGAATTTAGAGTCAGTTCCATCTTCTGCAAAAATAAGCCAATATTACTGACCTATGGAGCAGGAAAAGAGCGACATCCCCATCTCAGCTCGTGCTTTTCAGTGATTGGAGGTATCTTTGTTGCCTAAAAACCTCCAGATGCCATGAGCAGAGAAAGAGATAGAGCCTAGCATACCAGACAGAGACCTTTTGTTTTTTACCCATTTACAATCACTGGGGTAAACACATTAAACAGGTTTTCAGCACAAAAAGCCTGGAGAGCAGCAAATGGCAAGGAAACATCCTCAGAAATTTATCAAATTGAAGTTGTGAACGTCTTTTGTCCTCACGAATCATCACAGTCCTGTTCTTTAACAAACTCTGGTTCAACGGCAAGCAGTGGCTGTGTGTTCAGACGTCTTTGACACGTTTTATTTCCAAGTAGGTTTTTAAGTGTCGGGATAAGGAGAGCAATGTATGTTCTCAATATTATATGTATATTATTATGTATGTCAATAGGCCTACAGAAGACACTGAATGCTCATTGGTTACAAATTAATTTTCCCACATCAATAACATTTAGAAATTTGTTTAAAATTCTGTGACATTTATTTGACATCATGAGCCAATTAATTTATTACAGTGTCAATCAATACAAATCATCTAGTATTAATCAGTGCAGGTCAAGTGCTCCTGGTGCTACCATACCATCAAAACAGACCCACACTGGTAAAACTCATTTCAGGGAGGTAGCTTTAAGACATATATAGTATACTTTTTTTTATTATTTGGTTGGCATTCTCAAGGCTGGTGGCTTTTCTGTTTCAGTTTGCAAATGGTCATTTTATTGTGATGAGGTGTGTCTGGCAGAGTTGAGCATTTTACAAGATGTCTCAAACTCACAGCAGTCTGTGTCAGTTCATTTGTTGATTGTGCAAGACTTTGTAACTCTTATGTAATTATTTGTTTAAATATGTTCTCTAATGTGTAAACAAAGATGGAGTCAATATTCAGAAAATGGGACATTAAATTCTGTACTCAGTATATAATCCCAATAGAATGTACAGAATGCAGGGGTGGTTTGTTCCTTACGGCAACGGGGCGATGAATCACTAAAAGGGAAAAGGAGGAATGGTCTGTATTAACCAAGCTCTGCCAGATGGTTTGTCTGGCCTCTAAGTGTCACAGTCCAGTCAGCATTAGGTTTTGTTCTGTACAGTTCTCCCTCTTTTTTTGGGTAATTTCAAGATGGTAAAAAATTGCCCCAGACTCCTCTCATAAACTCTCATGTTAAGTCTCTTTTATTCGAGCTGCAGAGCCTTCAGTTCATTCTCAGTGGGTTTCGGGAGCTCGCCCCAACATACTTTCACCATATCCAAGGTGAGGCATGTTCCAAATGGCACCTACTCTATTCCCTACATTGCTCACTATGTAATGAAGTATAAAGTGAATAGGGCACTGATTCATTTTGGGCACCACCCTGTACGGATCCCTGGAGCTGCCACAGCCGTGTAGAGAGAGCAGCTAGCAATCTGATGAGTACGACTTCTGTAAACTTCACAATACTCTTTATTCTGGAACTCCTGCACCTAAAATAACAAACCTGAAGACTAAAGCATGTATAGAAGTTTATGAGTCGTGATGAAGTTGATCTTTCTTCAAAATATCTGTGAGGGCGACTTAATGGCAGTTTATTTGTTTATGACCACAGCTGATTGTTGATTCTCTGTAGAGGCAAAGCATCTTTATTAAAGAAGACCTTTATAAAGAACTCCTGAATAAAGCTCTCCACAAACACTGTACAGTGTGTAGATAAAGAGAAAGCTTTATGAACCTAGTGGCTACTTATGGGATTTCTACATGAGGTGACCACAAAAATAAAACTCTTCAACATTAGACAACACTGTCAGGTTAGATTCTTGATTAATTTGTACAGTGTAATGTGCCAATTGTCTAGATATCCAACTCTTAATTTGTCCAGAGAATAAGTTACTTTAGCAGTCATCGCAACAATTGCCCACCCCCTCGAGAGATTTGGCAGGAACCTCCACTGACAGAGTGTCTCCTTTACACCCAGATTTTACACCATGTATTTCACAGACAATACACCATGAGAATCTCTCTCTCTCTCTCTCTCTCTCTCTCTCTCTCATATATCATATATCAGAAAATGTACAGACTAAATTATATGATGCATCATTATTGTGATTGTTTTTTTTTATGATTTTCTAATTAAATTCACCATCTACAATTTTGCAAATACTCAAGCAAATAATAACAGTAAGTTAATGAGTGTAATTCACTGGAAGAAAACAGAGATATTAAGATGGAAACTTTTTGGGTTGGAACAAGTAACACATATAGATAGATATAAGAATTCGCCCGGAACACCCTGTGGACAATATGGCCCTGATTTTATCTCTGAATGTAGCAGCTCGTTCAGGCAGTTCCTGTGAGTACTAACGGCTGTATGTTTACAGTACGAGTGTCTGGATTAACACTGTGAGGTTGCTGTTTGCATTTAATGTGTCATTTGTGCAGTGCATGTTTGTATAAAGCAGTGTATGATATTTCACCACAGGTTCACTCATGGCTCCGCCCTCCTGACGTATTTGATCTAGATGTTATTATTTGTTTAATTGGAAACTCGTGATGGTACGTGTGTCCAGATTAGAGCTGAGTCTGTTTGATCTGACACTGACGCTGCTTTCGCTGGTATTACAGCAGCAGGAAGCGGGAGTTTCACTCAGCCCTGGGCCTGGATTAACTGCTCCTGGAGACTCTGATATATTGACTAAGCGAAACCGTAACTAACCCCCAGGGTGACTGGTGTTTTTTTCTTGGCTGCTTTTTTGGTCTCAGAAATGCATTGAATATACTTCCCATTTAAAATGTAGCTGGGTTAATTCAATAGTTACAGATCAGGAAGCAAACTCCTCTGCTCCACTTCTGGTGGGGCCCATAGTCCAGTCTCCTGTCCTGTTCTGATTGGTCAGCCCATGTTGTCACCAAGCATGCTACATTTGCCTTAGAAACATTGTCTGAGGCCAGGTCTGTCCTCTCTTGAGTCCAACCATCACAAATCAACTGGTCACGACCGGCTCTCCAGAGGAGCTTCAGCTGGAGACAAGGCCTTCAGTACCAGTTCACGAACCTCTCAGATGTCTTTAACGTTTTACTTCAACATGGCCACCAGCAGCGCCATCATTCCCACTTCCTGTAGGACACGCAAGAGGGTTGCCCCACCCTGGCACCCAGTCCTTTACTCATTCACTCATTCATATTCACTCTCAAACAGATTAACTCACTCGATCAATCACTGACTCACTCACTCACTCACGCTAAAAAACAAGGAGCACTATTTCTCATCTACTCACTCTTTTTTGCTAACTCCTCCTCAAGGGAGCGCTATCCACTTTGTTAAATCGTGCCGTATTAACCTTGTGAAACGTCACGTCCGAGTCCTAACCGCTGCTCAATGTGGCCAACTGCTGCTAGATTTAGCAACTTTTCACTCCTTCTGTGAACAAACTAGCACTAATTCTAGCAACATTCTGTACACATTTACTTTTTTTCTATTTTTATACAAAATGATCACTGGTAACACAACTCATTAGAACACAGGGACTGACCGTGAGCAGGAGACA
This sequence comes from Hoplias malabaricus, assembly GCF_029633855.1. NCBI lineage: Eukaryota > Metazoa > Chordata > Actinopteri > Characiformes > Erythrinidae > Hoplias > Hoplias malabaricus. The sequence goes on along the minus strand of NC_089802.1, from coordinate 39,161,947 downwards.
ATGCTCTCTACGCGGCGCCTGTGCTCCCAGAGAAGAAGTGGCACAGTTGGTCCGCACAGCAGCTCACTGCACACATTGTGCTGCCACATTTGCTTCTTTTTACGCTTAATTTATCCCTATTTCTGAACTCCTAAACTGAGGTCACAGAACTGATCGAGATGTTCAGCGTTATTTAAACAGTAAACACAGGACTTATGAAAGTATCACAAGGGACCAAAGGTGTGATTGGACATGGAGATGGTGGCACATCACGCGTGGTGTCACAATTAACTTAATTGTGTTGTGAAGCAGTGATATTATATCTCACTGTTTTCTTTACATTTACATATTTTTTATTCAGTCTTTATTGATACAGAGCACATTAGCACTCCCTTGAGGATCAGTTCCCAAAAAAGTGTGAGTTGATGAGAAATAGTGCACTTTATGGAGAATGAGTGAGTGAGTGTGTCAGTGATGAATGTATAAGTGTATCAGAGTGAATGGGTATCTATGAGAGTGAATATGAGTGAATGAATGAGCATGAGAGTGAATATAAGTGAGTATGAGAGTGAGTGAATGAGTGATGGAATGAATGAAAGGATGAGCTACAAGTCAGTTTCATCTAAAATGTTGCCATGTAGGCGAACGGCATGTTTTCAAACTGTACTTTAACGTCCTACAACTCTTTAATTTCATAAAGAGGAGCATTAAAGTTTTTATGATGCGGGCTCTTTAATGTTTACATCTGAACTGGAGGCTTTGCTGGAGGTTCAGGTTCTCCTGGAGGTTCAGGTTCTATGTTTCTTACCGTGTTGTTAGTCCATGGCTGTGTTTTTGTGGATGTCACATTACTCCACATCAGCTCTGTAACTGGAAACCTGTGTCTATATCAGTGCAGCTTTACCCTGAACACACCAGCGAGTCTCCAGAATATTTACAGGACACACCGTCTGTCACCTGGAGAAGTGATCCAATACTCTCTGATGATGGCCCTACACATTCTGCTGGCTCTGTGTGTGTGTGTGTATAAAGGGTGTAACCACACATATTCATAAGTCAGAATTCAGCTTGATATGACAGGATAGAGTCTCGATAGGAACGGCAGGAGTGTGTGATGACTATATATCATCCAGCTGTAACATTAAAACCACCTCCTTGTTTCTTCCCCCACACTTTCTCCCAGCTCCATTAACCTCACAGGGGCACTTTGTAGCTCTACATTTACGTCTGTTGCTCTGCATACTTTCTTATCCTCATTTTACCCTGTTCTTCACTGGTCGGGACCCCCACAGAGCAGTGACACTGACAAGGTGGTGGTGTGTTAGTTTGTGTTGTGCTGGGACAAGACTGAAGATTAATTTATATCTTGTCATAATTGTATTATTAATATTATTAGTAGTAATAGTATTAATATTAGTATGATTACTGTTCATTTCTTTAGGTTTCTCTGGTTACATTACATTGTGTAATTTTTGTGTTTAAGTTAAGAAACACTGCATTAGGTTTAAAAAATACAATACAATTTACAACATCATCGTTTTATCAAACAAACAGTGAATGTGTTCATGCAGCAAGCAAGTGAAAGTGTGTGTGAGTAGGTAAAAGATGGTGTTTGGTCGTTATTTGGTTGGGGAATAGGTCGAGGGGAGGCTGGAACTCCGCTCTTTCTCTGACTCTCGCTTTGTCAGAAACTGTGCCCTACTCACGATACAGTGCCATATTTTGTAATGTCCAAAAACACAGTGGACAATTGTCAGTGCACTCAAACGATCCCAAAGTCCACCTTAAAAAGTAGTGTACAATTCATGTTCACTACTGGATATTGGACACTAGTGCTGGGAGATGTGAGCGCAAATCAGTATCACGAATAATTGTACATTTTACCACGATGACGATTAATGAACGATTATTTTGTTTCAGTTCAGTGACTCCAATATGCTCCAGTGTTAAAGGTGGGACAGTTTCTCTAATGTCACTGGCAGGTAGTTCCTCTCTTGTTTTCTGAGCACTGTTTATATTTGGTGTGTGATTTGGTTGAAACTGTTTCTTCTCAGCATTTACATTTGACTTCTTTTTGTTCCGTGTCGTCTTAATTATAGTCAAAACACAGCACGTCCACACCACAGACGCTGGGTTTGTCTTTGGTACGAGCTCGAGTTGCTCGGTCGGACTCAGCGATTAGGTTCTCCTCCATGTGGCAGATAGAGGGCAGAATCATGTGACTACAGCCTGGGTTTAAAGGGACAGTACATGAACATACAGTGGGGACATAACAGAATTTAAAAAAACAGTTAAAACATTTACATAATCGATATAGACAAGATTGTGTCAATTAGGAGTTCTGAATGTTGATTTTGATTCATTTTCGATTAATTGCCCAGCCCTACTGGATACCCACAATCCACTGATTTGTTTGTTAAAAAACCCTGTGAGGTAGTGTCTAAATTGTTCCCTACACTCCTTAGTTTTCTTCCCTACACTCTCAGAAAAACTGTCATTGTGGTGGTACCCTCAAGGAAACATAAACCGTACCTTTAATTAAAGAACATTATTGTACATTATTGTATATTAATTCATTTGCCCCGTTTTATCTCCAGGACTTTTATTCATTCATTCATTCATTCATTATCAGTAACCGCTTATCCAATTCAGGGTCACGGTGGGTCCAGAGCCTACCTGGAATCATTGGGCGCAAGGCAGGAATACACCCTGGAGGGGGCACCAGTCCTTCACACGGCAACACAGACACACACACATTCACTCACACACTCACACCTACGGACACTTTTGAGTCGCCAATCCACCTGCAACGTGTGTTTTTGGACTGTGGGAGGAAACCGGAGCACCCAGAGGAAACCCACGCGGACACGAGGAGAACACACCAACTCCTCACAGACAGTCACCCGGAGCGGGAATCGAGGCCCCTGGAGCTGTGTGACTGCGACACTACCTGCTGCGCCAGGACTTTTATAGTGTTCTTTTATTCTCCACAGTTGTATAATGAAAGATTACAGAGATCCCCCTCTCCTTCTGGAGAAGGGAATGTAATGAACCTTTAGGGAACACAACTGGACTCTAACACCACTGCTGTACCTTTAAAGACTCTACACTACACTGTTTGGGCCTTTAGTGTCCAATAATAGACCTCTACCCTGTGCATTGTATTAGTGAGGGATTAGTGAATATGGAGCCATTTTGGTCAAAGAGTCTCTCAGACCGTGCAACAACAGATGAGAGGAGGTGGACGTGGACCAATGAGGGAGGAGTGTCTCACAGAGTGGACAGAGAGTGGACACAGGGTTTAAAAACTCCAGCAGCACTGCTGTGTCTGATCCACTCCCACCAGCACTAAGTCAGGGGCGCTGCAGCACTGAGAATGAGACACCACCCAAATCATACCTGCACTGTGGGGGTCCTGAGTATTGAGAACAACAGATGGACAACAAAGTGCGCCTGTAAAGTCAGTGCAGGAGATTAACATTCAACACTGAGTGGAGAAACGAGTTCATTTTCATTGTATGGCTCATTCGTGTGTACACTGGGCTTACATACAACATGAGAGATATCCCTGTGCGTGTGTCTGTGTGTGTGTGTGTGTGTGTGTGAGTAATAGTGAATGTAAAGAAATTGTTATTCTTAAAATGTATAAGAATCCCGTCAGACCAGAGGAGCTCCATTCCACACAGCAGCGAGCCTTAGTTTAAAAACACTTTGCTGTCATCTCCAAATCTCCACGCTGCTCTGATAAAGACCTGCCCTTCACCACCACATTACTCCACCTTCTCACCATTAAAACATTAAACAGCCATGGGTCATTCCTCACTGAAGAGCAGAGTTTAAACTGGCCCTAAATGGAGTTACGTCTCTCTAAATGAATATAAACCATATGTTTTTATGCATGTATCTACCTCAGTCAACTAGACACCAGTGAAGAGCTAAGGTAGAGCAGGGGGTTTTAACCTTGTATTCGCGAAGGTTCCTCCATGTGGTGGATAGGAGTGAGTGGTCTTCAAAAATATAAGATACAAACTGAGGAGCAGCCCTCCTGAAGCAGCGCTGCAGTTCAGCCGCTGCTTGACTGCCTTAGCCACTTCTGTCAGTTGGGACTGTTGACAGAGGGAGTTCGCTTTTGTCGATGGGGGTGGGGTGACTGTCTGTGAGGAGTGTGGTGTGTTCTCCCTGTGTCTGCGTGGGTTTCCTCTGGGTGACTGTCTGTGAGGAGTGTGGTGTGTTCTCCCTGTGTCTGCGTGGGATTCCTCCGGGTGACTGTCTGTGAGGAGTGTGGTGTGTTCTCCCTGTGTCTGTGTGGGTTTCATCCGGGTGACTATCTGTGAGGAGTGTGGTGTGTTCTCCCTGTGTCTGCGTGGGTTTCCTCTGGGTGACTGTCTGTGAGGAGTGTGGTGTGTTCTCCCTGTGTCTGCGTGGGATTCCTCCGGGTGACTGTCTGAGGAGTGTGGTGTGTTCTCCCTGTGTCTGCGTGGGTTTCCTCTGGGTGCTCTGGTTTCCTCCCACGCTCCAAAAACACAGGTTGGTAGGTGGTCCAGTGATTCCGGGTAGGCTCCAGACCCAGCAGCACTGCCGCCCTGAACTGGATAAGGGTTACATACAATGAATGAATGAATGAATGAATGAATGCACTCCTGTACACAACGGGTTCAGTGATATCTGAACGCTGGATGTGTATCAGAAGGCCAGAGAAAGTAATTCTAGCTCTCAGAGCCTTCATCATTAGCCATTCAGACTCAGAAAAATGGAGGAGAGAAGATGAGAGTGGGCAGAGAGCCTAGTGTTACACGTGCACAGAAACACTGGACCACAACCGAGGAGAGAGACTCACAGCACTTTACACTCAGCCTGATTAATTCATGGCTTCAACTGCCTCATTAATACACAGTCGGGTATGAGTGTGTGTTCAGAACACCTCCAACACCACAACCACACCACAGTAGCCTCAGCTCCTCAGGGGAAGGTTCAACCTTGCTTCCCACTTTCCAAAGATACAGAGTGATGTTTCTGCAGTGCTGAGCACAGGGGCATAGCCCTAGATTTGGGCCCTGGGTTCCGTAGGTTATTTAGACTCCTCCACAAACACAAATTGACAAACTAGTATTAGCTTTAAATCCTGGTGTTACACTGTAACATCTGACTTCCATGATATTTACAAACATTTCATGTCATTTTTACTGCACTCTTGGGAATTGAAACACCTTAACCACCTACTTTTTTATGAGCTCAACCCATCTTGTATGTTCCTCTGCATCAGAAAAAAGTAAAGATTTCTCTTGTTTGTCTTCAGGGACTGTGGCTTCTTCTGGAACTAATGGCACTTTTCCACTGTATGGTCCCTACTCTACTCTACTGCACTCTAATTGACTTTTCCACTCCTCCACCAAGTGAAACAGGTCCTGGTTCTGGAAGCGGGTTCTTGTTTAGTGGCTGTTCTCTCGTGGTTCAGAGCGAGTCAAGTAGGGACTAAACCGTGGCGTGTAAACCTTGCAGGGCGCTGATTGGCCAGAGAGAGTCGTCACTCTACGCCACGCAACGCAGACGACCAGCACCAACTCTCCATCTGTAAAATCTCCAGCTGCAGCAGAGATCACGTTTGATTTTATCCGACTCACGATGGCAGCTAAAATTATCAGTGGCTGAATCCTGTAAGAGCTGGACGCTGCAACAAGGAAGATACAACTGCTAACTGTGGCACTGAATGAAATACCTGTAAATTTAGCTGCCAGTTTATACTGTAAATACATGACTGGATATGCGGTGTGTTAGCTGCTAGCATTCAATACTACTTTAAGTTCACCTATTTTTCTAAGGGAGGTGGGTCAGAAGTTGCTTGCTTTCTTCTCTCTCTCTCTCTCTCTCTCTCTCTCCTCCTTACATTTTTCAAGTCCTGATTTCTGTTTCTTTTTACCCATAGATCTGTACTGCTAACAACTTCCGAGTCAACAACACAGAAATTACATGATAGATTTTCACGCAGGAGGGTCAAACCACCCTTGTTTTGAGGTGGTGGGAGGGGATTAAACAACACAACACACTGATGGAGGGCTTTCCCAACCTACAAAGGCCTGGGCCCACTGTCTGACTCCCCTGGTTGTGCCTGGAGGAGCAACCTAAGAGGCTGTGTTCCCCCTATCACAGGTCAGTGGAGCATTGATTCTGGATTCTGGAGATTATTGTGAAGCTGTAATTTTAAGGTAAAAATACTACATAGAGTTCCTAAGTAACCCTTAGGCGATGAGGCATGCTGACCTTAGGTTCATGTAGCTATTGTTCAGTGCTTTTCTGTGGTGATAATACACACTTATCTCCCTCCAGAACATTGTCCTCAGGCTCATGTGCAGCTTCTCTAGATTACTTCATTCAAGCGACCAAAGTGTACTAAAAATAGTGCTATAGTATACTGCTGTAGGACGTGACCAGGCTTGGGGCTGTGGAGCAGTGGAACGGTGTTCTCTGGACGTGATGGAGCTCTTTCTAATACCTCTGGGATGACCTGAAGTGATGTTTCATCATTCAGAAGTCATCATTCATCACCAGAACCCGACGTTTATGCGGCTGCATCGTGTTGCGGTGTTCCACTAGAGCGTGTGGCAGTGGCGTGATGTAGAGTGAGGGGGTGTATTTACTCACAGAAACTGCCCAGCGCTCTTTAAAGGTGAGTCACATTTCCACAGCACTTCAGTGTTAATCCCCGTAACTCACGTCTAGTTTCAGTGTTTTCCAGACTCTGTTATGTCACGCGAAAACACACAGCACGTGGCGCGCTGTGTTTATCGGCTTCTGTCATTAAGCTCCATCCTGTGGATCCTGTTTGTGTGGAGCATCAACGCTCAGTGACTCAGAGACAGCGCTGTGGACTCAGGACTGGCTTCCACTCTACGTTACAACACGGGTTTAACCAACACGGCTGAGCTGGACTGTCCACAGGGGTGTGTGTGTGTGTGTGTGTGTCTGTGTGTGTGTGTGTGTGTGTGAGAGCGTGTGTGTGTGTGTGTGTGTGTGTGTGTGAATAACTAGGTGTGTTAAACTGTTCTGCTGAAGTGGCCCCAGTCAGTAAGTGTTAATATTGTGTAACAGAAGCATCAACAGCTCCTCCACACAGCCGCAGATCTGAGCGCCACCGAGTGCTGAAGGAGGACCGGAGGCTAAATCTGAATTGTTGTGCCTCAGACTTCGTAGTTCTGCGTGCTTCAGACACTGACGTGGTGGTGGTGTGTTACTGCTGGGAAGAAGAAGCCTACCCCATGGTTCTGGAGCCAGATTTCCAATAAGCCCCAGTAAATGTGAGGTGTCCGCACACTTTTGGCCATGTGTATGTGTCCTGTCCCACTGACTGTTAAATAAACCCCATAACAAATCCACCCCCAGATTAAGAGCTGGCGAGGTGTTCTTTTCACCTGAGCATTCCTGACATGACTGTGGTCAGAGACTCCAAAGATGACATTTCATTTCTTCAACCAACATTAATTGTTTCCACAGTGCCTCGGGCTTCATAGTTCCGCATGCTTCAGACACTGACGTGGTGGTGGTGTGTTTGTGTGTTGTGCTGGTGCAAGTGGATCAGACACAGCAGTGCTGCTGGAGTTTTTAAACCCCTCAGTGTCTGGACTGAGAACAGTCCACCGACCAAAAACATCCAGCCGACAGCGTCCTGTGTCACTGATGAAGGACTAGAGGACGACCGACACACACTGTGTAGCGACAGATGAGCTACTGTCTCTGACTTTACATCTACAAGGTGGACCAACGAGGGAGGAGTGTCTTACAGAGTGGACAGAGAGTGGACACAGGGTTTAAAAACTCCAGCAGCACTGCTGTGTCTGATCCGGCCTAGAATAAGTCGTGACGTTCTCTGTCCCCCCGTCATTCCATTTCATTTCATTCAACAAAGGCGTGTCCTAAAATAACATCAAAACAAAACTAAAATTGGCATTTAATGTTTTCTTTTGACCCTGTTACATCACTGGAGCTCAACACGCTTGGAGGAGGACACTCCCAGTTCGCACTTGGTGCATGTTGTTCTTCTTGTTGCATATATTTGAACTTGATTTCAGTTCAGTTACTCAGTCACACCCAAAGCTGATGGTCCTGAAAGACCATGACTTGAAATTCCTGACTTTCAGCCTTGCATCATCACAGAGTCTTTACAGAGTCATGTCAGGGTCCCTCTCTCTGAGAGAAACATATTTAAGGTTAATAATAAGACTTTTATTTCATGGTTTCTTGCTATTTTGCATTTTGGGGATGATTCTCATGAGAATTATGTAGCTCTTGCTTGTTTTACAAGTGTGATAACAACAAATAAAATGATTTGATGTAAATATAGCTGTGAAAATAGGTTAGATTTAAATATCACGTTAATTCTGGAGTTTAAATTCTCAGTTATGGGGAATGTGAGCTTGTTACTGTGTAGTTTGTAATCTATTGTGGTATTTTGGCATGATCCCCATGCCTCCCCCTGGGGGATTTACGAGGCAGGACAATGCAAAACTGCTCCCAGCATGCCCTGCAGTCACCTCGGTAAGGTAAAGCAGTGTGTTGTGGTTTACTGTTGTTGCTGTTGGTGGTGTATTTCATTATCAGTTGTGTGTGGAGGGTACCTTATCCAGTTCAGGGCAGCGGTGGGTCCGGAGCTGACACTCACGTGGTGGTGGTGTGTTAGTGTGTGTTGTGCTGGTGTAGAGTGGATCAGACACAGCAGTGCTGCTGGAGTTTTTAAACCCTGTGTCCACTCACTGTCCACTCTGTGAGACACTCCTCCCTCGTTGGTCCACCTTGTAGATGTAAAGTCAGAGACAGTAGCTCATCTGTCGTTGCACAGTGTGTGTCGGTCGTCCTCTAGTCCTTCATCAGTGACACAGGACGCTGTCGGCTGGATGTTTTTGGTCGGTGGACTGTTCTCAGTCCAGACTCTGAGGGGTTTAAAAACTCCAGCAGCACTGCTGTGTCTGATCCACTCTACACCAGCACAACACACACTAACACACCACCACCACGTCAGTGTCACTGCAGCACTGAGAATGATCCACCACATCACACCTGCTCTGTGGGGGTCCTGAGCGCTGAGGAACAGGGGGAAAGTAGATTAATAAAGTATGCAGAGCAACAGGTGGATTACAGTCTGTAACTGTAGAACAACAAAGTGCTCGTGTGTGGTCAATGGAGCTGAGAAAATGAGCAAATAGAAACAAGGAGGGGATTTTAATGTTATGACAGATCTCTGTGTGTGTGTGTGTGTGTGTGTGTGTGTAAGTAACACTGCTGTTTACAGATGTTTATTTTAAAGCCAAGGTTAAACTCTGACACTGGGGACAGACGCAGGACAAACTTGGTCCAGTGCAGTGAGGCATCACTGTGGTCTAATCTTAGAAAGTGGTGATGAGTTATTCTCACGTCCTGTCATGATCCTTTCTTTCCACCGTGCTTCTGTTTTAACGAGGGGTGGGACAGAGCCACACACTCCGGAGAGCTGGATGGGAAGTGTGTGCGGAAAGTGTTGAGCTGGCAAAGAGAAAAATGAAGGTAAACACAGCGACGGAGAGTGGCTCTGGTTCCGTGTGAAATGCTCCGTCCTAAAGAAACTTAGAGTTGTGGACAGTGGAGGTGAATGGAACCAGACGTCCGCCTCTAAAATCTACTCACAGAGAGTGGTTCTGAACGCATCGCTGACACTGTTTTATTGTAATTTGGAGAAGCTTGTTGTCTAAAAGTCACCCAGAGGAAACCCACGCAGACACAGAGATAACACAGCACACTCCTCACAGACAATCCCCCAAAGGAAACCCACGCAGACACAGGGAGAACACACCATACTCCGCACAGACAGTCACCCGTCACAGACAATCCCCCGAAGGAAACCCACGCAAACACAGGGAGAACACACCACACTCCCCACAGACAGTCACTCAGACACAGTGAGAACACCCCACACTCCTCACAGAGAGTCACCTGGAGGAAATCCACGCAGATACAGAGAGAACACACCACACTCCTCGCAGACAATCACCCGGAGGAAACCCACGCAGACACAGTGAGAACACCCCACACTCCTCACAGAGAGTCACCTGGAGGAAACCCACGCAGTCACAGGGAGAACACACCACACTCCTCACGGACAGACACCCGGAGAAAACCCACGCAGACACAGAGAGAACACACCACACTCCTCACAGACAGTCACCCGGAGGAAACTCATGCAGACACAGTGAGAACACCCCACACTCCTCACAGAGAGTCACCCAGAGGAAACCCACGCAGACACAGTGAGAACAACCCCACGCTCCTCAAAGAGAGTCACCTGGAGGAAACCCACGCAGTCACAGGGAGAACACACCACACTCCTCACAGACCGTCACCCAGAGGAAACCCACGCAGACACAGGGAGAACACTACCTGCTGTGCCGCCTTGCCACCTTGCCGCCCGCAAAACACTTCAACATCCCAAATTATGGGAGAAATATGGCAGTTTGTTTCCTATATATATTGCATTTATGTAACGTAGTAAGTTTAAAGTCGTTGCAGAATGTATCACAAACCGAGACTGAGTCGACTCCAAGAGATTCAACTCTATGAATCATTGGCAAACAGTCAATATGAGCGACACCCAGATGCTCAAATAAAGTTATAGAGTTATTCTCACGTACTGTCATGATCCTTTCTTTCCACCGTGCTTCTGTTTTAACGAGGGGTGGGACAGAGCCACACACTCCGGAGAGCTGGCAAAGAGGAACATGAAGGTAAACACAGCGACGGAGAGTGGCTCTGGTTCCGTGTGAAATGCTCCGTCCTAAAGAAACTTAGAGTTGTGGACAGTGGAGGTGAATGGAACCAGACGTCCGCCTCTAAAAGCTACTCACAGAGAGTGGTTCTGAACGCATCGCTGACACTGTTTTATTGTAATTTGGAGAAGCTTGTTGTCTAAAAGTCACCCGGAGGAAACCCACGCAGACACAGAGATAACACACCACACTCCTCACAGACAATCACCCGAAGGAAACCCACGCAGACACAGGGAGAACACACCACACTCCCCACAGACAGTCACCCAGAGGAAACCCACTCAGACACAGTGAGAACACACCACACTCCTCACAGTCACCTGGAGGAAACCCACGCAGAAAAGAGAGAACACACCACACTCCTCACGGACAGACACTCGGAGGAAACCCACGCAGACACAGAGAGAACACACCACACTCCTCACAGAGAGTCACCTGGAGGAAACCCACGCAGACACAGAGAGAACACACCACACTCCTCACAGACAGTCACCTAGAGGAAACCCACGCAGACACAGGGAGAACACACCTCACTCCTCATAGACAATCACCCAGAGGAAACCCACGCAGACACAGGGAGAACACACCACACTCCTCACAGACAATCACCCAGAGGAAACCCACGCAGACACAGGGAGAACACACCACACTCCTCACAGACAGTCACCCGGAGGAAACCCACGCAGAAAAGAGACAACACACCACACTCCTCACGGACAGACACTCGGAGGAAACCCACGCAGACACAGAAAGAACACACCACACTCCTCACAGAGAGTCACCTGGAGGAAACCCACGCAGACACAGAGAGAACACACCACACTCCTCACAGACAGTCACCTAGAGGAAACCCACGCAGACACAGGGAGAACACACCTCACTCCTCATAGACAATCACCCAGAGGAAACCCACGCAGACACAGGGAGAACACACCACACTCCTCACAGACAGTCACCCGGAGGAAACCCACGCAGACACAGGGAGAACACACCACACTCCTCACAGACAGTCACCCGGAGGAAACCCACGCAGACACAGGGAGAACACAACACACTCCTCACAGACAGTCACCCGGAGGAAACCCACGCAGACACAGGGAGAACACTACCTGCTGTGCCGCCGTCAGTGGTGGCCGCCCGCAAAACACTTTAACATCCCAAATTATGGGAGAAATATGGCAGTTTTTTCCTATATATTTTGCATTTATGTAACGTAGTAAGTTTAAAGTCGTTGCAGAATGTATCGCAAACCGAGACTGAGTCGACTCCAAGAGATTCAACTCTATGAATCATTGGCAAACAGTCAATATGAGCGACACCCAGACGCTCAAATAAATGATTCTTGGCCAATGATTCATAGAGTTGAATCTCTTGGAGTCGACTCAGTCTCGGTTTGCTATACTTTCTACAGCGACTTTGAACTTACAAAGAATTGTTACTTTGAACTTACAAAGAATTGTTTCTATAATTGTTGTCGCCCTGACAACATCAAACAGACGGAGCATTTTTCCTGTTTTTATTTCCTGTTTTTATTATTGATTTTCAAATCAGAAATAACGGGTCATTCTTTTACATTATCCATTTATTTATTTTATAGTGAATAAACAGTGATGTGTCACGGCTGACCATTACCTCTTTGAAACTGCAGAGCTCCAGTCATATTCTCAGAAACACGGATTCAGAGAGCTGTTGTATGTTACATCACACACCTAAGTAACCAGTCCCGTCCACTTTCGGGTTAGGGATTTTGACCTGAAGGGAAGCAGGGGCATCAAGATGCATGAAGATAGAGGCAGGGACCATCTGCCTATTCATAGTTCGGCTCTGTGCTTCATGGAACACAAACTGGTTCATTCAGGGTTTACAATACATTTGATACTTCATCAAATCTGAGTTACACTTTACAAAAAAAATAGTTATTCATTCATTCTGTCTGTAACCCTTATCCAGTTCAGGGCGGTTGTGGGTCCAGAGCCTACCTGGAATCACTGGGCACAAGGCAGGAACACACCCTGGAGGGGGCGCTGGTCCTTCACAGGGCGACACACACTCACACATTCACTCACACACACACACACCAGTACGTCTGTCCGTAAAACACAAAAAAGCATCTGTCAAATCTTGGTGTTCAATGCCCTGGACATTGTAGGCATCGAGAAATTTTAAAGCTTGAGAGTTTCTGTTGTGTACACGCTGGGTTTTACACAAGGGATAAGGCAACTGTAACTTCAGCCATTTAGTCGGTTCTTTGACTCTCTGATCCAACCGTGAGTTAGTTTATTAGTGTACGACAACCTCTCTTTAACTCATCCCTGAGAGCAAAGAGACGGCGGATCACTGTTGTTCCACTGAGGACAAAGTTGGAGGTCCACTAGTGTTTTACACAGTGTTTTCTGGGCGGACCACTGCTGATTAAACAGAATTTTAGACAAAATGCCACAGTTTAGCACTTTTCCATTCACAGTCCAATTTAATTTTTCCCCTTCATTGGGTTCTTTTTGTTATTCTTTATAAATAAGAATAGTAAATAACTTTAATCAGCACAGTGTCAACATTTTAACATTAATCATTTTATATCAGGCTTATACTCATTATTATATCTCTCAGAGTTGTTGGTAATATTTGTATTAGTGTGTTTTCCAGAATAAAAGTCCCTGTGAATGTTTAAAGTCTGTCTGAGGAGATTATAAATGAGTTATATCCTGTACAGGACAGTAATCTGAGTGGTCCGATGGAGGAACAGCAGTCAGTGGTGTGACAGCCTTTTTATGACAGTGGACCGATATATGTCTGGGGGAGTTAATCTGTAACTGAGGTTAAAACTGGTTGCTGTAGTTTGATGGTAAACAAATCCATAGCGTGACATTCCTGAGACTGAGGACTATTCACAAAGAAAAACAAGTCTCAGCACATCACCTATTACCCAGTGCCGCACATTTTAAACTCTGCCTGTGGCATTAATATCTCTCTCTCTCTCTCTCTCTCTCTCTCTCTCTCTCTCTCTCTCTATCTGTCTCTCTCTCTCTCTGTCTCTCTCTCTCTCTATCTTCTTCTGTCTCTCTCTCTCTCTCTCTCTCTCTCTCTCTCTCTCTCTCTCTCTAGAGCAGCTCATACCTGAACTTTATCACCCGTTACTGTCGTGAAACAGACAATTTTTTGTTTGTAAACAGAAATGACATTGTTTGTGGGCGAAACTTAATTGGCGGCAGAAAGTCACAGTTAGCATAGCGGTGCCAAGTGTGGGAAAAATGGGAATATGGCTAACTCATTTATAATCTCCTCAAACAGATTTTACATTCACAGAGACTTTTATTCTGGAAAACACACTAATACAAAAAAATATTACCAACAACTATGAGAGATATAATAATGAGTATAAGCCTGATATAAAATGATTAAATGATAAAAATGTTGACACTGTGCTGATTTCAATTATTTACTATTCTTATTTATAAACAATAACAAAAAGAACCCAATAAAGGAGAAAAAATGTAAATTGGACTGTGAATGGAAATGTGGCATTTTGTCTAAAATTCTGTTTAATCAGCAGCAGTCCACCCAGAAAACACTGTGTAAAACACTAGTGAACCTCCAACTTTGCCCTCAGTGGAACAACAGTGGTCTCCTTGCTCTCAGGGCAGTGTCTGTGTCTCCAGCCCCCGTCATCACCAGCGCTACCTGCTACAGAGAGTGTGGTGTTTAAAGTGTGATACAGGCTCTTTCTTTGCACAGCAGTACAACTGAATTTGGACTCATTTAATACTGCTGTGACAGTAAACACACACACACACACAAGCTAGTGATTTGAGACAGTGAAAGGACACAAACCTTTGGGTTGTGGTTAGGTGCCTTTGTACTTTACAGTGAGTGAGTGAAAAGCTGAGTGTGTGGACCTGTCCACAGGTGTGTGTGTGTGTGTGTGTGTGTGTGTGTGTATTGGGAATAATTTTTATATTCACCTCACCGTAGCAGTTAATGAAATGATAAAACACGCAACAATGAAAACTGCTAATCCACTTCCCTCCAGCAGGAGGCGCAAATGCTTCATTAAACTGTGTTTTGTGAGCCCCACAGAAGCTGTTGTGAGAGGAGCTCACTGTGGATCAGTGTTGTCCCAAACTTTTCTGGTTCCACTCCTGTTTGTAACGACGTGTTACTGTCCTCGTAAGTGTCCAGACATTTAAACACCATTATCTCTCTTCATTTAGCCTTTCTGCTCTCTCTGTTATGTCTTTATTTCTCTGGTTCAACCAGTTAATAACCTTCTGCAAAATTTAGGGACTTTTTAGGGGTTAGTTGTGATAATCAAACTGACACACTGTTGTAATCCAGTTTGGTTTTGCGCAGTGTGAACCCCACGCAGTTCTCTATGTCAGATCTGATTTCTCTTTTTTAACCCCAGGTTTACTGAACCACTTCATGAGGTCCAATGGTAACAGAGACTGTACTGACGCCCAAACTGTTACAACATCCCGTGTATGTGTATGTGTGTGTGTGTGTGTGTGTGATAGGGACTGGGTGAGAGTGAGAAAGAGTAGATTATTCTTCTGTGTATTTATTGCTGTAAATTTAAATCACTTAAAATTAATAAAAAGCAGTTGTTTTTTAGTTAAGGCACTGAAATAACAGTATTTTACGGGAAGATTGTAATACTGTTCATTATTTTGTAGATTATGTTTCCTTCGGGTGACTGTCTGCGAGGAGTGTGGTGTGTTCTCCCTGTGTCTGCGTGGGTTTCCTTCGGGTGACTGTCTGCGAGGAGTGTGGTGTGTTCTCCCTGTGTCTGCGTGGGTTTCCTCCGGGTGACTGTCTGTGAGGAGTGTGGTGTGTTCTCCCTGTGTCCGCGTGGGTTTCCTTCGGGTGACTGTCTGCGAGGAGTGTGGTGTGTTCTCCCTGTGTCTGCGTGGGTTTCCTTCGGGTGACTGTCTGCGAGGAGTGTGGTGTGTTCTCTCTGTGTCTGTTTGGGTTTCCTCCGGGTGACTGTCTGCGAGGAGTGTGGTGTGGTCTCCCTGTGTCTGCGTGGGTTTCCTTCGGGTGACTGTCTGCGAGGAGTGTGGTGTGTTCTCTCTGTGTCTGTTTGGGTTTCCTCCGGGTGACTGTCTGTGAGGAGTGTGGTGTGTTCTCCCTGTGTCTGCGTGGGTTTCCTTCGGGTGACTGTCTGCGAGGAGTGTGGTGTGTTCTCCCTGTGTCTGCGTGGGTTTCCTTCGGGTGACTGTCTGCGAGGAGTGTGGTGTGTTCTCTCTGTGTCTGTTTGGGTTTCCTCCGGGTGACTGTCTGCGAGGAGTGTGGTGTGGTCTCCCTGTGTCCACATGGGTTTCCTCCAGGTGACTGTCTGTGAGGAGTGAAGTGTGTTCTCTCTGTGTCTGCGTGGGTTTCCTTCGGGTGATTGTCTACGAGGAGTGTGGTGAGTTCCCCCTGTGTCTGCATGGGTTTCCTCCGGGTGACTGTCTGCGAGGAGTGTGGTGTGTTCTCTCTGTGTCTGTTTGGGTTTCCTCCGGGTGACTGTCTGCGAGGAGTGTGGTGTGGTCTCCCTGTGTCTGCGTGGGTTTCCTTCGGGTGACTGTCTGCGAGGAGTGTGGTGTGTTCTCTCTGTGTCTGTTTGGGTTTCCTCCGGGTGACTGTCTGTGAGGAGTGTGGTGTGTTCTCCCTGTGTCTGCGTGGGTTTCCTTCGGGTGACTGTCTGCGAGGAGTGTGGTGTGTTCTCCCTGTGTCTGCGTGGGTTTCCTTCGGGTGACTGTCTGCGAGGAGTGTGGTGTGTTCTCCCTGTGTCTGCGTGGGTTTCCTTCGGGTGACTGTCTGCGAGGAGTGTGGTGTGTTCTCTCTGTGTCTGTTTGGGTTTCCTCCGGGTGACTGTCTGCGAGGAGTGTGGTGTGGTCTCCCTGTGTCCACATGGGTTTCCTCCAGGTGACTGTCTGTGAGGAGTGAAGTGTGTTCTCTCTGTGTCTGCGTGGGTTTCCTTCGGGTGATTGTCTACGAGGAGTGTGGTGAGTTCCCCCTGTGTCTGCATGGGTTTCCTCCGGGTGACTGTCTGCGAGGAGTGTGGTGTGTTCTCTCTGTGTCTGTTTGGGTTTCCTCCGGGTGACTGTCTGTGAGGAGTGTGGTGTGTTCTCCCTGTGTCTGCGTGGGTTTCCTTCGGGTGACTGTCTGCGAGGAGTGTGGTGTGTTCTCCCTGTGTCTGCGTGGGTTTCCTTCGGGTGACTGTCTGCGAGGAGTGTGGTGTGTTCTCTCTGTGTCTGTTTGGGTTTCCTCCGGGTGACTGTCTGCGAGGAGTGTGGTGTGTTCTCCCTGTGTCTGCGTGGGTTTCCTTCGGGTGACTGTCTGCGAGGAGTGTGGTGTGTTCTCTCTGTGTCTGTTTGGGTTTCCTCCGGGTGACTGTCTGTGAGGAGTGTGGTGTGTTCTCCCTGTGTCTGCGTGGGTTTCCTTCGGGTGACTGTCTGCGAGGAGTGTGGTGTGTTCTCCCTGTGTCTGCGTGGGTTTCCTTCGGGTGACTGTCTGCGAGGAGTGTGGTGTGTTCTCTCTGTGTCTGTTTGGGTTTCCTCCGGGTGACTGTCTGCGAGGAGTGTGGTGTGGTCTCCCTGTGTCCACGTGGGTTTCCTCCAGGTGACTGTCTGTGAGGAGTGAAGTGTGTTCTCTCTGTGTCTGCGTGGGTTTCCTTCGGGTGATTGTCTACGAGGAGTGTGGTGAGTTCCCCCTGTGTCTGCATGGGTTTCCTCCGGGTGACTGTCTGTGAGGAGTGAGGTGTGTTCTCCCTGTGTCCTCGTGGGTTTCCTCCTCGTGACTGTCTGTGAGGAGTGTGGTTTGTTCACCTTATGTCTGCACGAGTTTCCTTCGGGTGACTGTCTGTGAGGAGTGTGGTGTGTTCTCCCTGTGTCCTTGTGGGTTTCCTCCTGATGACTGTCTGTGAGGAGTGTGGTGTGTTCACCTTATGTCTGCATGAGTTTCCTTCGGGTGACTGTCTGTGAGGAGTGTGGTGTGTTCTCTCTGTGTCCATGTGGGTTTCCTCCGGGTGACTGTCTGTGAGGAGTGGAGTGTTCTCCCTGTGTCCGCGCGGGTTTCCACCGGGTGCGTGTCTGTGAGGAGTGTGATGTATTCTCCCTGTTTCCGCGTTGGTTTACTCCTGATGACTATCTGTGCGGAGTGAGGTGTGTTCTTCCTGTGTCCGCGTGGGTTTCCTCCTCGTGACTGTCTGTGAGGAGTGTGGTGTGTTCACCTTATGTCTGCACGAGTTTCCTTTGGGTGACTGTCTGTGAGGAGTGTGGTGTGTTCTCCCTATGTCCTTGTGGGTTTCCTCCTGATGACTGTCTGTGAGGAGTGTGGTGTGTTCACCTTATGTCTGCATGAGTTTCCTTCGGGTGACTGTCTGTGAGGAGTGTGGTGTGTTCTCACTGTGTCCTCGTGGGTTTTCTCCTGATGACTGTATGTGAGGGGTGTGGTGTGTTCTCCCTGTGTCTGCGTCGGTTTCCTCCGGGTGACTGTCTGTGAGGAGTGTGGTGTGTTCTCCCTGTGTCCTCGTGGGTTTCCTCCGGGTGACTGTCTGTGAGGAGTATGGTGTGTTCTCCCTGTGTCCTCGTGGGTTTCCTCCTGGTGACTGTATGTGAGGGATGTGGTGTGTTCTCCCTGTGTCTGCGTCGGTTTCCCTTGGGGTGACTGTCTGTGAGGAGTGTGGTGTGTTCTCCCTGTGTCCTTGTGGGTTTCCCCCAGGTGACTGACTGTGAGGAGTGAGGTGTGTTCTCACTGTGTCCTTGTGGGTTTTCTCCTGATGACTGTATGTGAGGAGTGTGGTGCGTTATCCCTGTGTCTGCGTTGGTTTCCTCCGGGTGATTGTCTGTGAGGAGTGTGGTGTGTTCTCCCTCTGTCTGCGTGGGTTTCCTCCAGGTGACTGTCTGTGAGGACTGAAGTGGGTCCAAAAACACTCATTGGTAGGTGGATTGTCCATGCTAACTTGTCCATAACGTTGAGGGTCTGAGTGGATTTGTGAGTGTGATGACCTGTGATGGACTAGCGCCCCTTTCAGGGTGTGTGGGTGCCCTGCGCCCAGTGATTCTGACATCCACTTGAGTTCAGACCTAACCATGCTGCCTTAAAAGTGACTGAGTGACCACCAGTGTCCTGCACAACGTTGGAGAAACAGTTAATGTGGGGAGCCATGGCCTAATGGTTAGAGAAGAGGGCTTAGATTCAATTCCCACGTATTCAGCGTAATTCTGCATTCAGCCACAGCCTGTTCAGCCAATGGGAACTGTGCATGTGGGCGTGGCCTCAGTCTCCATGGCCCCTGTCTATCAGTTCCAACCCTTACACCTTGACGTCAAAGAACTCTTGCGTGTGTGATGTCATAGAGGTGAGGAGCGCAGAGGTACACACAGTCGTTTCAGCTCAGTCTGAGATCCAGCATCGAAGAAGACACAGTAAACATGAGCTTCCTCTGGTGCTGCTGCTTCAGGGCCCACACCAGTGACCCCCAGGAGACGGAGGAGCAGCTGAGACCTAGAGTGGACCTTGTGTCCCGCACTGTGCTGGTCAGCACCCTGGAGAACCCCGGTAAAGGGAGTGCTCCAGGAGCTGTGCTGGAGCAGGTGGAGTCCAGCAGTGGGCAGCAGCCGAGTGAGTAATTCCTTCAACATTAAAAAATCGGAGTAAACCTTAGAACTGAGCGATTAAATCATATTAACTGTTAAACTAATTTAAAATAAACGTCCAGCAGCTTGGGTTAGCTTTCAGCTCCAGAGCGACTGTTTTTCAAATCGCTATAGCATTTATTTGCATATTTAATTTTTTTACTCAATTATTATTCAATTAATCAAATTAATCCATTCATTCATTAAACCATCTATTTATTACTGTTAACAATTTTGGTTCTCCATAACTATTGTCCCACAGTCCAATGGGTGACTGAGAGGGAGGATCATCCCACACCTGCAAAATATTAAGGTCTGAGTACGTCTGGTTAAACTACATCTTAGTTGAGGACTTGCTATTTATTTGTTTGTTTATTTATTTATTAAGATTATGCAGTTTTTGGACATTTGTAATTCACTTGTGTCAAAGGAAGTGAAAGATATCCAACACAACCTCGTGGATTTTTACCAAACATCACTTTGAATTATGGGTATCTGCTATCCACTAGGGTACATTATACACTACTTATTGTGGTGCATTGTGGGATTGTTTGAATGCACACCACTTCAAAATGGCAGAAACTTCCAAAGAGTGCACTATACATTGAAAAGGGTACAGTTTCTAACCTAGCAGTGGCAAAAATGGTGAGCACTAGCCTCCCAACTCATACTATAGCCTTGTTCACACTGGGTTTTATTTCACGTCGCCAGGAGAAATGGCCGTGGCTGAGATCGGGGCCAGAAATCAGTGCTGTAAAACATTTTGGTTCAGTAGCTTCACATTTGTATCGTGCTAGTATCATAGAAGCAGCAGCGAAACCGAGGAGTTCTCAGGGGTGAGTTTTGCTCTACTACCTCCATGTCGACTCAGACAGTGTAGCTGACTGTCGTTTTATTTCAGGAAAAGACCATGTGGAGGAGGTGATGAAGGCGGAGGAGCAGTGGGTCTCTGAGATCCTGGAGATCTACGACCGACGGCTCGGTGAGTGAAAAGATCACTGTCACCGGTCAGTACACGCCACGTAAATAGAGCAGTCACCGGTCAGTACACGCCGGGTCCACAGAGCAGTCACCGGTCAGTACATGCGGGGTCCACAGAGCAGTCACCGGTCAGTACACGCCACGAAAACAGAGCAGTCACCAGTCAGTACATGCCGGGTCCATAGAGCAGTCACTGGTCAGTACACGCCGCGTAAATAGAGCAGTCACCCGTCAGTACACGCTGCGTAAATAGAGCAGTCACCGGTCAGTACACGGCGCGTCTGCATAACAGTCACCTGTCAGTACACGCCACGTAAACAGAGCAGTCACCTGTCAGTACACGCCACGTAAATAGTGCAGTCACCGGTCGGTACACGCCGTGTCCACAGAGCAGTTACTGGTCGGTACACGCCGCGTCCACAGAGCAGTCACCGGTCGGTACATGCCGCGTCCTCAGAGCAGTCACTGCTCAGTACACGCCGCGTCCTCAGCTTTACACCAACCACAGTATGACACAGGACTTCAAAGATTCTGTTCTTTCTGTCCCTCAGCTGAACTTCACAAAAATGATAGAAAGAGAGAGGGAGATGAAGAGTGGAGGGAGGACAGTGAGGAGACGGAGGAGGAGAGAGAAGAAAAAGAGGAGGAGGGTAATGACAGAGAGGAAGACAAAGAGGAGATGACAGGAGAGAATATGGACGAGACAGAGGAGGAGGGAGAGGAGAGTGAGGAGAAGATGGAGGAGAGAGAGGAGGAGGAGAAAGAAGAAGTGATGGAGGAGAAAGACGAGGTGAAGAAGGAGCGAAAGGAGGAGAAAGAAGAGGTGATGGAGGAGAGAGAGGAGGATAGGGAAGAGGAGAGAGAGGAGACGGAGGAGAAACTGAAAGAGAGTAAGAGAGAGGGGGAGAAGAAGAAAGAAGAGCAGGTGGAGGATAGGGAAGAGAGAGGAGAGGAGCGTGAGGATGAGGAGGAGACAGAGGAGTACAGAATGGAGAGAGAGGACATGGGCAGTGAGGAGGAGTGGGCGGACGGCGAGGACTCCTCCTACTGCTCTCTACATGAGAAAGAGGAGAAGTTGGATGACGACTGGATGATGAGAGAACGAGAAAAACAGGAGAGAGAGGAGAGTGAGGAGGATAAACAGGAGGAGAGAGAAGAGTTGGAGGAGGACATGGAGGAGGAGAGAGAGGAGAGAGAGGAGGATCTGGAGGAGGAGAGGGACGATAGAGAGGCGGAGAGAGCGGAAGAGAGAGACAAGGGGTTAGATGTCAGAGAGAGGTATGCAAGGATAATTCAGAGGAGGCGGGAGAGGAAAGAGAGAAGGATAGAGAGGAGGAACGAGAGGAAGAAGAGGAGGCTGCAGAGGAGGTTGGAGAGGAAGGAGAGGAGGGATGAGAGGAGCAGGCAGAGGAGAGAGAGAAGGAAGGACACAGTAGAGGCAAGGAACAGGAGCATAGAGAGGTGGAAGGAGAGGAAGAAAGTGAGGGAGGAGAAGAAGGCGGAGAGGAGGAAGAGGAGGAGGAAGAGGCGGAAGGAGAGGAAGGCGATAAGGAAAGAGAAACTTATAGGGAGGTTACAGATGAGGGAGCAGAAGGAGAAGGAGGAGAAGAAATTAGAAGTTGGAGGAGAGGAGAAATAATGGTAAAGTATTGATCATTGGTGTAATGACAGTGTAATGATTGATTATTGATTACTGATAGAAGGATGACGCTGTGATTACTAATCACTTTTCTGTAGATGAAGAGAGGGAGAGAGGAAGAGAAGGAGGAGAGGAAGGAGAAGGAGGAGGAAGAGGAATGAGAAAGAGGAGAGAAATTGCAAACAAAAAAAGCAAAAAAAAAAAAAAAACCCTCTAATAATCCCGCACTGTGCCAGTCAGCGCCCTGGAGAACCCTGGGGGGCCAGGAGTGCTCCAGGAACTTTGCTGCAGCAGACGAAGTCCAGTAACTTGAAGGAAAGAGGGAGAGGAAGAGAAGGAGGAGAGGAAGCTGAAGGTGGACGAGGGATATGAAACAATAAAAAAAAACAGCTAAAAATAAACACTCTGGAGTCTCTTCATTTCCATTTACAGCCTTTAGAGGGCGCTCTTCTCCAGAGAGATTTGACCCTGGGTGTCAGTAGAGAAAACCCAACCATTCTCCCTCTAACCACAGTGACCTCAGATCATTACCTCATGTCATATCAGCCACACCTCACGCTCAGTGGCGCCACCTACAGCCTTCAATTTCACTGAGAACCTTCCAGATTTATCAGCTTTAGTTCACTCTCCATCAGACTCAGTGGAACTGGACACAACAACACACTGTTTAGGACAGGAGTCTTCAAACATTTTAACCAAAAGGTCAGCTCTCGTTATCTCTGTTCACTCGCTTGATTCCATTGTTGTGTGTCATACCTGGCAACCCGGGGTGTGGAGACAGTACTGTGATTGGACAGAGGGCTGAAACACAGGTTGTGACCAAATGACTCCCTATTTACGTTTTCGGACTCTGCTGGACACCTCTGACATTTTTCTCTGAGTGTCTGAGCCCTTAAGTGTAATTTGAGCGTGATTTTGAGGGCACTACATTCTCCCACAATGCACTAGTCATTTATAGTAAACATTAGAGCTCACTACATGAACTGAATGGGGACCAAAATGCATAGGGAGTTTCTAAGCAATGGACAGAGGAAGTGTTCAGATTCACTTGTGTTTCTAGTATTTCTGGCCCTGAATATTCAAATATTCAGATATTCCTTCGTTGGGTAGGTATTTGTGTTTTTATTTTGAGATTTGTATGTTATGGTTTACTTTGGATTAATTTGGCTGTCTCTGTTCTCTCTGTCAAGTAGTAAACCTAATTCTACACCTAATTAATGCAGTCAATCACAGCATTGTTTCTACATCTGGTGTAGAGTCTTCCCAGAAGAGTGGACGCTGCTGCTGCGGTAAAAAGAGACACAGTCCTGATGAACACATTTGATTAAAAATCTAGACAAACAGCAGTCTACAAACTACAGGTCATAGTTTGAAGTGTGGTAGAGGCTGCAGGTCAGATTTCTGTTGGGCCACAGTGTCCTCGTGTGGTGAGGAATTGTATTACATCTGGTTTAATTGTAACATGCTTTATTTTATAACTTTGAGTTAAATTATAAAACAAATCAACCTTAAAACATACTTTAAACTTGAAAAATGAAC
Source organism: Hoplias malabaricus (assembly GCF_029633855.1). NCBI lineage: Eukaryota > Metazoa > Chordata > Actinopteri > Characiformes > Erythrinidae > Hoplias > Hoplias malabaricus. The sequence goes on along the minus strand of NC_089802.1, from coordinate 39,138,404 downwards.
GAATGAATGAATGAAGTCGGCTTCTGGTGTTAGATGATCCAGAGAACACAGTTCCACTGTTCCATGGCTTAGTGCTGGGGACTTTACACCCCTCTAGTACAGGCTTGGCACTGAGCATGGCCACCTCTCTATTGGGGACCCACTCTATGGAGCATTAACTGGTTCATTCAGGGACTACAAAAAAAAATAGGTTATTTATCTTCTGTCAACCGGACTTCATAATAAAATTAAAAAGGGAATAATAATTACTTCCATAACAATATTCCCAACTGTTTGTGGTGAAATAAAAATCACTGACTACAGGGAAAAGAGACATGAGACATTTATGTCCAAATTAAAACTGCTGTTAAATCCGGCATCAAACCTGAGCAGGTTCTGAGCGCTGGGGAGAAACGGTGGAGCCGTTCAGAGGAGGAGGCGGGAGAGGAAAGAGAGAAGGACAGAGAGGAGGAAGGAGAGGAGGCTGGAGCTCAGGGGACATTCCTGAACTCAGGTGAGACATCTAAGCAGCAGGAGACAGAAGCTACAGAGTCCACCGTCTCTGCATCTGAACTCAGGGATATCCAGGAGAATGTTGAGCGATATTAAGGAGACATTACAGAGATATTAAAGAAACACTACAGAAATATTAAGGAGTACCTACAGAGATAATAATGAGACACTGCAGAAATATTAGGGAGATACTACAGAGATATCAAGGAGTAACTAAAGAGATATTAAGGAGACACTACAGAGATATAAAGGAGACACTACAGAAATTAAGTAGACACTACAGAGATTTTAGTGGGACAGTACAGAGATATAAATGAGACACTACAGAAATATTAGTGAGACACCACAGAGATATTAAAGAAGCACTACAGAAATATTAGGGAGACACTGCAGGAGTGGGACACTGGGAGTGTGTGACGCCCACAAAAGTGTGGTCACATTCATTTTGGTGAATATTTAATTTTTTTTTGTATATAATGTTTTATTTGTTGTACTCCTCTGAAGTGTGGTGTGGAATGTATTTAACTTGGGAGAATACGGTCATATTCTCATTATTCATATGTTAATGTTTGGCCAGCAATGTGAGCATTTCTAGCTTGGAGACTTTGCCAGTAGATCTAACTCAGCGACAATAGGGGGCAGTGTGACATGGAGAGTTGCCTTACGCACGTTGCTGAAATTCTCTCATAGCTCAAGAGAACTCGGTAACGCTAAGACCTGCCTCCCTGCCTCATTATTTCTCTCCTGTTTTCAGGTTGGTAATGTGAAATATCTCTTTAAAGATGTCATAAAAAAACACATTGAGTTGTGAGCCAGCACTTTTCATGGAATAATTTACATTAAGATAATCATTTTGTTGTAATATATGCTTCTTTTTGGAATGAGAAAACTAAGCTCTGCCGAGTGTAGCTGGCTAATGGCGCCACAAATTTCTTTTGTTAGAGAATCTCAAGTTAGCATAGGTCACATGAGTCTCCCACCAAACGTTATATGTTTCTTGCTATTTTGTTAGTTTTATAGGAAAACTGTTTTTCATGTAGAATATAAAAAAATCATTTGATGTGTAATTTTACAGAAGCAATGTTAGTACAGAGAATCTCTTGCAATACACTTAAACTAATTTTGATACATCTGAAGTGTATGAAAAACACTGAATATTTAAGTGCTAAAAGTACAGTTCATAATTGTATGTTAAATAGAGTTTAGGGTGGTCACTTAATGTATTAAAATAGTACACAGTATATGTGATAAAAACAAAAGACATGAACGTGTGGTTAGAATTGATTTCATATTTTTGTATTCAATGTGAACATTGGTAATATCTTTTTGTTTCTATAAAGACACTTTGAAGATTAAGTGAATTGAGGGAATAAGACCATGTATGTACATGAAGAAAATATAATAATTTAATAAAACATAGCTCAAGAGAACTCGGTAACGCTAAGACCTGCCTCCCTGCCTCATTATTTCTCTCCTGTTTTCAGGAATTAACTGTTACTTCGGTGCTGTTATACGGTACCTGTAACAGATTTTGGTGGCCCGTACCGGGATCAGCATCATATGCACAGGCGAGGAGCTGATCCAGACCCAATTGTTTAAAGAAGCCATTGAACCAGTGAACTGGTGCTGCTGTGGATTTTCCCATTGGGAAAGAATGGATTGTGTTTAACTGGGACATCAATACACTCTCTTATCTTGCTGCTTAGGAAGAGATATCTAGCTACATGCAACATGACCACAGTGATAACAACCACAACTCTGAGACTCTGTCTCCATGGTTCTGAGTTCTTTTAAAGAATGAAAGCAAAGACTGTGCTATACAGGTAGAAGAAGACCAAGACCAAAGAGCGGCATGAATTTCCTGGACTGGGGACTGAGAGTGTAGAGGGGGACAAAGGCCATGGGGGACAGTGAGAGAAAAAACTTGGTGTGGACCATCAAGAAGAACCTGCTCACGCTCACGACTGAGGAACTTTTCCAGCTTGCAAGGAGTGTCGGTCCAGTGCCGGGGAAGGATCTGTCCGTGCTTGAGATGAGTGATGACGAAGGCTGCTTTGAGTACATCCAAGCCTTCACGTCTAGCAAGAACTTGTTAGAGTCTGAGGACACAGGTATGGCACAGTTGTTAGAGTTAAACAGTGTCATTGATGCCATCATTCAAAGTCATGTAAAGTCATGCTCTTCATTCAAATCTGGGGTAGATAGTAGGGTTGAGATGCATGAAATGCTGCCAGATCATCAACCTAATTTGAGTGTTGCAGGAAGCCAAGTTAACGCAGATGCTGACAGTATGGTAGTGAGTGCTCCTAACACTAACATAAGCCACACAGTCACAAGTAGCTCATTTAATTTAGCTCCAACTCCTCATTTGGCCCGTCCAACCACAATTACTGCTGCCAAAGCTACACTTGACACTGACATAGGTCTACAGCAAATGCTTTCTAGCTATGTTGAACTTGGTCAGAAAGTTATGCAGTACATGACCACGCCCACTCCACCACCCACATTTCCTTCACCCCCTCCATTACAGCCTCCCTCACAACCAAGTGGTGCCCACAGCAATTGTTCAGCTGAACAGTATTCACATATAACACCTGATAGACTAGTCCCAATTCGAGATCTTTCATTGCTCCAGCGTAGAGAATTTAAGATTCAAGGTGGACAGATCAGTGATCAGGGCTCAGATATAAGCTACAACAACATATGTAGACAAATTGAAGAAGGCATTAGGGAACAGTTCAGTAATGCTGAGATAGTGAGAGGTGTACTTAAAGTCATCAAATCTGGAAATTTCAAGGACATGTTAATGCATAAAGATGATTTAACTGTTGACGAGCTTAAGGGTTTCCTACAATCCCACCTAGGGGGACGGAGTAATATGGAACTATTTCAAGAGCTTATGTGCACGAAACAACTAGACAGTGAAACACCCCAACAGTTTTTATACCGCGTGATAGGGCTCAAGCAGAAGATCTTGTTTTCTTCAAAACATACTGACCCAGATGTGAAATACAGTGCAAGCACAGTTCAGGATATTTTTCTACACACTGTATACCAGGGTCTTGGACATAAGCATGAAGATATTCGCCGGGAGCTTAAACCCTTACTATTAGATTGCAAAGTGACCGATGAGACCATTCTAAAACAAATGATGAAGGTAACAAATGATGAAAACGAAAGACAGAGGCGTTTTGGGCCAGTTGTTCGACAGAAACATGTAAACATACATAGCACACAGTTTGAAGTTGCAGCTGCACAAGAATCTGGTATGAAGAATGAAAGCTCAGATAGAAAGCTTAGAGTAGACATGCTCCAGCAGTTAACAGAGAAAGTGGAGAGGTTGACAAACATCGTAGCACTTCTACAGAACCCATCACAAAGCCAATCAACAGAATCATCATGTAAGCATTGTTCAAGGAAGGTGGACCAAAGAAAAGGGAAAACCTATAGTTGTGCCAAATGCCTCGAACAGAACCGTTCTGACTGCACTCATTGTTTCTGCTGTGGTGAAGAAGGCCATAGAGCAATGGGATGTCTAAAGAAGTCAAAGTACCAGGAAAACTGGAGCCGGTCCCTGCCAGGGGACAAGCGAGGAAGAACAGGTGAAAGTCAAGAAGATGCTGTGGGAGGAATCAGCAGCTTTCGCTAGAGACACTAATGATATCGGGTGCATTCCTAGTTTGCGGATGTCAATCAACCTTAAAGACGATATTCCCGTACAGAGAGCATATTCTTCAGTCCCTAAGCCATTGTTCAAGGAAGTGAAAGAGTATATCCAGGAGCTGCTGATGAAAGGTTGGATTGTAAAATCTAAGTCCCCCTTTTCTGCTCCCGTGGTTTGCGTTTGTAAAAAGGATGGGACCCTCCGCCTATGCATAGATTATCGTCTATTAAACCAAAAGACCATTCCTGACCGACATCCTCTACCTAGGATACAAGACCTGACTGACACTCTAGGTGGCTATTCTTGGTTCAGCATTCTTGACCAGGGAAAAGCCTATCATCAAGGCTTCATCGCAGAGGGTTCCCGGCATCTCACTGCATTCATTACTCCATGGGGACTCTATGAATGGGTCTGTATCCCATTTGGACTTTCCAATGCCCCCGCAGCATTCCAGCGGAGCATGGAGGAGATGTTAGGGCCGCTGAGGGATGAATGCTGCATACCTTATCTTGACGACGTTCTATGTTATGCAAAAAACTTTGACGATCACATAGAAGCTGTGCGCAACGTGCTTCAAGCCTTACAGTGTCACGGGGTTAAGCTAAGACCTGAGAAATGTGAGCTGTTTCGACATGAGGTTAGGTATGTGGGTCGCCTTGTGTCAGCTGAAGGAGTGCGGATTGACCCTAAAGATTTAGAAGCAGTGCAGTTACTGACCAACAACATACCCAAGACGGTGGGAGATGTTAGGAAGCTCACTGGGTTTCTGGGCTATTATCGTTCGTACATCCAGGACTTTTCGCGAATAGCCAAGCCAATCTATGAGTTGCTTCAAAACAAGCCCGATCAGGAAAGTCCAGGTGGTGGAAAAATTAGAGGGCCACAATTGCCTTCTCGAAAACCGATAATCTGGACAAGTGAACACCAGCTAGCTCTGGAACAACTTATCGCTCGTCTAGTGAACCCCCCTGTGTTAGCATACCCTGATTTCAGCCTGCCTTTTGTGCTACATACAGATGCTTCAGACCTGGGCTTGGGTGCCATTCTCTATCAGCATCAGGATAACAAGTTGAGAGTCATTGGATATGGGTCCAGGACACTAACAGCAGCTGAGCGTAACTACCATCTGCACAGTGGGAAACTAGAGTTCCTCGCTTTAAAGTGGGCAGTGTGCGAAAAATTTAGGGACTACCTGTTCTACGCACCACACTTTACTGTATACACCGACAACAATCCGTTGACATATGTCATGAGTACTGCTAAACTAAATGCAGTGGGTCATCGGTGGGTTGGGGAACTCTCAGATTTCCTATTTGACATCAAATATAGGCCAGGAAAGTCAAACATTGATGCCGATATGTTATCACGTGTCCCGTTGGACATTGAGAGTTATGCTAAGTCCTGTACAAAGGAGGTTTCCAAGGATGTGGTACATGCTGTTTGGAATGGAAGCAGAGTAGCTAAGCAAAAAGATGTAGCCTGGGTTGCAGCTCTCAACATTTCCACCCAAGGTCCCCCTCTCTTATCCTGTGACCATCCAGGTCAAATAAGTCATGATGAGCTTGTAGGAGCACAATGGGCAGATGACGCCATCAGTGAAGTGATAAAGCTAAAGGAAGCAGGTACACCGTTGACTGAGGAGGTACGAAAGTCAGCCAGAGGAACCACAAGGAAACTGTTCCATGAATGGGGTAAATTATTTTTAGAGGATGAACTCCTCTACCGGCGAGTGAATGAAAGGAAACAGTTAGTCCTCCCAGCCAAATATAGAGACTTTGTTTTAAAGCAACTTCATAATGAGATGTCTCATGTTGGCACAGAAAGGGTATTGCATTTGGCGAGGCAGAGATTTTACTGGCCTTACATGGCAAGGGAGATCGAGGACTACATCACTAAGAGATGTCCTTGTATAAAGTCAAAGAAGCCAGTTACTCATGTCCGGGCTCCCATGGGTAGTATCACCTCAAATTTTCCTCTAGAGTTGGTTTGCATTGACTATTTGCACCTGGAGACAAGTAGGGGTGGTTATGAGTACATCCTGGTGGTAATTGATCATTTTACAAGATTCGCCCAAGCTTATCCGACAAGAAACAAGAGTGGAAAAACGGCTGCTGAGCGCATCTTTAATGACTTTATACCCCGCTTTGGGTATCCATCAAAGATACATCACGACCAAGGCCGTGAGTTTGAGAACGAACTATTTCACACTCTTCAACAGCTTTCTGGTATCCGTCATTCTAGAACATCACCCTACCACCCACAGGGCAACCCAGCTGAAAGGTTTAATCGAACGATACTCCAGATGTTAAGAACTTTAACCGACAAGGAAAAAGAGAGGTGGAAGGATCGACTGCCGCAAGTTGTGCATGCATACAATTGTACTCGGCATGAGTCAACAGGCTTCTCCCCTTTCTTTCTTCTCTTTGGTCGCAACCCGCGTTTGCCAGTCGACTTGTTGTTTGGATTGGTAGAAGAAACAGAACCAAACTCGCCTAAGGGATATGCAGGAAAGTGGGCCAAACGGATGTGGGAGGCCTATCAAATCGCCAATGAAAATAGTAAGAAGTCTAGTGCCAGAGGCAAGTCATATTATGATGCAAAAGTTAAAGGAGTGACATTACAACCTGGGGATAGGGTCCTAGTTCGGAACCTCAGTGAGCGTGAAGGACCAGGAAAACTGAGGTCATACTGGGAGAAGGTCATTTATATTGTAAAAGAGCAGTTTGCTGATAACCCAGTGTATGTAGTGTACCCTGAAACAGGGGAAAAGCAGAAAACGAGGACGCTTCACCGCAATCTTTTATTACTAGTAAATGACTTGCCAGTGGAGACCTTTTCAAATTCCAACACATCTGTCCCTAAGAAAGGAAAACCAAAAGGTCAATCCAGACCCCTTAGCACAAACAGACTAAACAACTCACGAGACAGTCTGGATACTGATTCTAGTGATGATTCAGACATCGGACATTATTGGCTAAGGGTACCAACAGAAAAAGCAGAGAAGAGACCTGCAGGAATTTACCACCAACAACCCACCATAGACCAAAACAGTCCATCAAGCGTGCCTGTAAGAGAAAGGGAAACAGAAAGACAAGGAGTTGATGAACGCACGCCTGTTTTTGCAGAGTTTGGGGAGGAGGATGTATATGAGGAATCAGAAACTGTCCACGAAGAGCAGTACCTGGTTCCTCCTGTAGCAGATGCCACATCAGGGGTCAGGAGGTCAGCTCGGGATAGAAGACCCAGGCAGGTTTTTACCTATGAATCACTTGGTCAACCGACAGTACAGACCTATGCTAGGGTTAACTCAGCGAAGGCGTTAACAGGTCCGCCCCCACTTGCACATATCACCCCTAATCCTAATCAGTTTCAACATCTACCTGAGTATAATATCACACCAAGCTATACCCTACAACCATATCCTACTTGCTATCCCTCACTCACATACATGCCTTATACTTGTTTTGCACCTTTATTTTCACCATCATACATACCACCTGTCACCCTGACATGTTAGAGAAAAATAAAAAAGGGAGCATTTAGTGAGAGATTTTTTTGGTAAATCGTGGGACCCATTTCTTTTTGTCTGGGAGTGTGTGACGCCCACAAAAGTGTGGTCACATTCATTTTGGTGAATATTTAATTTTTTTTGTATATAATGTTTTATTTGCTGTACTCCTCTGAAGTGTGGTGTGGAATGTATTTAATTTGGGAGAATACGGTCATATTCTAATTATTCATATGTTAATGTTTGGCCAGCAATGTGAGCATTTCTAGCTTGGAGACTTTGCCAGTAGATCTAACTCAGCGACAGTAGGGGGCAGTGTGACATGGAGAGTTGCCTTACGCACGTTGCTGAAATTCTCTCATAGCTCAAGAGAACTCGGTAACGCTAAGACCTGCCTCCCTGCCTCATTATTTCTCTCCTGTTTTCAGGTTGGTAATGTGAAATATCTCTTTAAAGATGTCATAAAAAAACACATTGAGTTGTGAGCCAGCACTTTTCATGGAATAATTTACATTAAGATAATCATTTTGTTGTAATATATGCTTCTTTTTGGAATGAGAAAACTAAGCTCTGCCGAGTGTAGCTGGCTAATGGCGCCACAAATTTCTTTTGTTAGAGAATCTCAAGTTAGCATAGGTCACATGAGTCTCCCACCAAACGTTATATGTTTCTTGCTATTTTGTTAGTTTTATAGGAAAACTGTTTTTCATGTAGAATATAAAAAAATCATTTGATGTGTAATTTTACAGAAGCAATGTTAGTACAGAGAATCTCTTGCAATACACTTAAACTAATTTTGATACATCTGAAGTGTATGAAAAACACTGAATATTTAAGTGCTAAAAGTACAGTTCATAATTGTATGTTAAATAGAGTTTAGGGTGGTCACTTAATGTATTAAAATAGTACACAGTATATGTGATAAAAAGAACAAAAGACATGAACGTGTGATAAAAAGAACAAAAGACATGAACGTGTGGTTAGAATTGATTTCATATTTTTGTATTCAATGTGAACATTGGTAATATCTTTTTGTTTCTATAAAGACACTTTGAAGATTAAGTGAATTGAGGGAATAAGACCATGTATGTACATGAAGAAAATATAATAATTTAATAAAACATAGCTCAAGAGAACTCGGTAACGCTAAGACCTTCCTCCCTGCCTCATTATTTCTCTCCTGTTTTCAGGAATTAACTGTTACTTCGGTGCTGTTATACGGTACCTGTAACAGAGACACTACAGAGATATTAAGGAGTCACTACAGAAATAATGAGACACTACACAGATATTAGTGAGACACTAAAAGATATAAATGAGACACTACACGAATATTAGGGAGACACTACAGAGATATTAAGGAGACAGTACAGAAATATTTGGGAGACACTACAGAAATATTGAGACATGACAGAGATATGAAGGAGACACTACAGGGATATTAGTGAGACATTACAGAAATATTAGGGAGACAATACACAGATATTAAGGAGACACTACAGAAATATTAGGGAGACACTATGGAGATATTACGGAGACACTATAGAAATGTTAGGGAGACACTACAGAGATATTAAAGAAACACCACAGAGATATTAAAGAAACACTACAGAAATATTAGACACTACAGAGATATAAACGAGACACTACAGAAATATTAGGGAAACACTACAGAGATATTAAAGAAACACTACAGAGATATTAAAAAGTAACTACAGCGATATTAAGGAGTAACTAGGGAGATATTAGTGAGACACTACAGAGATATTAAGGAGACACTAAAGAGATATTAAGGAGACACTACAGAAATATTTGTCATGTATAGCCCTGTGTACTGTGTTCCTGCTGTATGTCTCATTGTTTCCTCTGGTTGTCATGTGTGTGTATGAGCACATGGCTCTTTGTTTTGTTTCTGTCTTCCTTGTCTCTACATTTGCTCCTCCCTCTTGTGCCTCCTTTGTGTTCCTGCCCCCTCCTTATCTGTCCCAGGTGTTTCTTGTTTGTGTTGTCTTTTTAAAGTCTACGTCAGTGTTTCCTGTTTGTGGGTAATTGTGGTTGTATGTCTGTTGTGGTTCATGTCTGTGATGAACAGTCTTGCTAAGTTTTGATTCTCTGTTTATAGTTTAGTCTCTCTGTTTTGTATTTATCCTCTTTTTTAAGTCTTTAGCCTGCTCTGTTTAGCCATCTTGTTTAATGGTCAACTTACAGTTTAGTGTCTTACAGTTTAGTGTCCCTTTTGATCTGTTCTTGTTTAGCGTTTAGCTCTTGTGTTTAGTGTCCGGCCTCTGTGTTTAGCTCATGTGTTTAGTTTCCGGCCTCTGTGTTTAGCTCTTGTGTTTAGTGTCCGGCCTCTGTGTTTAGTTCTTGAGTTTAGTGTCCGGCCTTTGTGTTTAGCTCTTGTGTTTAGCGTCTGGCCTCTGCGTTTAGCTCTTGTGTTTAGCGTCTGGCCTCTGCGTTTAGCTCTTGTGTTTAGTGTCCAGCCTCTGCGTTTAGCTCTTGTGTTTAGTGTCCAGCCTCTGTGTTTATCTCTTGTGTTTAGTGTCCAGCCTCTGTGTTTATCTCTTGTGTTTAGTGTCCAGCCTCTGCGTTTATCTCTTGTGTTTAGCGTCTGGCCTCTGTGGTTAGCTCTTGTGTTTAGCGTCCGGCCTCTGTGTTTAGTGTCCGGCCTCTGTGTTTAGCGTCTGGCCTCTGTGTTTAGCTCTTGTGATTAGTGTCTGGCCTCTGTGTTTAGTGTCCGGCCTCTGTGTTTAGCTCTTGTGTTTAGCGTCCGGCCTCTGTGTTTAGCGTCCGGCCTCTGTGTTTAGCTCTTGTGTTTAGCGTTCGGCCTCTGTGTTTAACCCCTTTGTCTAGTTCCCTAGCCTCTCTGTTTAGTTCCCTTATTGTTCTGTTTATTGAAGTCTCCTGCGATTACCTCCTTGCTCCTTGACCTCCCCTACACCTACCCTCGTGACAATATTAAGGACACACCACAGAGATATTAAGAAGACACTACAGAGATATTAAGGAGTAACTACAAAGATATTAGTGAGACACTGCAGAGATATTGAGGAGACACTAGAGACGTATTCCCACCTGCTCACTCATTCTGCACCCCTGGGAAAAATGTCCTGGTTGCCCACATTTGAAACAGTGCTGACAACTTTCAGTAGATTATTCTGACATTTCACACAACCCCTTGTTTCACGACGAAGAGGTCTTGCCGGCTTTTCATTGGCTTCCACAGCAGCAAGAAACATCTGCTTCATTTCAGCTCTGACATCATCCATTATTTGTTTTGCATTCAAGCTCTCTGGTTTTGAGTCTTTACTCTTAATTGTCCTAACTGTTACTGCAGTACCAAGGTCTTTAGAAGGATGAGAATGTTGGTGATCTGGCTGCCTTTCTGTGTGAAACTCAAGCACTTTTACCTGGGTTCACTCGGTCAGCTTTTCCTGACGCTCACCTTCCAGCTTTGCAGCTTCATTCACCTTTTCAATGAGGACCTCATCTGTAGTTTGACCATTGCTTAGGAATGGTAAGATCTGAAATTTTACAGAGTCACTCAAAAGCTCTGTTTCAACCGAACTGAGAAATTTGTGTTGTGTCACGACTAAACTGTTCATCAGAGTCATCATTCGTCACTTTCCACAATAATTTCTCTTTAAGCTCAATGACTCTGAACACAAGTTCTGAACTGACTCTCTTGGGTTTTGTGATATGTTGATCAGCTGGTGGTACAACTCAGTGGCACTGTCTACCTTGTAATTTCTATGAAGTATGGTATAGAGTGTTCTCATGGTCAGTCCACGTTCGATTTTAAGCATGTCTCTCAATGGCAAGCCTAGGTTTACTGCCCTGATGACAGCCTCAATCATTTCAGTCTTTGTATCTAGAGAATATCTAAAATCTAGAATTCCCTTCTAAGTGTGACTTCTGGGAATTTTGGGACTTGTGGTTTTAGAATCCTTCTTCATCTCACTGTCGCTCTTAAATGTGTATTTGATTGCTTTGGAACTTCCACTGGTTATGCCTTGCTGTAATCCAGTGATGAATGGAAGATCTCCTTTAAAGAACTTCCTAACTTCTTCCTCTTCGTCCTTTTCCACGATTTCTGTAGTAAAAGAACCCAACTACAAACTACATTTATACATTTGGGGCAGTAAATCGTCATCGTAGAATAAAAGTCGTCAGACCTTAGTTTTAATAGTGAAACATTAGTTTAGCAGCTGTTTTCACCCAATTATCTCAGTAAACGAATACAGTTCTGAGTTCATTGTACGTTCCTGTTGTTTCTGGGTGGAGATCTGGTTTGCGTTTATTGGGACAGATGTTTCTTGACTTTGTAACCACTGGCTCTGGTTCGAATGCAGTTAAACTCTTAGAAAAACCTGAGTTCTCTATGAGTTTGTGCAAAGGTAATATTTTCAAATTATCATTTATTTTAAGCAGCAAAACCTCCAAGGCCCTGGGGTTGTGGGTTCGAACCCTATCTCAGGTCACTGTCTGTGAGGAGTGAGGTGTGTTCTCCCTGTGTCTGCGTGGGTTTCCTCCGGGTGACTGTCCGTGAGGAGTGATGTGTGTTCTCCCTGTGTCTGCGTGGGTTTCCCCCGAGTGATTGTCTGTGAGGTGTGTTCTCCCTGTGTCTGCGTGGGTTTCCCCAGGGTGTCTGTCTGTGAGGAGTGTGGTGTGTTCTCCCGGTGTCTGCATGGGTTTCCTCCGGGTGTCTGTCTGTGAGGAGTGTGGTGTGTGTTCTCTCTGTGTCTGCATGGGTTTCCTCCGGGTGACTGTCTGTGAGGAGTGAGGTGTGTTCTCCCTGTGTCTTTGTGGGTTTCCCCCGGGTGACTGTCTGTGAGGAGTGTTCTCCCTGTGTCTGCGTGGGTTTCCCCCAGGTGACTGTTTGTGAGGAGTGTGGTGTGTTCTCCCTGTGTCCGTATGGGTTACCTCCATGTGACTGTCTGTGAGGAGTGTGGTGTGTTCTCCCTGTGTCTGTGTGGGTTTCCCCTGGGTGACTGTCTGTGAGAAGTGAGGTGTGTTCTCCCTGTGTCTTTGTGGGTTTCCCACGGGTGACTGTCTGTGACGTGTGTTCTCCCTGTGTCTGCGTGGGTTTCCCCCAGGTGACTGTCTGTGAGGAGTGTGGTGTGTTCTCCCTGTGTCCTCATGGGTTTCCTCCTGATTACTGTCTGTGAGGAGTGTGGTGTGTTCTCCCTGTGTCCTCGTGGGTTTCCTCCCGATTACTGTCTGTGAGGAGTGTGGTGTGTTCTCCCTGTGGGTTTCCTTCGGGTGACTGTCTACGAGGAGTGTGGTGCGATCTCCCTTTGTCTGCGTGGGTTTCCTCAGGGTGACTGTCTATGAGGAGTAAGGTGTGTTCTCCCTGTGTCTGTGTGGGTTTCCCCCAGGTGACTGTCTATGAGGAGTAAGGTGTGTTCTCCCTGTGTCCTCGTGGGTTTCCTCCTGGTGACTGTATGTGAGGAGTGTCGTGTGTTCTCCCTGTGTCTGTGTGGGTTTCCTCCAGGTGACTGTCTGCGAGGAGTGTGGGGTGTTTTCCCTGTATCTGCGTGGGTTTCCCCCAGGTGACTGTCTGTGAGGAGTGTGGTGTGTTCTCCCTGTGTCCTCGTGGGTTTCCTCCGGGTGACTGTCTGTGAGGAGTGAACTGTTTTCTCCCTGTGTCTGTGTGGGTTTCCCCCAGGTGACTGTCTATGAGGAGTAAGGTGTGTTCTCCCTGTGTCCTCGTGGGTTTCCTCCTGGTGACTGTATGTGAGGAGTGTCGTGTGTTCTCCCTGTGTCTGCGTGGGTTTCCTCCAGGTGACTGTCTGTGAGGAGTGAAGTGTGTTCTCCCTGTGTCTGTGTGGGTTTCCCCTGGGTGACTGTCTATGAGGAGTGAGGTGTGTTCTCCCTGTGTCCTCGTGGGTTTCCTCCTGGTGACTGTATGTGAGGAGTGTGGTGTGTTCTCCCTGTGTCTGCGTGGGTTTCCTACAGGTGACTGTCTCTGAGGAGTGAAGTGTGTTCTCCCTGTGTCCTCGTGGGTTTCCTCCTGATTACTGTCTGTGAGGATTGAGGTGTGTTCTCCCTGTGTTTGCGTGGGTTTCCCCCCGGGTGACTGTTTGTGAGGAGTGTGGTGTGTTCTCCCTGTGTTCGTGTGGGTTACCTCCCGGTGACTGTTTGTGAGGAGTGTGGTGTGTTCTAACTGTGTCCGCGTGGGTTTCCTTCAGGTGACTGTCTACGAGGAGTGTGGTGTGTTCTCCCTGTGTCTTTGTGGGTTTCCCCCGGTTGACTGTCTGTGAGGAGTGTGGTGAGTTCTCCTTGTCTCCGCGTGGGTTTCCTCCGGATGACTGTATGTGCGGAGTGAGGTGTGTTCTTCCTGTGTCTGTGTGGGTTTCCCCTGGGTGACTGTCTGTGAGGAGTGAAGTGTGTTCTCCTTGTGTCTGCGTGGGTTTCCCCCGGGTGACTGTCTGTGAGGAGTGTGGTGTGTTCTCCCTGTATCCGTGTGGGTTACCTCCAGGTGACTGTCTGTGAGGAGTGTGGTGAGTTCTCCCTGTGTCCTCGTGGGTTTCCTCCGGGTGACTGTGTGTGAGGAGTGTGGTGTGTTCTCCCTGTGTCTGAGTGTGTTTCCCCCAGGTAACTGTCTGTGAGGAGTGAGGTGTGTTCTCCCTGTGTCCTCGTGGGTTTCCTCCAGGTGACTGTGTGTGAGGAGTGTGGTGTGTTCTCCCTGTGTCTGCGTGGGTTTCCTCTGGGTGACTGTCTGCGAGGAGTGTGGTGTGTTCTCCCTGTCTCTGCGTGGGTTTCCCCCAGGTGACTGTCTGTGAGGAGTGAGGTGTGTTCTCCCTGTGTCTGTGTGGGTTTCCTCCGGGTGACTGTCCGTGAGGAGTGATGTGTGTTCTCCCTGTGTCTGCGTGGGTTTCCCCCGAGTGACTGTCTGTGAGGTGTGTTCTCCCTGTGTCTGCGTGGGTTTCCCCCGGGTGACTGTCTGTGAGGAGTGTGGTGTGTTCTCCCGGTGTCTGCGTGGGTTTCCTCCGGGTGTCTGTCTGTGAGGAGTGTGGTGTGTGTTCTCTCTGTGTCTGCGTGTGTTTCCTCCGGGTGACTGTCTGTGAGGAGTGAGGTGTGTTCTCCCTGTGTCTTTTTGGGTTTCCCCCGGTTGACTGTCTGTGAGGAGTGTTCTCCCTGTGTCTGCGTGGGTTTCCCCCAGGTGACTGTTTGTGAGGAGTGTGGTGTGTTCTCCCTGTGTCCGTGTGGGTTACCTCCATGTCACTGTCTGTGAGGAGTGTGGTGTGTTCTCCCTGTGTCTGTGTGGGTTTCCCCTGGGTGACTGTCTGTGAGAAGTGAGGTGTGTTCTCCCTGTGTCTTTGTGGGTTTCCCCCGGGTGACTGTCTGTGACATGTGTTTCTTCCTGTGTCTGCGAGGGTTTCCCCCAGGTGACTATCTGTGAGGAGTGAGGTGTGTTCTCCCTGTGTCCTCGTGGGTTTCCTCCTGGTGACTGTATGTGAGGAGTGTGGTGTGTTCTCCCTGTCTCTGCGTGGGTTTCCCCCAGGTGACTGTCTGTGAGGAGTGTGGTGTGTTCTCCCTGTGTCCTCGTGGGTTTCCTCCTGATTACTGTCTGTGAGGAGTGTGGTGTGTTCTCCCTGTGTCCTCGTGGGCTTCCTCCTGATTACTGTCTGTGAGGAGTGTGGTGTGTTCTCCCTGTGTCCGCGTGGATTTCCTCCGGGTGACTGTCTGTGAGGAGTGAGGTGTGTTCTCCCTGTGTCCTCGTGGGTGTCCTCCTGGTGACTGTATGTGAGGAGTGTGGTGTGTTCTCCCTGTGTCTGCGTGGGTTTCCTTCGGATGACTGTCTACGAGGAGTGTGGTGCGATCTCCCTTTGTCTGCGTGGGTTTCCTCCGGGTGACTGTCTGTGAGGACTGTGATGTGTTCTCTCTGTGTCTGTGTGGGTTTCCTCCAGGTGACTGTCTGCGAGGAGTGTGGGGTGTTCTCCCTGTGTCTGCGTGGGTTTCCCCCAGGTGACTGTCTGTGAGGAGTGTGGTGTGTTCTCCTTGTGTCCTCGTGGGTTTCCTCCGGGTGACTGTCTGTGAGGAGTGAACTGTTTTCTCCCTGTGTCTGTGTGGGTTTCCCCTGGGTGACTGTCTAAGAGGAGTGAGGTGTGTTCTCCCTGTGTCCTCGTGGGTTTCCTCCTGGTGACTGTATGTGAGGAGTGTGGTGTGTTCTCCCTGTGTCTGCGTGGGTTTCCTCCAGGTGACTGTCTGTGAGGAGTGAAGTGTGTTCTCCCTGTGTCTGTGTGGGTTTCCCCTGGGTGACTGTCTGTGAGGAGTGAAGTGTGTTCTCCCTGTGTCTGTGTGGGTTTCCCCTGGGTGACTGTCTGTGAGGATTGAGGTGTGTTCTCCCTGTGTTTGCGTGGGTTTCCCCCCGGGTGACTGTTTGTGAGGAGTGTGGTGTGTTCTCCCTGTGTTCGTGTGGGTTACCTCCAGGTGACTGTCTGTGAGGAGTGTGGTGTGTTCTAACTGTGTCCGCGTGGGTTTCCTCCGGATGACTATCTCTGCGGAGTGAGGTGTGTTCTCCCTGTGTCCGCGTGGGTTTCCTCCAGGTGACTGTCTGTGAGGAGTGTGGTGTGTTCTCCCCGTGTCTGCGTGAGTATCTGTCACACTCACGTCCCGTCTGGTCCGTTTCTCTGCACATGGCTTTGTTTTGTTTATCTCCATGTCTCCGCCTTTGTCTCCGCCTCCTCGTC
The DNA here is from genome assembly GCF_029633855.1 of Hoplias malabaricus. Lineage (NCBI taxonomy): Eukaryota > Metazoa > Chordata > Actinopteri > Characiformes > Erythrinidae > Hoplias > Hoplias malabaricus. The sequence continues at coordinate 39,122,047 of NC_089802.1, read as the reverse complement.
TTTTCCCTTGTTATCCGTTTCAGCTGTTTCTCGTTTGTCTGTGTATTTAAGCCCTCTGGTCTCACTTCCTCTTGTCGTTCATTGTTCTCGGTTCCTGGTTTCGTGTTCTCTGTTCCTTCGTTCGCGCTGTACATTGCTACTTGTTTCACGCCTTATTCTTTGTTCTTCGTATGTCAGTGTTCTTCGTTTCTCTTGTTCATTTCTCTCGGTCGTTTCTCTTGCTTCTTTCTCTTGCTCGTTTCACGCTCGTTTCATGCCCCAGTTCGTTTGTGTTTGTCTCTTGTAAATAAAGTCTGTGTTCTAAGCGTTTGCGTCCGCCCTCTGTCAGTCCTCACCCCGCGCCTCTAACAGTATCCTCCGGGTGACTGTCTATGAGGGGTGTGGTGTGTTCTCCCTGTGTCTGCGTGGGTTTCCACCAGGTGACTGTCTGTGAGGAGTGTGGTGTGTTCTCCCTGTGACTGCGTGGGTTTCCCCCGGATAACTTTCTGTGAGGTGTGTTCTCCCTGTGTCCTCGTGGGTTTCCTCCTGGTGACTGTATGTGAGGAGTGTGGTGTGTTCTCCCTGTGTCCTCGTGGGTTTCCTTCAGGTGACTCTCTACGAGGAGTGTGGTGTGTTCTCCCTGTGACTGCGTGGGTTTCCCCCGGATAACTTTCTGTGAGGTGTGTTCTCCCTGTGTCCTCGTGGGTTTCCTCCTGGTGACTGTATGTGAGGAGTGTGGTGTGTTCTCCCTGTGTCCTCGTGGGTTTCCTTCAGGTGACTGTCTACGAGGAGTGTGGTGTGTTCTCCCTGTCTCCGCGTGGGTTTCCTCCGGATGACTATATGTGCGGAGTGAGGTGTGTTCTCCCCGTGTCTGTGTGGGTTTCCTCCGGGTGACTGTCTGTGAGGAATGAAGTGTGTTCTCCCTGTATCTGCGTGGGTTTCCTCCGGATGACTGTATGTGAGGAGTGTGGTGTGTTCTCCCCGTGTCTGTGTGGGTTTCCTCCGGTTGACTGTCTGTGAGGAGTGTGGTGAGTTCTCCCTGTCTCCGCGTGGGTTTCCTCCGGATGACTATATGTGCGGAGTGAGGTGTGTTCTCCCCGTGTCTGTGTGGGTTTCCTCCGGGTGACTGTCTGTGAGGAATGAAGTGTGTTTTCCCTGTGTCTGTGTGGGTTTCCTCCGGGTGACTGTCTGCGAGGAGTGAGGTGTGTTCTCCCTGTCTCTGCGTGGGTTTCCTCCTGTTGACTGTATGTGAGGACTGTGGTGTGTTCTCCCTGTGTCTGCGTGGGTTTCCTTCGGGTGACTGTCTACGAGGAGTGTGGTGCGATCTCCCTTTGTCTGAGTGGGTTTGCTCCGGGTGACTGTCTGTGAGGACTGTGATGTGTTCTCTCTGTGTCTGCGTGGGTTTCCCCCAGGTGACTGTCTGTGAGGAGTGTGGTGTGTTCTCCCTGTGTCCTCGTGGGTTTCCTCCGGGTGACAGTCTGTGAGGACTGTGATGTGTTCTCTCTGTGTCTGTGTGGGTTTCCCCCGGGTGACTGTCTGTGAGGACTGTGATGTGTTCTCTCTGTCTGTGTGGGTTTCCCCCGGGTGACTGTCTACGAGGAGTGTGGTGCGATCTCCCTTTCTCTGAGTGGGTTTGCTCCGGGTGACTGTCTGTGAGGACTGTGATGTGTTCTCTCTGTGTCTGCGTGGGTTTCCCCCAGGTGACTGTCTGTGAGGAGTGTGGTGTGTTCTCCCTGTGTCCTCGTGGGTTTCCTCCGGGTGACTGTCTGTGAGGACTGTGCTGTGTTCTCTCTGTGTCTGTGTGGGTTTCCCCCGGGTGACTGTCTGTGAGGACTGTGATGTGTTCTCTCTGTGTCTGTGTGGGTTTCCCCCAGGTGACTGTCTGTGAGGAGTGTGGTGTGTTCCCCCTGTGTCTGTGTGGGTTTCCTCCGGGTGACTGTCTGTGAGGAGTGAGGTGTGTTCTCCGTGTCCTCGTGGGTTTCCTCCGGATGACTATCTGTGCGGAGTGAGGTGTGTTCTCCCTGTGTACGCGTGGGTTTCCTCCAGGTGACTGTCTGTGAGGAGTGTGGTGTGTTCTCCCTGTGTCTGCGTGGGTTTCCCCCAGGTGACTGTCTGTGAGGAGTGAGGTGTGTTCTCCCTGTGTGTTTGTGGGTTTCCTCCGGGTGATTGTCTATGAGGAGTGTGGTGCGTTCTCCCTGTATCTGCGTGGGTTTCCTTCGGGTTATTGTCTATGAGGAGTGTGGTGCGTTCTCCCTGTATCTGCGTGGGTTTCCTCCGGGTGACTATCTGTGAGGAGTGTGGTGTGTTCTCCCTGTGTCTGCGTGGGCTACCCCCTGCGTGGGATACTCCCATGGTGCAAAAACACTCGTTGGTAGGTGGATTGTCCATGCCACGTTGTCCATAATGTTGAGGGTCTGAGCGGATGTGTGCGTGCGATGACCTGTGATGGAATGCCGTTTGTGCGTGTCCTACACCCAGTGATTTTGGGTAGGCTCTGGACACACTGCAACTCTGAACTGAATGAACCATTTCAGACAATTTATGAATGAATATTGACTTAAGAAAGACATCCACTTGAGTTCAGACCTAACCATGCTGCCTTAAAAGTGACTGAGTGACCACCAGTGTCCTGCACAACGTTGGAGAAACAGTTAATGTGGGGAGCCATGGCCTAATGGTTAGAGAAGAGGGCTTAGATTCAATTCCCACGTATTCAGCGTAATTCTGCATTCAGCCACAGCCTATTCAGCCAATGGGAACTGTGCAGGTGGGCGTGTCTCCATGGCCCCTGTCTATCAGTTCCAACCCTTACACCTTGACGTCAAAGAACTCTTGCGTGTGTGATGTCATAGAGGTGAGGAGCGCAGAGGTACACACAGTCGTTTCAGCTCAGTCTGAGATCCAGCATCGAAGAAGACACAGTAAACATGAGCTTCCTCTGGTGCTGCTGCTTCAGGGCCCACACCAGTGACCCCCAGGAGACAGAGGAGCAGCTGAGACCTAGAGTGGACCTTGTGTCCCGCACTGTGCCGGTCAGCACCCTGGAGAACCCTGGTAAAGGGAGTGCTCTAGGAGCTGTGCTGGAGCAGGTGGAGTCCAGCAGGGGGCAGCAGCCGAGTGAGTGATTCCTTCAACATTAAAAAATCGGAGTAAACCTTAGAACTGAGCGATTAAATCATATTAACTGTTAAACTAATTATAAATTAATTATCTGTTGTATTGTGATGAACATTAGAATGATGTCCTTTGTGTCCCACGTGGACACAGATAGAACACACCACACTCCTCACAGACAGTCACCCGGTGGAAGCCCTCGCAGACACAGGGAGAACACCCCACACTCCTCACAGACAGTCACCCAGATGAAACCCATGCACACACAGGGAGAACACACCACACTTCTCACAGACAGTCACCTGGTGGAAGCCCTCGCAGACACAGGGAGAACACCCCACACTCCTCACAGAGAGTCACACGGAGGAAACCCACGCAGACACAGGGAGAACACACCAAACTCCTCGCAGACAGTCACTTGGAAAAAACCCACGCAGACACAGGGAGAACACACCAAACTCCTCACAGACAGTCACCCGGAGGAAACTCACGCAACCACAAGGAGCACACTACACACTCCTCACAGACAGTCACCCAGATGAAACCCACGCAGACACAGGGAGAACTCACCACACTTCTCACAGACAGTCACCCGGTGGAAGCCCTCACAGACACAGGGAGAACACCCCACACTACTCACAGACAGTCACCCAGATGAAATCCTCGCAGACACAGGGAGAACACACCACACTTCTCAGTCACCCGGAGGAAACCCACGCAGACACAGGGAGAACACCCCACACTCCTCACAGACAGTCACCCGGAGGAAACCCATGCAGACACAGGGAGAACACACCACACTCCTCACAGACAGTCACTCGGAGGAAACCCACGCAGACACAGGGAGAACACACCACACTCCTCACAGACAGTCACTCGGAGGAAACCCACGCAGACACAGGGAGAACTCACCACACTTCTCACAGACAGTCACCCGGTGGAAGCCCTCACAGACACAGGGAGAACACCCCACACTACTCACAGACAGTCACCCAGATGAAATCCTCGCAGACACAGGGAGAACACACCACACTTCTCACAGTCATCCGGAGGAAACCCATGCAGACACAGGGAGAACACACCACACTCCTCACATACAGTCACCTGGAGGAAACCCACACAGACACAGGGAGAACACACCACATTCCTCACAGACAGTCACCCGGAGGAAACCCACGCAGACACAGCGAGAACACACCACACTCCTCGTAGACAGTCACACAGAGGAAACCCATGCAGACACAGGGAGAACACACCACACTCCTCACAGACAGTCACGCAGAGGAAACCCACACAGACACAGGGAGAACACACCACATTCCTCACAGACAGTCACCTGGGGGAAACCCACACAGACACAGGGAGAACACACCACATTCCTCACAGACAGTCACCCGGAGGAAACCCACGCAGACACAGCAAGAACACACCACACTCCTCGTAGACAGTCACGCAGAGGAAACCCATGCAGACACAGGGAGAACACACCACACTCCTCACAGACAGTCACGCAGAGGAAACCCACACAGACACAGGGAGAACACACCACATTCCTCACAGACAGTCACCCGGAGGAAACCCACGCAGACACAGCGAGAATTCACCACATTCCTCACAGACAGTCACGCGGAGGAAACCCACGCAGACACAGCAAGAACACACCACACTCCTCATAGACAGTCACCCGGAGGAAACCCAAGCGGACACAGGGAAAACACACCACACTCCTCACAGACAGACACCCGGAGGAAATTTAATAATAAAGTCAAAAGTGTGAAATTTGAGAATCCTAAAAAGCAGAGCATACTCTGATGCCGTGGATGTTTGAGAACGGTGACGATGGACACTAATGTCCCACAAACTAACAGGAGACGGAGAGGCAGGAGTTTATCACACAGAGAATAATAAAATACAAAAAGGTTAAATAATTAAAAATAATAATAATAAATAAATATTTTTTAAAATAATAACAATTCAATGTAATTAAAATAAGTTAAAAATGCTTAAAATAAAATAGATTGTCATACAATTCACAAAAAAGTATTTTACATAAAACATTGTGTAGAAAAATTTTAATTGATCATATTTATTCATAATTTATTTTCAAGGTTAATAAATTAATCAGCGCTGCTCTCTGAGAGCATCTGTGTTTCAGAGCAGCGCTGTGAAAGTTGCAGTAGGACATGTTTAATTCTTTTGTGTAAAAGAAAACCTTCAAGGAATTGTATAATTAACCCCTGTGTACGCTACAACAACAACAACAACAATTTTCTACAACATACAAACCAGTGTGAATAGACGTGTCTATTAAACTCGCCTGTATTCAGCCACAACCCGTTCAGCCAATAGGAACTGTGCAGGTGGGCGTGGCCTCAGTCTCCATGGCCCCTGTCTATCAGTTCCAATTAAGAGGCCCCGCCCCTGCACCTTGACGTCAAAGAACTCTTGCGTGTGTGACGTCATAGAGGTGAGGAGCGCAGAGGTACACACAGTTGTTTCAGCTCAGTCTGAGATCCAGCATCGATGAAGATACAACAAACATGAGCTTCCTCTGGTGCTGCTGCTTCAGGGGCCACACCAGTGACCCCCAGGAGACAGAGGAGCAGCTGAGACCTAGAGTGGACCTTGTGTCCCGCACTGTGCCGGTCAGCACCCTGGAGAACCCCGGTAAAGGGAGTGCTCTAGGAGCTGTGCTGGAGCAGGTGGAGTCCAGCAGGGGGCAGCAGCCGAGTGAGTAATTCCTTCAACATTAAAAAATCTGAGTAAACCTTAGAACTGAGCGATTAAATCATATTAACTGTTAAACTAAATTAAAATAAACGTCCGGCAGCTTGGGTTAGCTTTCAGCTCCAGAGCGACTGATTTCCAAATTGCTATAGCATTTATTTGCATATTTAATTTTTTTACTAAATTATTATTCAATTAATCAAATTAATCCATTCATTCATTAAACCATCTATTTATTACTGTTAACAATTTTGGTTCTCCATAACTATTGTCCCACAGTCCAATGGGTGACTGAGAGGGAGGATCATCCCACACTTGCAAAATATTAAGGTCTGAGTACGTCTGGTTAAACTACATCTTATTCGAGGACTTGCTATTTATTTGTTTGTTTATTTATTTATTAAGATTATGCAGTTTTTGGACATTTGTAATTCACTTGTGTCAAAGGAATTGAAAGATATCCAACACAACCTCGTGGATTTTTACCAAACATCACTTTGAATTATGGGTATCTGATATCCACTAGGGTACATTATACACTACTTATTGTGGTGCATTGTGGGATTGTTTGACTGCACACCACTTCAAAATGGCAGAAACCTCCAAAGAGTGCACTATACATTGAATAGGGTACAGTTTCTAACCTAGCAGTGGCAAAAATGGTGAGCACTAGCCTCCCAACTCATACTATAGCCTTGTTCACACTGGGTTTTATTTCACGTCGCCAGGAGAAATGGCCGTGGCTGAGATCGGGGCCAGAAATCAGTGCTGTAAAACATTTTGGTTCAGTAGCTTCACATTTGTATTGTGCTAGTATCGTAGAAGCAGCAGCGAAACCGAGGAGTTCTCAGGGGTGAGTTTTGCTCTACTACCTCCATGTCGACTCAGACAGTGTAGCTGACTGTCGTTTTATTTCAGGAAAAGACCATGTGGAGGAGGTGATGGAGGCGGAGGAGCAGTGGGTCTCTGAGATCCTGGAGATCTACGACCGACGGCTCGGTGAGTGAAAAGATCACTGTCACCGCTCAGTACATGCCGCGTAAATAGAGCAGTCACCGGTCAGTACACGCCGGGTCCACAGAGCAGCCACCGGTCAGTACAAGACGCATAAACAAAGCTGTCACCGGTCAGTACACGCCGGGTTCACAGAGCAGTCACCGGTCAGTACACGCCGCGTAAACAGAGCAGTCATCGGTCAGTACACGCCGCGAAAACAGAGCAGTCACCAGTCAGTAAAGGCCGTGTCCATAGAGCAGTCACTGGTCAGTACACACCACGAAAACAGAGCAGTCACCAGTCAATACACGCCGAGTCCACATAGCAGTCACAAGTCAGTACATGCGGGGTCCACAGAGCTGTCACAGGTCAGTACAGTCCCGGTCCGCATGACAGTCACCGGTCAGTACACGTCGCATCCTCAGAGCAGTCACCGGTCAGTACACGTCGCATCCTCAGAGCAGTCACCGGTCAGTACACGCCGCGTCCGCATAACAGTCACCGGTCAGTACACGTTGCATCCTCAGAGCGGTCACCGGTCTGTACACGCCACGTAAACAGAGCAGTCACCGGTCAGTACACGGCGCGTCCACAGAGCAGTTACCGGTCGGTACACGGCGCATCCACAGAGCAGTTACCGGTCGGTACACGGCGCGTCCACAGAGCAGTCACCGATCTGTACACGCCGCGTCCACAGAGCAGTCACCAGTCGGTACACGCCGTGTCCTCAGAGCAGTCACCGCTCAGTACACGGCGCGTCTGCATAACAGTCACCTGTCAGTACACGCCACGTAAACAGAGCAGTCACCTGTCAGTACACGCCGCGTAAATTGTGCAGTCACGGGTCAGTACACGCCGCGTCCACAGAGCAGTCACCAGTCGGTACACGCCGCGTCCTTAGAGCAGTCACCAGTCGGTACACGCCGCGTCCTCAGAGTAGTCACCGCTCAGTACACGGCGCGTCTGCATAACAGTCACCTGTCAGTACACGCCGCGTCCTCAGAGTAGTCACCGCTCAGTACACGGCGCGTCTGCATAACAGTCACCTGTCAGTACACGCCACGTAAACAGAGCAGTCACCTGTCAGTACACACCGCGTAAATTGTGCAGTCACAGGTCAGTACACGCCGCGTCCTCAGAGCAGTCACCGGTCGGTACACGCCGCGTCCACAGAGCAGTCACCGGTCGGTACACGCCGCGTCCTCAGAGCAGTCACCGCTCAGTACACGCCGCGTCCTCAGCTTTACACCAACCACAGTATGACACAGGACTTCAAAGATTCTGTTCTTTCTGTCCCTCAGCTGAACTTCACAAAAATGATAGAAAGAGAGAGGGAGATGAAGAGTGGAGGGAGGACAGTGAGGAGATGGAGGAGGAGAGAGAAGAAAAAGAGGAGGAGGGTAATGACAGAGAGGAAGACAAAGAGGAGATGACAGGAGAGAATATGGACGAGACAGAGGAGGAGGGAGAGGACAGTGAGGAGAAGATGAAGGAGAGAGAGGAGGAGAAAGAAGAAGTGATGGAGGAGAAAGACGAGATGATGAAGGGGAGAAAGGAGGAGAAAGACGAGGTGATAGAGGAGAGAGAGGAGGATATGGAAGAGGAGAGAGAGGAGAAACTGAAAGAGAGTAAGAGAGAGGGGGAGAAGAAGAAAGAAGAGCAGGTGGAGGATAGGGAAGAGAGAGGAGAGGAGCGTGAGGATGAGGAGGAGACAGAGGAGTACAGAATGGAGAGAGAGGACATGGGCAGTGAGGAGGAGTGGGCGGACGACGAGGACTCCTCCTGCTGCTCTCTACACGAGAAAGAGGAGGAGTTGGATGACGACTGGATGATGAGAGAACGAGTAAAACAGGAGAGAGAGGAGAGTGAGGAGGATAAACAGGAGGAGAGAGAAGAGTTGGAGGAGGACATGGAGGAGGAGAGAGAGGAGGATATGGAAGAGGAGAGGGAGGAGATGGAAGAGAAACTGGAAGAGAGTAAGGAGAGAGATGGGGAGAAGAAGAAAGAAGTGCAGGTGGAGGAAAGGGAAGAGAGAGGAGAGGAGCGTGAGGATGAGGAGGGGACAGAGGAGTACAGAATGGAGAGAGAGGACATGGGCAGTGAGGAGGAGTGGGCGGACGACGAGGACTCCTCCTGCTGCTCTCTACACGAGAAAGAGGAGGAGTTGGATGACGACTGGATGATGAGAGAACGAGAAAAACAGGAGAGCGAGGAGAGTGAGGAGGATAAACAGGAGGAGAGAGAAGAGGTGGAGGAGGACATGGAGGAGGAGAGGGAGGAGAGAGAGGAGGATCTGGAGGAGGAGAGGGACGATAGAGAGGCGGAGAGAGCGGAAGAGAGAGACAAGGGGTTAGATGTCAGAGAGAGGTATGCAAGGATAATTCAGAGGAGGCGGGAGAGGAAAGAGAGAAGGATAGAGAGGAGGAACGAGAGGAAGAATAGGAGGCTGCAGAGGAGGTTGGAGAGGACGGAGAGGAGGGATGAGAGGAGCAGGCAGAGGAGAGAGAGGAGGAAGGACACAGTAGAGGCAAGGAACAGGAGCATAGAGAGGTGGAAGGAGAGGAAGAAAGTGAGGGAGGAGAAGAAGGCGGAGAGGAGCAAGAGGAGGAGGAAGAGGCGGAAGGAGAGGAAGGCGATAAGGAAAGAGAAACTTATAGGGAGGTTACAGATGAGGGAGCAGAAGGAGAAGGAGGAGAAGAAATTAGAAGCTGGAGGAGAGGAGAAATAATGGTAAAGTATTGATCATTGGTGTAATGACAGTGTAATGATTAATTACTGATTACTGATAGAAGGATGACGCTGTGATTACTAATCACTTTTCTGCAGATGAAGAGAGGGAGAGAGGAAGGAGAAGGAGGAGGAAGAGGAATGAGAAAGCGGAGAGAGATTGCAAACAAAAAAAGAAAAAAAAAAAAACTAAATAAAAAAAAACCCTCTAATAATCCCGCATTGTGCCAGTCAGCGCCCTGGAGATCCCTGGGGGCCAGGAGTGCTCCAGGAACTTTGCTGCAGCAGACAGAGTCCAGTAACTTGAAGGAAAGAGGGAGAGGAAGAGAAGGAGGAGAGGAAGCTGAAGGTGGACGAGGGATATGAAACAATAAAAAAAAACAGCTAAAAGTAAACACTCTGGAGTCTCTTCATTTCCATTTACAGCCTTTAGAGGGCGCTCTTCTCCAGAGAGATTTGACCCTGGGTGTCAGTAGAGAAAACCCAACCATTCTCCCTCTAACCACAGTGACCTCAGATCATTACCTCATGTCATATCAGCCACACCTCACGCTCAGTGGCGCCACCTACAGCCTTCAATTTCACTGAGAACCTTCCAGATTTATCAGCTTTAGTTCACTCTCCATCAGACCCAGTGGAACTGGACACAACAACACACTGTTTAGGACAGGAGTCTTCAAACATTTTAACCAAAGGGTCAGCTCTCGTTATCTCTGTTCACTCGCTTGATTCCATTGTTGTGTGTCACACCTGGCAACCCGGGGTGTGGAGACAGTACTGTGATTGGACAGAGGGCTGAAACACAGGTTGTGACCAAATGACTCCCTATTTACGTTTTCGGACTCTGCTGGACACCTCTGACATTTTTCTCTGAGTGTCTGAGCCCTTAAGTGTAATTTGAGCGTGATTTTGAGGGCACTACATTCTCCCACAATGCACTAGTCATTTATAGTAAACATTAGAGCTCACTACACGAACTGAATGGGGACCAAAATGCATAGGGAGTTTCTAAGCAATGGACAGAGGAAGTGTTCAGATTCACTTGTGTTTCTAGTATTTCTGGCCCTGAATATTCAAATATTCAGATATTCCTTCGTTGGGTAGGTATTTGTGTTTTTATTTTGAGATTTGTATGTTATGGTTTACTTTGGATTAATTTGGCTGTCTCTGTTCTCTCTGTCAAGTAGTAAACCTAATTCTACACCTAATTAATGCAGTCAATCACAGCATTGTTTCTACATCTGGTGTAGAGTCTTCCCAGAAGAGTGGACGCTGCTGCTGCGGTAAAAAGAGACACAGTCCTGATGAACACATTTGATTAAAAATCTAGACAAACAGCAGTCTACAAACTACAGGTCATAGTTTGAAGTGTGGTAGAGGCTGCAGGTCAGATTTCTGTTGGGCCACAGTGTCCTCGTGTGGTGAGGAATTGTATTACATCTGGTTTAATTGTAACATGCTTTATTTTATAACTTTGAGTTAAATTATAAAACAAATCAACCTTAAAACATACTTTAAACTTGAAAAATGAACGAATGAATGAATGAAGTCGGCTTCTGGTGTTAGATGATCCAGAGAACACAGTTCCACTGTTCCATGGCTTAGTGCTGGGGACTTTACACCCCTCTAGTACAGGCTTGGCACTGAGCATGGCCACCTCTCTATTGGGGACCCACTCTATGGAGCATTAACTGGTTCATTCAGGGACTACAAAAAAAATAGGTTATTTATCTTCTGTCAACCGGACTTCATAATAAAATAAAAAAGGGAATAATAATTACTTCCATAACAATATTCCCAACTGTTTGTGGTGAAATAAAAATCACTGACTACAGGGAAAAGAGACATGAGACATTTATGTCCAAATTAAAACTGCTGTTAAATCCGGCATCAAACCTGAGCAGGTTCTGAGCGCTGGGGAGAAACGGTGGAGCCGTTCAGAGGAGGAGGCGGGAGAGGAAAGAGAGAAGGACAGAGAGGAGGAAGGAGAGGAGGCTGGAGCTCAGGGGACATTCCTGAACTCAGGTGAGACATCTAAGCAGCAGGAGACAGAAGCTACAGAGTCCACCGTCTCTGCATCTGAACTCAGGGATATCCAGGAGAATGTTGAGCGATATTAAGGAGACATTACAGAGATATTAAAGAAACACTACAGAAATATTAAGGAGTACCTACAGAGATAATAATGAGACACTGCAGAAATATTAGGGAGATACTACAGAGATATCAAGGAATAACTAAAGAGATATTAAGGAGACATTACAGAGATATAAAGGAGACACTACAGAGATTTTAGTGGGACAGTACAGAGATATAAATGAGACACTACAGAAATATTAGTGAGACACCACAGAGATATTAAAGAAGCACTACAGAAATATTAGGGAGACACTGCAGAAATATTAAGGAGTCACTACAGAAATAATGAGACACTACACAGATATTAGTGAGACACTAAAAAGATATAAATGAGACACTACACGAATATTAGGGAGACACTACAGAGATATTAAGGAAACACTACAGAAATATTTGGGAGACACTACAGAAATATTGAAACATGACAGAGATATGAAGGAGACACTACAGGGATATTAGTGAGACATTACAGAAATATTAGGGAGACAATACACAGATATTAAGGAGACACTACAGAAATATTAGACACTACAGAGATATAAACGAGACACTACAGAAATATTAGGGAAACACTACAGAGATATTAAAGAAACACTACAGAGATATTAAAAAGTAACTACAGAGATATTAAGGAGTAACTAGGGAGATATTAGTGAGACACTACAGAGATATTAAGGAGACACTACAGAAATATTTGTCATGTATAGCCCTGTGTACTGTGTTCCTGCTGTATGTCTCATTGTTTCCTCTGGTTGTCATGTGTGTGTATGAGCACATGGCTCTTTGTTTTGTTTCTGTCTTCCTTGTCTCTACATTTGCTCCTCCCTCTTGTGCCTCCTTTGTGTTCCTGCCCCCTCCTTATCTGTCCCAGGTGTTTCTTGTTTGTGTTGTCTTTTTAAAGTCTACGTCAGTGTTTCCTGTTTGTGGGTAATTGTGGTTGTATGTCTGTTGTGGTTCATGTCTGTGATGAACAGTCTTGCTAAGTTTTGATTCTCTGTTTATAGTTTAGTCTCTTTGTTTTGTATTTATCCTCTTTTTTAAGTGTTTAGCCTGCTCTGTTTAGCCATCTTGTGTAATGGTCAACTTACAGTTTAGTGTCTTACAGTTTAGTGTCCCTTTTGATCTGTTCTTGTTTAGCGTTTAGCTCTTGTGTTTAGTGCCCGGCCTCTGTGTTTAGCTCATGTGTTTAGTTTCCGGCCTCTGTGTTTAGCTCTTGTGTTTAGTGTCCGGCCTCTGTGTTTAGCGTCTGGCCTCTGCGTTTAGCTCTTGTGTTTAGCGTCTGGCCTCTGTGGTTAGCTCTTGTGTTTAGTGTCCGGCCTCTGTGTTTAGCGTCCGGCCTCTGTGTTTAGCTCTTGTGATTAGCGTCTGGCCTCTGCGTTTAGCTCTTGTGTTTAGTGTAGCAGCCTCTGCGTTTAGCTCTTGTGTTTAGCGTCTGGCCTCTGTGGTTAGCTCTTGTGTTTAGTGTCCGGCCTCTGTGTTTAGCGTCCGGCCTCTGTGTTTAGCTCTTGTGATTAGTGTCTGGCCTCTGTGTTTAGCTCTTGTGTTTAGCGTTCGGCCTCTGTGTTTAACCCCTTTGTCTAGTTCCCTAGCCTCTCTGTTTAGTTCCCTTATTGTTCTGTTTATTAAAGTCTCCTGCGATTACCTCCTTGCTCCTTGACCTCCCCTACACCTACCCTCGTGACAATATTAAGGACACACCACAGAGATATTAAGAAGACACTACAGAGATATTAAGGAGTAACTACAAATATATTAGTGAGACACTGCAGAGATACTAAGGCGACACTAGAGACATATTCCCACCTGCTCACTCATTCTGCACCCCTGGGAAAAATGTCCTGGTTGCCCACATTTGAAACAGTGCTGACAACTTTCAGTAGATTTTTCTGACATTTCACACAACCCCTTGTTTCACGACGAAGAGGTCTTGCCGGCTTTTCATTGGCTTCCACAGCAGCAAGAAACATCTGCTTCATTTCAGCTCTGACATCATCCATTATTTGTTTTGCATTCAAGCTCTCTGGTTTTGAGTCTTTACTCTTAATTGTCCTAACTGTTACTGCAGTACCAAGGTCTTTAGAAGGATGAGAATGTTGGTGATCTGGCTGCCTTTCTGTGTGAAACTCAAGCACTTTTACCTGGGTTCACTCGGTCAGCTTTTCCTGACGCTCACCTTCCAGCTTTGCAGCTTCATTCACCTTTTCAATGAGGACCTCATCTGTAGTTTGACCATTGCTTAGGAATGGTAAGATCTGAAATTTTACAGAGTCACTCAAAAGCTCTGTTTCAACCGAACTGAGAAATTTGTGTTGTGTCACGACTAAACTGTTCATCAGAGTCATCATTCGTCACTTTCCACAATAATTTCTCTTTAAGCTCAATGACTCTGAACACAAGTTCTGAACTGACTCTCTTGGGTTTTGTGATATGTTGATCAGCTGGTGGTACAACTCAGTGGCACTGTCTACCTTGTAGTTTCTATGAAGTATGGTATAGAGTGTTCTCATGGTCAGTCCACGTTCGATTTTAAGCATGTCCCTCAATGGCAAGCCTAGGTTTACTGCCCTGATGACAGCCTCAATCATTTCAGTCTTTGTATCTAGAGAGTATCTAAAATCTAGAATTCCCTTCTAAGTGTGACTTCTGGGAATTTTGGGACTTGTGGTTTTAGAATCCTTCTTCATCTCACTGTCGCTCTTAAATGTGTATTTGATTGCTTTGGAACTTCCACTGGTTATGCCCTGCTGTAATCCAGTGATGAATGGAAGATCTCCTTTAAAGAACTTCCTAACTTCTTCCTCTTCGTCCTTTTCCACGATTTCTGTAGTAAAAGAACCCAACTACAAACTACATTTATACATTTGGGGCAGTAAATCGTCATCGTAGAATAAAAGCCGTCAGACCTTAGTTTTAATAGTGAAACATTAGTTTAGCAGCTGTTTTCACCCAATTATCTCAGTAAACGAATACAGTTCTGAGTTCATTGTACGTTCCTGTTGTTTCTGGGTGGAGATCTGGTTTGCGTTTATTGGGACAGATGTTTCTTGACTTTGTAACCACTGGCTCTGGTTCGAATGCAGTTAAACTCTTAGAAAAACCTGAGTTCTCTATGAGTTTGTGCAAACGTAAACAGCAAGACCTCCAAGGCCCTGGGGTTGTGGGTTCGAACCCTGTCTCAGGTCACTGTCTGTGAGGAGTGAGGTGTGTTCTCCCTGTGTCTGCGTGGGTTTCCTCCGGGTGACTGTCCGTGAGGAGTGATGTGTGTTCTCCCTGTGTCTGCGTGGGTTTCCCCCGAGTGACTGTCTGTGAGGTGTGTTCTCCCTGTGTCTGCGTGGGTTTCCCCCGGGTGACTGTCTGTGAGGAGTGTGGTGTGTTCTCCCGGTGTCTGCGTAGGTTTCCTCCGGGTGTCTGTCTGTGAGGAGTGTGGTGTGTGTTCTCTCTGTGTCTGCGTGGGTTTCCTCCGGGTGACTGTCTGTGAGGAGTGAGGTGTGTTCTCCCTGTGTCTTTGTGGGTTTCCCCCGGGTGACTGTCTGTGAGGAGTGTTCTCCCTGTGTCTGCGTGGGTTTCCCCCAGGTGACTGTTTGTGAGGAGTGTGGTGTGTTCTCCCTGTGTCCGTGTGGGTTACCTCCATGTGACTGTCTGTGAGGAGTGTGGTGTGTTCTCCCTGTGTCTGTGTGGGTTTCCCCTGGGTGACTGTCTGTGAGAAGTGAGGTGTGTTCTAACTGTGTCTTTGTGGGTTTCCCCCGGGTGACTGTCTGTGACGTGTGTTCTCCCTGTGTCTGCATGGGTTTCCCCCAGGTGACTGTCTGTGAGGAGTGTGGTGTGTTCTCCCTGTGTCCTCGTGGGTTTCCTCCTGATTACTGTCTGTGAGGAGTGTGGTGTGTTCTCCCTGTGTCCTCGTGGGTTTCCTCCCGATTACTGTCTGTGAGGAGTGTGGTGTGTTCTCCCTGTGTCCGCGTGGATTTCCTCCGGGTGACTGTCTGTGAGGAGTGAGGTGTGTTCTCCCTGTGTCTGTGTGGGTTTCCCCCAGGTGACTATCTGTGAGGAGTGAGGTGTGTTCTCCCTGTGTCCTCGTGGGTTTCCTCCTGGTGACTATGTGAGGAGTGTGGTGTGTTCTCCCTGTGTCTGCGTGGATTTCTTTCAGGTAAATGTCTGCGAGGAGTGTGGTGTGTTCTTCCTGTCTCTGCGTGGGTTTCCCCCACGTGACTGTCTGTTAGGAGTGTGGTGTGTTCTCCCTGTGTCCGCGTGGATTTCCTCCGGGTGACTGTCTGTGAGGAGTGAACTGTTTTCTCCCTGTGTCTGTGTGGGTTTCCCCCAGGTGACTGTCTGTGAGGAGTGAGGTGTGTTCTCCCTGTGTCCTCGTGGGTTTCCTCCTGGTGACTGTATGTGAGGCGTGTGGTGTGTTCTCCCTGTGTCTGTGTGGATTTCCTCCGGGTGACTGTCTGTGATGAGTGAACTGTTTTCTTCCTGTGTCTGTGTGGGTTTCCCCCAGGTGACTGTCTGTGAGGAGTGAGGTGTGTTCTCCCTGTGTCCTCGTGGGTTTCCTCCTGGTGACTGTATGTGAGGAGTGTGGTGTGTTCTCCCTGTGTCTGCGTGGGTTTCCTTCGGGTGACTGTCTACGAGGAGTGTGGTGCGATCTCCCTGTGTCTGCGTGGGTTTCCTCCGGGTGACTGTCTGTGAGGACTGTGATGTGTTCTCTCTGTGTCTGTGTGGGTTTCCTCCAGGTGACTGTCTGCGAGGAGTGTGGGGTGTTCTCCCTGTGTCTGCGTGGGTTTCCCCCAGGTGACTGTCTGTGAGGAGTGTGGTGTGTTCTCCCTGTGTCCTCGTGGGTTTCCTCCGGGTGACTGTCTGTGAGGAGTGAACTGTTTTCTCCCTGTGTCTGTGTGGGTTTCCCCCAGGTGACTGTCTATGAGGAGTGAGGTGTGTTCTCCCTGTGTCCTCGTGGGTTTCCTCCTGGTGACTGTATGTGAGGAGTGTCGTGTGTTCTCCCTGTGTCTGCGTGGGTTTCCTCCAGGTGACTATCTGTGAGGAGTGAAGTGTGTTCTCCCTGTGTCTGTGTGGGTTTCCCCTGGGTGACTGTCTATGAGGAGTGTGGTGTGTTCTCCCTGTGTCCTCGTGGGTTTCATCCTGGTGACTGTAAGTGAGGAGTGTGGTGTGTTCTCCCTATGTCTGCGTGGGTTTCCCCTGGGTGACTGTCTGTGAGGAGTGTGGTGTGTTCTCCCTGTGTCCTCGTGGGTTTCCTCCTGATTACTGTCTGTGAGGATTGAGGTGTGTTCTCCCTGTGTTTGCATGGGTTTCCCCCCGGGTGACTGTTTGTGAGGAGTGTGGTGTGTTCTAACTGTGTCCGCGTGGGTTTCCTCCGGATGACTGTCTCTGCGGAGTGAGGTGTGTTCTAACTGTGTCCGCCTGGGTTTCCTCCGGATGACTATCTCTGCGGAGTGAGGTGTGTTCTCCCCATGTCTGCGTGAGTATCCTCCGTGTGACTGTCTATGAGGAGTGTGGTGTGTTCTTCCTGTGTCTGCGTGGGTTTCCACCAGGTGACTGTCTATGAGGAGTGAAGTGTGTTCTCCCTGTGTCCTCGTGGGTATCCTCCGGGTGACTGTCTGTGAGGAGTGAACTGTTTTCTTCCTGTGTCTGTGTGGGTTTCCCCCAGGTGACTGTCTGTGAGGAGTGTGGTGTGTTCTCCCTGTGTCCTCGTGGGTTTCCTTCAGGTGACTGTCTACGAGGAGTGTGGTGTGTTCTCCCTGTGTCTTTGTGGGTTTCCCCAGGTTGACTGTCTGTGAGGAGTGTGGTGAGTTCTCCCTGTCTCCGCGTGGGTTTCCTCCGGATGACTATATGTGCAGAGTGAGGTGTGTTCTCCCTGTGTCTGTGTGGGTTTCCTCCGGGTGACTGTCTGTGAGGAATGAAGTGTGTTCTCCCTGTGTCTGTGTGGGTTTCCTCCGGGTGACTGTCTACGAGGAGTGAGGTGTGTTCTCCCTGTGTCCTCGTGATTTCCTCCTGATGACTGTCTGTGAGGAGTGTGGTGTGTTCTCCCTGTGTCCTCGTGGGTTTCCTCCTGTTTACTGTCTGTGAGGACTGTGGTGTGTTCTCCCTGTGTCTGCGTGGGTTTCCTTCGGGTGACTGTCTACGAGGAGTGTGGTGCGATCTCCCTTTGTCTGAGTGGGTTTGCTCCGGGTGACTGTCTGTGAGGACTGTGATGTGTTCTCTCTGTGTCTGTGTGGGTTTCCCCCAGGTGACTGTCTGTGAGGAGTGTGGTGTGTTCCCCCTGTGTCTGTGTGGGTTTCCTCCGGGTGACTGTCTGTGAGGAGTGTGGTGTGTTCTCTCTGTGTCTACGTGGGTTTCCTTCGGGTGACTGTCTGTGAGGAGTGTGGTGTGTTCTCTCTGTGTCTACGTGGGTTTCCTTCGGGTGATTGTCTATGAGGAGTGTGGTGCGTTCTCCCTGTATCTGCGTGGGTTTCCTCCGGGTGACTGTCTGTGAGGAGTGTGGTGTGTTCTCCCTGTGTCTGCGTGGGCTACCCCCAGGTACTCTGGTTTACTCCCATGGTGCAAAAACACTCGTTGGTAGGTGGATTGTCCATGCCACGTTGTCCATAATGTTGAGGGTCTGAGCGGATGTGTGCGTGCGATGACCTGTGATGGAATGCCGTTTGTGCGTGTCCTACACCCAGTGATTTTGGGTAGGCTCTGGACACACTGCAACCCTGAACTGAATGAACCATTTCAGACCATTTATGAATGAATATTGACTTAAGAAAGACATCAACTTGAGTTCAGACCTAACCATGCTGCCTTAAAAGTGACTGAGTGACCACCAGTGTCCTGCACAACGTTGGAGAAACAGTTAATGTGGGGAGCCATGGCCTAATGGTTAGAGAAGAGGGCTTAGATTCAATTCCCACGTATTCAGCGTAATTCTGCATTCAGCCACAGCCTATTCAGCCAATGGGAACTGTGCAGGTGGGCGTGTCTCCATGGCCCCTGTCTATCAGTTCCAACCCTTACACCTTGACGTCAAAGAACTCTTGCGTGTGTGATGTCATAGAGGTGAGGAGCGCAGAGGTACACACAGTCGTTTCAGCTCAGTCTGAGATCCAGCATTGAAGAAGACACAGTAAACATGAGCTTCCTCTGGTGCTGCTGCTTCAGGGCCCACACCAGTGACCCCCAGGAGACGGAGGAGCAGCTGAGACATAGAGTGGACCTTGTGTCCCGCACTGTGCCGGTCAGCACCCTGGAGAACCCCGGTAAAGGGAGTGCTCCAGGAGCTGTGCTGGAGCAGGTGGAGTCCAGCAGGGGGCAGCAGCCGAGTGAGTGATTCCTTCAACATTAAAAAATCGGAGTAAACCTTAGAACTGAGCGATTAAATCATATTAACTATTAAACTAATTATGAATTAATTATCTGTTGTATTGTGATGAACATTTGGTGTATTCAGTCTATTTTTAGAATGATGTCCTTTGTGTCCCACGTGGACACAGATAGAACACACCACACTCCTCACAGACAGTCACCCGGTGGAAGCCCTCGCAGACACAGGGAGAACACCTCACACTCCTCACAGACAGTCACCCAGATGAAACCCATGCACACACAGGGAGAACACACCACACTTCTCACAGTCAGTCACCTGGTGGAAGCCCTCGCAGACACAGGGAGAACACCCCACACTCCTCACAGACAGTCACCCGGAGTAAACCCACGCAGACACAGGGAGAACACACCACACTCCTCACAGACAGTCACCCGGAGTAAACCCACACAGACACAGGGGGAACACACCAAACTCCTCGCAGACAGTCACTCGGAAAAAACCCACGCAGACACAGGGAGAACACACCAAACTCCTCACAGACAGTCACCCGGAGGAAACCCACGCAGACACAGGGAGAACACACCACACTCCTCACAGACAGTCACCCAGATGAAATCCTCGCAGACACAGGGAGAACACACCACACTCCTCACAGACAGTCACCCAGATGAAACCCACGCAGACACAGGGAGAACACACCACACTTCTCACAGTCACCCGGAGGAAACCCACGCAGACACAGGGAGAACACACCACACTCCTCACAGACAGTCACCCGGAGGAAGCCCATGCAGACACAGGGAGAACACACCACACTCCTCACAGACAGTCACCCAGAGGAAGCCCATGCAGACACAGGGAGAACACACCACACTCCTCACAGACAGTCACGTGGAGGAAACCCACACAGACACAGGGAGAACACACCACATTCCTCACAGACAGTCACCCGGAGGAAACCCACACAGACACAGCGAGAACACACCACACTCCTCGTACACAGTCACCCGGAGGAAACCCATGCAGACACAGGGAGAACACACCACACTCCTCACAGACAGTCACCCGGAGGAAGCCCATGCAGACACAGGGAGAACACACCACACTCCTCACAGACAGTCACGTGGAGGAAACCCACACAGACACAGGGAGAACACACCACATTCCTCACAGACAGTCACCCGGAGGAAACCCACACAGACACAGCGAGAACACACCACACTCCTCGTACACAGTCACCCGGAGGAAACCCATGCAGACACAGGGAGAACACACCACACTCCTCACAGACAGTCACCCGGAGGAAACCCATGCAGACACAGGGAGAACACACCACACTCCTCACTAATAACTATTGTCCCACAGTCCAATGGGTGACTGAGAGGGAGGATCATCCCACACCTGCAAAATATTAAGGTCTGAGTACGTCTGGTTAAACTACATCTTAGTTGAGGACTTGCTATTTATTTGTTTGTTTATTTATTTATTAAGATTATGCAGTTTTTGGACATTTGTAATTCACTTGTGTCAAAGGAATTGAAAGATATCCAACATAACCTCGTGGATTTTTACCAAACATCACTTTGAATTATGGGTATCTGATATCCACTAGGGTACATTATACACTACTTATTGTGGTGCATTGTGGGATTGTTTGAATGCACACCACTTCAAAATGGCAGAAACTTCCAAAGAGTGCACTATACATTGAATAGGGTACAGTTTCTAACCTAGCAGTGGCAAAAATGGTGAGCACTAGCCTCCCAACTCATACCATAGCCTTGTTCACACTGGGTTTTATTTCACGTCGCCAGGAGAAATGGCCGTGGCTGAGATCGGGGCCAGAAATCAGTGCTGTAAAACATTTTGGTTCAGTAGCTTCACATTTGTATTGTGCTAGTATCGTAGAAGCAGCAGCGAAACCGAGGAGTTCTCAGGGGTGAGTTTTGCTCTACTACCTCCATGTCGACTCAAACAGTGTAGCTGACTGTCGTTTTATTTCAGGAAAAGACCATGTGGAGGAGGTGATGAAGGCGGAGGAGCAGTGGGTCTCTGAGATCCTGGAGATCTACGACCGACGGCTCGGTGAGTGAAAAGATCACTGTCACCGCTCAGTACACGCCGCGTAAATAGAGCAGTCACCGGTCAGTACACGCCGGGTCCACAGAGCAGCCACCGGTCAGTACAAGACGCATAAACAAAGCTGTCACCGGTCAGTACACACCGGGTTCACAGAGCAGTCACCGGTCAGTACACGCCGCGTAAACAGAGCAGTCACCGGTCAGTACACGCTGCAAAAACAGAGCAGTCACCAGTCAGTAAAGGCCGTGTCCATAGAGCAGTCACTGGTCAGTACACACCACGAAAACAGAGCAGTCACCAGTCAATACACGCCGAGTCCACATAGCAGTCACAAGTCAGTACATGCGGGGTCCACAGAGCTGTCACAGGTCAATACAGTCCCGGTCCGCATGACAGTCACCGGTCAGTACACGTTGCATCCTCAGAGCGGTCACCGGTCTGTACACGCCACGTAAACAGAGCAGTCACCGGTCAGTACACGGCGCGTGAATAGAGCAGTCACCGGTCAGTACACGGCGCGTCCACAGAGCAGTTACCGGTCGGTACACGGCGCGTCCACAGAGCAGTCACCGATCTGTACACGCCGCGTCCACAGAGCAGTCACCAGTCGGTACACGCCGTGTCCTCAGAGCAGTCACCAGTCAGTACACGGCGCGTCCGCATAACAGTCACCGGTCAGTACACGTTGCATCCTCAGAGCGGTCACCGGTCTGTACACGCCACGTAAACAGAGCAGTCACCGGTCAGTACACGGCGCGTGAATAGAGCAGTCACCGGTCAGTACACGGCGCGTCCACAGAGCAGTTACCGGTCGGTACACGGCGCGTCCACAGAGCAGTCACCGATCTGTACACGCCGCGGCCACAGAGCAGTCACCAGTCGGTACACGCCGTGTCCTCAGAGCAGTCACTGGTCAGTACACGGCGCGTCTGCATAACAGTCACCTGTCAGTACACGGCGCGTCCTCAGAGTAGTCACCGATCTGTACACGACGCGTCCACAGAGCAGTCACCGGTCGGTACACTGACTGTCGTTTTATTTCAGGAAAAGACCATGTGGAGGAGGTGATGAAGGCGGAGGAGCAGTGGGTCTCTGAGATCCTGGAGATCTACGACCGACGGCTCGGTGAGTGAAAAGATCACTGTCACCGCTCAGTACACGCCGCGTAAATAGAGCAGTCACCGGTCAGTACACGCCGGGTCCACAGAGCAGCCACCGGTCAGTACAAGACGCATAAACAAAGCTGTCACCGGTCAGTACACGCCGGGTTCACAGAGCAGTCACCGGTCAGTACACGCCGCGTAAACAGAGCAGTCACCGGTCAGTACATGCTGCAAAAACAGAGCAGTCACCAGTCAGTAAAGGCCGTGTCCATAGAGCAGTCACTGGTCAGTACACACCACGAAAACAGAGCAGTCACCAGTCAATACACGCCGAGTCCACATAGCAGTCACAAGTCAGTACATGCGGGGTCCACAGAGCTGTCACAGGTCAATACAGTCCCGGTCCGCATGACAGTCACCGGTCAGTACACGTCGCATCCTCAGAGCAGTCACCGGTCAGTACACGTCGCATCCTCAGAGCAGTCACCGGTCAGTACACGCCGCGTCCGCATAACAGTCACCGGTCAGTACACGTTGCATCCTCAGAGCGGTCACCGGTCTGTACACGCCACGTAAACAGAGCAGTCACCGGTCAGTACACGGCGCGTGAATAGAGCAGTCACCGGTCAGTACACGGCACGTCCACAGAGCAGTTACCGGTCGGTACACGGCGCGTCCACAGAGCAGTCACCAGTCGGTACACGCCGTGTCCTCAGAGCAGTCACCAGTCGGTACACGCCGTGTCCTCAGAGCAGTCACCAGTCTGTACACGCCGTGTCCTCAGAGCAGTCACTGGTCAGTACACGGCGCGTCTGCATAACAGTCACCTGTCAGTACACGCCGCGTCCTCAGAGTAGTCACCGCTCAGTACACGGCGCGTCTGCATAACAGTCACCTATCAGTACACGCCACGTAAACAGAGCAGTCACCTGTCAGTACACGCCACGTAAATAGTGCAGTCACCAGTCGGTACACGCCGCGTCCTCAGAGTAGTCACCGCTCAGTACACGGCGCGTCTGCATAACAGTCACCTGTCAGTACACGCCGCGTCCACAGAGCAGTCACCGGTCGGTACACGCCGCGTCCACAGAGCAGTCACCGGTCGGTACACGCCGCGTCCTCAGAACAGTCACCGCTCAGTACACGCCGCGTCCTCAGCTTTACACCAACCACAGTATGACACAGGACTTCAAAGATTCTGTTCTTTCTGTCCCTCAGCTGAACTTCACAAAAATGATAGAAAGATAGAGGGAGATGAAGAGTGGAGGGAGGACAGTGAGGAGATGAAGGAGGAGAGGGAAGAAAAAGAGGAGGAGGGTAATGACAGAGAGGAAGACAAAGAGGAGATGACAGGAGAGAATATGGACGAGACAGAGGAGGAGGGAGAGGACAGTGAGGAGAAGATGAAGGAGAGAGAGGAGGAGAAAGAAGAAGTGATGGAGGAGAAAGACAAGGTGATGAAGGGGAGAAAGGAGGAGAAAGACGAGGTGATAGAGGAGAGAGAGCAGGATATGGAAGAGGAGAGAGAGGAGAAACTGAAAGAGAGTAAGAGAGAGGGGGAGAAGAAGAAAGAAGAGCAGGTGGAGGAAAGGGAAGAGAGAGGAGAGGAGCGTGAGGATGAGGAGGGGACAGAGGAGTACAGAATGGAGAGAGAGGACATGGGCAGTGAGGAGGAGTGGGCGGACGATGAGGACTCCTCCTGCTGCTCTCTACATGAGAAAGAGGAGAAGTTGGATGACGACTGGATGATGAGAGAACGAGAAAAACAGGAGAGAGAGGAGAGTGAGGAGGATAAACAGGAGGAGAGAGAAGAGTTGGAGGAGGACATGGAGGAGGAGAGAGAGGAGAGAGAGGAGGATCTGGAGGAGGAGAGGGACGATAGAGAGGCGGAGAGAGCGGAAGAGAGAGACAAGGGGTTAGATGTCAGAGAGAGGTATGCAAGGATAATTCAGAGGAGGCGGGAGAGGAAAGAGAGAAGGATAGAGAGGAGGAACGAGAGGAAGAAGAGGAGGCTGCAGAGGAGGTTGGAGAGGAAGGAGAGGAGGGATGAGAGGAGCAGGCAGAGGAGAGAGAGAAGGAAGGACACAGTAGAGGCAAGGAACAGGAGCATAGAGAGGTGGAAGGAGAGGAAGAAAGTGAGGGAGGAGAAGAAGGCGGAGAGGAGCAAGAGGAGGAGGAAGAGGCGGAAGGAGAGGAAGGCGATAAGGAAAGAGAAACTTATAGGGAGGTTACAGATGAGGGAGCAGAAGGAGACGGAGGAGAAGAAATTAGAAGCTGGAGGAGAGGAGAAATAATGGTAAAGTATTGATCATTGGTGTAATGACAGTGTAATGATTAATTATTGATTACTGATAGAAGGATGACGCTGTGATTACTGATCACTTTTCTGTAGATGAAGAGAGGGAGAGAGGAAGAGAAGGAGGAGAGGAAGGAGAAGGAGGAGGAAGAGGAATGAGAAAGCGGAGAGAGATTGCAAACAAAAAAAGAAAAGAAAAAAAAACTTAATAAAAAAAAAAACCCTCTAATAATCCCGCACTGTGCCAGTCAGCGCCCTGGAGAACCCTGGGGGGCCAGGAGTGCTCCAGGAACTTTGCTGCAGCAGACGAAGTCCAGTAACTTGAAGGAAAGAGGGAGAGGAAGAGAAGGAGGAGAGGAAGCTGAAGGTGGACGAGGGATATGAAACAATAAAAAAAACCAGCTAAAAATAAACACTCTGGAGTCTCTTCATTTCCATTTACAGCCTTTAGAGGGCGCTCTTCTCCAGAGAGATTTGACCCTGGGTGTCAGTAGAGAAAACCCAACCATTCTCCCTCTAACCACAGTGACCTCAGATCATTACCTCATGTCATATCAGCCACACCTCACGCTCAGTGGCGCCACCTACAGCCTTCAATTTCACTGAGAACCTTCCAGATTTATCAGCTTTAGTTCACTCTCCATCAGACTCAGTGGAACTGGACACAACAACACACTGTTTAGGACAGGAGTCTTCAAACATTTTAACCAAAAGGTCAGCTCTCGTTATCTCTGTTCACTCGCTTGATTCCATTGTTGTGTGTCATACCTGGCAACCCGGGGTGTGGAGACAGTACTGTGATTGGACAGAGGGCTGAAACACAGAGAAAAATGTCAGAGGTGTCCAGCAGAGTCCGAAAACGTAAATAGGGAGTCATTTGGTCACAACCTGAGTGTCTGAGCCCTTAAGTGTAATTTGAGCGTGATTTTGAGGGCACTACATTCTCCCACAATGCACTAGTCATTTATAGTAAACATTAGAGCTCACTACATGAACTGAATGGGGACCAAAATGCATAGGGAGTTTCTAAGCAATGGACAGAGGAAGTGTTCAGATTCACTTGTGTTTCTAGTATTTCTGGCCCTGAATATTCAAATATTCAGATATTCCTTCGTTGGGTAGGTATTTGTGTTTTTATTTTGAGATTTGTATGTTATGGTTTACTTTGGATTAATTTGGCTGTCTCTGTTCTCTCTGTCAAGTAGTAAACCTAATTCTACACCTAATTAATGCAGTCAATCACAGCATTGTTTCTACATCTGGTGTAGAGTCTTCCCAGAAGAGTGGACGCTGCTGCTGAGGTAAAAAGAGACACAGTCCTGATAAACACATTTGATTAAAAATCTAGACAAACAGCAGTCTACAAACTACAGGTCATAGTTTGAAGTGTGGTAGAGGCTGCAGGTCAGATTTCTGTTGGGCCACAGTGTCCTCGTGTGGTGAGGAATTGTATTACATCTGGTTTAATTGTAACATGCTTTATTTTATAACTTTGAGTTAAATTATAAAACAAATCAACCTTAAAACATACTTTAAACTTGAAAAATGAACGAATGAATGAATGAAGTCGGCTTCTGGTGTTAGATGATCCAGAGAACACAGTTCCACTGTTCCATGGCTTAGTGCTGGGGACTTTACACCCCTCTAGTACAGGCTTGGCACTGAGCATGGCCACCTCTCTATTGGGGACCCACTCTATGGAGCATTAACTGGTTCATTCAGGGACTACAAAAAAAATAGGTTATTTATCTTCTGTCAACCGGACTTCATAATAAAATAAAAAAGGGAATAATAATTACTTCCATAACAATATTCCCAACTGTTTGTGGTGAAATAAAAATCACTGACTACAGGGAAAAGAGACATGAGACATTTATGTCCAAATTAAAACTGCTGTTAAATCCGGCATCAAACCTGAGCAGGTTCTGAGCGCTGGGGAGAAACGGTGGAGCCGTTCAGAGGAGGAGGCGGGAGAGGAAAGAGAGAAGGACAGAGAGGAGGAAGGAGAGGAGGCTGGAGCTCAGGGGACATTCCTGAACTCAGGTGAGACATCTAAGCAGCAGGAGACAGAAGCTACAGAGTCCACCGTCTCTGCATCTGAACTCAGGGATATCCAGGAGAATGTTGAGCGATATTAAGGAGACATTACAGAGATATTAAAGAAACACTACAGAAATATTAAGGAGTAACTACAGAGATATCAGTGAGACACTACCGAGATATTAAGGAGACACTACAGAGATATTAAAGAAATGCTACATAGATATTGTTACATATGTGCTACATATGCTACATATATATCCTGAGGCTGTTACCCGGATGAACACTATTCAGGCACTTTAAACAAACATTGCACAATCATTTAATGGCACCTTCTGTAAAGTTGTATTTAATTTATCCTTCAGTACTTAATGCATCACCTACACAATGTTACTTTGTTTACATGTTTTATACTTCAATATGTATATATGGTTACTTTCATTCATTCATTCATTATCTGTAACCGCTTATGCAATTCAGGGTCGCGGTGGGTCCAGAGCCTACCTGGAATCATTGGGCGCAAGGCTATGGTTACTTTAACTTCCATAATCACAATGTCATTTCACAACCGCACTTTATGTAAATAATCACAACTGCACTTTATGTAAATTATGTAAATAATGTTATATATTGCACTTCTGGTTAGATGCTAACTACATTTCATTGGCACTGTACTTGTAATCTGACAATAAAGTTGAATCTAATCTAATCTAATCTAATTAAGGGGTAACTAAAGAGATTAAGGAGGCACTACAGAAATATTAGGGAGACACTACCGACATATTAAGGAGACACTACAGAGATATAAATGAGACACTAAAAAGATATTAAGGAGTGACTACAGAGATATTAAAGAAATGCTACATAGATATTAAGGGGTAATTAAAGAGATTAAGGAGACACTACAGAAATATTAGGGAGACACTACAGAGATATAAACGAGACACTAAAGAGATATTAAGGAGTGAATAAAGAGATATTGAGACACTACAGAAATATTAGGGAGACGGATGTAAACAAGACACTAAATAGATATTAAGAAGGAACTATCAATCAATCAAAATGTATTTATATAAAGCTGACATTTATTTTTCCAGTTGTCATTGTCACAAAGCCATAATAATGATAATGTTAATAATGGTGATAGTGGCATTAATCTGGCCACAATAACAGCACTGGAAGCGTCCGTCAGAGTGTTGCTAATCCAAGTCCATTTCTACTTCAATGTAATTGATGGTGGTGGATAATTACAGTGATATTAATAATGAATTGCAAAATTATTGTGGAGGAACTACAGAGGTTTAATGAGACACTACAGAGCTATTAAGGAGCTCTCTTCTTAGATATTCCTGTACAGTAGGACTCTCACTGAACTCACTCTCACTGAGCGTCTTTTTCGTGCCGACAGAGATTGTTCATAGTGTCCTTCACTGTCAGAAACAGACTGTTAAAATACAGCGTTACTCTAGTGGAGGGAGAGGATTTGAGTAACAGCGCTGTAATCACAGAGACAGGTCACAGAGTGTGTGTGAGAGTCTGTGAGAAGCTGTGAGTCAGAGATGATGGAACAGAGCGTTCTGTTCACACTCACAGCACACACTGTGGGTCTTCAGACAGAGTTGGACAGTGAGACCTGCCCAAATACTAATGGTCTTCGCAAAGTTGTGACCTAAAAGTGTTTATGAATTACAGAGGTCACCGGGCTCAATAACGCCTTCCATCTTTGGGCTGTGGAGCAGTGGAACATTGAATGGTACAACAGTAACAATTAGTAGCTTCCAGTCCACCTTAAATGGTACGCCAGTTTAAGGTGGACTGGAAGCTACAAAATCTAAATTATGTACCATTTTAAGTGGTATGGCAATAACATTATGGTACCAAAGGTCTGTTCTAAATAGCACAGCAAGTACAATCTGGTGCCTTCCATTCCACATTAAAAGATGTACCAGTTACTTTCTGGTGCTTCTGTTCCACCTTAAATAGTACAGCAGTTTGGTGTAACAGTTACAGTTTAGTGCCTCCATTCTGCCTTAAATTGTCTTGCATTTACATTGTGATGCCAATAGTCCACCTTACGTATTGCACCAGTTATTGTCTGGTGCCTCAGGCCCACCTGAGTAAATCCCATACTATTTAAGGTGGAACAAATGCTGCCCTATTTAAGGTGGACCAGAAACACCAGACTGTACATTGCATACCATTTAAGGGGGAGCAGAGACACCAGAATATAACTGCTGCACAGTGCAATGTAGAACAGAATGTAAGTCCTGCATCATTTAAGGTGGAACTGAGGTACTTTGTGATTGTTGGAGCATTTGATGTTGTACTATTGCTTCACATCTTTATACCCCTCTAGACCTCGCTTCGCACTGAGCGACGTAGGCTCGTGTGCAGCTGCTCCAAAGTGACCCATTTCATTTGATGGTTATCTATAGAGATTGTGCAAGCTGTGTATATGAATTACTGTCATGTGTTTGTTTGTGGCGTGTGTGTGTGTGTGTGTGTTGTTGCTGCAGATGGATGGAGGGTGAGAGATGTGTTCCTCCCACCCTGCTGCTCTGAAGCTCTGTTCAGTGGAGAGTGGAGGAGCTCCAGCTGAGGCAGCAGCTCTCAACACTGTGACCCAGATACAGAGCAAACTTCCTTCGATTAAAATCCCCACAGAGCCCCTCTCTCCTGCTGCAGCCCCGGACAGGGATGTGGAATTGAGTCTCAGACTTGTGACTTGAGTATTTCATTTACTGACTCGCAAGTCAATTAAAATTTCAGTCTCTAATTCACTTGTGACTTCAGTCATAAGACTCACGACTCGATTTTGAGCTTGGTGTATTTTCATGTTGTTGTTGTTGTTGTTTGGGACTGAACACAGCTCCGTCATCAGTTCAGACAGATCAGTAGAGTTTGTTCCTTCCTTGAACCTCTTCAAAAGTCCACGGCGTAATTTTACGAGCTGCCGTCGTGAGTCGGATAAAAACAAACGTGATCTCTGCTGCAGCTGGAGATTTTACAGATGGAGAGTTGGTGCTGGTCGTCTGCGTTGCGTGGCGTAGAGTGATGACTCTCTCTGGACAATCAGCGCTCTGCAAAGTTTACACGCCACGGTTTAGTCCCTACTCGGCTCACTTCGTACCAGGCTTAATCAATACCCTGTTCCAGGGATAACAGATTTGCATAATAAAAAAGGCAAAAGAGCAGAGCCATGGTGAGTATAGGGTCCACGCAGTGGAACAGCTAGTTAGACTAGTGACATAACTCAGGCTTCAGATCTTATGACTCAGGACATGAGTGGGATGTCAGATCTTATGATCTGCAACTCGACTCGGACTTCCGATCTTCGGAGTTGTGACTACACCAAATATATCCTCATTGGATGATTAGGTAAAAGCCAAAATGCACTTCCCTCTCTTCCCTCAACCTCTTCATGGTTAGTCGCCTTGTCTCAATTTCATAGTCTCTCCCCTGTCTCAATTTGTGCCCTTAGCCCTAAGGCCTTCCTTGAAGTGTGCACTTTGATGATGTTTGATGACGTTGTTGAAGGGTGAGTCAAAGAGTTGCGAGTGTTCAAGGGGTCAGAGAACTGTGAGCGGAATTGGGACACAGCTGGGCCAAGTAAGGACTAAACTTTGACATGTAAAAGCTAGCATCTTTCTCTCTCTCTCTCTCTCTCTCTCACTCACTCCTTCTTTCCTTAGTCTCTCTCTCAGTCCCTTTCTTTAGTCTTTCTCTCGCCCTCCCTCCCTCCTTCCTTCCATGTTCTCTCTCTCTCTTTCTAACTTACTCCATAGCTCCTCTCTCTCTCTCTCTCTCTCTCTCTCTCTCTCTCTCTGTGTGTGTGTGTGTGTCTCCATAGCTCCCCCCTCTCTCTCTCTCTCTCCATAGCTCCCCTCTTTCTTACTCTCTCTCTCCATAGCTCCTCTCTCTCTCTCCCCATAGCTCCTCTCTCTCTCTCTCTCTCTCTCTCTCTCTCTCCCCATAGCTCCTCTCTCTCTCTCTCTCCCCATAGCTCCTCTCTCTCTCTCTCTCTCTCTCTCTCTCTCTCTCTCTGAGCACAGATAGGCTACAGCACCGTGACGACACGCGGGCATCATGTTGCGGTTCAACATTAATGAAGTGTTATTTGCCTCTGCTTCCTGCGACGCGAGGCTTGTCGCGGATTAACGGTGTATTTATTTGAGTCTTTGGCTGATTGAGTGTTCAGACGGAGAGACAGACAGAGAGAGAGAGAGACACACACACACCGCCTCCAGCATCTCAGCCTCCTTCGTCGGGGTCAGACTCGCGCTGAGGAATAACCCCATCGAAAACAACAGCGGTCAGAGGGAATAACAAGCAGCGCGAGACGCTGGAATCACAGGGGGAGACGCGGCGCTCTTAAGGAGGCAGCGATGGCAGGAGTGGGAGCCAAAGGAAAACGGACTGGACTCCCGGGTTTCTGCTGGAAAACCTGCTACTTTCACATCTTATTTTGGGTCGTCTCTGTGTGTGGAGAGGAGAGGACCTTCATTGTGGAGGTAGGTGGAGGATGCGGACGGTGCTGAGGATGCTCTTTGGAGCTGTGCGTGGGAAACCGTGTTAATAAAAGAGGCGGCTCGATGATAATGCATCTGGAATCTAGAAGGTTTTACCAGGATAAGGACACCTTTCATACACACACACACACACCTGCGTGGACAAAGGCGTGCTTGATGAAGCTGAACTTGGCTTCTATTCCAGTTTTCCATTCCACCTTAAATGGTGTTGTTCTGAAAGATACGTGCACCTACGTGACCCATTATTGTTTACAAATACATCTCCCTAAATAAAGCCTTACTTCATGAGACTAACATTGACATCTCATTTTAATTTAGTATTCCACCTTAAATAGTGCACTTCTGGAAGATGTCCTCACCTACATCAACCCAGACAAAGGACTGTTCAGGAAGGGGAATTTTAATTTAAATTTCTATTCCACTTTAAATAGTGAACTTTAAAAAGATAAACCTACGTACACATGCCTGGCTTAATCACAGAAGTTTAACTTGACATCTTATTCGCATTTTTCCATTCCACCTTAAATTGTGTATGTATTTAAAACTGTATTCCTAAACAGACATGCATTCAAAACAAAACAAAACAAACATACACCTGCAAAGACAATAGTGAACTGGATGAGGGTGATCTTGCCGACTGGTTAATTTGTCATTCCACCTTAAATGAGGCATTAAACAATGCAACACAACCAAATAAACAAAGGCTTTGATGAACCTGAACTTGTTTTTCTTTTTCAATTCTACCTTTAATAGAGCAATTAATGTACACAGACATTGGCTTGCTTTAGGAAGCTGGCTCCAATTTTCCATTCCACCTTAAATGGTGTATGTTTTTCAAAAACAGACAATAGACAGTGTCTTATTTGATGAACCTAGGTTTCTTAATCCATCACCTTAAATGGTGGGTTGGATATTGATATACTCTCAATTCCAGAATGTATCCCATGCACTATTTAAGGTGGAGCAAATAATTAGGAACCTAGAAAACATTAAAAACCTACATGAACAGCTGCTTAATGAAACTGAGTTTGGTGTCTTTTTTGAATGGCAACATCCACTTTAATTTTTCAGTTAAAATACATGCATATACAAAGAGAATGGCTGAGGAAAGCCGAAATTACTTATTTGTTCACTTTTCCATTCCACCTTTAAATATGCTGGTTTTTAAAAACTACACCTATATACTTGTGCATTACAAACAATCTAAAATATACACCAACAAAAACAGTGGCTTTCTTGATAAGGGTGCTTATTCTAATTTGTCATTCCACCTTAAACAGTGCATTTAAAAACTACAAAACCACCAAGATAATGTCTTGATAATTAGGCTGAATTTGGCTTCCCTCTCCTGTTTTGCATTCCACGTTACCAGAATGTAACCTCTGCAACCGTTAAGGTGGAACTGAAGTTGCCATCTAATTTGAGTGGTTCATTCCACCTTAAATAGTGCACTTAAAAATACAGACACCTACACAGACAAAGGCCTGCTAGGGTAAGCTGAAGTTGGCTTCTCAGTTCAGCATTCATTTTTTCTTCTAATTCCACCTTAAATTGTATTCTTTTCCATAATGTAGCCGATAGAAAATGTTTTAATTAAAGAAGCTGTACTTGAATTGTGTGTTTTTGAAGGAAACAGTTTCCTGAGCTGTAAACTTTGGTTAAATACACAGTGAAATTTATACTCATTTTATTCAGGAATTTCTGCATGCAGCACAAGCAAATCAATACCAAATGTTAGCATTAGTGTATGAAGATAATATTCATAAACATAAACATTTAATATTTTCTAGAATCTACATATGGTGGGACAGATTCAGCAGTGAATGAATGGTCAGCTCTTGACATGGAGGTTAGAGGCAGAAGGATCTGAGGCACTTTGACTAGTGCCACACGTTAAAATGTTATAATGTTTTAGTCGGAGCATCAACGGAATTATGGCAATTTTTCCACTGTGTGGTCCCTACTCGACTCGGCTCTACTTTGTTTTTCTCCTGCTTCACCAGTTATATCAGGTCCTGGTTCTAGAAGCGGGTTCTTGTTTAGTGGCTGTTCTCTCGTGGTTCAGAGTGAGTCGAGTAGGGACTAAACCGTGGCGTGTAAACCTTGCAGAGCGCTGATTGTCCAGAGAGAGTCGTCACTCTACGCCACGCAACGCAGACGACCAGCACCAACTCTCCATCTGTAAAATCTCCAGCTGCAGCAGAGATCACGTTTGTTTTTATCTGACTCACGACGGCAGCTCGTAAAATTACGCCGTGGTATTTTGAAGAGGTTCAAACGCTCCTTGGATCGGTGGCCGACGAAAGAATCCAGCGAGAGCTGGACGCTGCAACAAGGAAGGAACAAACTCTACTGATCTGTCTGAACTGATGACGGAGCTGTGTTCAGTCCCAAACAACAACAACACGCCAATACACCATGAGTAAACACCACTTAACGTTACCGCCGCCGTTGATGTGTATTCCAAAGCCCACTTTTCCTGTAAGAGAAAGGGGTTTGAGATGACACCGGAAAAATTTCAGGGGGGAGCTGTGGCAGAGGAAAACTACCAGGGACCAAACAGAGAGCAGAGTCGAGGAGAGTATGTATCATGTGGAAAAGCACCACTGGCCTCCAGATTTCTGAGATCTCAATCCTACTGAGTGTTCCGGATGACCTAGAAAATCAAGCCTGATCTATGAAGGCTCTTAAAGCATCTGCTGCCAGAGACCTTAGGACTCCTCCCGAGGTCTTACAGAGTCCCTGTCTCGACAGGTCAGAGCCGTTTTGTCAGCACAAGAGGGGCTAGACAATATTAGCCAGGTGTTTTTAATGGTATGGCTGATCAGTGTTAGTGGTTATAGGCGTTCTGTATTAAATCTTGCAGCTGAAAAACAACGCAGTGTTTTCACTTTGTTTGGACCCAACCTGTTTTTTCCTTCAGGATCCAAATATAGCCTCGTCCATAATTTATGGAGATGGTGGGGAAGCGTTTGAGTGGAGGGAGCAGTGGTGACAAGCACAGCTCTGTTTAAGTGAGGATTTGAGAGGCTTATTCTTCATGAAAAGGCATTTTTACCAGCTGTGTTCTCTTACTACAGCACCGCGGAACAAAAGAGAACCCAGAGCGGAACCAGCCGCGATGTTTGGTCGGCGTTTCAGACCCAAAGAGCAGCTGAGAACAAAAGCTCTGCTCTCTCTTCCTCCCTGTGAAAAACACAGGTGACTGTTGTATATGAAGTGCAGGGAAACAGAAGGGTTCTTCAGGAACTGTGACAACATGGTTCTACTCAGTGATGGAACCCGAGGTTTACATGGTTCTGTATAGAACCGTTTAAAGCTGAGGTGCGTTGTTGTAAAACATCAAAACACCCAGTGCCAAAGCACCTTTTCGGTACTGTACTCACTTACAGAAAAGGGTTCTTTATTAAAGGCTTTGGTTCTGGGACCATGGGTTCCATATAGACCTATAATTAAATGGCACACTTTGGTGCTCTGTAGAATCTCTTTCAAAAAAAGGTGCTGTACAGAACAATAAGCAACCATTCTCCATCAGTTTAGAGAAGTATATCTCATACCAGTGGCTCTCTCTCTCTCTCTCTCTCTCTCTCTCTCTCTCTCTATATATATATATATATATATATATGGTTCTAATTAGAACCATGGCCTGTCTGAAGAACCCTAGATGATCCCTGGCTTAAGACAGTGTTCTCATTTTTAGAAGGGTTCTTTCGTAAACATTGACAGCTCAAATGCATGAATGTGTTTCTCTGTGGTGGATAATGTGCTGTTTAGGGTTCTTTAAGGAACCGTTTCAGACAAAGAGCAGCTATAAGAACAAAGGCTCTGCTCTCTCTCTCCCTCCCTCTCCCTCCCTCTGTGTGAAGAACACAGGTTATCAGTGTTGTACAGGAAGAGCAGAACAACAGAAGGGTTCTTCAGGAACTGCAACTCAAAAAACACGGTTCTTCTAAATATTGGAAGCCACACTGCACATGGTTCTTTAAAGAACTGTTTACAAAAGGTTCACTGCTCTAAAAGCACCTTTACAAAACAGGGTTCTTCAACGGTTGTGCAATAACAGCGTTGGTTCTATTAGCATCATGGGTTCTGCATAGAGACATTCACATGAAGAAAAGGTGGTTCTGATTGATGGAGAATGTCATATATCGTTCTATATATCACTTTTTTAACATGGTTCTAAGAAGAGGTTTATATTTCATCTTCCAGTTGAAGAACACAGGTTATTGTTGTTGTAAAAGAACAATAGAACGGTTCTTCACAAAGATGGAAGCCCCACACTTTTACAAATGATGTTTTTTCAAAGGTAATTTATGAAGGGAGATGGTTCTATATAGAACCGTGAATATAGCACTATATGGCACCAAAAAGTTTCTTTTGTTACAATGTCAAGCTTCTTACAATAGAAGAAACGTGGTGCTATATAGATCTATAGCACACTCCACATCAATCTGAAGGACTCATTTATGAAGCATAGAACCCTTTAATCAGGCGAATGTCCTTAGAGCAGCCTGGGTTCTATATAGAGTTTTTTCCTTTAATAAATAACACTTGAAGGACCATCATTTTTGAGCATGCACTGTACATGGTTCTTTTACCGTTTAAAGAGGGGGAGAGCAATTGTAAACAGTAAAAGCACCTATTTTCAGCACTACACTCTCACAAGAGGGTTCTTGAAGGGTTCTTTACTAAAGTTCCTAACTGTTCCTCAAACCGATGGAGAATGTGTTGTATATGGTTCTCTGTCTCACACACACCTTTTTACAGATGGTTCAGTGCAGCACCAAGTAAACATCGGAGGTGTGGGGCGTGTTACAGTATGAGATAATTTTGTTGTGTTACACAGAACCATTTTTAAAGCAGCTGCAGGGACTAGGGTTTGAGGAGTGAGGTGTGTTCTCCCTGTGTCTGTGTGGGTTTCCTCCAGGTGACTGTCTGTGAGGAGTGTGGTGTGTTCTCCCTGTTTCTGTGTGGGTTTCCTCCGGGTGACTGTCTGTGAAGAGTGTGGTGTGTTCTCTCTGTGTCTGCATGGGTTTCCTCCGGGTGACTGTCTGTGAGGACTTTGGTGTGTTCTTCCTGTGTCTGCATGGGTTTCTTCTGTTAGGTGGATTGGCTGTGTGACTTTGCCCACAGATGTGTGAGTGACTGTGTGAGTGTGTGAGTGACTATGTGAGTGTGTGATGGACTGATGTCTTGCCCAGACTTTATTCCTGCCTTGGGCCCAGTGATTCCGGGAGGGGATCTGAAGCCACCATGACCCTGATCAGTGTGAGACAGGTTCAACAGAGATGAATGAATGAATGTTGAATACAGCACCAAAAAGGTTCTGCTACTGTACGTGTAGAAGACTCTGAAAAGTGATTGATGTTTATATAAAGAGGCAGGAAAGGTTTTCTAGGTTAAATGGATCTTCTCTGTGATGATGTGTATTTGTATGTGGTTCTGTAAAGAACCCTTTCTTGGTACAGTGTTCTGTGTTGTGCTGTTATTGTCCTACTTGTCAGAACCCTGTTTTGTTTCTGTGTAGAGCCCGTTTTCTGAGAGTGCAGCAGGCTGTAATACACAGGTGAAGCTCTTTGTTCTTTTGTTTACTGCTGTGTTCATGCGTTTCTCTGGTTCAGGGTTTAAACTCGTTCTCTGTTGATCTCCTGCTGTTGGCATTGAGTAGATGTTTTATTGTTCAGATGAATAGAAAACGTCATTTTCTCACAGCTGTAAACTGTGTGTCATTCAGATATTTATATCTGATGTTTTATAGGTGTATATATTAAATTAACTACAGTAACTAGATTCAAACATGCAGAAGTGTGTTGTGTGTAGAGGACATGTTTACAAGAAAATCAACATGCCACTTGACCAGGCTTTCACAGAATATGTACAGAGTGTGTATGATGTTGTGCACAGATTAATCAGTCCCTCTGCGATCCTACACACGTTACACCTGTGGAAATATTGGAGTAGTGGTGACACCATTACAGAGCATTGAGACACCAGTGTAGACATTAATTTCTGAATCTGGAGCCCACCAACACACACACACTGTGAAACAAGAACCCAGTCAGTGTTCTGTGCGCTGCCTAAGTCTGATAACACAGATAAAACGAGCCAATCTTATTCTGCTCCACTTCTGACGTCAAGTGCAGAGACTTTAGAATGGCCCCGTCCCCTCGTCTGAGACTGTCCAATCTGGACCATCTTTTATGTGAGAGCCCAAAGACGAGGTTAAACTCAGCAAAACAGACACAACGTGCACAGAGAAATAAGAACACTGAGTAAAACTGAGAAGAAAGAACCGAGCGAAAACGGCTAAAAACCAGAGCTTCTGCTCCTTGCTCCTCACTGCTGTGCGCTCGGGGTCGGGGTGAACAGCGAGCGGCTCATTATCATTTA
The DNA here is from genome assembly GCF_029633855.1 of Hoplias malabaricus. Classification (NCBI taxonomy): domain Eukaryota; kingdom Metazoa; phylum Chordata; class Actinopteri; order Characiformes; family Erythrinidae; genus Hoplias; species Hoplias malabaricus. The sequence continues at coordinate 39,084,613 of NC_089802.1, read as the reverse complement.
AAGGAACAGGTGCTGAAAGCGGGCGTTCTGAACAGGACTGTTTACTCAGGGGGAGAACACTGCTGTTGGACTTGTGGGGTTTGGACCAAAGCAAAGAAACAGAACTGTGTTCCACTGGAGAAGGGGGAGAAAATGTCTCCTTAAAGAGGACATCTACTGATTTATGTATACTGGGATGTGGAGTAGTGGAACTATGTTCTCTGGAGTGATTCTGACCCTGGGTGTCAGAGTTTCAATACAGCGGGGTGTACTTCTTTGGGTTAGGACGGTAAAAGCATTCAGCCAGTGTCAGCCCTTCAGTGCTGTGTGTTATTTAGGGAAGGTGCTGGTGGAAGGTCCAGTGACTCAGTGTGATGCGCTGAACTCACACTGTCACTCAGTGACATCCATTTCACTGGGAGATTGACAGGTGTTACTTATCACATTAGCAGCACTGTCCTTTTACGCAGGAGATGGGCTCGGATTATAAACGTGTGAGGGGTGTTCCTGCTATTGCATATCAACTACAAGAATAACATGAATGCATGTAAAGAATAGAATGATGTGGCATATTCTGGAGCTGCATGAGCCTACGGTTACCATCTCCAATTCCAAGAGACGGCTAGAGACTCCCAGAAGCCTCACTGGGCTGTGGAGTAATAGAACTATTTCCACTTCATGGTACCTACACTACTTGGCTGTACTGGACTCTACTCTCTGTTTGGTCCCTGGTACTCCTCTGTCACAGCTCCCCCCGAAATGTACCGGGTAACGTCTCAAAACCCCGTTGTGGGCTCTGGAAACCACAACAATGGTAGTGTTTCCTCATGGTGTATTGCCGTGTTGTTGTTTGGGACTGAACACAGCTCCGTCATCAGTTCAGACAGATCAGTAGAGTTTGTTCCTTCCTTGATGCAGTGTCCAGCTCTCGCTGGATTCTTTTGTTGGCCACCGATCCAAGGAGCGTTTGAACCTCTTCAAAATACCACGGCGTAATTTTACGAGCTGCCGTCATGAGTCGGATAAAAACAAACGTGATCTCTGCTGCAGCTGGAGATTTTACAGATGGAGAGTTGGTGCTGGAGGTATGTGTTGCGTGGCGTAGAGTGACGACTCTCTCTGGACAATCAGCGCTCTGCAAGGTTTACACGCCACAGTTTAGTCCTTATTCGACTCGCTCTGAACCACGAGAGAACAGGCACTAAACAAGAACCTGCTCCCAGAACCAGGACCTGATTTACCTGGTGGAGGAGGAGAAAAGCAGAGGAGAGTTGTGTGGAGTAGGGAACCTGCAGTGGAAAAGCACTACATTTTCTCTGGAGTGATAGACAAATCCCTTTGGGACGAGTTGGGAGTGATCCAGAACTAATCCTCCAAAATCAGTACCTGATATCACTTATGTTTCTGCCGCTGAATGCCATCAAATCCTCACAGCAATGTTTCACCACATGATCAAGTGCAAGTACTACATATTCAGGCCTCCTGCCTGAAGTGCTTTATGCGCTGGTCTTCTTGGCTCCAGTTAATCTTAGAGGTCTTGGATGGAGATCTGTCCATAAAGAGGACACAGTTCCACTACGCCACAGGGCAATGCTGAGGGGCCTTTGCCTTGTCTACTGCACATTTAGCATGGGAAATGTTGACCCTAGGATCATGTGCCACTGCTCCGCAGTTTCCTTTTCTTTTCATGCTTTTCTGTGAAAAAAAATAAGAATATATGTCTCATTCATTCATTCATTCATATTCTTTTCCTCTTGTCCATTTCAGGGTTGCGGTGATGTCCAATATATTACTATGTTTATACTCTCTTGTTTGCACTGACCTCTTATTGAACTGATGTGATTATCAATAACTGGTTTCTCAGCTAATAAGTAATCATTTGAATAGGTCAGAACCCATGGAGACACTCAGGACCCCGCCAGTGTATCACACAGTGTTAGAATGGGACACAGAGCGCTACTGTTTCCTTCTGACACTTTCCTTTCAGCCGAGAGCACATAAGCCCCAGCAGATCTGTCAGATCTGAGCCTGAATCATCAGCAGTTGCTTCATATTAAGGTCCAGTAAACAGCCAAACGTTTGTGGACACTAGCATTCAGTTGTGTACGCACAACTTGTAGTACTGTCTCTATAGAAAAACATGAAAAGAGTTGGGATGGCCATGCCCAATGCCAAGCCTCAGCTAAAAAAGGTATAAGGTGCTTAGCGCTGGTCTGAAAGCATTCGAAAGAGGTACAAATGACTGCAGCGAAAAAAGAAAAAATTACCTAGATTTGGTGTGAGATAAATGAGGCCAATCCATGGGACAGATCCATTCACTTTCAGTCCGGGTTGTTTAAGCTACTTATTTTTTTCTCAGTTTCAGCTGCTACATTTTATTTTGAATGACACTAAATGTTTGCATATTTACAGTGTATGTTACTGACTGTATTTGAAGTTATTTGTTTATTCTCAGTTTCAGATGCTACATTTTATTTTGGAAATAAAATTGATTACTGTTTGTGTGTTTGACAAAGTGAAGCTATTTATGAATTTTTGTTTGATACATTTTATTTATTTTAATGCATTTTAAAAAGGTTTGACTTTTTTTTTTTATTTAAATGCTGTGCCAAGGTCCTGCACAATTGTTCATTTTAGAGACAAATAAATAGCATTTCAGTTCATTTATATCTGTGTTAATTTGTTATATCTTGCTAATTTTTTTAGTAAAGTTTACGCCAATCCTTATGCCTTAAGTCTCTCCCAAAAGGTTAAATTTATGGTTTATTACTTCAGCAGTGATATCAAATCAACGTTTATGTTCCGTATCGGTATCAGAAGTAAAAAAGTTGGATCTGTGCATCTTTAGTTTTGAAATAATTTTTATATCCCAATGAAAGTCAGGACATTAATTGCTCTGACGACACAAAAATAAAAGGATTCTTTTTCTACAAAAGCCACCGGAGTGTAAACAACTCATCCAGTCACTTCAATCGGACCGAACAAACGACTGAATGGTTTAGCTGCCTGTCTCCCTGCCTGTCTCACGCTGGCCCCCCATGCCCGTGCTCTGCTTACATGTAGGGAGAAAAAAGGAGGGCAGAGAAGGCTTCCAAACAAAAGAGGCTGGCAGCAGTTTTAACTTTGTTAATTAAAACGACGAAAAAATATTTGTTGACAACCTATTTTTCACAATGAAACCTAGACGAGAACTACATAAAAATAATAATTTGAAGATGAGGACTATGACAAAAAATGTTTTACACCATTCGTCAACAAATAAAAACTAAACAAAAATGTGAAAGACTAATTATTTTTGATTTGACAGAAAATCTCAAGAAAATAAAAACAGGAAAATGCTCTGTCTGTTTGCTGTTCTCAGGGCAACGAGCAGAAGACAGTTTTTAGTGAAAAGGGGTTGACTCCCAAAGAAACTATTCTTCAGGTATTTAGAAGTCGTACACGTCAACTGTTGGCCAATGATTCGTGGAGTATACTCTTTTGGAGTCGCCTCAGTCTCAGTTTGCGACGCCTTCTGCAGCGCACTTTGAACTTAAAATGTTATGTTAAATAAAGTCAAAATGTATTTGAAAAAAAAAATTGAATTGTTCCTTCCATAATTTTGGATTTTAATGTAACATAATGTTTAAATTTTGTAATAAATAATACATTTGACCTGTGAAGAACTGGCGCCCCCTCCAGTGTGTGTTCCCGCCTTGCGCCCAATGATTCCAGGTAGGCTCTGGACCCACCGCGACCCTGAACTGGATAAAGGTTACAGATAATGAAAAAAATAAATATCTTTTTGTAAATGTAATGGACTAAAGCCAGACTAGAATGTTTTAGGTTGTTTCCGCTTAAACAACAGTGAAACTGACACTAATTAAATGACAACATTAAGAAAATGGGGTTTAACCAAATAAACATTTTAGGTAAAAGACTAAGACTAGAGTAAATCAGCCTGAACAGAAAAACCAAGCCTGAGAGCGAAGCAGAGTGAACATCGCTGTAGCCTTTGGGTGTTTTCTTACATGTGAGTGAGACATGAGGTGGGGGAACCAGGTGAGGCCTTGTGCTCTCCCTCTGTGCTTTATCAAGCCGCATGGACATCCCTGTGTTTTAGGACAGTGGCTTCGGAAGCAGGGCTGAATATAAGAGTTGGGGCATTTTCAGTTAAATTGTTTTCAAAAACTGGCTTTACAAAGGTTTCTATAAGATCCACTTCCGCAGCTTTATCCTGATCCTCTGTGTACCACTCTCCTTTTTTCTAGATCATTCTGCTCTGAAGCTCCAGGCTGTTTTCAGAACTGCACTTTGTGGTCCAGTTAAATCAAACTCTGGTTCGTTTTCACCCTCGCCGAACCAGTTTACTTCTTAACTGGTTCGTACCAGAGCAAACAAACTACAGGTGTGAAAACATCCCCAGAGTCAGTGGTGCGAGCCAATCACAACGTAGCCCCGCAACAGCATCACACCCTCGGAGTAGACGTCACGCTTCTTTGTGTCGTCCTCCGAGGTGAAATCACAGTTTCAGAAATCATGACTTTATCCAGGTGACTGAACTTACCTCTGTTTCCATGGAAACGAAATCTGTTTTTGTTTTGTGTGTGTGTCACAAGTACACTACACAGCTACTAATATCAGTAGTTGGGGGGTGATGCTGATTATAGATGTATTTAGAGTGTGTCTGTAAGGGCTGGCAGCAAAATATCCATTGAACCCAGTGGCTGCTTTGACCCATATCTGACCCCATATACACACATATCAGCCATAACATTATGGCCACCTCCTTGTTTCTCCACCAACTCTCCATTCTCTCAGCTCCGCTGACCACACAGCAGCACTTTTGTAGCTCACCAATTACAGACTGCTCTGCATAACCTTGTTTCCCTGGTTTCCCCCCTGTTCTTCAGCGCTCAGGACCCCCACAGTGCATGTGTGATGTGGTGGTGTATCATATCCAGTGCTGCAGTGACACTGACGTGGTGGTGGTGTGTTAGTGTGTGTTGTGCTGGTGCGAGTGGATCAGACACAGCAGTGGCACTGCAGGTGGTGTTGCTGTCACACTCTAGCGTCTCAGGGGCATCGGTTCCATTCTCTTCCCGTGTGTGGTGTGTTCTGGGTAAAGCTAGGTCCCCTGTCCATTACAGGTGACCTTAATTTAATTGAATGGTCAGTGTTATATGGGGTAATCTGAGTTATGAGACTATTTTGAAATATGGGTGGAACTGTCCTTTAAATCACACAGATGTTGTTCTGCTGCCGGTGCACTCTTTATCGACTGTAGTCTGGTAAGTGTGTGTGTGTGTGTGGGGGGGGGGGGGGGCAGTTAGAACACAGTCTTCTCTCTGGCTGTGGACACAATGGAGGCTCTAAACCACGTTGAAAATCATCAATGCTCTTCACAAACGCTACTCGGCCTCAATCCGTCTCTCTCAGAAAACACACAACAGAACTGTACCATTCAAAAAAAAACAAAGACTCAGGATGGACTTTGGTGTACCCTCTCGGCAGTAGGGGTTCTATTCCGTTTATATTAAATCCTTTGGTTGTTTATGGAACAACTGCCTTCACTAAAGAACCATTAACTACCCATATATTAGGGTACACACTCATGTAATAATGGCACAGTCATGTAATGGTGCCTCTACGGTTGTTTAATAAAGAACAATGCTTTGTGAAGTTTTGCCCTTCAGTGGAGAACCTGTTTAAAGGTTCTGTATAGAGTCTAGAAGTACTACTGAGGCCCCGTTGACACTGATCTGTTCTCTTCGTTTTTGAAAGTATCCCCCGTCCATACAAATACAAAAGCGGCTACATTATCATACTAGTCCAGTAGGGGGCCTTACAGTTCCGCTTAAAGAGAGACATCAAAACACCACAAAGCATGAGTTAAACACGTTTAATCCCAAATCACTCCATCCTCCCTCTGTAGTGCACTACACACGTCCTGAAACAACTGAATCTAGATGTTAACAGTGCAGTGTATATTTCTAACACACATCATTTCTATTTATTCATCTGTGTGAATCTGAACTCTAGTGCAGTCTGTGTGTGTACAGTGTAGTTTGTTACTGATGTAGTTCACTGTAGAGAGAGTGAGGACCTACAGGAGGCCAAAACACAGACAAAAAATAAACAGATCTCTGTGAATGGGGCCTGGTAGTCTTAAAAAACATAAAGCTGTCACACTTTTGCTCCATTTAGTGTGTTACTACTGTGTTTTTGTTTTCTTTTCTGTCTTGTGCTAAATGAGCACATGGCTCTGTGTTTGTTTTGGTTCCCTGTCATGTGATTGGTAACCCTGTCATGTGATTACTCTTCCTAGTGTCTTTCTAGTGTCGTGTGTCTTTAGTTCCCAGGTGTTCCTGTGTGGTGTCCTTACACAGCCCCGTGTTTGTGTTCCCTAGTTGTGGGTCATTGTAAGCTGTTAGTATTCGGTCCATGGGTTTTGGTATTGGCTTCAGGTTTCTGTGTGTTTAGCCTTTAGCTTCTGTGTTTAAATGCCCTGTTTAGTGTTAGCTATCAGTCTGATGTCCATTCTTCATGTTTCAGTTTCAAGGTCTTTGTGTTGGTTGTTGTGTTATATTTCTCCTTATGCTCTATGGTCCAGTGTCCAGGTTTCTCTGTGTTTGTTCCATGTGTAGTAACCTTGCTCTATGTTCAGTAACCCTTTGCGTAGTGTTTAGAAAGTGTTCTTAGTGTTCAGTCCCCTCTGTTTAGCTCCATGTTCTGTGCCTTGTTCTGTGTTTAGAGTTTAGCCTTTGTGTTTTTAGCCCCTCTGTCTAGTTCCCTGGCCCCTCTTTGTAGATTCCTGGCCCCTCTGTCTAGTTCCCTGGCCCCTCTGTCTATGTCCCTGGCCCCTCTGTCTATGTCCCTGGCCCCTCTGTCTAGTTTCTTGGTCCCTCTGTCTAGTTTCCTGGTCCCTCTGTCTAGGTCCCTGGCTCTTCTGTCTAGGTCCCTGGCCCTTCTGTCTAGGTCCCTGGTCCCTTTGTGTAGGTCCCTGGCCCCTCTGTCTATGTCCCTGGCCCCTCTGTCTATGTCCCTGGCCCCTCTGTCTATGTCCCTGGCCCCTCTGTCTATGTCCCTGGCCCCTCTGTCTATGTCCCTGGCCCCTCTGTCTAGTTCCCTGGCCCCTCTGTCTAGTTTCCTGGCCCCTCTGTCTAGTTCCCTGGCCCCTCTGTCTAGTTCCCTGGCCCCTCTGTCTAGTTCCCTGGCCGCTCTGTCTAGGTCCCTGGCCCCTCTGTCTAGGTCCCTGGCCCCTCTGTCTAGTTCCCTGGCCCCCCTGTCTATGTCCCTGGCCCCTCTGTCTAGGTCCCTGGTCCCTATTTCTATATCTTTTGTTGTAAATAAAGTCTCCTGCACTTACCTCCATCCCTGTTCCTCACTCCTTGACCACCCACATCATGACAAAAGCCTGTTTACATGGTGTTAAGAATAATTTTAAATAGGTTCCTTAACCTATTCGTCGTGAAGGAGAACCGTTAATGAACTGAAACAACTTGTTAATTAGTGTGACCAAAAGTATCTGATGCAAAGTATATTAATGCATGTAAAGGACATAGGAGTTTGTGCAAACAAATGAATAGAGCATGTGAAGGAATTATTAATGAGTTTGAACAACTGAACAATGTGTGCAAATAAATTAATGGGCGATCAAATTAAAAATGAGTGGTGATAACTAGTAAATGCATTCAAACTACATATTAACTACTGTATAATGTGTGTGAACAACTTTCCAAATTAAAATGAGCATGAACTGCATTATAAAATGTGCAAACAACATAACAATATTTGTAATCCACTTAACAATAAGTGCAAATAACTTAATATCTGCGAGATCAACTTTATTAGGCACAGGAACAAATTAATACTGTGTGCAAACGGCTTAACGATCAATGGAAACAACAGACAAAATGTGGGAACAAGATCTAATTTTAACACATTAAGTTTTTACACCTATTATTTTATTACGAAGGGACGTCACTGTTTGGGCTCCGCAGTGGAAGGTGCGGATCTGTGTTCTTCTGGATATTTCAGTAGAGGACAGTAGGGTTTTACCGTTCTTTAACATTAATCCTGCCTCTAAGGCTGTTCACTGTCAGCACTGGTCATTACTGCAGTATTAATACTTCACGATAATACCATTAGTGCTTTATTAATGTTGTTATATTACTATTATTATTATTAATGCTCCTCTTTGATAATAGACTAATGTGTGTGTTATATTCTCTGTTGTGTGTGTTATATTCTCTGTACACACACACACACACACACAGTGCTTCTCTACTTCTTTCCTTTGTCTGAGCTTCCCTCTCCTTCACTGTACTCCTCCCATCCCCCATCCTGCCTCTACTGTACACTCTCATCTCTCTCTGTCTCTCTCGCTCTCATCTTTCCCACTCACTCTCTCTCCTGCGCTCTCTCTATCCTCCTCCTCTCCGTCTGTCTCTGCACTCGTCTTGCTCTGTTTCCCTTTTTTCTTGCCTCTGTCTTTACCATTTTCTGTTTTTGTCATGTGAGGCAATCTCTCTCTCCCTCTCTCTCTCTCTCTCTCCCCCTGCCATCCATCCTCCATGCCCTGCTCTTTCATCCACGTCTTTTTCCATGTCTCTGTCTTTTGGTCTGTTCTCTTTTCAACAGCATCTTCTACATGAGGCTGAGAGAGTGGAATTTAACAGAGATGGATGGAGGGATGGGTAGGTGGATGGATGGATGGGTGGATGGATGGATGTTTCATTCTTTGTAGCCTGTAGTGTTGGTGTTGCCTGTAGGTGCACTGCCCAATGCCAAGCGTCAGCTAAAGGGGAGTAAATTAGCTGAAGCAGTGGAACCGTGTTCTCTGGAGCTCCAGTACCTTTGAGACTAGTCGGAGTGCTGTTGAGATCCAGAAATAATCCTCCAGCATCAGCACCTGGCCTCACTAATGTTTCAGAGGCTGAATACAATAAAATCCTCACAGTTATGTTTTAGAATCAAGTGTAGATCCTTCTCAGAAGAGTAGAGTGTTACTGCTATAAGACCGCTCCAGAGTGACTGGGTGACTGAGTGTGTGAGTGACTGGGTGACTGAGTGTGTGAGTGACTGGGTGACTAAGTGTGTGAGTGACTGGGTGACTGAGTGTGTGAGTGACTGGGTGAGTGTGTGAGTGACTGGGTGAGTGACTGGGTGACTGACTGTGTGAGTGACTGGGTGACTGACAGTGTGAGTGACTGGGGGATTGTGCGAGCGACTGGGGGATTGTGTGAGCGACTGGGGGAGTGTGCGAGCGACTGGGTGAGTGTGCGAGCGACTGGGTGAGTGTGCGAGCGACTGGGTGAGTGTACGAGCGACTGGGTGAGCGACTGGGTGACCGTGTGAGCGACTGTGTGAGTGGGTAAGTGTGCGAAACTGTCCACTGGGTGAGTGTGTGTCGATGACCAATTCCAATTTAAAATATATGGACTTTATTAAAGCAGTAAAATTGTGGCTCACAGAGTAAATAAAACAGTTGTGTTCTTCTTTAAGTCATTGTATTGCGCCTTAATGTTTTCATGTTCTACATGAAAGGCAACTTTGATCAAACTCTCGTTTGATTATGTTCAAAAGCTCTGCATCTTTTAGGGTGGAATGGTGTGTTTGAGGGAAAGATGACAAAGTTGTAACTGTAAGTTTTAGTTCACTCATTTGTAGAAACTCATTTGTAACTCGAGTTGTTTCATTGGAGCACCCGGAGGAAACCCACGCAGACACGGGGAGAACACACCAACTCCTCACAGACAGTCACCTGGAGCGGGAATCGAACCCACAACCTCCAGGTTCCTGGAGCTGTGTTACTGCGACACCTACCTGCTGTGCCACCGTGCCGCCCCTTTTCTGCTTTTAATGCCTTTGTATTGTTCCTTACAGGTTTCGCTTCCTACTTTAAAATCTTTATGTTTTTTTCATGTCCTAACACGTAATTTGTTGTGTTCTCCTTTAATGTATTTACACTCTACTTTAAGTACTGTGCTGTGACTCTCAGGGCCACCGTACAGTAAGATTTTAATGGTTCTCCAGTCCTCTGGTGGCTCCCAACACTCCACTGAGAAGAACAGAAATCCCACCATTGAAATATTCATGTTGAAAATGGACCCTCTGCCATGAGCTCAATTATAAAGCCCAGCTGTGTCTCTGTGTGTGTGTGTGTGTGTGTGTACGTGTGTGTGTGTGTCTGTGGGGAGAGATGAAAGCTGAGGAGGCGAGTTGGTGGATGGTGGAGTGAGATGAGGACAGGAGGCTTTTATATTGCTCTCTTTTTATCACTATGGATCGTAAATATATGGACGTTTAAGCGGGTCGTAGCACACAAAAGACGTGTCAAATGAGCTTTTCTTTAAAGTGGAAAATGGAAATGGCCGCTGTGGTTGTTGGCTCTGTGCTTTTCTCATCATTAATGTGTATTTATTGTTGATGCATATTACCTGAGATATAAAACACAGCAGGAAATGCTAAGCATTTCTGAAAGTTACCTGAAGCATTGGATTCTACAGCTTACTTTGTTCTCATTTTTTTGTCATTGTGTCTTTGAAGGTGGCATTCACGATTATAATCAAAAAACACTTTATATGATTCAGAAGATGTTTCCTCTACATTTGCTGTGCTCCAGTCGGTTCGTGATGGAAACAGGTCTAATGTGTTTACAAAGCCCTGGTGTCAGGAAATGAGTAACAAAAAAAAAACAAAATGGCTCGGTCAGACAAGCTAGGCTTCCTCTCTGCTCACAGCAGAAAAACAGCAAAGAGAGAGAGACTTCCAAATGTTAAAAATCATGAAAATGAATGAGATTATTTCTTTATTCCTGCTCCATAAGGGGGTATTGACTTATTTGTGCAGTTGTAGATTATTAACATAGGAACCCACTCTAAATCCTGGTGAGCGCTAACTGTACGAAAGTAAACATAGAGTGACAGTGCTACAAAACTAAAGTTACAAATGAGTTTCTGTGGTAATTCAAACAGAAATTTCTCCTCAAACACACCGCTCCACCTTATAACACAAACCCATGAGAGCAACAGTTCCCCACAATCGTAGACTTACCTTTAAGACTGAAATATATAAATGAGCTCTTTTCTAACTGTCCTAGTTCAAAAGGGCAGAGCCAGACTGATTCAGCACAGCAGGTAGGGGTACATTAAGTAGAAAGTTATAAGAAAGTTATAACAATTAGAATTTATTCTTTAACCTTTAAAACAAACAAAAAGAAAAAAAAACAGGGCCTTGTTTATCGCTTAGCTTTACCTCTGTTTTCCCTATTATACACTGTTAGCAAAAAAACAAAAAACCCTGAATGGTTAATCATTGCTAGGCTAACACGCTATCTCCATAGCAACAGTGGGAGATAATTATGGTGGATGGTGATTAAGGGGCTGGTGGTTTTGTTATTATGTGTTGGTCCACCGTTCTTATGTGGCACTCCTGTATTTCATGTGTCGTTGAATGCAGGGCTTGAGTTTTTGATCACGACTGTGTGATCAAAAAGAAGTCAATTTCTTTGACGGTTTCATTACTGTGTTCTTAAAATCTCCATCTTTGACATTATTCAGTTTTACAACAGTCTAAAGTCTCTGCCCTTGACGTCAGATGCGGAGCAGAGTCAGAGCAGCTTGTTTTATTCTGTTTTCCCATTTTGAGCAAAGACCTGTGATAATATTGACTATTACTCGGTTGATTTTATCAAAACGTGAAGACGAGATAAAAGACTGCGCTAAAACGGCTGTCCTGACCCCCTCACACCAAACAATCGAGACGACGGGAGCACGCTGCAGCTCCAGTAAGACTCCAGATTTTATTTGGACTTTGGAAATGTATCTGCGACATTAGGCAGCACACAGAATACTGATTGGGTGGTTTTGTTCCACAGTGTGTGGGTTGGTGGGCACTGAATGAATTATTTTTTTTAATAATATGACCCTTTTAAGGATATTTTTCCATTATCCCTTTTTACTGATCTCTCTCTCTCTCTCTCTCTCTCTCTGTGTTTGTTTTATCAGACGTGGCTGAAGAATTATGGTTACCTGCTGCCAGATGACATCCGAACCTCAGACCTGCGCTCAGAGAAGGCCATGCAGTCTGCAGTCGCAGCGATGCAGCGTTTTTACGGCATCCCAGTGACCGGGGTCCTGGACCAGACCACCATCGAGTCAGTCACGTTCACTACTGCCTCCTTTAGAGCACGTTATATACACACTGCACAAAGTGATGGCTTGGCAAGTGACATCATCTTGAGTCTAGTCCAACCCAGAAAACTTTTATTGCTCATTTGTAATGGCTCAGGAGACATAATGGTGTTTCTGGTTAAATTCCTTTATCAGACATAAGACACGGATGATATATAAAGGAGAGATAAGTGAGTAGGGACTAGTTGATCTGGTAAATCTGAGCATGGTTTGTGTCTTCACTGAGATCCCCACTAGAACTCCATAGGAGACACCTGCGAGATCACTGAGGTATTAGTCTCAGGAGACACATTTGAGCAGCAGGAGACTTTCTGTGATGTCACTGCTGTCTAGGAGAAACTCCTTTTTGATTTGTCTTTCCACTGGGAAAATGTATTGTTGAGCCTTCCACCATTTCACACAGCTTCAGTCTCTCTCCAGCATGCTCTGTTCTCCTCACGTCTCCTTCGTGGGTTGGCTGGACGTGTGCTGCGTGGTCTGGCTGCGATGTCTGCATCTGTGCTGAAAATGTACAGACTATTTTAGTCTGGGGTGTAGAGCTGTCTTAGGTGAGGGTGCAGCAAGGCAAATGAATAAGGTACATAACACATGTCAGTAATAATTCCACTGTAAATGTGATTCGTCTCTTTATTTTTAGGGTGACCAGATTTCTGATCCCACTTATTTTATAAAAAATGTACCACACTGCAGCTGTTGAAACACATCTTCACATGTTCTATTCACTGTTGGTTCCACAGATAAAGAATTGCTCCAGAATGTATTATTTTAAAGCTGGCTGATAAAACCACTAGCTCATTTATCCGTGTCGTGAAGAATATGCTAATTAGTTAATGCTGACATCAATGAGCGTGGGTGTTCGCTGTAGAGCAGAGGTTCTCAGCCTTTTCTACTTCATACTGTTTATAGCTAGAAAGTGTAATGGCCCATGAGAAAATAAAACACAGTATTTTATTTTTAAATATTTTTTTGTATTTTATTTCTAAACAGTTGACACTGAAAACAGTATTGGGGCCTGAACAATGACCTAAAAGAAATATTTCTCCATTTCAATTTAATCACAGAAAAAAGTGTAAAGATGTTAAAGGAGTAGACAAATGAGGTGAAACTGATGATGTTTAACACTAGAAGCGCCCATTGGCAGTCGTTTGATCACTGTGATGTCATGCTGCCACCCTGTCTTTACCTGAAAGCGCTAAGCTCCTACATTTTAAAGGTTGTGATTCTCTTTCCTGCCGGTTGGTATAACAAGGAATTTTACATGTCCTGAGGATTATTCCACGGACCACCAGAGTGAGCCTTACAACCCACTGTGGGTCCACAGGCCAAATTGTGTCATTCGATTAGCAATCCCTGTTTGGTATCATCACTATGTGTCGGTGGGTTTTCTCTCTCTCTCTTTCTCTGTCATGAAATATTTGCATGAATGAAAGTTATTTCTGGGTGATTTTTTTCCTGTTGATTTATCTTTCTTGTTGCTTTTGAAATACAGGACAAATACATATTTCAAAAATTAATTGGGACTCTGAAATGAAATTGTCCTTGGGGAAAAAATGGGAAATCTTGTTGAAGTTGTGGTGGTGTCTGGAAATAAAAGACATGCGCATGCGGCTTGGAGTGGGGTGGGGGCTCAAAAATATTCTCCAAAAGGGAGGCATTGCAAAAATTTGTGAACCTCTGTACTAGATGTAAGAGGACTTCATTTGCCAAGATATTTTGTGATAAATTTTTGAAGTGTTATGAAGGACATACTGAGAGAGACTAAGGGAGTACTATGTGTTTGTGGTTTCTTTGTGTATTCTGTTGCACAGGTGGATGAAGAAGCCTCGCTGTGGAGTTCCTGATCATCCTCACATCAGCCGGCGGAGGAGGAATAAACGCTACGCCCTCACCGGACAGAAATGGAGAGACAAAAAAATATCTTACAGGTACAAAACTGTCCATCTCCATAGAGCAGAACTGTCTCGACATGATGCCTGTGAACTGTGAAGTGTCCAGAATGAAGCCAGACAGGAGAATTTTAGCCCGATTCGGTCAACACTGACCATGGAATGAGGCCGAATTTCAGTTTTGTCAGCCGTGGTTTGGCATGTGGATGTACAGAGTGAGGGGAGCCATGTCCAAATAACGTTGTTGGTGGAGCTGGAGCATCTCAGGAGCTGAGTCTCTGACCTCACCATCTCACACACTGCCTCTGCCATGAAACACAAAAACACAAAGTGAACACAGCTGAAAATGATTTTAGACATTGCCAAGGTCAGTCAGAATGTAGCATACCTTCAGTCCTCTTTGCAAACAAATTGAGCAAAACATTGTCATTGTCTTCCAAGCCACCTGCGGATTCTCTGTTCAGCTTCTGTTTCTTGGGTTGGCAGAAGTTGCCAAAGTAGCTGACCTGGCTTTAACTAGGGTTTGAAGAAAATAAGTTTATTTTGCCAACGTAGTTTTTATAGTGAGGCTTTTAGTATCAAACGTAATACATTTATTTGAGTAAATGATTTAGATGTATACTCATAGACAAAGGAAAATGGCAAGAAGTACTTGTTGGAAATAAATGAACCGTTATGTTTTGTGAATGTATTACTGATATATATATATATCAGTGATTAACTTATTAGACTGTAAGGGTTAGTTTTATGGAAAAACAATGTACAATGTAAAGGAAGCGCTAGGACCCTGTTTGGCTGCCTCTAGGCTGGATACAAGATGAGATACAGTTGGGCATTGAGGCACACAGCAGCACATTTGCTCACAAATGCTGCAGCTGGGACTGTAGATCCTGCAGTCTCATAGGTTGCAGATGCTGGCGTCCCAGCTGGTCCCATAAATGCTTGATTGGACCACACCTGTTAGCCTTTACACATCTGCTGGAGATATTGCATGTACTCAAGGGTGCAATTATTCATTTATTCATTTGTTGTCTCTGACCCTTAACCGGGAATCACTGGGCGCAAGGTGGGAACACACCCTGGAGGGGGCATCAGTCCTTCACAGGGCGACACACACACACTCATTCACACCTGTGGACACTTTTGAGTCACAAATCCACCTACCAACGTGTGTTTTTGGAGCGTAGGAGGAAACGCTCACAGACAGTCACCCGGAGCGAAGCTAGAATGCACAACCTCCAGGACCCTGGAGCTGTGACTGTGACACTACCTGCTGCACCACCGTGATGCCCAGTGTGCAATTAAATATTCTTTATTCAGTTGAATTTAAACTCATATCAATGCAGGAATGTTTTAGAGTGCATAGTTTCTCTGGATTTCTGATCCACAGGGTGCAGCTCTGTGGTGAACAGAACGCTTTCCGATCGGCAGAAATGTCCATGTGAGGATGCACAAAGTGAGCACCCACATTGCCTCATGTCATTCAGACTGGTTACGTTCGTCAAATGTGAGCAGATAATTCAGGAGCGCCTGCTGCAGAGAGTGTGCAGCCTGAGCTTTACCAAGCATAAGAATTCTGAGTAGCGTCTGCTCGGATTAAAGGAGTCGACTGTACACAGCTTTACAAATCACACCAGTTCCACTGGCCTTCCATTTCGGGAACGTGTTCTGTTCCCAGGTTTCCTTCTGAATCGAAAAAGTAACTCTATGTAAATGTACGTTTTTTTTTTTTTTTTGTTTTTTTACCTCTATATTCGACTCACGGCTAGTGACTATTCTTCTCCACACGACTCACTTACGCAACGATGCAGAAATACTTGCTGAAGTGCTTCCCTTCAGCAGCAACACATAAATAACCCAGCCTTTTTTGGGACGTTACGGTGAGTGAAATAGAAAGAATGAGAAAAACAATACAGTGGCTGTAGCGACAAACCAATGAAACAAAACAGATGAACAAACTGATAGAAACACTTTAAAATGGCATTGAATTAAACCAGTTGTTTAAAGGTGGATTTTTTTGTTTTGAGAAAGAGAGGGGGAGACAGAGAGAGAGAGAGAGAGAGAGAGAGAGAGAGAGAGGAGTGGGGTCTGTGGTGAGGTGAACTGTACCTTTAACTGCTTTTAGTGTCTGGGAGTTTTTCTGCCTGTTCTATATATAGAGCGTCTGTGTCAGTGAATCTGATGTGATCTTTGAGGACTGTCAGAGAGAGAGAGAGGTTAAGAGACAGGAAGGGTGGAATACAGAGGGAAAACAGAGTAATACTGGTGAGAGACTGAAGACAGCGAGTGTGTATAAGTGATAGAAGGGGTCAGGGGGTTTAATCACCTCCCATCAACTTGCAGAACGGGGTTTAATCACCCCGTGGTGGTTGTGGAGTGAACAGAGTGGGTCTAATCATTCTGGGTAACATGAGGAACAGGCTCAGCAGTCTTTAATCTCATCAAGTTCATTCATTCATCTATTTATTCATTTTCTTTAACCACCTCATCCTGTTCGGGGTCGCTGTATCTCGTTAAGTTCACTAGTTGTGCTGTTTTTTTCTGCTCTTCCTATCAGCGCCTGACGTCAACAAACACAGAAATCAAGATTTTTGCAGTGGATGTTTCTGACTTATCAGACAGCCCGCTTGTTAATTGTGTCACCACATGTGATGCCACTTGTGACGTTTCAGTTTTTGAGTCCATTCAGTTTCCAGTCAAGTTCAGAAAAGGGAATAAATTAAACATAAAAACAAGTAAATATGTGTCTTTGGCAAGGTCTGAAAAGTCGCTAAATCTGGCCACATTGAACAGCGATTTGGACTTGGACGTGATGTTTCATAAGGTCCATACGTCATGACTTAACAAGCTAATACAAACACAAGGGCGTGACTGTCTTACTATCAGCCAATAAAAACACAAGGGCGTGACAAGGAGAGCCAATAAAGACAGAGGCATTGCCTTTCTGTGAGCAATTAAAAATATGATGGAGCTTCTCTTTCTTCCTGTGAACCAATAGAATAACAGGGGCATTTCTATTTCAGTTCAATTAAATTCAGTTCAGGGCGCCACAGTGGTGCAGCAGGTAGTGACTCTGTCATAGCTCACAGTAACTGTCTGTGAGGAGTGTGGTGTGTCCTCCCTGTGTCTGCCTGGGTTTCATCCGGGTGACTGTCTGTGAGGAGTGTGGTGTGTTCTCTCTGTGTCTGCATCGGTTTCCTCCGGGTGACTGTGAGGAGCATGGTGTGTTCTCCCTGTGTCTGCATGGATTTCCTCCGGGTGTCTGTGAGGAGTGTGGTGTGTTCTCCCTGTGTCTGCGTGGGTTTCCTCTGGGTGACTGTCTGTGAGGAGTGCGGTGTGTTCTCCCTGTGTCTGTGTGGGTTTCCTCCGGGTGTCTGTGAGGAGTGTGGTGTGTTCTCCCTGTGTCTGCATGGGTTTCCTCCAGGTGACTGTCTCCATATATTGTATGATAAGTTGATACTGTAATTACTTTTTCCACTCGTGCCTTCGTCTCTTTTGGGACTGGGTTCGTAAACTGAGCTCAGTATTAGACACGAGTTTGGGCTGGAGTTTGTGCGAGTGAGTTTTCACACCTCAGGCTCTTTGGCTGTGAACTGAGCCATCTGCCTCTGAACTGCCTTCGCCTTGTTTGCCTTTTTGCCCCATATATTTCACAAACACGTTTATGCAGATGAGTTTATTATGTAACACACAAACACTTTGTACACACTTGCTTATTTGCTGGAGACCTCGTGAACCATCAGCTTGTCGAACATTTATGGACGAATGCTAATATTTTCTCATGTTCCTTCACAAAACGATGAGTACCTACAACATAACCTAGAAATAGCCCCTCAGTATTTTGTGAGCTGACCTTTACTGACCCAAGCAAAGACAAAAAAACATGGTGTTAATTACTTCATTAACACACAGCAGGCTCAGTCTCACAGACTCCGGCTGTTTTAGGGTTAATCGAGGATCCTTTGTGTGTGTGTGTGTGTGTGTGTGTGTGTGTGTGTGTGTGTGTGTGTGTGTAGTGACTAATCAGAAGTTGACTTCTTATTTGTAGTTGTTCCACAGTAAAGTTGTAGTCATTTCAATGCTTTAAAAGTAACTGCAAAAATCATTCATTCACCTGTAAGAATGTCATCCTCTTCAGGGTCGTGGTGGGTTTAGAGCCTACACAAGAATCAGCAACACACCCAGGACACAGCATCACACATTCACACACACATTCACTCACACACTCAAACCTGGAGACAATTTCACACATTCACCTAGTCACTCACACACTCATATTAATGTAGGTCATTTTTTATCCCTGGTTTCTTTATAGTCCCTGAATGAAGCAGTTTATGTTCCATAGAGTGGGTCCCTCACGAGTTTTTGACACATCTAGGCCACTAGGTGTCAGTGTAACCACAGTGTTTCATAACGTAATGAAAAATCACTGGTGAAAATGACAGCTTGATTTTCAGTAATTTGTTTGTTTTTCTTCCACAATTCTCCGCAGCATACACAACTTCACCCCGAAGGTGGGGGAGAAGGACACGCAGAGGGCAATCCGGCAGGCCTTCGACGTCTGGCAGGCCGTGACCCCGCTGACCTTTCAGGAGGTGGCCTACTCCGAGATTAAGAAGGAGGGCAAGGAGGCAGACATCATGATCTTCTTCGCCTCTGGTTTCCATGGTGACAGTTCTCCCTTCGATGGAGAGGGAGGTTTTTTGGCCCACGCCTATTTCCCCGGTCCAGGAATCGGAGGAGACACACACTTCGACTCGGACGAGCCCTGGACGCTCGGGAACGCCAACCACGATGGTACGAATGCCTACAGTCACTCGATTACCACAGAAAGTTAGTACAATACACAGACCACAAGTTCATAGGCTCCTGCTCCTCTGAGGTTTCTTCTGAGGGGGGTTTATCAGGAGTGTGTTTCTCTGCCGCTGCAGTAACAATAGCTGCCCCTCTGGGACAGCTTTATATTAGACGCAGAAAATTTATTTGAAAAATATATGGTATTCGGCTGCGAGGGCATTTGCAAGGACATGGTTTCATTGGTCCACAACTCAGTGCCAGGGGATTTATACAGATAAAAAAAACACATAACAAACTT
The DNA here is from genome assembly GCF_029633855.1 of Hoplias malabaricus. Lineage (NCBI taxonomy): Eukaryota > Metazoa > Chordata > Actinopteri > Characiformes > Erythrinidae > Hoplias > Hoplias malabaricus. The sequence continues at coordinate 39,065,477 of NC_089802.1, read as the reverse complement.
TTTATTGTCATTGTACAGCCTGCAAAAAGATCATGCCTCAACATTTAACCCATTCACCACATTCAACATGATCATCTGCAGCATTTTATATTGTCCATGAGGGTGTTGTGGCCAGAAGACCAGACTAACAGAACGGTAATTATATGTTTTTGTTTTAAAATTGGGAAAATTGATTGCGGGATACGACAGGAAAAAGCGGGAAAATTCTCCATCTGCGTTTTTGCTGGGGCTGTGATCAGACTCGAGGCATGTTCACATTTAGGCTACTCATTCCACTGTTCTCACTGTTCACAAGCTCTGCAGGATGACTCTGGAACCACACTCTGAAATACTCCAATTTTTACTCACAGAACTCTGCATCATTTCCACATGTGTATTAAGTTTCACTCTGATCTGAGCGTGTTGTAAACAGTGGATAAACCATGACTCTGTCCTGACTTTTATCTTTGTCTATCCATTCATTTATCTCTGGCGCTGAATTCACACAGCACTGGAACAGAGCCCCCACAGCGCCCCATGCTGATGACAAACCCTTGGGTCCCATCAAAACTGGTGGAAATTAGTTCTTTTGGTAGAAATGTAGCAACAGAGGCAGTGGCTACAAATCCTCTCTCTCTCTCTCTCTTTGAGTTGGATGAAGCTTAATGTGGTTCTGACCCAGGTGTTCTTCAGCTCTTACTTGTGATCTCCTGCAGGTAATGACCTGTTCCTGGTGGCGGTTCATGAGCTGGGTCATGCGCTGGGTTTGGAGCATTCAAACGACCCCAGTGCGATCATGGCTCCTTTCTATCAGTACATGGAGACTCACAACTTCAAACTGCCCCTGGACGACCTTCAGGGCATTCAGAAAATTTATGGTATGGATATTACCATCTGTTCTACTTCCGTTCTTCTATGCAATGCAGAATTTTCAGTGTAAATTTACCGATCCTTGATGAATCACCTTAACTGCAGTTTAGTCTAAGACTAGGCTTAATCCAAGCCCAGGAAATTGATCCATGATGAATCACCTTTGGAACTGCAGTTTAGTCTAAGACCTGGCTTAATCCCAGCCCAGGAAACTGATCCATGGTGAATCACCTTTGGAACTGCAGTTTAGTCTAAGACTAAGCTTAATCCCAGCCCAGGAAATTGATCCATGATGAACCACCTTTGGAACTGCGGTTTAGTCTAAGACTAGGCTTAATCCCAGCCCAGAAAACTGATCCAAGATGAATCACCTTTGGAACTGCGGTTTAGTCTAAGACTAGGCTTAATCCCAGCCCAGGAAACTGATCCATGGTGAATCACCATTGGAACAGCAGTTTAGTCTAAGACTAAGCCTAATCCCAGCCCAGGAAATTGATCCATGATGAACCACCTTTGGAACTGCAGTTTAGTCTAAGATTAGGCTTAATCCCAGCCCAGAAAACTGATCCAAGATGAATCACCTTTGGAACTGCAGTTTAGTCTAAGACTAGGCTTAATCCCAGCCCAGGAAACTGTTCCATGATGAATCACCTTTGGAACTGGAGCTTAGTCTAAACTAGGCTTAATCCCAGCCCAGGAAACTGATCCTTGATGAATCACTTTAACTGCAGTTTAGTCTAAGACTAGGCTTAATCCAAGCCCAGGAAACTGATCCATGGTGAATCACCTTTGGAACTGCAGTTTAGTCTAAGACCTGGCTTAATCCCAGCCCAGGAAACTGATCCAAGATGAATCACCTTTGGAACTGCAGTGTAGTCTAAGACTAGGCTTAATCCCTGCCCAGGAAACTGATCCATGATGAATCACCTTTGGAACTGCAGTTTAGTCTAAGACTAGGCTTAATCCCAGCCCAGGAAACTGATACATGATGAATCACCTTTGGAACTGCGGTTTAGTCTAAGACCTGGCTTAATTCCAGCCCAGAAAACTGATCCATGGTGAATCACCATTGGAACTGCAGTTTAGTCTAAGACTAGGCTTAATCCCAGCCCAGGAAACTGATCCATGATGAATCACTTTTGGAACTGCAGTATAGTCTAAGACTAGGCTCCCTCTGTGTTCTCCCAAACCAGTATTAAACCTAGTCCTGGACTATATCCTTTTTTCAATGGAAAATCACAATTAAAAAGCTGTGTAGTCCAGATAAGGAAACCATCCCATAGTGAATCATCACTGAAACAGCAGTTCAGTCTAAGACTAGGCTTAATCCCAGCCCAGGAAACTGATCCATGATGAATCACCTTTGAAACTGCAGTTTAGTCTAAGACTAGGCTTAATCCCAGCCCAGGAAACTGATACATGATGAATCACCTTTGGAACTGCGGTTTAGCCTAAGACCTGGCTTAATCCCAGCCCAGGAAACTGATCCATGGTGAATCACCATTGGAACTGCAGTTTAGTCTAAGACTAGGCTTAATCCCAGCCCAGGAAACTAATCCATGATGAATCACCTTTGGAACTGCAGTGTAGTCTAAGACTAGGCTTAATCCCAGCCGAGAAAACTGATCCAAGATGTATCACCTTTGGAACTGCAGTTTAGTCTAAGACTAGGCTTAATCCCAGCCCAGGAAATTGATCCATGATGAATCACCTTTAGAACTGCAGTTTAGTCTAAGACTAGGCTCCCTCTGTGTTCTCCCAAACCAGTATTAAACCTAGTCCTGGACTATATCCTTTTTTCAATGGAAAATCACAATTAAAAAGCTGTGTAGCCCAGATAAGGAAACCATCCCATAGTGAATCATCACTGAAACAGCAGTTCAGTCTAAAACTAAAATTAATCCTATCCAGGAAGCTGACTCATGGTGAATCACCACTGAAACAGCAGTTTAGTCTAAAACTAGTCTTAATCCCAGTCTAGGATCCAGACTCAGAGTGAATCACCACTGAAATTGCAGTTTAAGCCTAGTCTTAATCCCAGTCCAGGAAAGCGCCTCCTACAGCAGTAAACTGAGCCCGTCTTTCTGCAGGTGTCCCGACGGCAATGTTGGAGCCGACCCGTCCTCTCCCGACTCTCCCTCCTCGCCGGACTCACTCTGGAGCGGAGCGGAAACACGAGCGCCAGTCACGACCCCCCCGGCCCGCAGGGGACCGGCCCTCTGCCCCTGGCTTTGGAAAACCACACATCTGCGACGGAAATTTCAACACCGTGGCTTTCTTCAGAAGGGAGATGTTCGTCTTCAAGGTCAGCTTTACTTTTAGCTTAGTGTTCACTGTAAACACTGACCTCACTTTTAGACAGTAATAGCTTCACCATTTAAGGAGGAAGGGTCTCCTTGGAAAGGAAAATCTCAAACAGAAGTGTGGGTGTAGGAATGCCATTTCCTCACCTTTTAAGGTGTAATGGAAAATCTGAATTAGGAGTGTAGCTGCACATCATTTAAGGTGGATTAGACTTAAATAAGAAGCATAGGCCTCTGTATCTAACTGCATTTTAAGGTGGAAGGGAAAATCTGACCCAGAATTACACATGCTGGATGCAGATATGCACGGTGGAATAGATTATCTGAGTAAGAAGCATAGACCTCAGTATGTAACTGCTACACCATTTAAAGTGGAATGGAAAATCTGAATTAGGAGTGGAGACACTGGAATGCACCTTCTGCACCATTTAAGATGGAATTGAAAATCTGAGGAAGTAGCATAGGTACCAGAATGCAGCAGCTGCACCATTTAAGGTGCAATGGAAAATTCAAACCTATGCACACGTTAGCCTCATTAAAATTAACCTAGAACGAGCGATTTTTGTTATTGAGAATGTTTGATTATGTAGCACATACTTTGGCCCAAACGATACTGTAATAATTTATTGTCCCATTTAAAAAATAAATAAAATTCTGGCAAATTTGTCAGGAAATTGGGTTTAAGTTTTTATTTTAGTGCAACATTGATGAACATATCAGAAAGTGAGAAAAACAGATTTGGTTCCTGAAGATGCCACTGTGTACATTCATATATATATATATATATATATATATATATATATATATATATATATATATATATATATATATATATATATATACACAGGGGTTGGACAATGAAAGTGAAACACCTGGTTTTAGACCACAATGATTTATTAGTATGGTGTAGGGCCTCCTTTTGCAGTGAATACAGTGTCAGTTCGTCTTGGGAATGACATATACAAGTCCTGCACAGTGGTCAGAGGGATTTTAAGCCATTCTTCTTGCAGGATAGTGGCCAGGTCACTACGTGATGCTGGTGGAGGAAAACGTTTCCTGACTCGCTCCTCCAAAACACCTCAAAGTGGCTCAATAATATTTAGATCTGGTGACTGTGCAGGCCATGGGAGATGTTCAGCTTCACTTTCATGTTCATCAAACCAATCTTTCACCAGTCTTGCTGTGTGTATTGGTGCATTGTCGTCCTGATACATGGCACCGCCTTCAGGACACAATGTTTGAACCATTGGATGCACTTGGTCTTACTGGTGCAATGAGCAATTAATGAAGATTGGCCTCCAGGCTGCTCCAATTTAACCATGAAACCTCCCACACTAAAATGACAGGTGTTTCACTTTCATTGTCCAACCCCTATATATATGCTCTATTTTGTGTCTGAAAGTAAACAGAGTGTTTATTTAATAGAGTTAACGGTTCCATTTGAGGATGCAGTAGATGAAGCATTTGAAAGAAAGAAGCTGAAGTACGCAGACCTAGCGACTGAGGAGAGGGAACGCAGGTGGCAGGCACATGTAAGCCCAGTGGATATAGGTGTTAGGGGATTTGTAGCCAAGTCGGCCACATCCCTGCTGGTGCAGTTCAGCATCAGGGGCCGGAAATTAAAGGCAGCTGTGAAGGAGTTATCAGTAACAGCTGAAAGGTCTAGTTAGTGGGTTGTGGATAAGGAGAGCACAGATTACTTGGGGAAATGCACTGTAGAGATGCTGATGTGGTGGTTGGTGATGTAGCATGTAAAGATCACATGGAACTGGTGGCACTGAGCATGCATTAATAGTGCCAGTGGGGCTAGGTACAGCCTTAGTCACCAAAGAGGGTACTGTGTGGATTTACAGTTGTTTTTGGTAAAGGGTAAAGAACTGTAAAGCGAACTTGGAGGGGAGTGGGTCTGAGACGCCACACTTCACTGTTGAGTCTTCTGGAGGCGTTGTGGGATTAATTCAGTGAAACACTGATCGGATCATAAACGGCCACAGCATTCTTAGTGTTGAGGTGCAGGATTCTACAGAAATTCTGGTGGCTGCAGGTAGGAAGAGAGTGGGGTGGGCCCTATGTGAAGCTTTAATGGATTTGCACAGGATATTTTACATCTTATCTTGTGTATGATTATAAGTGTGTGTGTGTGTGTGTGTGTGTGTGTGTTACACATAGATTAATGAGTTCTGAAGTTTCCGATGGTGTTTTAAAAGTCTGGAAAGGTCATTCTCAATCTGATGGGATAGTTTTCGACAGTCTGACCATCTGATCACATCCAATCTCATCACTCCTCCATTTGTGCTCCGAAACTCACTCAGACACAGCGCAGAAAAATACATCAAAACCAGTTCCATCCACAAAGGACAGCGCTGTGGACAGAAACACTTCTCAAACGAACATTGTGTAAAGGCTAGGAATCACACACATCAGCATCGTGAAGCCAGTTTAGCTGCAGAAAGAAGCATTAAATATTGCTTTATCATTACAGTGTGTTATTATCACTCCAGAAATTCTTAAAGAAATAATTTAATGATATATTTAGTGTCTGGGTTATTATCATGAACCTCTGATGGTGCTGGCCATTACAGAACAGAGCAAAAAGAGGCTAATGAAGTATCCAGAGCAACAGCGGGACTACACAGTGCTCCCATGGAGCTGAAAGAATGGACAGTGAGTGGAGAAACAAGGAGGTGGTTTTAATGTTTTGACTGACTGGTGTGTTTGTTTTGTCTCTTGTTTTCCCGTAGGACCGGTGGTTCTGGCGTCTGCGTAATAATAAAGTTCAGGAGGGCTACCCGATGCTGATCGACCAGTTCTGGAAGGGTCTCCCTCCTCGCATCGATGCGGCTTATGAGAGATCCGACGGGAAATTCGTCTTCTTTAAAGGTACCAGCAGATGACTTGGTAATCTCACCCTGAAACAAAGGGTATAATCCCTTCTTTCCTGCAGTAATGGCTCCAGCTTTTCTGGGAAGGCTTTAGATGTGATGTTGGAACATTGCTGTGAGGCTCCGATCGCAACTGGTAAACACCAGCGAGGTCAGGTCTTAATGCTGAATGATTACTTCTGGATCCCAGAGGTTTTGGAATGAGCTCTTTCACTCCAGAGGGATAGTCCAGTTTGTGTCAAAATATTCACCATAACATTAAAAACCAAAGCTAAAACCAGGCTAAACCAAACTATGATAAAAACTATGTCAAGGAAGTGTCCACAGGTGTGAGTGTGTGTCGCCCTGCGAAGGACTGGGGCCCCCTCCAGGGTGAGTTCCCACTTTGTGCCCCAGTGATTGCTGTAGGGATGATCCGATACCAGATATTTAAGTCGGTACCAATACCACTAAAATTCCACGATTCTCAAAACCAATTTCAATACCACGACAAAAAAATAAATCAACCAAACAAATGCTTGTCAACATTAATGCTTTTATTCAAAAAATATATTTAAAAAAAAGGTGAAGTTTAGTTAATAATTTGTATTTTATTTTTCTTCGTTTGTTTTGTTTACTGTTGTTTCTAACCTAGTGCTCTAACCCTTTAAATGCCAGACGTGTTGGAAGGTGGGAGCTTCACTCTGATTGGCTGCAGAGCGAGACAGCCTCTCAGACCCCTCCTGTATTTAAACGTTCTCAGGGGGAGAAAGGCAGCAAGGGAAAGAAATCTGAGATTGAAAACATGTTTACTTTCTTGATTATTGTTTGTGGAGCTTGTGGCCACCAAATAAAAGCGATGGAAACACTTAAATTTAGGAAAAGTCTAAGGTAAGCGCTGGTACGCTCTGTGTTTGAGTCGCTTCATGACGTAGTGTTTTTGTTTAGTCGTTGGACTCAAACGTTACATATTTCCATATGTGTATATATGCCAATGCCATTTCTCGTGTTGGTGTGGTTTTAGCGTTCTCAGATTATTTATGGTGACCTCCTGTGGTCTGGGGGATCAGTAGAGCCTTCGGTAGCTCCGGTACCACAGGACACAAGAACCGTATCGAATCCAGAATTTTGGTATTGACTTGGTACCAAAGAATCGGTTCTTATGACTGAATCCAGGTAGGCTCTGGACCCACCACGACCCTGAACCCCACAAACACTTACAGACAATAAACATATGAATGAATGTACAGCTAATGTTCCGGCAACAGCCATTGGTTGTTAGCCGATACATCGAGCACATATCAGATTATCCAATCAGCTGCGAGGACCGTGATTACTGTTTTATCCAATAGTTGCATCTCTGGAAAGACGGTTTATTGAGGATGGGGACAATTAGGAGTCCCGAGGTGACACCTATGGGAGAATGAGCTAGACACTGGTCTCACGCCCTGACTCTGTACCTGTCCCTGCACTCAGACCTCAGGATCCATGCAGACCACAGGGACAGCGCCCCCTGTTGGACCCACTAACGCCACCTCTAGCAGCCACCCAAGCTTTCCTCGGAGAAGGTCTCCCGTCTCAGGGGTCCTAAACAGGAGCTGAAAATGGTGTCAGATGTGAGTGTGTGTTAAGGACTGATCGCAGAAACACAGAGGCTGTTTTCTGAAGGCCCGTGGCCTAGGTCTGGTTCATCTGGCCCCCAGTGGGAGAAGGTGCCCCAATCCCTCAGTTACATTTTGAAAACTGTGTCAGTGTCCAAATACTTCTGGACCAGAGCGTATAGCGGACCCTGAAGTCCTATAAATAGAAATCCTGCTCCCAGATAATATGGATGAGTCTAATCTCATATAAGCTCAGTATTGATTCTTCTCTCCCTCCGTGGCACAAATCTGTCCATCTCTTAGTTTCTTTAGAAAGATGCTAATCTGTATCTCACACATTTTTCTCCTGGGTCCTTCCCTTAACCCCTGTTTTTATACGTACTTTATTCTCTCAGTGTGTGTGTGTGTGTGTGTGAGAGAGAGAGATAGATAGAGAGAGAGAGTCAAAAATGGACAGACTTTTATGTCTTTGAGGGTTCATTAAGAGGTAATCAGGCAGGACACCTGTAGACAGTAGAATTTTCTTCAGTGTTGATAAATACAGAGGTATGTGAGCAGTGTGTGATGATTCTTCTGTGGCTCTGGGCTGAAGCAGACGCTCAGGAGAAGTGCTAATGGCGCTAATAGTAGCTTCACATCTGTTCAGCAGTAATCAGCTTAGTTCTCAGTGTTTTACATTTCATTCCTCTTTTCTCCCTCGCTGTGAAACAAGTTACGGACTCTGATTCGTATCCGTGTAATTCCCGGATCCTCTCCTTCTCTTCCGTCTTTCGGGGGAAATCCATCAATGTTCCCGTGAAATTTCTACACAAGTCAATCACTGAGATGTAAACAGAGCCATTCAGGGCTTTCTTCTGTAGAGTCAGATTTCTTTAGAGCGGTGGTGAATGGAACAAGACGTTTCCAACGCACACCCAGCCTTTAATCTCCTCTGCGCTACACACACTGCACACAGCTACTACACACACACCCAGCCTTTAATCTCCTCTCTGCTACACACACTACTACACACACACCATCACACTACACACACAGCTACTACACACACACCATCACACTACACACACACCATCACACTACACACACCATCACACTATACACAGCTAATACACACACTACACACAGCTACTACACACACACCATCACACTACACACACAGCTACTACACACACACCATCACACTACACACACAGCTACTACACACACACCATCACACTACACACACAGCTACTACACACACACCATCACACTACACACAGCTACTACACATACATCACACTACACACAGCTACTACACATACATCACACTACACACACAGCTACTACACATACATCACACTACACACACAGCTACTACACACACACCATCACACTACACACAGCAACAATACATGTGTGTTTCTTTAGTTACAAAGCTTTGCTGCTAGCATTAGCCTCTAGCCTGATTAATCAGCTCCATGGCAACAGTGGAAGATAATAATACTATGTAGTGTGGGTAAACATATAAAATCCATTTTGCATACATTTTAAAAATATAATTAACATGATTTCTTTTAGAGTTTAGGACTTACTCGACATCACGGAGTGTGGCCAAAGTAAATCACATAAGACTATTGTTAGCACACAGATTAAACCAGCGTTTAGACCAAAAAACACTCACAAAACTCTCACAAAACAATGTCTCAGGCATCAGACAGCGTATTTATAACCATTTCTGTGAAGTAGCTTCTAAGTATTAGACTCTTCAGAAGTCTGGTTCCCATCACCACCACTCTGAGTCACTTCCAACCTCTGGGAAGGGTGTAATCGTGCAGGATCTTTGAATAATTAAAGGAATCCCCCGTTCTAACCCTGTCTCTGATGTGATTTCTCCATAGGTGATAAGTACTGGGTGTTTAAGGAGGTGACGGCTGAGCCGGGGTATCCCCACAGTCTGGTGGATCTGGGGAACTTCTTGCCTCGTGATGGTATAGACGCGGCTCTGCGCTGGGAGCCTGTGGGGAAGACGTATTTCTTTAAAGGAGATCAGTACTGGCGCTATAACGAGGAGAAGAGGACGGCTGACCCGGGATACCCCAAACCCATCAGCGTCTGGAAGGGCATCCCAGAGTCACCACAGGGAGCTTTCGTCAGCCGAGAAGGATGTGAGTCACTTACAGTCTGTCCTGAGAATTATGGCTAATGGCAGATATTCATTCAAGAGGCTACAGTGCACTACACCTACATCAGTGTTTCATCACAGCAGACATAAACTTACCAAACATTTATAAAGGTTTATTCCATCAAGTGACATTGTTATTTATACTTTATAATGTGGAACTTACTAAAATAGCCAGTGTCATTGTACATTGTACAATGAATTGTTTTAATCCACACACACACACACACCATCCCATGGCAGCCATCCCATCATCTGGGGTGACATCTTGCAATAACATCTCTGATCAATGTTTTACAAAGACACAAAGTGCTACAGATGTGAAGCACAACAGCACCCCCTTCAGGAGTAAGTGTAATTCCTAAATGTGAGTTAGTATATGAGAAAGTGTTTTTTGAGCTCAATTCCTAAACCATGTGTGTGTGTGAATTATAAGGCTGTTTTATGAGATGTTTCACCCTCCAAAAAATAATGACTCAATTGTTGTTATTTGAGTTGTTTTATAGTGTAGTATAATATACACTATATAGTATATGCCATTTGTATACATTAAACAATTAATTATATTGCAACTGTTTTAAATGAAAATATATTTTCCTCGCTCACATAGATGTTATATGTTAAAGGGGACTGATTATGAAGAAATCAATTGTTCAGTGCATGTGGACATTAATTTGTGAATCTGGAGCCCACCAACGCACACACAGTGAAGCAAGACACAACCAGGCAGTTTTCTGCGATTTGCCTAAGTCTGAAAACATAGGATAAAATGAGCCGTTCTGGTTCTGCTCCGCTTCTGACATCAACTGCAGAGACTTTTTGCCTTAAGTGTGTTTTTGAGTTCACCTGCTGTGTACATGCAACCTTTGTTAAAGGGGACATATTATGAAGAAATCACTTGTTCGGTTCATGTGAACAGTAATGTGTGAGTCTGGAGCCCACCAACCCACACACTGTGACACAAGACCCCCCAGTCAGATTTCTGTACGCTGCCTGAGTCAGAAACACGGGATAAATTGAGTTGTTCTGATTCTGCTCCGCTTCTGACGCCAAGTGCAGGGACTAAAATGACCCCGCCCCCTCATCAGTCACAGCGCTGGACCCGTGTTTATGTGAGAGCGCAAAGACGAGGTTAAACTCAGCAAAGCAGACACAACGTGCACGGAGAAATAAGAGCACTGAGTAAAAACGGAGAAGAAAGAGAACAGAGCGAAAACGACTAAAAACCAGAGCTTTTGCTTCTTGCTCCCTTTTGCTTTCTGGCTCCTACAGAGAACCTTCTGCACTTGGGTCCACCACATCACCCTCCCTGTCACGTTACAGTTATCACAAATATTAAAAAAGCTAGAACACTCCACGGCCAATCAGATTGTGTGGTCCGATCTGTGGTCGAAAAGTACAAGAATCCAGAGAGCAGCCTGTGCACTACACAATCATTATATTGATTTCCAGCCAAGGTTCAAATATATGAACCCAAAGTGGGTCACCACATGGAAGAATAATTGCAACAAACTGCACCACACTGCAGCCATCAATCCCAGCCCTGTACAGATTGCTGTCATTATGTATGTAGTTATTTAATCACTCAGTATTGTGCAGTGAGGGGAGAGCTCTGTGGAGGAGTCTCTAGTGCTGTGATCATCATCACAGCCATTACAGTAAAGCATTATTCTGTTTTTGGCGCAGTGCCGTGCTGTGTTGTTGTGTTGATGCTGGTTGTTTTGGCTGTGACTCACTCTCAGTGGTTATTTGATAGCAGCTTGGGTTTGGCATTGGGTGCAAAGGCAGAAATTCATCGCTTTTGGCCATGATTCATTCTTCTGTACCCCTTGTTCCTGAGAGTTTAGTCACATAATAAATCCAGAATATGAACTCATACAGTTGTCCTACGGTGTACTGTTTAAGGCAGAGCATAAAAAAATGATTTGGTAAACCTCACTTAGATCAACAGAAATGCTACATTGTAATGATTAGGATCTTTCCAAAACACAGCAGTGTTAAATAATTCATATGTAGTCCATTTTGTTTACCTTAAGTGTGTTTTTGAGTTCACCTGCTGTGTACGTGTCACCTTTGTTAAAGGGGACATATTATGAAGAAATCACTCGTTCTGTGCATGTTCACATTAATGTGAGAATCTGGAGTCCACCAACCCACAAACTGTGAAACAAGACCCCAGTCAGTTTTCTGTGCGCTGCCCGAGTCAGAAACACGGGATAAATAGAGTTGTTCTGATTCTGCTCCGCTTCTGACGTCAAGTGCAGGGACTTTAGAATAGCTCCGCCCCCTCGTCTGAGTCTGTCCAATCACAGCGCTGGACCCGTGTTTATGTGAGAGCTCAACGACGAGGTTAAACTCAGCAAAACAGACACAACGAGCGCGGAGAAATAAGAGCACTGAGTAAAAACGGAGAAGAAAGAGAACAGAGTGAAAATGGCTAAAAACCAGAGCTTCTGCTCCTCGCTCCTCACTGCTGTGCGCTCGGGGTCGGGGTGAACAGCGAGCGGCTCATTATCATTTAAAGGAACAGGTGCTGAAAGCGGGCGTTCTGAACAGGGCTGTTTACACAGGGGGAGAACACTGCTGTGGGGGTTGGATCAAAACAGGTCACAGGTGTTTCATTAAGAAACAGAGCTTTGTTCCACTGTGGAGATGTGGGGGGATACGTCTCCAATGCTAGTTTTCTATAAATAGTATTAAAATTTTTCCAAACAGCAGCTTGTATTAATCATATATATTTAATTTGGTTTTCCTGATAGTGTTGAGGTCAGCTGGTGTGTGTGTGTGTGTGTGTGTGTGTGTGTGTAATCTTCATTAAGGTGCCAAGTTCTGCAAAGCTAGCAACCCTAAAACAAGCTTATGCAGCAGTTACATTTTGGTGCCTGTGTTCCACCTTAAACAGTGCAACTGTACCATTCCAGCAGGCCTTTTCCCTCATTTAAATGATGCAGTGGTTAGATGGTGTAGCAGTTACATTCCAGTTCCTCCGTTCCACCTTAAATGGTGCTTCAGATTGACTTTGGTTTAAAGAGGGAGAGCATTTGTTTCCTTTAAGAATGATTGCGGTAAACGGTCTATTAGCAAATTAGTTTATGGTAGTGCTCTCCTGAGAGCGTGTTGAGCTCAGAAATATGGGATGAAGCTGCAGCCAGTCTGATTATCCCCAGAATGCAAATGTCATTTCTTTTAAGGTTGACCAGAGGCACCAGAATGTCATTTTCTCTTTTTTTAATGTGGACTAGAAGAATAATTCTGTAACAATTATCACTGGCATGAGGAACAAGAATATACCTGTTGCACCATTTAAGGTGGACGTGATAAACACATATGTACATATGTATGTAAATGCTACGCTATTTAATGTGGACATGAAACAATGCAGCTGCTGGACTATTTTATGTGGAAGTGTTTATTGTTTACTAATTATTTTATTAAAGAGAACATTAGGATCCTTACTTGCTTTCACTATTTCCCCCCTCTGTTTAAAAACCTCTGTCCTTTGAGTGATGCATAGTATGTTTCAGAAAATGTAAATTAGAAGAAGCTTTACTGTTTTAATGCACTGCGACCTTAAACCGTAGTGAAGCTGACGACCTTCAAACTAAACAAAATCAATCAGGAAAATGACTTTGCTCCTGACAGGGAATAATGCAGTATTGATTATGTATAATCTGCCGAGCGGAGCACAGGGGAATGTACTTTCAGGATCAGTGCTCCACACCAAAGACTTATTTTTCCACTCCAGACCAAAAACTTATTTTTCAAAAGTTGCTCGTTGAAATATCAGGAGACTTAAAGGTGGTCTTCCTAAAGTCCCTCAGAAGAACATCAGGAGATACTTGTGACCTGATCATAATAAGGGTGTAATCTCCAGCCTCAAACCTGAGCTGGTTGTGAGCGCTGATGAGAAATGGTGCAGTCTGTGATTCAGTGGCAAATTAAGTTTTATCTCAGCACTGAGCTCAGAGTGAGACTTCTCTAATATCTATATGTAATCTCAAGAGTTTTCAGCGTGTGACCAGTGTGTGTTGAATGTGTTTTCAGTTTGTTCAGTGTGTGTCCGGCGTGTGTGTCTGTGTATGTTCAGTGTGTGTCCAGTGTATGTTCGGTGTGTGTGTCCAGTGTATGTTCGGGGTGTGTGTCAGGCGTGTGTCCAGTGTATGTTCGGTGTGTGTCCAGTGTATGTTCGGTGTGTGTCCAGTGTATGTTCTGTGTGTGTCTGGCGTGTGTCCAGTGTATGTCCGGTGTGTGTCCAGTGTATGTTCAGTGTGTGTCAGGCGTGTGTCCAGTGTATGTACTGTGTGTGTCCAGTGTATGTACTGTGTGTGTCCAGTGTATGTTCAGTGTGTGTCCAGTGTGTGTTCAGTGTATGTCAGGCATGTGTCCAGTGTATGTTTGGTGAGTGTCCAGTGTGTGTCCAGTGTATGTTCAGTGTGTGTCCGGTGTATATCCAGTGTATGTCCGGTGTGTGTCAAGTGTATGTTTGGTGAGTGTCCAGTGTGTGTCCAGTGTATGTCAGGCGTATGTCCAGTGTATGTCCGGTGTGTGTCCAGTGTATGTTCAGTGTGTGTCAGGCGAGTGTCCAGTGTGTGTCAGGCGAGTGTCCAGTGTGTGTCAGGCGTGTGTCCAGTGTATGTTCGGTGTGTGTCCAGTGTATGTTCGGTGTGTGTCCAGTGTATGTTCGGTGTGTGTCTAGTGTATGTTCGGTGTGTGTCCAGTGTATGTTCGGTGTGTGTCTAGTGTATGTTCAGTGTGTGTCCGGCGTGTGTCCAGTGTATGTCCGGCGTGTGTCCAGTGTATGTTCAGTGTGTGTCCTGTGTATATTCGGTGTGTGTGCAGTGTATGTTCGGGGTGTGTCCAGTGTGTGTCCAGTGTATGTTCGGTGTGTGTCCAGTGTGTGATGTTAATGTGGCTGAAATCCATGAGACCCTCACAGTAATAATCAAATATCTGGACTATAGTCTTCTCAGAAAAGTAGATACTGTTACCATACGGAAGCGGGAACAGACGCAGGGTGAATACCCTCCTCTTCAGCAGAGACCGTAATTGATGTGGCTGTAAACTTTTGTCCAGATGGTGTGAGTTTCAGTCTCAGAGGGGTCTGTTTTATCTGGTGACCATCTGTGGAGGACGAGGCTGGAGTCTGTGTCAGTCCTTGAGCCTTTGGGACACTTCTGTACGTCCTCATAAATATGGAGCAAGGTTTTTCTGGAAAGGTCACGCGGCGTGCTCTGCATGTAAACACACATCTGAACTGATAAGAGCTGTATTTTACATCAGTCTCCAGTTCCAGGTGTGTGTGTGTGTAAGGACAAAGTAATATTCTCTTGAAGAGTATGTTTATACTTGGAGTTAGGATCTTAACTAGTGCAAACCAAAACACAAAACAAGTTCCACTCACTTTCTGCGCAGATTGAATGAGATCAAATAAAAATGAACCAGTGTGTTGTTTTTGACTCCCAGGAGCTTCACTCCATCTCAATCGTTTTTATTGATGAAATGTTTGCATAATGAACCAGAACAGTTACTGAATAAGTTCTAGTTTATTAAGAAATATATACTGTGTTTGAGTTAAAATATAAAATTGTGTTATGATCCGTGTTGCTGCATTTTGTGAATCATATAAAGCTTTGTACGAGTTGTAGATGATGTAGAGCTTTATGTGAAATGTAAAAAATGTAAACATTTGTAAGTGTTGTAGAGGATGTAGAACTTCCAAAATGATCCAAAACAAGGCTCTGAATCTAACTACACCAAGGTTTCATACCTCAGATTTGATGAATGAAGCAAAGGACCTTAGTTTCTCACAAAGCTGCTTTTTCTGAGGTTTAGTACTAACCAAAGTATCAGTTTGGTCTTAATCTAGTCTAGAACATCTCCAGGACCAGGATTGAGCAGCCCTGGTCTAGAACATCTGAAATGTAGAACTTAGTGTCTTTATTGTGATATTAGCTAAGAGGAACATATACATAGAAAAGAGCAGAGGTCCTAAAATTGAACCTTGTGGGACACTAAAAGAAATGTTGCTATTTTTTTGAACCATGATTTACCTATGAATCTATAAACTGCTTATTTGTTAAATATGAGGGAGGGGTCAAAGTTGTAATATATTGTGCATTAGAATGAAGCCAGGTAATTTACCACATGGACCTATTCTCCCTGTGCCATGTTTGGATCGAAAGACTGAAATTCTTAAAACAATTATCTTACTCCAGATACACATAAAATTTTTTTTTAACTTTTTATAAAACTACTTTAAAGAAACACTAGGTAATATTAGTAATGTTGCTCCTCAGCTCCCCCTATATTGGCAGAGTGTAATTCATTTTTACAGCACTGTTCAAAAATAAAAAAGGGGGCTGGGGTGGTTTCCTACCCTCTTGCCTCGCTGAGCCCACAGTAGCAACTACAGAGACCCTATTCTCCTTATTACAGTTCAGAGGAGAATCGTATTAATTCTGTAACTGTAATTTTAAGGTAAAAATACTACCTAGTGTTCCTTTAAGAAGGTAGATTTGAGGTACGAGGTAAAGTACTGAGCACAGCAGGATCTACGCTACTCTTGTTCAGAAGTGGCATCGCCATCTGGAAAAGCACCTGCTGACACCTGCTGTGCCAGGTTCCTTGCAGGACTATCACTCAGTAATGACTGTAAAGATCCTTTTACCCCTGTGAGCACCTCCTAACGTTCCTTTCTTGCTCTCCTTTCTAGTTTACACCTACTTCTACAAAGGGAAGGACTACTGGAAGTTTGACAACCAGAAGCTGACCGTGGAGCCGGGCTACCCCAAGTCCATCTTGAAGGACTGGATGGGCTGCGAGCAGTCAGACATGGGGAAAACCCAGGATCGCCACCGTCCCCATGATGATGTTGACATCATGGTGGCCATCAACGATGTGCCCAGCACCGTGAACGCCATCGCCGTGGTGATCCCTTGCGTCCTCTCCCTCTGCATCCTGGTCCTGGTCTACACCATCTTCCAGTTCAAGAACAAATCTGTCCCCCAGCACGTCACCTACTACAAACACCCAGTGCAGGAGTGGGTATGACAGACTCGGTGGTGCTGCAGAGCCAGACTGGACCACTAGCCGGGGCTAAGACCACATTCACAAGCACCTAGGTGACCAGTGCCTGTTTAAAGCGTCCTGATTTTTTTGGGGCGAGACGAAGGACGAAACTACAATCGTGAAGAAAAAAATAGTCTCTCTTTTTTTAGCATGAGCTAAAAAATACATGAGCCCACCATCGCTTTTTTGGCCTTAAGCTCCACACAAGACCCTGAGGAGAAGTCTGAGGACCACCACACTGAAATATTATCTCCACATCACCAAGGAGAACCAGAGGAAGGAGAGGAACGATAGCCAGATGCCAGCAAAATCTCTCCGTCTCTCGCTCCCATCATGGACTTGTACAGGAAACATTATCAGAACTAGTAAAAAAATAATAAAAATAAATATACACAAAAAAAAAACCACAACAAAATCAACTAAATGTTGAAGACTTGAGTAGAAAGGCCATAGTGAAGCATACCAGGTTTTGGTTGATTAGTCTTTTTTCTGAACCTAAGTCTCAACAGAGGTCTCTTGTTTTTGTTTGGTTTTTGTGACTGAGAAAAAAACAAGAGCGTGTCCTGCTTCTGGACTCATTCAGGCCTGACATGGTACGACGTCACGGTTTCTTTAGTAATGTTGCTCCACCTTAAAAGGCACAGAAGCAGGCACCACATAGGCATTTTCCCCTTCATCTGCAGTCGCTGCCTTTTTGAGTGTTTCCTCGTCTCAGAGAGCATCAGCACCACACTAAGAGGATGAACGTGGATTTCTGTGAGGAATAATATCCAGAGCTTGTCATTTTCCAGAGTTTGAGGCTTAATTGAGCATCATCTTGAAACCCAGACTGTTTTATCAGAGGTTTCCTCAAGCCGTACATTGCCCTTATTTCTGTCACGATGTTAACTACCTAGACTTTTCATCAAGGGTCATGTTTTTGTACAAGCACAGTATTGCCTAAACCGGAGAAAAACAAGGTGGGAATGTGTCTTTCATTTGAGATTGTGATTGTTTTTAAAGATCTTACGGAGAGATCCGGATCCTGGTTTAAATGTTCACACAACAGGGAACTGAACCAGTTCTTCATCTTTAAACCATTTTGGTCTCTGCCTCGTTTTTACAGCAAAGATACCGTCCAAAGTTCGGGGGACTATTTTACGTAGACGTAACTTTCTTATGCAAGGCCTTGTTTGTTTGTCACATATCAGAAAAACTGCGAATGAATGCACCTCCCTCTTTGAATATGCAAATATTTGCAAACAGTGGTTTTTGACTTTACGGGCAGACGATGACGTTGAGACAGTCTTTTGCACTATCGCGCTGTTTGGGACGTGGTTATCATATTTGTTTTTATCAAACAGCCACACAGGTGAAAGGTGCAGATTTCACATTTCATTTCTGCACAGTTCTTCAGAACGTTTTTGACATTAAACTCTGTAGTTTAAACTTCACGCACAAGAGGAGATCTTTATTCCAGAAATGATCCATGAATGATATACAGTTTCCCAGACCCAGATTAAATCTAATACTAACAAAGAGCACAGAGTAGCACCCCCTTGTGGTGCAGTTCCTAAATGTGAGCGAGTGAATTTCAACCAGTTCCATGAGTTAGTTCCAAATAGAGCAGTGGTTTTTAGACTTTTAGACACATTCCAAATTTCAAATTTAAATTTCAAAGTGATGGAGAGTGGTTGGGTGTGAAATGGTTGATTGAAGAAACTCTTCAATGTTTCTTTGTTTCCGTTGCTGGTGAATGGAACCAGACGTATCGAATATCTACAACACGGACCCGACGTTTTATTTCCTCTCCACCTCCAGCAGTGGCCTCCACCCGTCTGAAGAGCTTCGTATGGGAGTATGACGATGGAGGATAGAGAGGAATTCTGACATAAATGAGCTCTCTTTTGCAGATTGTTTTCACTGCTCTTCCATGAAAGGCTATCATAAAATTCAGCCTCAGGCACCAGCTGTGTATTAATAGCCATTATATGTAATAACTTTCTGTGAGCTGCTTTTTGCGGCAGACGCCTGGTCACATTTACCACCACTGTGAACAATCTCAATTCTGTAAGTTTCTTTTAATCAGAGAAACATTTTACACCAAAGCAGACCCACTCTCCGTCAGTGTGTTTTGCATCATAACCCTTTGTGATTAGGGAGGTTTTTTGGGAAATTTATCGGTGTTTCCCTTTAATCCAGGTCTGGGGGATTGGGCATCTGGGCTCAGTGCAGTTTCTGGGAAGAATGGACTCGTATTCGTGAATAAATCTTATTTTGGGTCAGACTAAAATGGTTTAAAGGTGAAAATATGGTGAACAGCTTGTTCTCTGTCATCTGGTTTTATTTTTAAAGTGCTTTTATGAGTTGATTATTGTAAAAGAGTTACGTCGGAGGATGTCTCACTCAAGTTTACTGACTTTACTCCAGAAACTTGGGATAATTTCATAAAAAAATCATCATCATCTCAGACTCTTTGTAGTGAAAGGTGTAGAGCCTAAACCTAATTTATATTGTGAGATGTGAAATGTGGGGGAAACACTTGAAGCACGTGTAGAACAGTTTGTTTGCTGCTTAAGTGGGTTTTTAGACAGGGAATCTTTGAGTTTCTTAAACAGAGAAAGCTTTTTTTTATATGCCTTTACTTCAGTTTTGTATCTTGTGCTTATAATGGTTAGTGGCAGATTTGCCTTTCCGGATGTTCATAGCTTAAATACACAATGTCCAAAAGCTTTGTAGACACCCGTTATAGTCAGTGAATACTTTACCCCTACCTCTTAGACACATGAGCAGTGTCAGCTAGTGTGTAAAACCCCTCAGCATTGGGCTGTGGAGCTTTGGCAGTGCATACTCTGGACCGATTGAGCTTCAGCATATCGTCGCTTTCCTAAGAAAAACACGTATCTCCTTTTTTGTGGATTTTTAATTTTCTACATGATTTGAACTCAGCAACAGACACTTCACGCTGTGTGAAAATGTCATGATGAATGGATCAATATAAATGCTCCACAATTAGATGGAATAAAAATATTTTTACATTTTTCGTTCTCCTGTAAAGCTACTACTTTGGAGATGCATGTTTTTCTTTGGACAGTGACAATATGTCCATGGTTGAATGCAGACAAATGAACACAGCATTGTTCCAAAATATAGTGTAAAACCTTCCCAAAAAAGTATGGAAGAAACCAATTCCTCATTAAAACCCCCAATTTCACAAGAAACACTCTATAAGCCGGTGTCCAAACACTTTTGGCCAGGTGTTGTATTTGACCACTGAATTTCCTCCATAAGAAATAATGGAACGCCATTTATCTCAATGCAGAGAATAATTACTGTACAAACTATTATTTCTGGGTTTTTTTTTCATTGCTTTGATCTTTCACTTAAATGAACACAGTTTTGAAGGACACATTTTCTATCCAGTAGCAGGTGAAAGTTTATTCTCCTGAGGAATATTCTGAAACAGAGCGGTCAGTCAATATGAGCCTGTTGTTAAAGGAATGGTTTGGCGAAATCATCAGATATTTATGTTTGGTGTCCAATCCCTAACCCCAGCTTCTTTAGTTTAGTACTAGAGCTAATGTAGCTAACAGCTAATTAAATCAGAGATGATATAATATGGGGAGACTGGACACTGGCTAAATATATTAAGAATATATATGAAAAAGTTTGTGATGCTCAAAATAGTGACTGTATCACAAGACCTCGCTAAACAGTCTGTCTGCACTTGCTGGTAAATTCATCCACACAAAATAGCAACCCCTGCCAGGTTTTTATGAGGATATGCACATAAAGCTGAAAATTCTGAACACTTTTTTGTGTTATTAAACTATATTTCAGCTTTTACCAGTACTATGAAAAATATATTTAAAAACACATATATACTTCAAGTTTGTAGGTCTCTCCACATTCAAGGAGATAGAAGCCTAGTTTTGAAATACCTTCCCAGAACTGATTAGGTAGAGTGGCCCATAAGGACTTTCAATCAATATTCACTCAAACCTTTCCTGTAAATACCTCCCCAGAACATTTCAAACATCTCGAATCTCCCAGACCACAGGGGAACTTTAAGGGTGATCCTCATTTATAGCATGGCTGAGTGTCCTCTAAAAACAGAGGACTGGCTAATAAATTTAAACTATAATACTAATATAAATCATAAGGATAACGTTTAAAAGACGGAAATTATATACATTGTCATGGAAAAGAAGCAAATAAACGGATCGAACTGAGTGAAATCGATTAAGCTGATAGCGCAGAAATAGCAGCGTTCTCCTCCAAATGTTTTTAGCTGATGTTACAGCATTAGCAGTTAGCGTCTTCAACCAAGTTTGTCTGATGTAACACAATAAGTATCCTCCTCCTCTGTAACTGCTGCAGCTCATGAGCTGATCTAATAGAATAAACAGTTAAAGTCAGTTATAGCATTGCTGTTAGCTGAAATTTAAAAATGATGCACTGCAGCTTTGAGTCTCAGAAGAAGTATATGCTAGCCTTCAAACTCACAGCTTTGTAACTGTGTGTGAGAGACTGAGGGACTGCTAGCTAGCTAATGGGGGAGTTGGTAATGAGTGGTTTGGGGGCTCATTTGACTTCCAGTGTTTGTTAGCTACATTAGCTTTGTAGCGCAAGTACTATATAAGCCAAATCTGGGCACCAAACATACCTTGTCTGAAAGTTAAATATGTAAATTAGATTTTTTCCCATAACTATTTCTTTAACACTCTTGGTTTGTGGTGTGATACACCATCTGGTGCCGTTAGAGGAGTCTGAAATGGAAGGAAAGGGTAAAATGTGTGTTTTCTCGGCTTTTGTCTTCCAAACAACTCTGTGTCCTGATTCTCTTCTGTTTGTTTGTCTGTTTGTTTGTCTGCCTTAAACAACAGCTTCTGGGCCTTTCTTTAAGACACTGTGCCTTGTCTTAAAACTTGCTATGGCCTGCTCCGTGTTTTTCTGAGTTGATTTGAGTTCATGTACATTTTGAGTTATGTCTAAGGGGACACTTTTCATTTACTGTAACATTAATCTACTGACAAAAACAATGTGCTTTCCCCATCTCTTCTTCTACTGACTAATCTCTATCTCTATCACTTTCTCCTCGATCAGTGCGATATTGATCAAAAGTCTTAGGCCATGTCAGAAAAGGAGAGATGTATAAGCCGTTAATCAGGGCAGTGCACATTTATTCATTTCAAAACAGTAACATTAAATACAAACAAACAAACAAACCTAACATATTTTGTTCAAGCTGTGGCCATTCAGCACATTATTCTCAAGTTTATATGTGCCCCAAACTCATGGTTTCTCTTAGGGGTTGTGGACAAAATGCTGTCTGTTTCATAGCTATCATCCTCTTAAAATTTTCCTTACATCAACATTTTTAGCCACTTGTTTAAGCTGGCTTGTCTTGAATAACCTATTACTGCATATGTGAACAATTCAGAAACCTTCCCCTATGAGCATATCAAATAGGAAGCGCTATATTAGGGAGATAAAAAAAATGTAATTATTGTCTTATCTAATTGTAATGGTTTTACATTATATTCGTATATAATTATTTACATTTCTAGGGTTTGCTTGTATTTCTTCTAACGTTTTACTGGCAGAAACACAATTACCGTCCAGAGAAATTGCTTTCAACAATTTTCATGGCTGTCTAAGACATTTGCACAGTTACTGTAGGTTATAAGCAGCTTGGCTGTGGGATGAGAAATGGCAAGAGATTGGCGCCAGGCTTTTCATCACGTCTGTGCTGTTCAAGACTGATTCCAGTGTTTTTGTCTCTCAGATAAAAGTCTGGTAGTGGAGGCGTTTATTTCTCTGCTACAGCATGTGAAATGGAGTGGGCAAATTTAAAAGGAACACACTGTGCTTCACTCATCGTCTTCCTCTTCTCTCAATGATCTGATGGACTGCAGCTGGGTCACGACTCAAAAAAATTAACGATGGACTTATTTATTTCAAATGAACATTGATTAGACCAGTAATACGTTTGGTGGTGTAGTACAAAAAAGAGAGCGTTGCACAGTTTTCGGTAACACTTCACTAAAGGGCAGTATCTTGTTACATGAGTACAGACATAGCCGTATACAAAGCCATGTCGAGCAATCTGACCAGTCTCCACAAGAGGGAGCTTTTAGCATGCAGCTTGATTGTGCATCAAAGAAAACGAGGTAACCCACATCATCAGGAGCTCAACAATGTTGAACTGTTTGTACCTATCAATTATTGATAAATCATCATAATAATCATTATATTAATTGATTAATAATGCGATAGATAAATAAATAACACCCAGCCAAAAGTAATTAGTGATTAATCATGAACTAATAAAATGGACCAGAGGAAAAAGTAGATCCTTTTACTCACTAATGTACTTGAGTAGAAGCAAACTTTTTGAAAATACTCAGGAAAGTACAAATCCATCCATATTTTACTTAAGTACATTTACTTGAGTAAATGTGCATTACTAGACCCCTCTGCTTTTATAAATATTTATGTAAAGCCTGACATATCGCCTTACAATGCTGCCCTTCAATAAAGTGCTACCATGAAATTTCAGGATATTTCATACAAATATACACTATATACCTACTGTATGCCCAAAAGTGTTCAGACGTCCCCAGATTTGACAAATTCCATAATACAGCACTGACCAATACAATGGGACACTGGGGTTTTGGG
Source organism: Hoplias malabaricus (assembly GCF_029633855.1). Lineage (NCBI taxonomy): Eukaryota > Metazoa > Chordata > Actinopteri > Characiformes > Erythrinidae > Hoplias > Hoplias malabaricus. The sequence goes on along the minus strand of NC_089802.1, from coordinate 39,041,974 downwards.
ACTTTGCCCGATACCAAGTCACAGGGGATGAATCCCTGGAGTGGTGGAGTCCAGTTCAGTTATGACTTAGTTCCTGAGCTCACTAATGCTCAATTAGCTGATGCCTACAGGACACACTGCAGCAAACTGTCTACGAATACGCCACATTTCTAACAAATGCAAAGATTTATGGGCTTTTCCATTGTATGGAACATACTAGACTCAGCTCGGTACAGCTCAACGGCTTTTTCAGCCCTGGTCCTCCCTGGTCCCCTAAATTTACCTAATGGAAAAACAGAAAGGCTGAAACGAGTAGGTGCCATGCAGTGGAAAAGAGTCATTAGGCACATCTTAACTAAAATGATTTTGATGATGCAGTTGACATCCTATATTTATGAGGATTTACAGAGTGAGATTATGAACATAACCACAAGCAAAAGCTGCTGAATAAAGATATGGCTTTTTTATGAGAAAGAGAAATAATACAAGGCTCTCATAATTGTCATTTATATAGATATATTTATTCCTAAACAACAATATTCTGATGGCAGTGACATCCACTCTGGATAAAGAGATGGATTTACAGATTTTCTCACTATAGTGTTTAGAATAATGGTACATCCGTGTATGTCGTCTTTACAGAGGAACAGAGAGATTTAAGGACAATTTAAAGAACTTTATTGTGATGTTGATGGACATCACAGGCTTAATTAAAAGAGCCTTGTTTATAAAACACAAGCACAGATTTCATTTTAAATCCAGGAATAATAAAACAGAATATATTTTCCTTCTGTACTGAATGTGTACAGTGTGGTGAAACGTGGTGGTAGGGTCCCTGAGCCAGATATGTGTTTTCCCTTCACGATAATTTAGGGTGGTGAAAGATGCTATTATTAAGTAATAGGATTTTGCCATGTCCACTGGTGCACGGTGAATGTCAGAAGACATTTCAGAGGCATTTGAGGTCCAGAATTTTGTTTTTAAATGATAAGAGTAGAGCTTCAGATTGCATCCTTGATGAAATGGCTTATTGAATATTTTGCATTTTACATGATAAACAGTGCAGCAGGAGTCAAGCAGGAGTTCACTAACGTGCAAATGTCTGAAGCTTCTGATCACTCTATTAATCACCAAAATAATCACTCTCTATAACACTGTCCTATAAGAAATGTAATGTTATAGAAATTTTATAACATGAATTCAATGTGAAGATGTCTTAAAATGAATTAGTTTCCTACTAAATGCTAATCTTAAAAACTAAAAAGATTTTAGAATGAAATTTGTAATTTATAAATGAGGCCCAGAAACCACTGAGGCAGTGCTGTGTTTTGTGATCAGCACACATTCCGAAAGTGTGTGCAAAGTGTCTTTAGGAAAAGAGCGAAGCCAGTGAAATATCAAGGTTACTGATGTCTTTAGAGTTATGATGTGTGGAAGTAGAGTTTGGTGCAAGCCATTTATGTGGGCAGCGAATGTTTATTTGAATTCATACAAATAAATCAAGGCCCTGTGATTGGATGGTAATGAGCAAATCCTGCAACAGCTGGAGAACAGTGAGAGAAACCTTCTAACATATCAATAACCTTTTAAAAATACATTTGTGTTAGGTTTTACCATGTTTATTAGTATTTATTCTAATGTGATTAGTGTGTTTATACTGACAAAAACAATCCGACAGCCCAGATAAACAGTTTTTTCTGAGTCTGAGACTTTTTCACTGTACTGTTTACTGTAGGAACAGTTGAATTTAATAAAATATTTAAAATATTTATTGTTTAATATCTATAAAGAATATTGTACACAGTTTAAGTTAAAGTCAGGGTGAAGCCATGCATATATTCACTGCACAAATGATCGTAGTGAGTGAAAACGTCTTAAATCTAGTCAGTGCAGCTAATATTTCTTATTCTGAGACTGCTCAAGTATAATTTTAATTCATTCATTATATTTTTAGATCAATGTAACTGATCTTTTCTAGTGAAAGTGACTTACTCCAATAAAATAAGACTCACTGGATAAAAGAGTAGAATTATGTTGATTAACCCTTACATTTTACAGCAAAGTCTTGTGGTGAGAAATGTTAGAAACTGGTTAGATTTAATGTGATTTCACTTGCTCCGAGATCATGATTTTGCAGCGATGACTTTCATTTGGACCGGAACATGAGTAGATCAGTGCAGTGTGGATTTCATGAGTTATTCCCAACAACAGGACGAGGTGGGAAAAGGGAATTTTCTGGTGATTTGCCTCTTTTTTATGGGTGTAAAAAGCCGTGGCTTTTGGATGAAGGCCACTCTTAACCTATACCTGCTGTTGCCTTTGGTTTCTATAGAACTTTTACGGGACTAAAACAATAGGAAGAATACAAACATATCAGCGGTAGTCCAGACTTTTACAGGAACAATCTTGACTATGTTCTTTTGCCTATGGAGGGGTGATTACAAGTGAGAATTTTATCTGAAATAGCTTTAACGTTCTTTTTATTTGCTTTTTAAATTTTTTAAATGTTACTGTACATAAAGGTTCTTTTCTTTTGGTTTCTTTGAATGAAACACACACACATACACGTTCCTGCTTATTTATTTGAATTTATGAATTTTTTAAAAATATACTCTAATTTACAAATTTACAGCTCCGTCTCCATTGTAAATACAGTGAATAACTGACAATATTATTTTTTGTTTTTGTTTTTACTCTGTAACTGTAGCCTACGGTTTCTCACGTCTCGTACGATACGATCAATTTCACAACTTTAAAATAATTTTAAATTGCATTGATTTAATATGATAGCAGTCTAATTTGCAAAATGTTGACAGTTTCAGTTCCTGAAAAATGTTCTAATTTCTTTCGTATTTTATTTTCAGTTTTGAGTCTGCAGTTCTACACTGTGTACCTAATAACGTCACCATGTTCTATTAACAAAAATGTCAATAAAATATCAAAAGAACTCTCTGAAATTTCTTGTGTGAGACCAGCTTTAATTCCACAGCCTTTGGCATTAATCCAGTGCAGTTTATTCAAATACACATATAAGTAAATATAGCTGTAACATGACTAGATCTGATTAGAACAATCACAGCACATCTTATAGTAGACGATAACTTTCTTTATGCATTTCATGTTCAGATTCCTGCAGTATAAGATGTCTATGTCTATTATGGTTTTAGACATATAACTAAATCTGTAGCTAAAGCATTGTGATATGATCCAGTAATTACACTATTACATGGTAAAACTGCAACATAGTACTTTATATAAAGTACAAACCCTTGGTGATTCTCTGAGCGAAAGTAAGTTGAAATATTCACATCTGAGAACTTAAATATGACATTTTTGGGGTTCATTTTTCTGACCAATCGGTGCTGGGGTCTAAGTGTTGCCCCAATCATTGGGACATTCCCAGTGATGCCCAGACCTTCCAAGACCAGAAGCCCAAACAGCACGATGGACTCTTTGAGGGGGCAGGATCATCACAGTGCAAGCCAGGGTCTGCAGCCCTCACCTGAGGGGCTGGTCATGGCTGTTGCCACTCTCCTCCAGTGCACTGAACTGTCCACTGGCTTTAGATTAACAGCAGTTCAAAAAAAGAAGCATCATCAGTTTCACAGGTCCTCACCCTTCCAGGTTAGTGGTAGTGTGAGTGAATTCTAGGTAAAAGAAAGGGACTGGAGACGACTAATAATTATAAATAAAATATGACATATTTCTACTTATACTTTGCACAGTTTCTATCAATGTTTCCAAACATATCCAGACAGGTTTTCTTATCTGTGAAGTTCCTACTTCAAGGTGCAGTCATTACTGACTGGATCTGATCCTACAAACCCAGTACCTGACTTCAATAATATTGGCTGCTATCAAATCCTCACAGCAATGTTCTAAGCCTTCCCAGAAAAATGGATGCTATTAATGCTTTGAAAGGAGGAATGATGAATACATTTAATTTTTTTAAAAATCAACATGTGGATATTTAGAGAGCTGCAGCTTTATTAAAGAGTGTGCATGCTTTATTAGATCTGACTACAGTGTGTGATGAAACAGTGTGTTTTTCAGGCTGACTTGGCATAGTATTGATTTGAAGGGATCTATTTAATACCAGTTTGTGCAGGTGATCATGAAGCTCATGTCATCCACTTGTTTTCTGCCCATTCTTCTCTGTGGCAGTTCAGGACCTTCCTCTAGAGAATGGGTCTCTTGTTCTGGGTCCAGACTCTGACTCGACTGAGGCTCATTTCCCTCAGGTGATGGCGGTTCCTCGTTCCTCTGCCTCTGATCTGAAGCCGGTTTAGAGCTGTGACCTCCTCCCATGGCTACGAGACAGACCAGAGCTTTACATCAGCTAATCCGGAACTTGGTCTGAGTCACACAGCTGTTTTTTTACTATTTCTGTTCTTATTATTTTGGATTGTGCTGTCTTTTTTCATATTGCTGAATGGAGGACACTCGGATTAAAATATCACAGTTTTCTCACTGCATTTGTGCTAAATCCTGTGACCGAGATTTAAACAAAACTGGGAGTAGGATTGGTTTGGTGTGAATTGCTCAGTTCTAGACAAACTAACAGTTACAACTGTTGACAGTGGCAGTGAATCCACCCAGAGGTCCACCTCAAAAAACTCCTGGTTCCAACCATCAGTCTGCAGTTCTCTACAATCAACAATTGACATCAAAACACTCTCACACTTTTTTTTTTTTCTTCAAAAATACCCCCCTCTCTTCAAATACCTCTTTATTATATTAGTATTTCACAAGGTGAGTGAGGGGTGATATGTGGGCTGTGATATTGTAGTATAAAAATAATTTGTTGTTATTTCAGAAAACATTTTGTTCTTCTGGACGCCTCAGTGCTGACCCTGTGTGGACAAAACTGACATCATGCAACATGACTCTGATTTTTTACCAGGGCTCTTTTCCCTTGAACAAAATAAATGTAAAAATAAATTATAATGTTGGGGGATTTTATTATGTTTTATGAAATGATTATCATAAAAGATGGTATTAAATTAATAAAACAAAATCAGATTTATATAATTACCTCTAAAGCTCTTTGAACTGCTAAAAGCGTGAAAGTTGCTCTGTATGATAAATTAATTATTACTATTAGTAATATCAGTGTTAGTAATAGTAGTAGTATTGCTATCATAATAATAGTAATAATAATTATTAGTAGTAATAAGAAATAGTAGTGAAATATTTAGTTAATCTAATGTTTGCTTGCTTTAAATTGCTGTGGGAATATTATTGTTATTTTCAGTTTATTTATAGATATTTTTGTCTTTTAAATTATTTTAAATGGGAGTGATAATTAATATGATAATTCAGATAATTTTACTGCTTTGAAACAGGCTAAAAAAATTAGCTGATGAAATAAGTCATTAGAGGTCCATTAATCTAATAATATCAATATAGAAAAAAGAATCATTCAATGACTATAATGACAAACTTTTTTTAATGTTAAATGTTTTTTGACTAGGTTTTTATTTATAGTATGTATATAATAATTATGCCAGATTTTTACGGAGGATGGGTTTGGAGAAGACACCACATTTCATAAAATGTATTAAAATTTTACCTATCCCCAAGTTCCAGTCCGCAGGAGGACTCTTAATTTGTCCGGTGTTTCCAGGCAGAATCCACTGGTGGCCGAGTGTCCGTCGGTGACGCGAGGCTACAGCAGAGACGTATCTCGGTGAACTGGCCAATGAAAGCGCAGGACGCGCGTTACGTCGCAGGGGAGGCTCGACCTGATTGGCTCAGAAATCCAGTGAGCGGTGGAACCCGGTTGCTAGGCAGTATTATGGAGGAAACACAACAACAATAATATAGCGATAAATATCCAAATATCACAGTAGCCTGTAAAAACTCTTCTTAATTGCAGTTGATTTTCCTGTGCATACACAGTACACTGTCAAAGATAACTGTTTGGATGTTTGTTTGTTTACATTGTTGTATTTTTCTATTTGTTACTTTTTTATTCATTATTTTTGCCAGTAATGTAGCTAACTACAAAGTATTGTGAAATAAATGTTTACATCTGAGAAAAAAAAATATTTTAATAGGTTGATTGTGTTAGGGATTTAGTTTACGTTTATTTATTTGTTTGTTATTTTAGAATACATACAAGTATTATAAATACAACAGGTAATGATTTATATTATGATTCTCAGATATGTCATTATAGTAGGCCAATATTATTATTAAACTAATCTGTCATTAAAGTTGGTGTAATTTAACAAACCTACTATTAAGATCACAAGAATAAACCAAACTATTTGGAAAATAAGTCAAAATATATTTTACTCTAGATGGCTAACAAAATGTGGTCACCGTTATCTGACTCACCTCTTCATCATGCATCATAGGCAAGGAAATGCAAGGCATGTTTATTTATAGAGCACCTTTTGGCAATTCAAAATACTTTTCAAAACAGTACAGAAATATCAAAGTAGAGGAATTACCATTATACAACAGGATGAAATCATTTTAAAAGCAATTATAATAATGACATAGGATCCATATCTGAACCACAGACTGGTCAGTCAGGCACAGACAAGCTTTGTCTATGAAGCCACACTGTTGTAGCACTTACAGAATTAGGCCTGGCATTTTCTTGCTGGAATAACAATGGACTTCCTGTGAAGAGTTAAGATAACACAGGGAAAAGGTATTGCTTTGATGGCACCATATGTCTCTCTAAATCACAATATATACCTCCATACAAATGGTACATTCCCATTTGCGAGTCACTAATGCCTTGGGCACTGAGTGATATGAGGAATATTGGCTTTATACCATTCACCCATCAGTTTGGATGGCGGCTTTCATCTTGGGCACAGTAAACGCTACGTTTTTTCTAGGAAACAGGATTAAATTATTATTAATCTAACCACACCACACATTTCTTATGCCTTTCCAACAATCTGGGATTAGCTTGGGACCTGAGAACTAATTTCTCCTATTTAAAAGCATTTCAGCTTTCATTTCTTGATGCAGCAGTTGTGTTAAGTAAAAAAATATTTTTTTATGAAATGCTCCCAAACCCACGTGGCTATATTTATCACAGTAGTATGGTGGTTTGTCATGCACTGCCAACTGTGGGCTGGAAGTTCACTCTCATTCAGCAGTGCTGTCTAGCCTTGTCCTACAAGGAGATAGAAATTTCTTCAGATTTCCTGAATCTTCCATGGTGTTACGGACAGGAGGCTATGAAAGACCTAAACTCTGCAATTCTGCACGGAGAAAATTGGTTTCTAAACTGTTTCAGTCCTCTCACATAGTGTGGTCCCCCACATCCAGCTGCAGGATCTAAGCAGATGTTGAACGCTCCAGCTTCTAGTGGAAATATTTAATAGAGGGTAATTTGAATATTTATTCATTATCTATAACCCTTATCCAGTTCAGGGTCGCGGTGGGTCCAGAGCCTACCTGGAATCATTGGGTGCAAGGTGGGAATACACCCTGGAGGGGGCACCAGTTCTTCACAGGGCAACACACACACACATTCACTCACACACTCACACCTACTGACACTTTTGAGTTGCCAATCCACCTATCAACATGTGTTTTTGGACTGTGGGAGGAAACCGGAGCACCCGGAGGAACCCCATGCAGACACAAGGAGAACACACCACACTCCTCAAAGACAGTCACCCGGAGGAAACCCACGCAGACACAGAGAGAACACATCACACCCCTCACAGACAGTCACCCGGAGGAAACCCACGCAGACACAGAGAGAACACACCACACTCCTCACAGACAGTCACCTGGAGCAGGAACTGAACCCACAACCTCCAGCCTCCTGGAGCTGTGTGACTGCGACACCTACCTGCTGCACCACCTTGCCGCCCCTAATTTGAATATTCTATAGCTAATCTTTTTCCCCTTATTTTGCCCATCCAAATTTTTTAGTGCTGCAGGCTTCAAATTATACATTTATTTATATTCTAAAATACTATAAACAGATTATAAATAGATCACTGATGTTTTTTCTTATTTTCTGTTTCTCAACTTTTGATGTGTATTTTCTAATCTTAATATGGTGAATTTACAAGCTAATAACATTTATTTCCTAAATAAATGTAATGTAATTTAATTCCAAAACATTTTAAAGAACACTCGCATGAATTAACGTTTATTTCTCGTTGTTAGGAGGGGCTTTAAACTGTTATTTACCTACTTTATTGTATTACAATCTTATTCATAACCTCTTTAATGGTGTGTCCTGCAGGATTCGTTTAGAATTAATGTCGATAAGAGTCCTCGTGTTTTGATGTGCCTTGTGAATGCTGCTGCAAGAATAACAGTCTACCTTTGGGATAAACAAAGTACAAATCTAATGTAATTTAATGTAATAATGAGGAGAAAATTAAAACACTGGTACACACCGCAGAAACTCCGCAGTTCACAAACCACAACAACAGCAACAACAGCAGCAGCTGCGCGCTCCCGAGATCCACTGCGTCCAGGAGCGTGGTGACGTCACGGTGACGCAGGCGCGCCGCCGAGGAAGAGGCGGACACGTGGGTCTCCGCTGTGCTCACACCGAAAAGGCCGAACTTGAGTCTTGGTGAGTTTCCTCTTTAATTTCTGTTTTCCGCGGCACAAAGTTCGGAGATCGCGGCTGTTCCTCAGTAAACAGAGCCGCACCGGTTAGAAACTGGGGTCATCCGGCTGTTAGAGGCCTGTTTATCTGTTAAAACACTGAGAAGCTAAGTTAGCTTAGCCGTGTTTCTGATTCCTCTGAGTTTGTTTTAGTTTTAAATTCATAACAATACTTTGTAATATCACAGTGAAAGCGGTTTATTCTACGGGATGTCCTTTCAAAATAAATAAATGCGCAGGAACTACTAAGTAATGCGTGGGAACTACTTGAGGCTTGGAAAGGACATACTTTAAAATCTAATTTTCTCGCTTTATTAAGTAATTTCCACGTATTATTAAATCATTCCCACGTCTTATTAAGTTGAGTAAACTACATAATTTGTGGGAATGAGAAACAGTGTGTTGTTAAACAGTGAAACCGGCCTCGTTCTCCTCTGTCTGTAGTGAAATGTGGAGCACGGTGTTTTTTAACCATTGACCACAGCCACAGCAGCTCCACGTTAAGTCCCGTCAAAAGTCAAACGTTAAGTTAAGGCTGGAGAACGACATTAAAGTCTGTGGGAAATATTTAATTTCCATGTCTCTTTATGTATCTCTCAAACATTTTTTTTGTTATTTTTTTGCCTAATTATTCAGGACTAACTCTGTTTCTAACAATTGTGACGTTCCAAATATAATCATATTCCCTTTAAAATAAATGAATGTGAGAGAACAGTTTAATTGTTTGTGAATGGCCTCATTTAAATATCTCAATCCTCTGTCTAAAAATATGATTTTAAAATTGTGTGGGTCCAAATTAATATTAAATTAAATTTCTTACATATATTTTTATGAATGACAAGTTGTTTGTCATTGTACAGTTTTACAATGAAGTGTGTCTTCTGCACTTTAGAGTGGACACACACCTGGAGCAAATGGGGGTTAGGTGTCTTGCTCAGGGGCACCCCAGCCATGGATGTTGAGGGAGAATACACCACTGTTCGTTCACTCCTCTGCCCCCAGTATTTCCTTCCTCCTTCCTCAGCATCCACAGCTGGGGTGCCTTTTGAGCACCTGCTCCGCGAGTGCCGGGGATGGCTGTACTCTGCTGTTCTGGCAGTGTGTGCTGTGTGCCCACACTCCTCTTAGTGCACTATTGTGTGTGTGTTTGTTTGTTTGTTCATTCTCTGGGTTAAATGCAGAGGCACAATTTTATTGCACATTTTGCAATGACGTTTAAAAAGCAAGTTTGCTTATATAAAGTTAATATACTTATGATAATTTTTAAACCTGGCCCTAGTTGTGCATTTCCTCTATGTCTAAGTATCCCATGATTTTTTTTTCCTCCCATAATGCACTATATTGCCAAAAGTATTCACACACCCATCCAAATCTTTGAATTCAGGTATTTCAATCACTTCCAAGGCCACATGTGTATAAAACCAATCACCTAGGCGTGCAGACAGCTTCTACAACCATTTTTGAAAGTATGGTTTGCTCTCAGGAGCTCAGTGTGGTACTGTGATAGGAGACCACCTGTGCAACACGTCCACTCGTGAAATTTCCTCGCTACTAAATATTCCACAGTCACGACACCAGGGTAAGTTGTTCAGTGTTTAATAAACCTGTCTGTGACCTCCATAGAGCACCATTTATCAATCAGACTTTTACATAGTAACATAAATGTGTATTAGTTAGGTTAAATTAGCGCTGTTAATATGAACTGCCCTGTCTGAGGTTTGTTTACATCACTTCTTTTTAAACAGGGCTTTTCCCTTAACTTCATCTCTTTTAAAACACAGCTCAAACCTCACAAAGGCATCTTTGTCTTAACAAAGATTAAAAATTCTAGCTACACGTAAAGGGTTAATGTTTCTGTTTTTCAAGGCCTCTTGTTATAGGTTTCTGCGAGGAACCTGTGAATCATGGGAAATTCCCTTCAGGGATGTGTTGTCTGCTGCTTATGGGAGGGGCACATAAAGTGCACATAGGGGGTGCTTGTGAGCACCTTCGTTTAGTAAAATAGAAGAATTGGGACACCGTCAAGCCTGGCACACTTGCACAAACGAGGGGTGTGAGTATTGGGTCGGGAGCACGGTGTGTTCTGAGGTGCAGAGGAACTTTCTGCAGAGTCAATCGCTACAGACCTCCAAACGTCATATGGCCTCCAGATGATTAAACCCTATGGGTTAAGAATGGGAGGTCACTCAAGTTCATAAGCAACAGAATACTGTTGGTGATATTGTGATTGTCCTGCTTCAGTCAGAAAGCTGAGGTTTATTAACATCTCTGCGTGTGTGTGTGTGTGTGTGACTTTCAGTTTCTGTCCGACTGCAACGTCCTTATCAGAAATGGCCGTTCGAGCTTCATTTGAGAAGAACAATGAAATTGGGTGCTTCGCAAAACTCACCAACGCCTACTGCCTGGTCGCCATCGGAGGATCAGAGAACTTCTACAGGTCAGTCTTTATCCACTCGTAAACTCTTGGACCACAGTTTAATGTGAGTGAATGAAGTTAATCTAAGTGTTGTAGATATACACTGTATAAAATAAACTGTTTAAATGAGCTCTAACGGCACTGATGCCTTTTTGCCACCAGTGTGTTTGAAGGTGAACTGTCAGAAACAATCCCAGTGGTCCACGCTTCAATAGCAGGATGTCGGATAATCGGTAGAATGTGTGTGGGTGAGTGAAACTCTAATCTTCTGACGTGTTTATGAGAGCAGTGATATGGGTGAAGTATTTCATTGTCATTACACAACAGGTTTGATTGGACAAGAGGCTTTCTCTTAGTGCTGATTATTTCTGTTTGAAAATTTCGAAATGCATGAGGGCTCCATTAGTTAAGACGGAAAACTCAGTATCAGACAAACCGAACAAGCAACAAATGACTCAAACAGGGAAATGAGTGTGATTAGGTTTATAGAGTTGACAGAGGTGATATCTGTGTTTGTTTAGCCTCAGCCACCGGTTTCTGTACATCGTGCCAGAATAGCAGGCTTATGATGGGTAATTCTGTGTTCCTGCAGTAGTAGGAGGATTTCGTCCACGTTAATAGACGAAAAGCAGCAGAATCTCCCCCAGAGAATCCACCAAAGTGAAACTGACAATTGATTTCATTAAGCCCAGAAACAGCGGTTTCGTTATAAGGAGTCAGATTTTGGTTGTGAACAGAGCTCCATTACAAACTGACGCTTTATGGTCAGGTGCGTCATGTTCTGCTGAATCGTTCCTGACTTCATTGAGCCTGGATTAACTACCTGCAACTTGAGATTAAATGGATTTAAAAGCTGTGTTTGTGTTCGTGAGCTTGAGAACACCGTAAAACTTAACCACTTAATCCTTGTCTTCTGCGACTGTCTCACTCCTTGTCGTCTGTCATCAGTGGCTATGTTTGGATGCAAAGATTTCCTCCAATCGGAGTGAATTAATTCCAGTTATAGATTCAGACTGAGGTGTATTAATGTACCCTCCACTCACCAGTCTGATTGAAGTTATAATCACGTGCTGCCAGTGATCCAAGCCGAAATGATGCACAGAGTACCACTTTGTACACGTCACTGGAGTTTACTGTCCTCGTGGAAGATGCAGTCAGAGACGGAAGGATGCACTATCATCATCACCACCACCATCATCATCATCAGGCAGTGAACAGTTTTTCCTCTTCCTTTAAATAAAGCTTCCTTCGCCTCGAGTTATAAAGTTTCATTTCGTCTCAGAAAGGTTCACTCAAAGAATTAAGACCCTGAGCTGTAGCAGGATTTCTGTTGAAAGATTGGTGAAAGATTATCAACCCTAAGCCCAACTCATGCACAGACTGTAAATACATTTTCCGATTGCATGTGTGTAATCAGACTCATGGCTATTATTCTCCTATTTAAAGGATTACATACCTTGTTCAGTCGGATAGAAAATATACTCGTGATTACCTCGATCAGCCTGCTCTGTTCCGATGGAGGCGTATACATGTGTATACTCCGATTGAAATATTAGTCGGATTATTAACGGAATATAACGCTACATGGTCTAAACCTGACCTCTGCTGTTTTCACAGGGAATCGTCATGGCCTCCTTGTGCCCAACAACACGACAGACCAGGAGCTGCAGCACATCAGAAACTCCCTCCCAGACTCGGTCCACATCCAGAGAGTTGAGGAACGCCTCTCCGCACTCGGGAACGTCATCGCCGCCAATGACTATGTGGCTCTCGTACATCCGGACCTTGACAGGGTACGACTGGCACTGATTTTATGTCCAGATTACATGTCCAGACGTGTAACTGCAAAAGTGTCGTTCACAATCTGAGAAAACCGTACCTGTGTAGACTGAGGGGGAAACGTAGCTCCAGTCTAGATTTAGTGTCCTGCAGTGTATAAGTCAGTGAGGTTATGTGCTGTGCTCAGAAAGGTTTGAGAGCCACAGAAACAGTTTATCACTGTAATAGTGTATATTTTCAGTACCTACACATACTGCTCCAATAAATTTGAGCTGGTTTAACCTCCTAGGCTTACTGTGTGTGCAGGAGACGGAGGAAATCTTGGCAGACACACTGAAGGTGGAGGTGTTCAGGCAGACTGTGGCAGAGCAGGTGCTGGTGGGCAGTTACTGTACCTTCAGTAATCAGGGAGGTCTAGTCCACCCCAAAACCTCCATCGAAGACCAAGACGAACTCTCTTCACTTCTGCAAGTGCCTCTTGTTGTGAGTAAAACATGACCTGGACATGACTGCGTTGTCATTTATCTTCAGATAAAATGCTGTGTGTGATGTCTGAGCCAGGTTTGGAAGTGATGTGTGAAGTCATTTGTGGGCAGTGAGATTTTATTTGTTAAATATAGTGATCCAGGAGTCCAACATAGTTACTCACCCATAACGCAACATGATTCCAGCCAATGTAGCTTTCTATTCTACTACATGGACCCTGCTCGACTTGGCTCCTTCTCCTCCACCAGATAAATCAGGTCCTGGTTCTGGAAGCATGTTCTTCTTTAGTGGCTGTTCTCTCGTGGTTCAGAGTGAGCCGAGTAGGGACTAAACCGTGGCGTGTAAACCTTGCAGAGCACTGATTGTCCAGAGAGAGTCGTCACTCTACACAACGCAGACGTCCAGCACCAAATCTCCACCTGTAAAATCTCCAGGTGCAGCTGAGATCAAGTTTGTTTTTATCCGACTCACGACGGCAGCTCGTAAAATTACGCCGTGGTCTTTTGAAAAGGTTCAAACTCTTCTTGGATCGGTGGCAGACGAAAGAATCCAGCGAGAGTTGTGTTGTGGTTTCCAAAGCCAGTGTTTCCTGTTGTAGACAGGCTTTTGAGACAACAACAATTACATTTCAGGGCAAGAGTGCTTTATAATGAAAAACAAAAGATGTAGGATGTGAGAAGAGCAGGTACCATACAGTGGAAAAGCTCTGTTAGTTGAGCAAGAAAAATCGTATCAGGCAAAGCATTCTAATTCAAGCTCGTCTCTCTAGGCTGGAACCGTGAACCGTGGCAGTGAGGTGATCGCTGCTGGGATGGTGGTGAACGACTGGTGTGCCTTCTGTGGCCTGGACACGACCAGCACAGAGCTGTCCGTCATCGAGAGTGTCTTCAGACTCAGTGAGACACAGCCTAGCGCCATCGCAACCACCATGAGAGACTCTCTCATTGACAGGTAAACACGCATACACTCACACACACTTTCTCTCTGTGTCTCTCTGATACTCTCTCTCTCTCATCTCTTTGAGGGAAAAACCAACAGATTTGCACAAGTTCCCTTTCTTGTCTTTTGTCTCTGCGTAAAACCATACTTTTGTGAGGTTTCTAGACTCTTCAGGGTGAAGTGTAGATCTGAAGTGACTGTGTAGATCCTGAATTAAAACCCAAAGTTTTGGGATGATTTGGACATGTTTGTGGTCCAGAACAAGTCATCCGTCATCTTTCAGGAGAGAAAGTGGACCCACAGCTGTCCACAATCTTATATAATATATAATAAATATAAAACCCAACTCTGCTGTGAAGGTGATTCCTCTCCGGTGTGTTTTCGGTGCTGATGGGAATGTTTTTCTTCTTGTTTTCCAGTCTTACATAAACTGTACATGTTTTGGACCTGGATCAATACCGGACCTGAATGAGGACACTCTGAGAACTTGGCCCCCGTCTGTTAAAATCTGAGGCTCTGTTCACCGCAAAGAGCCTTTGTACGATTGTTGTATGATCTGGTGTATGTCAGAAGTTTGTAGATTTGTTGTGCGGAGCATTGTGGGCAGTGTGTAAATGACCTATTGACACGTGCTGGATCAAAATCTACAGAACAGCTTTACCATGTGAAGTGTTTACTCTAAAGCTTCCAATTTGTATGTTATCGTTTTTAACGTCACATCCGTTGTATAAATGCAGTGCACAAACACAACCAATAAAGCCTCCGCATGGTCAACACTCACTGATGCCTGGAGACTTTGTTACAGTGGGTCACTTCACACCACAACAGGGTTCTGTAACTGTTAGCGATGCTCTAAAATTAAGACTGATGCTGATCCTTAAGACTCTTGGAACAACCTGGTGTCATTTAAGGACTCGGTCAAAAATCTGAAAAGCAGACGAGTAACTCCCCTTATGGCTTCTGTGTTGATTCAGCGCTGAGCCCTACGCCCTTGCGAGTGTTTATACTTCTGCGTTAAGTGTCTGTGTCGCTCTACAATTGCACAACTACACCACTAGGGCTGCATCTCAAAAATCAGTCCTATGTAGTGGTGTAGTAGAATTACTTTTATTAATCTTTAAAGTGCACTATTTAAGGAGTAGGGCGTTGATTGTGACAACATAGTTTACATGAGGTGCCAGGAAAGTAACTAATACAAAGCAGGCAGATATTTCCCACGTGGTCCTGCTTCTCGTGGAGTTATTTTTTCCTGCGTTTTTCATTTGTTCAACATTGTTATTCCTCCCTGAAGCCCACAAACCTGCTGCTGTCTGCCTTCTGTGTGTGGAGGAGGGGAGTTAATGTTCCTGTACCACTCCGGTTCAACATAAACAGTGTCCATCCGACTACAGGCCAGTCACATTTGTTGCGGTCTGCATAGACGCAATGTATAGTTATGATTCTGGGGGTGTTGGTCAGGCTACAGCACCAAGGCACCAGGATTTACCTGCTGCACCATTTAAGGTGGAATTTAAAATCTGGCAACACATGGATTAGAGTTGTCTGTGGCTATGATGGGTTGCTATCATGGCCAGCCATTACCCGTTCAGTTATGTTAATGCTGTTGATGGCAGATCAAGTGCTGTTCTGATTTCTCCTCATCCACAGCAGAGTCAGAGCCACTACAGCTGTAGAACCAGCCCTGAAACAGGGAGCAGGTTCAGATCAGGCTCATGGTTTTATTGCTTACATAAATAAATAAAGCCTTTTCACTTAACTTTTCAAATAAAGAGATCTCACCAGCTCTGTTCCTATCAGTTTCAGTCCCTTTTCAGAACGAGCCGTTTAAGGGCTCTGTCATTTTTATGCAAATAATCTGTTGCTGGCCACGCCTCACCCACCCCATGTTTACGCTGAGCGTTTACCACATGTGAAAATGGCAGAAAACAGAGGTACTGTCCAACCCTCTATGTTCAAACCCTGAGTTGGACCCAGAGCATGAAGAAGAGGCACCACCTGCACACGGAGCCGGTCCAGACTTTCATGGGACGCTGATGTGAATGTTTTTGACAGTTGTACCTGACTCTCCATTAGTTCTCTCTCCTTTTTTGGCTTAAGAATAAACAGCCAGCCATATACAGAAAAAATGCGATGTAAACAAATATTTATTCAAAAAACAATATATAAATAAACATTCATTATCTGTAACCGCTTGTCCAGTTCAGGGTCATGGTGGGTCCAGAGCCTACCTGGAATCATTGGGCGCAAGGCAGGAATACACCCTGGAGGGGGCGCCAGTCCTTCCCGGGGCAACACAGACACACATTCACTCACACAATCGCACCTACGGCCACTTTTGAGTCGCCAATCCACCTACCAACATGTGTTTTTGGACTGTGGGAGGAAACCGACGCAGACACCGGGAGAACACACCACACTCCTCACAGACAATCACCCGGAGGAAACCCATGCAGACACAGGGAGAACACACCACACTCCTCACTGATCGTCACAACGGGAACCCACAACCTCCAGGTCCCTGGAGCCTTGTGAATGCGACACTACCTGCTGCACCACTCTGTCAGCCATGAAGCATACAACAAATAGAAATTAATATATCACAATGACAAAAATATATATATATAATTATATATGATTAATGTATATACATATAATTACTCTATTAAAACATTAAAAGAGGAAAATAAAATAAATGAGATTCAAATAAAAAAATATATAAATAAATCAAAGCTTAGGGACAGTGGAGTGACCCCATTGAGCTGAGCTTTGGTGTTTCCTGATGTGAATTTCAGTTCACTGACTGACTAAAGGCAGATTTACACAATTTAATAAAAACTCTTGGTATCCAGCTTAAGACATAATTAACATTATTTATAGACTTCACTGAAATAATATACACTGGCATGTGATCAGTGTTTCGTAAATGAAAATAAACCAATGTGTTTCCTGCGAGTGAGGGCCAAAACATTTTATATACATCTGGGAACGATGAGTGTTAATGGTTGCCAGTGATGAACAGTGCGGAGTAGAGCTGCCAACGCTCCCTTAAAATACGAAATCGTACTGTATTCGGACACTGAATGCAGGTCTCATTGGTCATCACTTTTATTGAGCCAATCAGCAACTAGAGTTAGTTGTCCATCATTAAGTGCTGCAGTATCATGTGGAGGCACCAAGAGCAAAACGTCAGTGGTGAAACACTGGGGAACGTAGAACTCTGATTTTAGATAGAACTTATGTTAGCACCTTGTTTTGGAGAAATTACATTTCATTTCTCCATCAAAGTTGACTCACTTAGAATCAAAAATATTTATTTATACGTAAAAATCACATTAGGAAACAATAGATTAAGAATAGTTAGTTAACATTATTCTTAGAGTGTTTGACAGGTATAGGAGTCCTGAATAAGCAGACTGGTCTGTGTATTAAACATAGGACATAATAGTGAACAATGGCAGCAAATGTGTTTTAACATAATTATGACATTTTTTCTGAACATAAGTTAAATACAGTAACGCAATGAGGATGACAGTCTTAGATCTCTTCACCCAATATGATTCTTTCACTTCAGACCTTATTGCAATTAATTGACAATTAATACAATGTTTACCAAACACATGGTTAGATTATGGTTTAACGCTGCTGACAAGTACTGATAGGTAAATCCTGACGGCATTTGGCTTAATAAATGTCTGACAACAAAAATGCTGTATCTGATTGACTGCAGTCGACAAGTACACAGACAATTCCACATAAAGCATGTATATTAAAACATTATATCATAAAACAGCAGGCTCTGCACCCAAAATAATGCACTGTATGTTGGATAATATAACTACTTATACTCAGCTAAAAGCTTCCCTGTATAACATTTAATGCACTTGGTGTAGTGGCAAACTTGAATATTAAAAATCTGTTTTTGTTTGGGTTGTGTGTTTATGATAAATGAGCTATGGATTAGTCGACATGAGCTTTTCCACAGGAGTAAACATCTGATCTCATCTGCTCAGACTGGAGACATATTTTAATGAGAAGTGTAAACAGAATCCAGTCAAAGCATATCCAAATACTATCCAGATTTAAAAGAACTCTACATGTTAGGTTCACAATTTTAATTAAAAACAAACATGCTTGTAATCTATTGCCAGACTCTCTATGGAGAATCTGGTTTCTTTTGCCATTTATTGCGGCCAAGAACTGCCAACAGGAAAAAAAAAAAATTGACTGACACGCAAAAGGACTAAACACCATTAAAAGGCGATTCACTTTGGACCAATACCAGAGCCAGCACAAAAAGATACATAAGTGTGTATATGTGGATTTACAGAGAGCCTATCGGAATGCAACTGGCAGAATCCTGGCAGTGAGGCCGGGTTAGTGACAGTCTGCAAGTATCAGACTTGTGGGCAGAGCTTCTGTGGCTGAGATTAACATGCTTGAAACCAGTCTAATGTGTTTATGAAGTCCCCGTGTCAATAAATGGCTAAAAAAATTAATAAAGAATCAAGCTTTCTCTCTCATCTCAAAGCAGAGAAAAGGCAACTGGAGATTTTTAGACGAGACAGAGGACTGCAAAGGTTTAAAAGTATGAACTCAGTTGAGGATATTGCTCCTGCTTCATACATGGGTGATATTGACTTATTCTTGCTGTTTGATTATAGGTGGAAATTATTCCAAATTCGGGACACCGCTGCTGCATGAAAGTAAACACAGATCCAAAGTGCTACAAAACTTAACAACTCAAGTTACAAGTGAGTTTTTGTGATCATTCAAATAATGAATAAAAATTTACGGACAAGTTCATCTTCAGCCGTGTACGAACAACAGTCAAAAACGCAGCGCTTCTGAACATAAACCATAGAGACAGAATTTCAACACAATCATGGACATTCCCTTTAATGCCAAGTGTGAATAGGCCCCATTTCGGTCCATTTTAATGCATTTATATCAATGTTTCCCAACTGATCCAAAATTTCAGCACATTGTACTCAGGTCTCCTCTTTTCTCTATGTTTCAAGAGCAATCTGCTGGTTACAATTCATCCTTTGTTCAGAGCAGACGTGTCTCTCCTGAAGAGGAATTTTACGATTCGGTTTTTCTCCACTGATAGTTTCACGTCTGTGTAAATGGGCTGTTTTTTATTGACACTTAAGATTAGAAAAACCATCCAATATTCACAATATTAATACAGGTTCTTCTTCTGTGTGAATGTGCTGGTGAGTTTGGAAATTAGTCTTTCGAGTAAAACTCTTCCCACACTCCAAGCACTGATACGGTTTCTCTCCTGTGTGAATGCGCTGGTGGGTTTGGAGATGATTCTTTTGATTAAAACTCCTTCCACACTCTGAGCACTGATACGGTTTCTCCCCTGTGTGTATTCGCTGATGTGTTTCTAGAGAGATCTGTTGATTAAAACTCTTCCCACACTCTGAGCACTGATACGGTTTCTCTCCTGTGTGAATGCGCAGATGTTTTTTGACATTTCTGAGGTCGGTAAAACTCTTCCCACACTCGGAGCACTGATAGGGTTTCTCTCCTGTGTGAATGCGCTGGTGGGTTTCCAGAGAAACCTGTTGATTAAAGCTCTTCCCACACTCTGAGCACCGATACGGTTTCTCTCCTGTGTGTATACGCTGGTGTCTTTTGACATTTCCAAGGTCAGCAAAACACCTTCCACACACTGAGCATTGGTACGGTTTCTCTCCTGTGTGAATTCGCTCGTGTGCCTGGAGATGAATCTTTTGACTAAAACTCTTCCCACACTCTAAGCACTGATGCAGTTTCTCTCCTGTGTGAATGCGTTGGTGTATTTTCAGACAAGTCTTTTGACTAAAACCAGTCCCACACTCTAGGCACTGATAGGGTTTCTCTCCTGTGTGAATTCTCTGGTGAATTTTGAGACAAGTCTTTCGATTAAAACCCTTTCCACACTCTAAACACTGAAATGGTTTCTCTCCTGTGTGACTGCGCTGGTGTTTTTGGAGTTGACCCTCTCGATTAAAACTCAGCCCACACACTGAGCACTGATGGAGTTTCTCCCTTTTGTGAATGTGCTGGTGCCTTCTGAGAGAAACGTCAGGAGTAAAGCACGTCCCACGATCTGAGCAGTCATATTTGGTAGCAGTCTTTGATTTGTCTTTACTTTTCGCTGTATGTGTGCCAGATGTGTCAGTGCAAAGACTAGCTGAGGATGTTTCCTGAGAACTGCAGTTTCCACATGGCGTATCCTCACATTTAATCCCTCCTGATTTCAACATTGTGATACATTCCTCTCTGTGATGTTTCTTGATGTACGCCTATTTGTGGAAGCCAAGTAGAACTGTCTTGGACACTAGGAGAAGTCTTGCGAAGAGATGTTTTACTTTCTGGAAAAACAAGTATATCATCATAAAAATCAATGTAAATTTCAACAAAACATAGAAACCAAGGCATTAGATTATGGGTCTGTCCCAAAGCCTAATGAGCTGCCTAAGCAGGCAGTGACTCTGTAGGCAGCTGTTTACATCAGCAGCGATCTCACTGACGACTGTTCTCATAATTGTTCCCACTCACTGCAAGCGTCTGTTGTTTACTTACGTCAGCCTCCAGCATTGCCTCAGCCTGTCAGCGCCATGGAATTTTTCAATTTTTAATTGCGATTTTTATCAGTTTTTGCTCTGGAAAAAAAGTGAAATAGACTGGAGTTCTGTTTTCTCCATGTCATGGTAGGTTGAATGTTTATGTAAATGTCTGAAAGTTTGAGTGTGATGCCTTGTGCTCTAATGGCCCCCTATTCAGTGTGATTTTCTGGCTTGCACCCAGTGCTTCAAGAGAGGATCCAAACCCAATGCAATCATGGATGGATTGAAGAGGATGCCAAAAATGAATGAATTAATTACATTTTTGTAATCCGCATGGTCCTGTCACAGGCTGGGAATATTTCTAACATATGGCTAATTTGTGTCTGTCAGAACTGACGAGCTCTCAGTTTAAAATACAGGGTGTCCCAAAAGCAAGGAGACAGAAAAAAAAATATATATATGAAACACCCATATAAAAATTGTGATCTGATTTTAAACAATATATAAGGGATGAGCAAACTCTGTTAGATCATGGATGCCTATTGCCCCACAGCTACTCCATCCAGCCAAAAGTGTCATGTCCACCGATGAAGGACTAGAGGATGACAAACACAAATGGTGCGGCAACATCTACAAGGAAGGAGTGTCTAACAGGAGTGGATGGTGTGTTGACACAGTAATTAAAAACTCCAGCAGCACTTCTGTGTCTGATCCACTCATACCAGCACAGCACAAACACACCACTCCTCCACCACATCAGTGTCACTGCAGTGGTCCAATTGATCCACCACCCACATCACACCTGCTCTGTGTAGGTGCTGACCCTTGAAGAAAAGGGTGAAAGGGGGTTAAAGTATGCAGAGCAACAACTGTACTACAGTCTGAAATTGTAGAATTACAGAGTGACCTGTATGATCAGTGGAGCTATGAGAACTGGCAGCGAGTGTAGAAAACCGGATGTGATCACGATATGACTGGACTGTGACTATCAGTGTTGAAGAAAACAAAGAGCAAAACCTGTTACGTCATTGTTCCCCTTTTCCCCATAGGCTGTGTGTAGAATTGGATCAGCATTTTTTTTAAATAATGGTGTTCATTTCTTTTCTGTTTTGTTAATTTTGGGGCACCCAGTACAACAGTTGTACAGTCAAATCAAATGTATTTGTATAGCACTTTTTACAATATGATGGTGTCACAAAGCAGTTGAGGATTAAAACAGAATATGACTGCTCACAAGGCAAATTGATTTTCCATAGTGAGCTCATCAGTAAAAAAAAAAGTGTGCCACCAGATCTAAATATTATTGAGCCACTTTGGGGTGTTTTGGAGGAGCGAGTCAGGAAACGTTTTCCTCCACCAGCATCAATAGTGACCTGGCCACTATCCTGCAAGAAGAATGGCTTAAAAGCCCTCTGACCACTGTGCAGGACTTGTATATGTCACTCCCAAGACGAACTGACGCTGTATTGGCCGCAAAAGGAGGCCCTACACCATACTAATAAACTGTTTCAGTTTCATTGTCCAACCCCTGTGTGTGTGTATATATATATATATATGCACAAAACACACAAATATAAACACTATTTTACGTTAACATTATATTTATGTACACTACCCAGCTCTCAGAGGTCTCTCTGTAGGTCAGTCCTAAGAAAAATAAGTGCAATTTGTAATTCTAGATCTGTTGCTCTGCATTCACCCAGAGGACCACCAGAGAGCAGGTACAATTTCAAACGGGGATAACAATTATGTGGTGGTGGTATGTTAGTGTGTGTTGTGCTGGTATGACTGGATCAGACACAGTGTCTCCAAATTCGACTGCATGAATGTAAACACAGAGCTAAAGTGCTACAAAACTAAACAGTTTGAGTTACAAATGAGTTTCTGTGGTAATTCAAACAGTGAGTATAAACTTACAGACCAGTTAAACGTCAGCCATGTGCAAACAGTCGTTGGCTGTGTCTGAAACAGAAGGCAACAGCCACCTCCATGCCTTGCTCTCATGTCACTTCCTTAGAAGGAAGTGTTTTTAATTAAGGTATTTGTCACTGAATCTCATTTGAGCCAGGCTTTAAAAGGCAAAAATATATTTCAGCACGTTACCAGCACAAATGTACACCTACATCTTAACTTTGGAGACACTGGATAATAAAGAAGGCAGTGTTTATACAAGCATTCATTTCGGATATGACACCTCCCTCTGAATAGACAGCATTCCGCTCGTTTCAGACACAGCCGTTTTCTTAATCAAACACTCTTCCACTTAAAAGTCGAGGATCTTCTGAATGTAAACAAACCAGAGAGAACAGGGTTTCCTCACAATCGTAGATACCTTAAATGTTCCCTTTAAGATCGTGGCTGTTCTGATATCCCCAACAGCAATGAAAAGAGTAGCTAGTGTTTCCGAACAATGTGAATTCAGTTCTAAAAGAAATATAAACATCATCATTAAGGGAGAGATATTCAAAAGGGAACAACGTCCCCTTGTCCTTTCACTCCTTGAGACTCCGTGTCCACAGCAACGGCGCTACGTGTTAGCAACTACATTCCCCAGTGTCCTCGAGTTATTTTTACCCACATTTATCACATTTAAACACGATAATATACAAACATAACGGTAAGTACAGTGAAAATACACCACAGGAACCCAATGCTACTAACCTTTCAATCTAAAGAAAAACGGACCGCGGGAACACATAGATTTAGGATTTGTAGCTAGCTCCCGGACTCGCCTTCTCTGCCGATAGGGACTGCGCATGTGCAGAACTTCCCGCCTGCGTACAACGCTGTTGTAGCTTAGTATCGGAGAGACTGCTTTCCACAGGAGCTCCACCTTCAGGACTGAGGAACTTTACACGAACACAAACACCAGTTCGACCTTCTGTCTATTCCTCGCACATTTACACACCTCAGAGTGGCCTTATTTAATGCAGACAAGGTTTGTGTTTATATGCTAAGAATACTTACGGTGGGCCTGAAAGGTAAGGCACATAAAAAAAAGAAAATACATATTTTATAATATGCCCAAAAACGTTCATTAGTGTTTCTAGTGGGAAGTTTTTATTAATAAGCACCGTGTTTTTAAATTTATTATGTGTCAGTGTATGTTTAATGCTCTGTAAGAGATGAGTATAACAGCTGTGTGTAGGGTTTTAGTAAAAGGAGTCAGGGTTTGAGGAGAGAACACTGTTCTCAGGGCTGTGTTTCATTTTGCCAGAGATTTGTGGCTTTGTGAAAGTAATAAACTCTTGGGTTTGTGTTTAGAGTTTGGTCAATTGAGCCAAGTTTCTGGAAATATGTTTAAACTGTAAACCGTTTTCAGTTCCCAAAATGTTACTCTTAAAAGAAATATAAAGTTCCTTAAAATGTTTGGTGAGAATATTGGCAGAACACTATGCTTTTGCATCATCAAAAAGATGTTCACCTGGAAGATTATTTAATGTTCCCAGAATGTCATTTCTGAGTATGATAACATGCTTTAAAACCATTGTAAAGTTAACATTCCTAATATGTTTGTGATAACATCATCAAAACATTATGCTCTTACCATATTTAAAGGTGTAGACTATACTGTAAAAAAATTAATTTCCCAGAATTGTATTATTTCAGAAAGTATGTTCTTCAAAAGCATAATACAAATGTTTTGTGGTAACCATTTATTAACTTGTGTTTGTTAAATCAACAGGATAGTGTCTAAACTAAGGCAGTGAATAATTACCCAGAAATTCTTTACCTTAATACCATACAGGTGATTTATTTATATTCCCAACGGCTGACCCCTCTCACCCTGGACATCACCTCTTCCAGCCACTTCCCTCATGCAGAAGACTCAGGGCCTTCAAAACCAGCACTCATCAACAACAGTGGACACCTTGTATGTATGTATCTTTACATTTTTATAGCAACTTTCTAGATACCCAAGGATGTTTTACAATCCACACTGCTCAGAACGCTCAGAACACTCAACCCACACACACTGTTAAGAAGCGGCAGCCAAACGCGCACAGCTTACTCTTGACCAGGAACGACCATCCACCTGGAGGACTGCATCGGGCACTAGGATTTCACCCAGGGCACACAGACATTCACTCACACATACAGACAGACATTCATTCACATACACACTCATTCACTCACACACCAGGACAGTTATTAGAGAAGCCAATTCACCTACCCTCCATGTATTTGGACTGTGGGAGGAAACCCACGCAGACACGCGGAGAACCCAAGATCCCAGCGCTGGTAGGCGAACGTGCTAACCACTAAGCCACCATGCCGCCTTGCACTTTAAACTGTAATTCCCCAAGTTTGATACTTGTTAGCAGTCTCTGTGCCTGTCTGGCTTGTTTTGTATGTTACGTGTCGTATCATACAACACAAATACCTTGGTGAAATAATGTGATTCTGATTCTGAAACAAAGACATATAATCAACTTAACTGTTGAAACTGGTAACTCCAATCTGAAGAAAACCTCAAAAATTCAAATCTAGGCCAGAGGTGAAGCATCAAGGCTTCACAAGGCAAAGTAACCCAAAGGGTGATTGAAAGCAGCATTTAATTGGAAAAATCTGATGGTCCAATTATCAAAATAGGCAAAATCTTTGGATTATTAAAGAGTGTCTGGTTTGCTCATTGTACAAGTCTGTGACTGGACTCCCGTTACATACAGGGATGTTTCCTCAATAATTTTTTTATACAGAAATATAAGTATTGTTAGGGCTGTAGTGTCTCTGTCACAGCTCCAGGGTCCTAGAGGTTGTGGGTTCGAGTCCCGATTCAGGTGACTGTCTGTGAGGAGTGTGGTGTCTTCTCCCTGTGTCTGTGTGTGTGTTTCCTCCGGGTGACTGTCTGTGAGGAGTGTGGTGTCTTCTCCCTGTGTCTGTGTGTGTGTTTCCTCCGGGTGACTGTCTGTGAGTAGTGTGGTGTGTTGTCCCTGTTTCCGCATGGATTTTCTCCGGGTGACTGTCTGTGAGGAGTGTGGTGTGTTCTCCCTGTGTCTGTGTGGGTTTCCTTCGGGTGCTCCGTTTTTTACACTACGTGCAGTTCCTCCCATATTCTGAGCACTGAGGTTTCTCTCGTTGGTTTCTCATGTGTTGGTGTGGCGGAAGTTAAGTTTTACGATTAAATCTATTCTCACCAACAGTTTCACACCTGTGTGAATGAGCTGGGGGGTTTTATTGACACTTGACGTCAGAGAAGCCAGTCCACATTCATGACATTAGTACCAGTGGCGGATGCCGGTCTTTCAAGCAGGGGAAGCTCAATTTCGGCCTACATCATAAAATGTGTCGGTTTATTTATATGTAAATTCTACCCTCCGTTCCTTTTCAAGAAAATGCTCTGTGACCCTGTCGTACCAACAAGGCGTCTTTTCCAGGCACTTGACTAGTGTCCTCTCCATGGCCAGCAGAGCTAGGCTGTTTAAACGGCCTTGGCCCATGTGAAGTGTGTCCGCCTGTGAGTGATCTGTGACGGTGGAGGGGCTCAGCAGCACCCGCTGGACAGAAACTACGATAGAAGTCAGAAAGAGTGAAGTCAGTCTCCAAACACAAGCAGCTACAAAAAACTCCACCAGAAATAGAAGCTCGATTGGTCGCTAGTCGTTTTTAACAAGACAAAATGCCGCTAAGAGGTTTAAGAAAGTCTCCGGTTCAACTCAGAACAGAATGAAAATTTAATGCTCCCACATATCTTTACACCTAAGGATCGCTGATTTGCTCATTTCACTGTCAATCAAAAAGGGATTCAACCTCAGACAGATCATCCAATCATCATGCAGAAGCTGAGCGTCCGGGCCAGCCGAGGCCAGCCCACTGCCCCATAGACCCCCAGAGACGCTGAGCGTCCGATGGGCGGAAAAAAAGCCCAGCATTTATCCAATGACTCGTCTCGTTTCGCTGCACTTCGCTGCTTTGCTATTGAACTCTGTGGACGCTCAGCATCCTCACTGTTTAAATCACTGTGAGAATGATTGAGAGGGAAGCCGCGTCTTTACCAGTGATAAGAAGCTGATTCTGAACAAAAGTTGAGCGTGTTGTAGTGCATATTTACTCAATGACATGTACACACAACAGTATATATTTGATCACTTATTTTTTGACATTTTAGGGGAAGCTGAGCTTCCCTTGCAGTCTTAGAGCAATCGCCTCTGATTAGTACAGATTCTATCCTGTGTGAATGCGCTGGTGTATTTGAAAGAATCATTTAATTACAGTTCTTCACACACTCTGACCACTGATACGGTTTCTCTCCTGTGTGAATGTGCAAATGACTTTTGACATTTCCGAGGTCAGCAAAACACCTCCCACAGACTGAGCATTGATACGGTTTCTCTCCTGTGTGAATTCGCTTGTGGGATTCCAGAGAAATCTGTTGATTAAAGCTCTTTTCACACACGGAGCACTGATACGGTTTCTCTCCTGTGTGAATGCGCTGGTGTCTTTTGACATTTCCGAGGTCGGTAAAACTCTTCAAACACACTGAGCACTGGTACGGTTTCTCTCCTGTGTGAATTCGCTCATGTGCCTGGAGATTAATCTTTTGACTAAAACCAGTCCCACACTCTAGGCACCGATAGGGTTTCTCTCCTGTGTGAATTCTCTGGTGAACTTTGAGACAAGTCTTTCGATTAAAACCCTTTCCACACTCTAAACACTGAAATGGTTTCTCTCCTGTGTGACTGCGCTGGTGTTTTTGGAGTTGACCCTCTCGATTAAAACTCAGCCCACACACTGAGCACTGATGGAGTTTCTCCCTTTTGTGAATGTGCTGGTGCCTTCTGAGAGAAACGTCAGGAGTAAAGCACGTCCCACGATCTGAGCAGTCATATTTGGTAGCAGTCTTTGATTTGTCTTTACTTTTCGCTGTATGTGTGCCAGATGTGTCAGTGCAAAGACTAGCTGAGGATGTTTCCTGAGAACTGCAGTTTCCACATGGTGTATCCTCACATTTAATCCCTCCTGATTTCAACATTGTGATACATTCCTCTCTGTGATGTTTCTTGATGTACGCCTATTTGTGGAAGCCAAGTAGAACTGTCTTGCGAAGAGATGTTTTACTTTCTGGAAATAAACAAGGATATCATCGTAAAAATCAATGTAAAATTCAACAAAAATTAGTAGTATGTTGCAAATACCAATTTGACATTACTGTGTTTCAAGTAACCAATGCAGCCAAAAGAGGGATCTGAAATATGTATTCTGGTCTGTGATCAAACTAGAAAATTCCTGTGACATTCTCTGACGACTCCTCTTATTAGTGATTACATTCACCCTGAGGACCACCAGAGAGTAGGTACAATTTGTCTGGGGAATGTCAGTTATGCGATGGTGGTGTTAGTGCCTGTTGTGCTGATATGAGTAGATCAGACACCACAGGGCGTCTAGAGATTTTAAAGTGCACCACCAACCCAAAATATCCAGCCGACAGCGTCCTGTGTCACTGATGAAGGACTAGGGGACGACCGACACACACTGTGCAGCGACAGATGAGCTGAGTAGGAATGTCTAACAAAGTGGACAGAGAGTGGACACAGGTTTTAAAAACTCCAGCAGCACTGCTGTGTCTGATCCACTCTACACCAGCACAACACACACTAACACACCACCACCAACATCTCAGTATTCCTGCACCACCAAAATCATACCTGCTCTCCAGGTGTCATAACTGTTCATGATTTTAATCAAAGTATTCTCACCGCTTGCTACTCTCCACTCTGTTTGCATTGAAACCGGTCGAATGTGTTTACAAAGACACTATAAATGGTTTAATAAATAAATAAATAAAAACCAGAAAACTTAATTGTATTGGTCCTGTGTGCTAGGTTTATCTCTCTCTGCTCAGGGTAAAGAAAATGCATCTGGGGTTATTTACACAACGGAAGGAACTTTATTCATATATCCCCAACAGTAATGAAAACAGTAGTATTTCTACATAGTGTAAATTCAGTTGTAAAAGGAATGTCAACGTTATTATTTAGGCTAGAGATATTCATAAGAGAATATAGTCCCCTTGTCCTTTACTCTAACAGATTATTATTGTTTATTATTGTGATGTGCCTCGAGACTCCGCGTCCACAGCAACGGCGCTACCTGTTAGCAACTACATTCCCCAGTGTTCCCAAGTTATATCCACCTCTATTCAGCACATTTTAACAGGATACTATATAAACGAACCGGATTACACAGCATTACGGTAAGTACAGTGACAATACACCACAGAAACCCAATGTTTCTAACCTTAAAAGCAGAAGAAAATGGACCGCATGAATACACAGGTTTATATCTTGTAAGTCTCGGTCTCGCCTTCTCTGCCCGGTTGGGACTGCGCATGCCCAGAACTTCCCGCCTGCGTACAGACTGCTTTCCTCAGGAGCTTCACCTTCAGGACTGAGGAACTTTACACGAACACAAACACCAGTTCGACTACACACATTTTTACACACACACACACAAACATACTTTTACTATAGGTTTTATTTTACTTTCTCAGCAGTTTTATGCATGGCCACCTGAGTACGAGTATTTTTGGCTATCAATAGCATTTAACGTTTTTTTACGTGTTTTCCAAGATTTGAGCTTGGAGCTTTTGGACAGAAGAGCCGTGTGTTTATTCAGACAGAAAATCATTTCACCTTTTTTGCGACCTCAGTTTAAGAACCTCTGCTCTAAGCTACATGATTTTCATCCTAATCTTCTCAGTCTTTTTCTCAGTAGGGGAGATTTTCCTGGATACTCTGAGGATTATTGTTGTAGATTCTATGAGGAATCAAATATAATGTTGACCCTAAAGTGGATTGTTCAAGATTAGGTTCTAGGAACTTGATTCCTAACTTTTCTTTTGTGTGTGTGTGTGTGGTTTCTTATGACTCATGGACTCCACATATGCGGTCCCAGCCAATTCTCCTTCCAACCTGTGTTTTTGGATTGTGGAAGGAAAAATCTATGCAAACATTAAAGTCTGCAGCGACCCATGGTAAGGATTTAAACCAGAACCCCATGACCCTGGAGCCGATTGGCAGCACTGGTAAGAAGCGGTGATTCTGTGAACTCTGTATTTCTTAGTTAAAAAAAAAAACTTGAAACTAAAATAATAGATAAATCAATAAATAAATAAATCTTTATTTTCTCTTAGAAAATATACTGAGGGTGACATTCATTTTCAATGAAGAAGATCACTGACAATGGACAGACTGTAAAAAGAAAATATAAAAATATTTAATCAACTAAAATCAAGTACATAACCAAATTGACTAGATACAGTAAAAGGAAAACAATCAAGGTTTAATAAAATTAAACAATTTCAATTTGATTAGTAAGAGAGACTTTATAATTAAATGGGTAAAAAATGAATAGTATTCTTAAAAAAATAACAAAATCATAATTTTTGGAGTTAAAAATATAATAAGTTAAAAATGAGAATATAATCAGCTTTTAAGAATCAATGTTAAAGCTAGGTCAGAGTTACATTTTAAAACAAAATATAAAATAAAAACATCAAAATGGAAACTAAAATGAATTAGATGAAAAATGAATAATGTAACTTAACTAAAATAATACAGAATAATAAAAACATTTATAGCAAAAACACAGGTAGTGTGGATGTGGTTAGAAAATAAAATGTTTGACACCAGTGAGCTGAGCTTTAGTGGTTTTTAAACTTCCACCTTAAGTGAATGACCACTTCATAGAATTTGACACTTTAAAAAAAAAAAAACATGTCTCCCATTATATTTTGAAGGCCACCTTTTTTTAAAAAAAAACATCCATTTTATTTAGGTATCCTTCTTACATAAATGACCATGTCTAATAAATGGACAACATAAAATACCCTGCCACCTTAAAAAGTCTCCCACTATATTTTCACAGCCAAAAATTTCAAAAATTCTACATAGAAATCATCAGCCATTTTATTAAGGTTTCCACATTAAGTTACTGACCAATTCATTGTAACTGTCACATTAAAATAAATACCACCTATTTCCTTAACTTTTAAATTTTGTTAACGTTTGTGGACAGTCATCAAAGCATTTCATTGTGAGTTGTACTGTGTATAATTATGTATGTGACAAATAAATTTTAATTTGATAATGTACCTTTAAAAATCCTACCACCTTAAAACTTATATTATATTTAAATTACCTCACAATAAATTGCTGCTGGAACTTCAGGTTCCACCTTAAAAATCTGGCCATATTTATTCGGGGGCTTCTTTAAGTCAGTGCCCTATGCGGTTATTCCTATACATTAGGAGTGATATAAATGTCCCCAGTGATGAACCTGGTTGGAGGGATAGACTGAGTCAAATGGTTCGACTAAATTGTTAAATGTGTATTTGTATATTTCGTCACCATAGTCCATGTCACATAGTAAAACTGCCTCAATGATTCTTTTTCTTGACCCTGAACTGGATAAGCAGTTACCGACAATGGATGAATTAATTAATGAATTATTTAATTTTTAATCAGTTTCCTTCATCAATCTTTAATCAATTTTTAAATTCTTTTGTCATTTTATTTTTTAACCTACAGACCCTCTTTTGTTTTTAAAATGCTCTTTAAATTTTATTTTAGACTTTATTCCAGAGTTTTCGCACAGACCAATCCCCTACAGTCCATTTTTGTACAAGAGAGTGTTTGGAATCTGCACTCCAGGGTTTCTTGCTTGAAAGCATCTTCCAACAACCAGATTCCATTATGATATTCAACAACACAAACAACAAGAATGGTTAGTGTACCCAGATGTTGTTCATGATCCGCCCCAAATAACAAGGATGCATAAGAATGCCAATAGGAACAACCTGAAAGGATGTCCTTCCATAGAACACAACTCAAACAGCTTGTATTTGTGCTCATGGTCTTACGTCCTTGACCATCTGAGGTCCACTTGACTGCTGTCCTAGTAAAACTAAGCCAACTAAATCTAAAGCTCAGATAAAGGGCCACGTCAAAACAGCCCTGCCCCAATAATCAGCCAAAAACAGCTGCAATTTTTCAAAAATGTATCCTTACATCAAAAAAAAACCTCATCAGAACGTGCAGAGCACTTTACCTTCAGTAAAACACATGCCGACTCTTCAGCACACAGCTTCCCCTCTGCTGCTTCAGCTTTGACCCCAGTTCACACTCCAAAAGCCCCACTGTCTACAACTGCCTGGAAGTTCATATGAGCAGCCCTCTAATTAACTAGTAGTGGTTGAGAGAGAGAGGTTCTTGTTACCATAGTAACTAGCTTCAGGTAAGTGAAAATATGGTGCATAATCTGCATTTTGTTCCAAAGGGTCCCTAAGCAGTGTCCATCTGTTCCCTACAAATCCCATGATATCATCCAAGGGACCTTCAGTTATTCATATCCCTTCATTCGGAGTGCCTTGCAATTTCACACACTGTTTACCCTATCTGTTTAGGCATAGTATGTATGTAGCTTCATGATGAAACGTCTTGCCAGCACCTGCTAATGCCTGGCCTCACATTGTGTCACTTACTTGCATCCTGCCAGCCAGCTGTTTGCCCCTGTATCCACTGGCCTAGGACCCGAGGGAATGAAAATGGATGGCACCAAGGGACTGGCCGCCCCTGCACTCTGCCTTAACACAGAGTCAGAGGGGGGCAGTCCAGAGACATTTAATTATGATACATGTATATCTCCCTTGACGAGCAGGGTGTAGGTTTTCATTTGGGATAAAACAGAGGCTGTAGACCAGTGAGGAAAATATATATCAGGATATTCCAGCAAATATATTTGTGATTTAATTTAAAGGGTCAGTTTGTATTTTTTTAGCATATTGTCATTAACTGCCAAAAACGTTCACTGTAAAAACATGGAAACAGTAGAGCTGACCTCAGATGCATGTTAGCGTAATGGAAGTTATGATACATTGACACCTAGTGGCCTGGAGGTGTCAGAGCAAAATGTTCTGGAACAGCAGATTAGCTCAAATGAGTAAAATTAATAGAAACAATCTTGTTTGCTCAGCGTCACTGCTGCACTGAGAATACTCCACCAACCAAAAACATCCAACCGACGGCGTCCTGTGTCACTGATGAAGGACTAGAGGACGACCGACACACACTGTGCAGCGACAGAGGAGCTACTGTCTCTGACTTTACGTCTACAAGGTGGACCAACGAGGGAGGAGTGTCTCACAGAGTGGACAGAGAGTGTCACTGCCGCGCTGAGAATGATCCACCACCACATCACACCTGCTCTGTGGGGGTCCTGAGCGCTGAAGAAAGGGGTGAAAGTAGGGTAATAAAGTATGCAGCGCAACATATGTACTATAACTAGAACTACAAAGTGCTGCGGTATGGCCAGTCGCACTGAAAAAATGGACAATGAATGTAGATACAATGTAAGTGTTCGTTTTCCAGTGATCGTTTACAGTAGCATGTGATTTATATGTACTTAAATAAATTATTTAAAACATGTATTTGATGCACTGATGCTGCAGGTAGTGTCACTGTCACACAGCTCCAGGTTCCTGGGATTGTGGATATCAGCCCCAGCTCTGGTCACTGTCTGTGAGGAGTTTGGTGCGATCTTCCCATGTCTGTGTGGGTTTTAGCCAGGTGTTCGTTCATTCGTTGTCTGAGGTGGGTCTGGAGTCTACCCAGAATCACTGGGCACAAGGCAAGAAACAGTCCATCACAGGACATGACCTGCTCACTGAATCACTCATACAGTAACACCATGCTGCCCTAGGGTTCAGCCATTTTACTTTGAAATGTGTAACTTCTTTAGAAGCCTCGTCCTGCTCATCTGTAATAAGCACAGTAAAAACTATACTTATGGCCTGGAGGTTGTGGGTTTGAGCCCCGCTGTGGTGGACTGACTGTGAGGACTTTGGTGCGTTCTCCTTGTGTTGGAGCAACATTCACCCTGTTGCTCAAACATTTGGGACAGGGTTAGAGTAGAGTAGTTGTTAAAGGCCAATCTCTACTGCTCTCTGCTGGACGATGCTGTGTCTCATAGCGCTGTTTTTATTTATTTATTTATTTTAACTCATTGTTTTTCAGTTTGTTCTCTTTTTTTTTCTTAGTCGGTTTTCCTCAATATTTTATAAAGTAGCAAGGTGGCACTGCAATTATTTTTTAATAGAAACTTACTTTTTGAAAGCTTCATTTAATGACAAAAGCACAATGAAAATATTTCAAATGTGTCAGAACATCAGTGGTGTTTTGTAAATATAATCACATTCGAATTTAATATCTCCAACAGACACTAACAAAGTTGAGACAGAGGCAAAACAAAAGAGAAAAGATTACAGAATATTCAAGTTCCAACATTTTAAATGGTTCTACTATAAACAGGAGAATATAAAAGGTATAAATGAGGCTTCCATCAAAGGATTAAGAAACAATGCAGGACACCACTGGTGAATAAGCCTGGCCTTCCAGCCCTCAGATGGCACCATAAGAAAACTACCATGCTGTTGTGATAAATACAGCCACGTGGACCATCAAGACTGTTACCAGCAATAGATGCACAAGCCAATATGTCATGGTGGGGGGTGGGATGCACACCCGCCATTTATGATTTATGTCATCAAGGTTAATATCATTAAGGAAGTTACCATTAATGTGGAAGCAAATATTGGGATTTAAGGTTTATGCTTCCATCAAGATGTCTTATCCTGGGAAGTCCATACATGGTTATTTCAGTAAGACAATGACAGGTCTCATTCGGCATGTGCTGCAAAAACATGGCTTTTGTAGGCAAAGACAGACAAATAGAAGGACACACAGATAAAGATAGATATATATTTAGAAAGATAGACAAATAAGGAGTTGGTGTGTTCTCCCTGTGTCCGCGTGGGTTTCCTCCCACAGTCCAAAAACACACATTGGTAGGTGGATTGGCGACTCAAAATTGTCCGTAGGTGTGAGTGAATGTGTGTGTGTGTCTGTGTTGCCCTGTGAAGGGCTGGCGCCCCCTCCAGGGTGTATTCCCGCCTTGACCAATGATTCCAGGTAGGCTCTGGACCCACCGCGACCCTGAACTGGATAAGCGGTTACAGAAAATGAATGAATGAAGATAGACAAATAGAGACAAACAGACATATGCAGACAAACAGAATGGACAAACTGAAAGACGTACAGATATGGCGCTTTTCCACTGCATGCTACTCTACTCTGTTCTACTTGCTTGGTCCATGGTTGGTTTTCCACTCCCACAGCTCCCCCCTGAAATGTATCTGGTGTCGTCTCTAACCCCGTCTCTAATGGGAACAGTGGTCTTTGGAAACCACAACAACGGCGGCGGTAACGTTAAGCGGTGTTTACTCATGGTGTATTGGCGTGTTGTTGTTGTTGTTTGGGACTGAACACAGCTCCGTCATCAGTTCAGACAGATCAGTAGAGTTTGTTCCTTCTTTGTTGCAGCATCCAGCTCTCGCTGGATTCTTTCGTCGGCCACCGATCCAAGGAGCGTTTGAACCTCTTCAAAAGACCACGGCGTAATTTTACGAGCTGCTGTCGTGAGTCGGATAAAAACAAACTTGATCTCAGCTGCACCTGGAGATTTTACAGATGGAGAGTTGGTGCTGGACGTCTGCGTTGTGTAGAGTGACGACTCTCTCTGGACAATCAGTGCTCTGCAAGGTTTACACGCCACGGTTTAGTCCCTACTCGACTCGCTCTGAACCACGAGAGAACAGCCACTAAACAAGAACCCGCTTCCAGAACTAGGACCTGATTTAAAAGTAAAAGAGCAGAGTAGGGACAAGGAGAAAAGTATAGATAGATAGATAGATAGATAGATAGATAGATAGATAGATAGATAGATATTATACATATAGAAGGACAGAGAGATTGTAGATAGAGGGAGAGATATTAGATAGATAGATAGATAGATAGATAGATAGATAGATAGATAGATATAGAAGGACAGAAAAATTGTAGATAGATTTGCAGGATTTTTAAAGTCTTTATATTTTAAGTAGACTGTAAAATTATAGTAAAGTGGGTGAGGAAACACAGCCCGCGCCTCGCAGTGACTCGCTCTGTGGGTTTTGTTTAAACGGCGGCCTGTTCACATTTTTTGCATTTCGTCAAAACGCCTCCTGGCAACGAGTTACCGTGGAGACGGTGCACGTCACAGGGCAACGGTTGCCATGGTTTTCGGCATGACGTAAACCGACCCTTGCCCTTGCGACGCTCTCGGGTAGACCCCGCGTTGCGGTTGCTCTGGAGATAGGCGGGAGGAGGCGTGGCGATCATATGATGGGCGTGGCTTGTTTGGAAGCGGAAGTGTTAGTGCAGGCGGAAGCGGTGTAGCCCTTGAACGCGGAGAGCGGAGAAACAGCGCGGAGCTCCATCACTGAACTCCCCGAGAACAGCGAGCTTAGCGCGGGATACACAGCGCCCAGCACACCGCCGTACAGCCCTCCGGAACCCCGCACGACTCCACCGTGAGTGCCCACTCCCACCACCTCCGCGATGACCGTGCTCTCCGAATGAACTCAGCAGGGCCCAGGCGCTGCGAGTCATTCCACCTTAAGTAACGTTAACCTGCCTATCCCGTCTGCGTAGTATTTTCATTTTCTTTCCACCTTAAACAACGTATTTCTTAAACTCTCGCTTAGGTTTCTGGTTTGAATTATCCGTTCCACCTTATTTAATGTTAACGCTGCAGCAGTCGGCCTACCTCCGCTTCGTGCGAATTTTCCATTCCACCTTAAATAGCGTAGTAGTTAACATTTTTTGCTTATAGCTTCTTATCCTAATTTTAATTTCCACCTAACAATGTTAACTTCACCTTCTGATAAGGTATTATTAATGTATTGTTAGTTTCCATTTTCAGCTTAAATGTAGCGGTTAATTACATTTTAAGCAGATTGTTGTTTTTTTTTTTTATTCGAATTGTTCAGACCACCTTAACTTGTGTTGCTGTATAACGCGGTTTTGAATGCCGTTACAGCTGTTAGGTGAAGACATTCTTATATTAACTTTCCACTCCACCTTAAACAGTACAGCGGTTACATTCTTATGAGATGGATCGTTATTTTAATTGTACATTGCGCATTAAATATTCCATCATCCGAACTAGGGTTTTAAACTCGATTTTTTTCCACCTTTACTGGGCGCCACACTGCACCACTTAAGGTGGAAAGAAGAATTGTAAAAAGACCGTTTCAAGCTCCTAACCGCTGCACCATTTAAGGTGGAACGGAGAATTGGAAGCAGACCCTGGCGAATGGGAAGCTAACCTAAACTCCATCGAAACTCCGCGAATATCTCAGGTTTTCACTGTTTTAACGTCTTTCAAAGAACGTTATCCGTGGGGGTTCCGTTTGATAACATTTGTCTCCTACTCTAGACGCGCGTTAGGGACAAATTTAATTTAAGTATAGGCTTATTTTTGTGTCTTGCTTCTGAAAGAAGGTGCTGCTTTGGCTGAGCTAAAGCTAACGGACGGTATCGGTTCGATTGACCGCGTTTTAACGGAAAAAAGCGAGGAAGATAATGTTCTCTGGGTTCTTTCAAGGGTTATATGTGTTGATGACTGTTATTCATATTGTCTTCTACATTCAGTCTGCATGTGTTCATCGCTTAAACGTTAAGTAAATCAATGTATCAGTGAGAGAGGGCGTAGCTCGGTAGCTTAGCCGCCTGCGTTGGGAGGCTATATCGAAGCGCTGTTCGATTCCACCACTGCTGGAGTCGACGCAGATTCTGATTCATAATGACGAGTCGGCTCTTCAATCTCTATTATGAAAATCGAACCATCGATACGGCATCTCTCACTGCTATTTACTCTTCAACACTTTAACCTTTCTTAAATTTAGAGTATGGATTTGACATAAGTCACATTAAATGAAATGGAGTAGGAACCTATTTGAGGAAAAAAAAGGACAAAAATGTGTATGAGAGTTCAAATGATTGTGTGGTCCTTGTAATTATGAACTACTTTCTGGGCTTTTGCTGGGTAATGCTAGTAACTGAAAAATATGCTGCATGCCTTTTTAGAAGAGTGTGCATAATGGAGGTTAATCCTGTTTAAACATATTTAGTGCAGGTTATGAAATGCTGAATGTAAATCAATGTGCACAGTTCATGATTCATCAAAAATAATTTTCATTTACTGATATTATTATTATTTTGCCATAACACATTTAACTTACAGATTTAGCATTACTTGGTGTTAGAGGCTTTCTAGTACATTAAATCCGGTTAATAAAGTCATAGAAATTTTGCATAAGTAATTTCTTGACTAGCTGAACCGCGGGACATTTCGCACCTTACTATTTATGGAGTCGAATCCAAAGCGTTGGAGTCGACTCCTTATTATGGTGTCTAGGAGTCGGTTTCGTTTTTGAGAATCGAATCTCGGCCGTGC
This sequence comes from Hoplias malabaricus, assembly GCF_029633855.1. NCBI lineage: Eukaryota > Metazoa > Chordata > Actinopteri > Characiformes > Erythrinidae > Hoplias > Hoplias malabaricus. Next base: position 39,003,877 of record NC_089802.1, on the reverse strand, counting down.
TACTTTGTTAGCCACAGTGCTAAAGCTCTACCGCTGTTCTGCAGTGTTAAGTAATCGGCGACTGCAGCGAGTTTCCAATGATTACGCCCTTTATGTTTAACCCAGAATAAACGAGTGCTTAATATTAGCCGAATTCGGTTCAGAATTAGTCTGAGCAACAATCCGTGAATCACATTCGTATGGAATTTCTTTAGGCCCCGTTTCTGAAGGCCTACAAGGCTCCACCTGCGAAATACTGCAGGTTTCGCATATCTGATTATTTCAGTTGAGTTATATTTGTCTCGGAAGCTTTAATAATTCACATTTTTAGCCGCGTTTAAGCGCAGCGCGCCGACATAGAAGCATCCTCCCACGGAGGAACAGCCCAGGCTGCAGTGTGTGGTTTTGAAGCGGTGTAATATTGAATGTTTAATGGGTTTTACTGCTTTGACACAGTTACCTGTTAATTTTAACCAGAGGTAGATGTAGTAGGAGTCTACCGTGGCGAGTAGACAGCGCCCAGGGCGTTGTCAGGGATATGCAAACACCTCACTAATAGTCAAATACCGAGGAAGGATTACATCACTGTCCGAGCTCGGCCACTTCCAGAGCTCAGCGCTGTTAAAGTGCCAGCTAGCGTTTTTCTCTCTGAGGCAGACAGGTGTTCGTAGAGGTGGGCTGTGTTATTGTGTCTTGACAATCATCCTGGTATCTTTGGTGTTTGTGATGAACAGTAGGGCCTTGTGGGTGTGTAATCAAGTAAAAAAATAAAAAAACAAACCAAAATGGCTGAATGGAAATGATACTTGAAAATATCAGTGAGGTTTTTCTAACCAATATTTTAATTGTAATTATTTCCCAATGAATTAAAGTCCAGGCTTGTGTTTTTAGTGAGGATGACAAGAAGATCAAACTCTAATGTAGATCGGCAGCCATTCGTTCATTTGTAGTTGGTGTCGTGTAGACAGCAGTGTCAAGCTGCTTCTGATCGGTGTGAATCTGTTGAAAGCCAAATATCTGTCTTTTTTATCTCCATTTTAAAAAAGCTGTTTTTGATAATGCAGACTGGAACTAAAATTACAGCACAGTCCTGAAGCATTGATTGAATGCAGTGCAGAATGTGAAAATAACAAGTTTTTCACCACAGTTTTTAAGGCCATTTCTAAAGTCATAATGGTCATTGTGATGTTGTATCAACCCAACAGGTTTGTTTTTAATATAAGCAGAGCAGGTTTAGTCTTGTTTCAGAGGAATTAATGCAGTGCTGGTCATCAAAAAAAAAAAAAAAAGTATTTTAGCATTCAGTGCAGCCCTCGGTGTTCATTAATTATTATTATTTTTAAAAGGTTAAAAAAATCCCAGTGGGATTTGTTGTTGTGATTTAAACCACACACAATTTCCAGCAAAATAGACATGTTGACTTATTTAAACTGGGCGTGCAGTTTAATTTCAAAATGAGCCAAATTACTCCTGGTTAATTTGCTGTAATAGAGCTCTGTGGTATTGGATTAAAAAGCTTGTCATGTAGTTTGTCTGTGTACAAGCAAGAGTTAGTTTATGGCATCATATTTCATTATAGAATAAATATACCAGTTTTTATTGTTTATTATGTAAAAATGTCACATTCTCTCATAGAGGAGTTGTGCTATAATGTTGTCACTGTCAGTTAAAAAATGCATCTCTGTTTGTGGATGTTTAGTTTACTACAGCAGCTGTCCAGCACACTGTGAACTGATCAATGGACAAATGCTCTTTAATTACTCTGAATAACAATTTTACATTGACTTTCATTGAAATTTTAAGAAGGTTTTTTCCTTCTCCTGTTAAGTTACTGTTTTGGGAGCTGCATGGATTTGATTGGACAGCGACAATTTGGTAAAGTCAGTGTTAAAAATACTTACAAAGCTAGATGGATATTTTATTATCATTGTTTTATCATCAGAAACTGTATGTTTTTCTGAGTACATGGATGTTGTTTGTGATTAAATAACACTGACCAAGTACATGTTTCATTCCATAGACAGTCAGTACAATTATGTTTTAGCTAGAGTTCATGCAGTGTCTGAACTGGAATGAAAAGCACTGTTCCATGTACATTTTTAAGGCTGTGACATTAGGGTACGATATATGCATGTGTGTGTATATATATATATATATATATATATATATATATATAATTTTGAGTGTATTTTGCATTGTGAAAAGCCCACTCATAAATATTTCAAGATTAAATTCAGGTGTATAATTTAGTCTTTGTGTTTTTATGCGTGTATATATATTTTGTGCAGTGTCTTCCTCCCAATAATGCCAGATGTGTTGACTGATGAGCAAAAAACATAGTACATTTAGCACAATACAGTATCACAGAAATTGTGTTTTATACACCATTGGTCTAACCCGAGCATCAGAGTTAAGACATTAATACAGTACATTTTCAATGGCACATTTTTTTTTTAAAAGAGTCATTAAGGAATTTCGTAGCTTGTCCCCCTTGAACCGGCCTAACTGGTTCTAACAGGCTAACGGCGGCCACAGTAAACTTTTTGAAAGCCACACATTAACAGAGACAACCTCCAGGGGAAGACGACAATCCTTTGTATAAAATGCAAGAGTAATAGACTTTAATTAGTGAATGTAAATAAGCTTTGTAAAATTAGATCAGGGTGAACATGGTCTTTTCTCAGACATTAGCCCCTCACAGCGGACTGACTGTTAAATGGACTAACTGGCAGCTAGCACAATCCAAAATGCACTCTCTTCTGCTCGGTTAATTTTCCTCCAGTCTGTGGAGATTAATTATCTGTTCAGAGTACACTGCAGAAAGGGACAGAGGCAGGATTTTGGAGTGTCTCTTAATGTCTTTGTAGTGTTTCTATGTAGGAGTAAACAGCTATTGCTGGTGTCTGTCATTATTTCAGCGCACTGTAACTTCAGGAGTGAACGGCTGTAGCTGGTGTTGATTAGAATTTCAATGCGCTTTAACAGCAGAAATTAATAGCTATTTCCTTCTAAAGAAGCACTATGTAAAGTTCTACAACTAACAGCTCAGGGTGGAGCTCCTGAAAGACTTGCAGTAAAAAAAAATTGTCTGCATCTAAATGCGCTAATTTTAAACTGGACAATCAAGCCCCACGCACCGAAAAGTTGAATACACCCTCTACTGCAGTTAATCATTCATTTTTAATAGTCTTGGCTCGCCAAATCTAAACAGAATTGCTGTCCAAAATTTCTTAATTTTTTGTTTTCCCCCAAATATACTTATTCAATTTAAATAGATGTTTTGAGCATCAGCTGCTTCTTGGACTCTAAAATGCTTTTGGAGAAAGCCACTTTACTGGAATAAAGATATTTGTTTTCTTCTGTAAATGTGCAGATTTATTGAGGTACAGGAATTGTTTTCAAATGTAAGGCTGTGCAGTTTGTAGTAAATTTGATGCTGTTACCTGTTGGTTTCAGCTGAGATAAGGTTCATTCATGCGAGCACACGCCCTGGGCGTTGTCACAGATATGCAAACACCTGACTACTTCAGTGATGTTACATTTCAGTGTCTCAGAGGTAGCACCTGGAGAGACAGTGAGATTCTTCTATTTTGTTTTAAAAGTGGAATTCCCCAAATTTTCCAAAATGTTTCCAGTTTACAGCCATTTTCAGATTTAAATTGAAATGTTTAAGCAGTTTTTAAAGTGGGGGGCAGCATACGCTCAGTTCACTTTGAACAGTTCTTAATGTTTTGAGGAATAGATAAAAATTCTTAATGAGATGTATGTTTGGTCCCTTTCCTCTACATGTAAAGTTTAGGTTGTTTCTCAGTAAAGAGAAGTGAAGGTGTTTTGTTGTGTTTTTCTGCAGTGTTAGGTGTGACAGGCTCACTTCCTTTTCAACTTTGAGGCTTACAGGCAAAATTGAAATCATATTGGGGTTGGTGATCAAAGCACTGTACTGTACTGCAGATAGATATATTCTTTCCAACAAGTTTGAACGCAGTAGTTGCACTGTGCAAGTGACTGTGGACATCACATCTCACTCTTCTTCTGAAATTAAGGTTATTAATAATGAGTTTCTGCTGCTTTGTTGCAGTAACAGCCTCTTACTCTTCTGAGAACGTTCCACACTAAATTTCATGACACGTTGGAGACTAGATGGCATTCAGCCACTGGAGCATGAGTGAGGTGTGAATGATTAGTCCTGAATCATAAACACCAACTTATCCCAGAGGTATTGGCTGGAGCGCCAACACTCCAGAGTGTACAGTTCTCTAGTGACTCTTGCTCTTGTGGCTGAATGCACGCAAATCCTCACAGAAATGTTCCAACATCTGGTTTAAATATGCCCCAGAAGAGCAGAAACTGTTACTTCAGCAAAGAGCAACAAACTCCTGATTGATTCCTTTTGCTAAATGAGAAGATTTGGACAGGCAGATGTCTATGAACTTCACATATGGTGCTTTTTCCACTGTATGGCATTGGCTCGGCACGGCTCGACACGCTCTCTCCGGGTATCTCTTCCACTAGCACCGTTCCCCCTACAATATGTTGCATAATCTGTCTCCTAACAGCTTTGAAAACCATAACGGCATCTTTAATGTTAGGTGCTGTTTACTTGTATAATTGTGTCGTTTGTTTGTTTATTTTGGACATAAACCAGTTCTCACAGATCAGCAGATCCACCTCTTGCTGGAGTGTTTTTTTTTTTTTTTTATATTCATTTTTTTTCTCCCCCTCTTCCTCTATTTATTGGCCACCAATCCAAGGAGTATTTGAACCTCTTCAAAAGACCATGGGGTGATGTTACAAGCTGCTATTGTGAGTCGGATAAAAAACAAACATGACTGCTGCTGTAGCTGGGAGATTTTTACAAACAGCTAGTTTGTGCTGCAGGTCTGCGTTTTGCTGTGTATACTTGTCTCTCTGTCCAATTAGCACTCTGCAATTTTGCACGTCAGCATGAGCAAGGACTGAAAAAGCACCCAGTTCCAGGGACCAGATTTACGTAGTGGAAAAGCTCGCGTCGAGACGAGTAGAAACCATGCAGTGGAAAAACGCCAGTACATTATATTACAAGTGTATGACATCACACCCAGAGCTATCTGGCAATTTCTTTTGTTTAATAAGTTATGAAACAACAATTATAGTGACATCATGTGGCCTGGATGTCAGTGGTTTTATACATTGTGAAAACCATAATAAACATTTCTTGTACTGTTTTGATTAAAAAATATATATTTAAAAACATAGATTTCACTCTTTCTCCTTGAATGGAACATATTCTCTCTTCTTAAGGAAACAGACATCTGGGATCTACATTAAACACCTTTTACCTGTTTAGGGCAAATGTTCCCCAGGCAGCTTTATTTAGTTTGTTATATGTTTTTATAAATTTTTTTTATAATGGTCCTGTTTTTAATGTCTGTCATTTTCCTTGATAACTTTGAAGGTGAGATTGATGGAAGGAAGATAAATATTACGTAAATAAGTGGTGTACAATTTATTGGGAGGAATAATTGACTCCTCCTTTAATCTGTGCTTCTGTGTAACATCACATCTTTCTAATGCAGCTTCATCATGGACAAGAGTGACCTGGTGCAGAAGGCTAAGCTAGCCGAGCAGGCGGAGCGCTACGATGACATGGCATCCTCCATGAAACTGGTGACAGAGGGAGGAGTGGAGCTCTCCAACGAGGAGAGGAACCTGCTCTCCGTTGCCTACAAGAACGTGGTGGGAGCACGCCGCTCGTCCTGGAGGGTCGTCTCCAGCATTGAGCAGAAGACCGAGGGAAATGAGAAGAAGCAGCAGATGGCACGAGAGTACCGTGAGAAGATCGAGAGTGAGCTGCAGGACATCTGCAACGATGTGCTGGTGAGGAATAGTTATAAACACTGAGGTGGACATTCAGTTATAAAGCTGTGGTCACGCTAGCCTTTAGCACAAACCCTTTTGTTTCCACGCAACTAGCCACAGTGAATGATTTTGTGCCGAAGAAACCCAGATCAAATTCGTTTTACAAATGAAACTTGGTCTGCTTCAAGTGGGGGTGAGGTGTAGACTTTGTCAGCAAATGCTGTCGGTTGATGTCTCCTACTTGTGTAAATGCTCGCCTTTTAAGAGAACCATTCACCAGACTCTACGTCCTCTGTGTTTTTCTGGAGGAAGTACCCATAGTAGACAGGCAGTCTCAAGCCATCAGCCAATAGAGTTTACACACAGAAATGTCTCTGACCCTGCTCCCAAAACTGTCAGTTCTCGAGGGCAGAGAGCAGCAGTCAGAAATGTACTTGGCGAATGTAGACAAGTAGCTATATTTTCTTCTCACAAGGTAGGTCTTACCACACGCAAACCCGTTTTACCCATTTGCAATTTTTGAATTCGATCTGACGCCATATTTGGCATGCAAATTAGCCCCGAGAGGTGATATAACACCTGCAGCATTTGTTTACTGGTTGTGTTCATGTTTATGTCCTGTTTATTTTACAGAGCACCCTGCAGCTCTTGATGATGGGACCGAAAATCTTAGTGGATCAGTATGAGTTAAATAGTAGTAGTAAAATAACCACAAATATCAGCATTCAGAGAGGTGCAACATCAAACCGCATAAGCTTGTTCAAAGATCATCGTATGTATTAGCTGAGGTCTAGTGCGTATTTCATCTGTATTCGTGAGAACCCTAAGAGGCCATACCTCGGCCTACGTGAAGGTTAACCATCACTAATCTATGTGCTGTATATTTTAAAGCCCTCGATTTGATGTCTGCGTCTTAATCTGTCCTCTCAGGGTCTTTTGGAGAAGTACCTCATCCCTAACGCAAGCCAGGCAGAGAGCAAAGTCTTCTATCTGAAAATGAAGGGAGACTACTACAGATACTTATCTGAAGTGGCATCTGGAGAATCAAAGAAAAGTGAGTAGAATCCCTGTGCGTTTGACGGTCTCATTTTTATGCAGAGGAGAAGTCTTTGGCTGCATTACTAATAGAGTTGGACTTATAGCAGAGAGGGAAGTAAAAGATAGACTTCCCTTTCAGTTAATTATGGAATTGTATCTACGTCAGACTGTAGGCGTGAAGGGATGAGTTCTAGTTATTATTAATGAGTCACACTGGTGCAGTGGGGTATTAATCTCTCAGTATTTCATCAGATGGAAAGCACCTTTTTTCCACAGTGGTCACACTATCGATTCCTGTTCTGATCTTTTAAGATTATTGGGGCCTGTTCATACGTTTTATTTTACAAAAGTCAGTCATTAGTTCTTGGAGAATTTCTGAGAATTTTAAAAGGCGGCAGAAGGGGAAAGAAGCATATTTTCAACATATTAAACGGCCGAGAGATTTTGCTTGTGTTTTACTCCCTCATAGGTGCATTAGATTGTAGCTCTCAGAAGATTCAAATAATAATGCAGTCTCTAATCCTCATACAAACCAAAAATTAAAGATGTTTTTCCACACTAGGGGTGAAAGATGCACTCTGCTCACGATTCAGTCCACCACTCGGTTCACAGTTCAAGTTTCTCACAAGATTTGAAACAAAATTTAAATACAAATAAAGCATAACCATTTTTAAATGACCAAGTAAAAGCATAAGTTTTTATTTCTGAAAAACAGATGATGCAAAATACTGTGTATATCTCAGTGTTGAACTTTCTATTAAACATTAAGTACTGTTGTAACAACTTTACCATCCTTTTTAAATAACCAGTTTAAACCAAAATTTCACTCAACGTTGACAAGTTTAAACACTTCACCCCTGAGGTCAACACTCCAGAAGCCAGAAAATGTGCCAAAATATGTAATAAACAGCAGGTGCTTGTCCTAGAACGATAATAAATACACCAAAGTACAAACGATACAACTGCAGTAAGTGCGTAATAAACAATATGGTATCTTCCATCTTCACGGTTCACATCCTCACATATTTGCATTGGAATACAATGCTTTGTGACAACCTTAATGTTAATAATTGGGATTCTTGAAAATGGGTTAAGCCTTGGGAGCTTGTTCAGTGGTTGTTTGTTTCCCTCATAGCCACGGTGGATAACTCTCAGAAGGCTTATCAGGACGCGTTTGAGATTAGCAAGAAGGAGATGCAGCCAACACACCCCATCAGGCTTGGCCTGGCTCTCAACTTCTCCGTTTTCTACTACGAAATCCTGAACACCCCAGAACAGGCCTGCAGTTTGGCAAAGACGGTGAGTAAAGTTGAGTTTAAATTAAACAAGGGTGAGTATTAACTAGTTACATTTAGGGAAGGAAATTTACTTGAAATACTTTTACTTTCCTGAATATTTCCAGTGAAGTCCACCCTCTGTTTCTGTCGGTGCAACCTACTGCAGGTCGAAAATATATTTGGGGAGAGAAACTTACAAAAATCAGAGCACTTCCCTGAATTCATTCCAGTACATTGATGTGTAGCGCCCTCTGCTGAAACCTTCTGCTATTTCATACATTCTTAGTTTCTCTCCAGCATGCACTGTTGGCCTCTCGTCTCCTACATTATCTCTGGATGTTTGGTGTAGCCCGGCTGTGATGACTGCCTGTGTGCTGAACGTGTAGTGACTGCTTGTTCTGGTCATTATTTCCTAAACAATACAATACAACAATTCACAGCATCATATGGTGTTAGGGATTATTAGTGATCTACAGACAGTGTATAATGTGTTTACATTAATAGTACATTACCTTTTTGTGTTAGAAACTTGAGCATCCATGAATTTTCACATGGATTGGTTTCAGGACAGGGAGTGTCGCAGTCACACAGCTCCAGGGTCCTGAAGGTTGTGGGTTCAAATCCCAGGTGACTGTCTGTGAGGAGTGTGGTGTGTTCTCCCTGTGTCTGCGTGGGTTTCCTCCGGGTGACTGTCTGTGAGAAATGTGGTGTGTTCTCCCTGTGTCTGCGTGGGTTTCCTCCGGGTGTTCTCCCTGTGTCTGCGTGGGTTTCTTCCGGGTGACTGTCTGTGAGGAATGTGGTGTGTTCTCCCTGTGTCTGCGTGGGTTTCACGCTACAAAAACACACGTTGTTAAGTGGATTGGACACTCAAGTGCCTGTAGGTGTGAGGGACTGGGTGTTGCCCTGTGAAGGACTGGCGCCCCCTCCAGGTTGTTCCCACCTTTTACACTGTGATTCCAGGTAGACTTCGGACCCACAACTGCCCTGAACTGGATAAGTGCTTACAGACTATGAATGAATGGTTTCAGGACACTCCCTGGAAGTGGAAGAATATTCCTCAGAGTATGAATCTGAATTCAGCTCAATATCACAGAAGAGTGAGGAGAGGGTGATAATGTAATTGTGGAACTCTTCTGAAGGTGAATGAGGCTCTAAATGATGACGTATCAGGATCTTGAAGGGTCACCCTTTTCCGTAGAGGGAGATTTTAACTACTACGCCCTGTTACTGAGCTCTGAGGGGCAAGAAGACAGTAGGACAAGGGGTAGGGGTAAAAATAAGAAACGGAATTCACCCTTACTGCTTTGGAGTTTTTCGTTCTTCTGTTAAAGCTGAAATTTACTGTCATTGTTTTAACCAAGTACCAAAGTGTTCCCTGTCCACTCACCTCTCAATAAAACAAAAATAAGCTCTACAGAGGTGGCATGTGCTCTACTTTAATGACTTTAAACAAACCCAGAGATCAAATAAAGTTCAGAGTAAAATAGTGTCCTTTATAATTGTGTGTTGTTTATCTCTGCAGGCTTTCGATGAAGCGATTGCTGAGCTCGACACTCTGAATGAGGACTCTTACAAAGACAGCACTCTGATTATGCAGCTACTAAGGGACAACCTCACTGTGAGTATCCACATTATTAGCAGTTAACCCTAACTCTGCGGCTGAACGATTCACTGAAATCAGCTTTTCTAGTGGCTGTGATGTGTCAGAATGTGTAATAAACCCAGCGTCCTCCATGTGGGGGACCCGCTCTGTGGAGCGTAACTATGGTTTATTCATGGAGCACAGAGCAGTCTGATTTATCTCGTTTGAGTTGCACTTTATTGAACACGTGTTAAATGGATATTAGTGTAGGATATTAGCCTACAGCCTTAATTATAAAATGTTAAAATTGGAGGAAATGTAATGATTCTGAGCTTGTGACCTGCCTGGATCTAAGGCAAATGAACACCTGGATAGTGAAGTGTGGTATCAATATTTTTCATATTTCATACACTCTCAAAATATTATCTCGGTATACGCTATTACCGTGGGCAGGGGCGCTGTGAGCACAGAGTCGAGTGAATTCAGCTGAACACAGCACGACAGCGCACACCGACACGTTGACAATTCTGAGAGAATAAATATCAGAGACTGGTGCTGGAGGAACACAGCCAGCATTAACAGGCACTTGTGGTTTAGCACATCACGACAGCAGATTTTTCAGTGAACTGAGGCTCAAAACACACACATTTAGAGGATAAAGCCTCTAATTGAGCAGCACAAAGTCGAGAGAAGGGTTTTCTGAGTATTTTGTCTGTTTACAGCTTTCTTCCACTCTCTTTTAACCCAAACTCGGCTCTAAACGCACAACCGCGGCGGGGCTACTGGGCTTGTGCTTTTCTCCACCATTTTTCAGACCGTGACATCAGCAGTTGTTGAGGTCCCACAGCGCCTCCTTCCTGTGGCTCTCTTAAACACATGTAAATATTTTAGCTGCATTCTTAAAGACACAGCAGAAATTTGACACCACACAGACGTCATAAATACCACCCTCACTTTCGAGATACCATCCACAGTTTTAAATACAGTGTTATCACTATTCTGCCCAACTCTACACCTGGAAAAGGTGAAAATGCTGGTTTTGGGCTCTCTACACTGTCACAGACCCATTAGCCGTTTCCAGTTCTTGTCTGTGCTTGTGTCCTCGTTCTTGGGAAACATCTAGTCAAGTTCAAATCCTCAGCGCGATTCATCAAGAACGCCAGATTTTCCAGTTACATAATGACCACAGCGTCCTCGGGAGTGTGTACTACCAAGTACGGCAGTTCAAACCTGACATTCTTTCTATTGAGAAACTGCCATTGTGTGTTCAAACCTTCTAAATTCCTCCTTAAACTCGAGAAGCTGAGCTTTCTCTCCATGTGCCATATTTGGCCCAGCCTCCTTCTCTTCAGAAATACCAGTGTAGAGCTACATTACATCCGCAGACGCAGCGGTATTGATGTCCATTAGATCACGCTGTGTATATAGATCAGCTCAATGCTGCTGTTTGTTTTTTATTTTTTTTCCCCCCAATGTCTGTTTTGCTGTGTCATCCCTTGGCTAGAGATGAAACCCAGCACTTACAGTCGAAGCAGACATTTCTCTTTGGAGCCCCTCCCACACTGCGTTTAAGAACACGTCTTCCCACGTAGCTTTAGCACACGAGTGAATTTTTGACTCCAGAAAGACTGTAAACAACATGGGGGAGAGTGGTCTTAAAAACAAGCTTCTCAAAATGGGTGGTGCTTTCTCCTCCCTCAACATGCTGGGGTGCCCTTAAGGAAGGGTTAAATGTGAAGTCTAAAAGGCTGGGCCATGACGAGAAAAGCATATTTCACCTCACTATAAACTTAACCCAGTCCACCTCTAGGCCCTGAAAAATAATCACAAATCAGTTATAACGGCTGTGACTGATGAGGCAGAGCTAGCATGGCTTTGTGGTCAAAAGTGAGACGTTTGTCTCACGTTGGCTGCCTTTTATTTTATAAATAACATGAAAATATAGTTCTCTAAATGTCTACCGAGGACGGAAGACGCAGGTGAGACGAGTGTTCAGTCCTGTGTGTGTTGTTTGGATCATTGGCTCTGAGGCCGTCTTCCAAAATCAAACCCTCCTCGCGTCCCTCAAATCAAACAGTTGATGTTTCAACATGTTGTTCGTTCACGGATGACTCTGAAGTGCTGCTACTCGTTTATGCGACACTGGGGCTGTTGACTGAAAACAAACACACTTCTACATTCGTTTCCTATGGAGGGTTTTGTTCATTTGCCTCTTAATGTTATTAATATTTCAGTAACTCTGGAGGATACTTGATTACCATATTCACCCCCTTAATGTGGACTACACCCCAAACTTTGCAGTGAATTTACATCAGTTGTGATTCATTACTGAGGTTTTTCTTTGTGCATCTGTGGACCTCAGAAAACTGCTGTAAATGGATCACAGATTAATCTCTCTCTCTCTCTCTCTCTCAGCTGTGGACATCAGAAAACCAGGGAGACGAAGGGGACGGCGGCGAGGGAGAGAACTAAAGGCTGCACTTCACTGTTAAAAATCCACCCACACTCTCTCTATCTTTACACATACAGCCCATAGTACCCTGCTCCATCCACTTCACCTCCTCTGTCCTTTCTGTATGACCAGCAGCGTGAATTGTACCTGTACCAAAAGTCTATGGACGACCCCCCCCCCCCTCTCTCTCTGACTGAGTGACAGGGTAATGCTGAGATTTCAGAAAAACGGAGAGATTACAAGTGGTTTTCTTTGTTTTTTTTTGTTTGTTTGTTCCCCCTATTGTCTGCATCTTATTTGAAGAAAAAAAAGAAGAATCTGGCCCTTCTCCCTTTTGTCCCCTTCTTTATCATTGTTTTAAGAAATAAATGTTCTGTCGGGTTCCGCATTAACACTTTAGTGCCCCCAATCCCCACCTTTCTCCTCTCTCTTTGTAGTGCGCTGGCAGTTGCCGGTTTTATTCAAAAGGTAATTAAACTGTCCGTTTAATTTAACAAACACTGTGATGCTTATTTTTCTCCTCGGGAAATCGGGCCAAACTTCACGGTGCAATTCTCTCGCCGTCTCATACAGAAAGGAAGGAGACGAGGCTGTATTGTGACACTGACTAACATGCATTACTGTCATTGCCGTGTAATGTTTGCCATTTATTTTTGTCTGTTTTTGTTTTTAATTGTTTTTGCATGAGTCTAAGAATGAATGAAATAAAAGGGACCCTAGGTTTTTTTTTTTTGTTTTTTTTTTTTTGGGTCATTCCACTTCTCAGTTCTAACAGAACATTCCGTCTGTTCTCATATAAAACAAAAACAATCCTAAAAACTGGAGAATTCATGGTTCCTAACGATTCCTAATGTGCTTTCGGATAAAGGCATGAAGCATAAAGGTGCTGTAACGTCGGTAACAAATGATCATCTTTTTTTTTCTTCCCTCTCTCCGTGTATTAACTCTCTTTAGTTTAACAGACTGTAAAATTGTAAACATGAGGTAAATATAATTGTCTTAAATTGAAATGTAAACCTGCTTACACATGAAAACCGTTACGTTAATTTAAGTTGTAGTCATTTTTCATCCACTTCAAAAAAAAAAACAAAAAAAAACCCGCTAGACTCATCTATGCTTTTTTTTCCTCCCTTCGGATCGATCAGAGAGTGGAACTCAAACCACTCCCTTTTAGACGTGATGTAGCTTCGCTGTAGTCCCATCGTCGAGTCCCGTTCGGTTTATTCCCAGAATAAATCAGCTCCTGTTGTGACATCCTCAAAGTAAATCTGGTTTTAGCATTGAACCAGGGACGGTTTGTGGCTGAGGGAGGACTCCAGCTGTGGGTTGGTGTTGAGGGTTGATGGCGAGCGGAACAGCTCCAGTCGTGTCGTTCTGTAACTCTGAGAGCAAGAGGGTTTTTTTTTTTTTCTGAAATTAAATTCTTGAATTCAGTGGGGTTCAAATTATGAAAAACTTTTTTTAATTCAGTTGCAAGAGCAAAAAAAAAATTAATTCATATTAAATTTTTCTAATTTGAGTGCATTTTGAATATTAAAAGTTATTAATGAAACTGAGCAGAGAATGAGAGTGAGAACTGAAACACAGAACTTTATAAACGTGTTCTCAAACTGGTGCGTGCAGGAGCCCTGACGTTTAGAAAACTGAGCGTGTAAGAGTTAAAAATGAAGGTTACGCTGTTCTCGTTCAGTGTCACAATAACCTTGTCACATCACACCATAACATTCCACTTAGGTGTAGAGCTCATCTGTCTCTGAAGACAATGTTCATGCACTGAAGAACCCCCCCTCCCTCTCTCTCTCTCTTTCTCTCTCTATCTCTCTCTCCCCTGAACAAATGGCAGTTATTCTACGCTTGAGAAAAAAGAAGAAAAAAAATACAGTAGTGAATGTGGAGCCGAGCCTGTCTGTATATCTGGTATCTCCAATTGCTTTTGTTTTTACTGACCAGTATTCTGCCTACAGTTAGCTTCTGTGACGGTTTTATCGCTTTAGCGCGCACGTGGTTGTGAAAATTTAGACTTAGCTTAAGAGTTTTAAAAAAAAAAAATTAAAAAAAACTTAAAAGACAAAAAAAAATGCTCCTACTACAACCTGGTTATTGACGTAATACTAGATTTGTGTATGTCTTTTAAACAGTTCTAGTTTCACCTTACATGTTATAATCAGGAAAAAAGTGTAAAAGACAATTTAAGTGAAATAAAAGTTTTATCAGTTCCAACTTTTCCTTTGTGGTTCCTCTGCGTGTGGATGGTGTAAATGTGGTTATATCTGTGGTGTTTCAAGGAACGTTGGGTAAGGTTCATTTCTTTTTTTGCTCTTGGGCTCCCCCTAAAGGTGTAATTGACTTTTACAGCTCTCTCCTGAAACCTAGGTATAAGGGGTGGATCCTACCCTCCCCTGGAAGTCACATAGCGAAGTTTCTGCGGTGCTGAGCCTGGAGTGTAACGACAGAGGCTTTGTTCTCCGTTACACATTGATTCTGAAGCTGGGCTTCAGTCCCAACCGTTTTATAACATCCCTCCAGCACCTGAGACGTAAACATGGATGGAGAGGTTCAGCCTTCTTTCTGCTGGTGGTGAATGGGTTAAGCGCATGGCTTTGGACTGTGGGTTTAATTTATCTGGCTAATCGAATCAATCTTACTTTGTGTCCTGGTCTACAACAAACACCCAGGGAAATACGATGATGGAGAACAGTGCAGAGCTAAAGTTTCCTTAACGGACTAATTTGCCTCATGTTTTGATCATGAATGTATTTAAAAACAGGTTTTAGACTGTAATTCTATATAAAAACTACACTAAGCAATGTCCCAGCCATCAGCTGCGTTTCCACCAGAAATATACTGTCACCAATTTGTGTGAGGAGCCTTTAGAGGATGACGTCTGGTTCCATTCAGCTCCAGTATTGAATCAGTAAGAATCTCTAGACCAGAGCGTTTCACTCTGTTAAAGAATTAGCTCACACCAGGTAGAGATCAGCAGTGTGTTACAGGTGTGGGTCTTGTGAATTCCCACAACCGTTGAAATTTACTGTAACTAAATATCATTGTAAAATACCACTTGTCAACTCTGTGTCCAAATGTCTGCACAAACCAATTCCAGAGTGATTAAACATCAGATTCAAATCATATTACATTAACATGCCCTAAGGTTGTGTTACTGCACTTAAAAGATGCAGAAGTAAATGAGCTTTATGGTCAGTCTTTATATTCAAGGAGTTTCCTAAGAGTCCAACACGTTTTTTCGTGGGTTTCCTCCAACAGCGTATTCAGACACTGATAGGCGGATTGGCTGTAATATGTACGGGAGGGGGTGTGTGTGTATGTGATGGACTGGTGCAGCCAAAAGGTACAACAGCCCATAAGCTTCAACATTAAAACATGAGGGTTATGAATTCTTGGATTTTATTGATGAAGTCCTGTTACATGTAAAACCCAAACTGCTCAAGACATGACTAAGTGAGAACAGAGTTTCCAAACTATCTTCACCTCTACACCTTAATAAAATTATAAAACAAACAAACCAGTGCAGTGTAAGGAAACAGTACATTGATTGCACAACAAAGCCGAACTCTTCCTTTCCATAACAGAATTGAACAGGCGTTTATCGATATTGTTTATTTATTTAAAGGGGACATATGAACAGAATCACTATTTTAGTGCATTAGCACAATGTGCAGATCTGGTGCCCACCAACCCACACACTGTGAAACAAGACCACCCTGTTTTTTTGTGCGCTGGCGAAGTCAGAAAACCTGGGATAAAACGAGCCGCTCTGATTCTGTACAGAGAATGAAGATGAGAACAGAGTGAAAACGGCTAAAAACCAGAGCTTCTGCTCCTCACTGCTGTGTGCTCAGGGTCGGGGTGAACAGCGAGCGGCTCGTTATCATTTAAAGGAACACAGGGTTTTGAATGGGGCTGTTTAGACAGTGAGAACGCTGCTGGGGGGTTTCAAACAAAACACTTTTATTTTTATTTTTTTAAATAAAACAGACAGGAAAAGTCCCCTTTAAATAAATCCAATAAGACAGGGCAGAAGTGATGCTGTGTTTCTAAATACTAAGCAGTAATTAATCAATGCATTTTGCTGATTTTGCTGCAGTGATGATGTCTGATGTTTGGTGATTCGGTACCGATGTTCTTGAGAGACAAAACCGCAGACAAAAATCAATGGACAGGAAGGAGGCAACTTGAGAAGTTTGGATGCATTTTAAAATTAAATCTTCTATTCTAACCTTATGCTATTTTCTACATCAAAAAAGCCTTGTATCCCGCTGAAATCTGTGTGTGTGTGTGTGTGTGTGTGTGTGTAGGAGAATTGAGGCTTTGAGAGGCAGATTAACTCGAGGCACTCGAGGGATTGCATTCCTCTTGTTTGTGGGAGCTTTACACCAAAAAAAGGAGGTTATTATTTCATCTTCTCTATATCCTGCAGTAGTTTCTGAGCGGCTGTGTTCTTTGGCTCGATTTTGAGCAAGCTGCTGAGATCCTGTACACAGGCTCGCTTGTCCTGGAGAGAGATTACAGAATAGTAGTTACCATAAAGAACCATTATGTTCTAGACATGCAATGCACAGCCATAGCACTCTAAAGGACAATGCAGTACAGCGCGGTCTAATCACAACACAGAGCTGTTCATACCCTGCTCCAGTTCCTAAAGCAGAGCAGGGTTCTGTGGAGGTTCTCTGCTGGTCACGTGACTTCCCACAGGACCAGAGGTGTTAAAAAAGGAGGAGACAACTTCCCCAAATAAGCTCAGTCCTCGATGTCAACAACACCAAGATCAACAGGGGGAAGAGCTGAAGGGCTCTGAGTTCAGACTCGTTTCGTAAAGCCGTAAAATACATCACGTCAGATTAAAGGTAGTAATCACTGTTTTAGGTTTTGTGTTTAAACGGTAATCAGTAATCATTATTTTATAAACCTGTTTAATGTTTTGTAGAAATATTGAAGCTACAAAGAAAAAGCCAAGGTCCTTTATAAGAGGACAAAGGAAAACAAGGTTAAATCCTAACAATTTAAGGTGGAACTTTTTGAAACCGAGCACAGATTAAGGTGGAAAGAGGCTCAGAACTTCTTCACAGTTTAACATGGCAGGAGAGACACGTGAATAGCCACGCTAAACTGTGTGTGTAAAAGAGCATCATCAGATACGTCAGCTCCCAGTTACATTAAATTAAATCAAAACACTTCAGGAGCTCAGGAGTGGCGCCGAGTCTCACCCCCACTGTTTTTGAGGGTCCTTGGAGAGCTTGGGCACCACAGCGTAGCTCTGTCCTTGTGCTGTTTACCCAACACTTAACAAACCCACGTTACCTGCGGCTGTGTCTGTTGTCTCTGAGTGCTACCAACTCTGGTCAACCGTGGTTTAAATGGGAATTAAAACCTGTCACGAGTGTCTACAGAGCGCCACAAGTGTGCAGTCCGCTGGCTCTACAGGCGCTGGGCTGGACACATTCACATCGTAACACCTCTGCCTCTCTCTCTCTCTGCCTCGTTGAGCAGACAGCCGTTACCAGCACTGTCCAATCTGATAGGGCCTCACCTGTATTTCAAAAAAATGCTGGGTAACAGGCCTCTGCTGAGCTTGCATCATTGTGGATAATCGTGCAAGCTCCGTTATGGACTGCAGAACCAAGCACGCGCCATATGCACTGGGCTTAAATAACTGGTGTCTTCTGCACCATTTGGGCCATTCGATAAAGCCCTTGCTACTGTTCAGAATGAAGGGTCATGATTATTTATACAACAAATGGACTCTGCCAGCTTCCTGTTCGGAATTGAGAACTATTCTGTGACTGGTGTTTGATCAAACAGTGGTGTGCAACACTTATGCTGGTTCACTAAAGTCGACAACACTCAGCGCAGGTTCTCCGCGATAGTAAAGGTGCACGTTTAGTGAAAAAATATACACAACGTCCAGGTATGTACCACTCTCTCAGCCCTGTTCCACCAACATGGAACTAGTTGGGTTCCCATTTGTGAACATAATTTGGAACCGTTCTGTCAGTTTTAGTTTTCTCCATTGTTCTCAGTTCACAAACTCAACAGGACGCCTCTGAATCCACACTCTGAAATACTCTGAACCCATTTCCACACGTGTGTCGTATCTAACTCTAATTTGACTGCGCTGTGAACAGTGGATAAACCATGACTGTTTGTCTCTGGCACTGAATTTAGACACAGCAGCTCTGGGGGGTGATCCCCTTGCCTAAGAATCCAGAACAAATTCACTGACTGAAATTTATAACAGCCAAAAAACAACACACTTCATTGGGAAATGACTATCATCCAAATGAAAAGCGAGGGCCAGGGACTTGATCTCGTCAGAGACTTCAGTTCTACTTACATTCAGCTCTTTGTAAGCTTGTGCACGTCTGTACAATGCTTTAATATTCCCAGAGT
The DNA here is from genome assembly GCF_029633855.1 of Hoplias malabaricus. Classification (NCBI taxonomy): domain Eukaryota; kingdom Metazoa; phylum Chordata; class Actinopteri; order Characiformes; family Erythrinidae; genus Hoplias; species Hoplias malabaricus. Next base: position 38,985,303 of record NC_089802.1, on the reverse strand, counting down.
CGAGTTTAAGAGCCTCTTCACAGTCCCTCACAGCTTCTTTATACATCTTTAGAGACAGGTAGCACAGAGCCCTAGAGAGAACAAAACAGATTAGAAAAGAGAATGAAGGCAGGTGAGCCCTAAACTCTCTCAAAGCTTACACATGGTTATTCCAGGTAAAACCTGCCCTACATCTACCAGTGGGATCATGTGAATGTCAGATATAACATCACAAGATCATTTTGTTAGATGTGGCATTAAAATCTATTTTTCTAACCTCTGAGATGCTGAAAGAAGCCTGAGCACAGATTATAAATAAAGCTACTTAGCCATATGTCTCGCTGCTTTACTAAAGTTAAAAAAAGTTAAAGTAGTGACCGGGTGAGTGCGTGAAACGGTCCGCAGGTGTGAGTGCGCGAGTGACCGGGTGAGTGTGTGAAACGGTCCGCAGGTGAGAGTGTGCGAGTGACCGGGTGAGTGCGTGAAAAGCTCCGCAGGTGTGAGTGCGCGAGTGACCGGGTGAGTGCGTGAAACGGTCCACAGGTGTGAGTGCGCGAGTGACCGGGTGAGTGCGTGAAACGGTCCACAGGTGTGAGTGCGCGAGTGACCGGGTGAGTGCGTGAAACGGTCCGCAGGTGAGAGTGCGCGAGTGACCGGGTGAGTGCGTGAAAAGCTCCGCAGGTGTGAGTGCGCGAGTGACCGGGTGAGTGCGTGAAACGGTCCACAGGTGTGAGTGCGCGAGTGACCGGGTGAGTGTGTGAAATTGTCCACAGGTGTGAGTGACTGGGTGAGTGTGTGAAGTTGTCCACAGGTGTGAGTGACTGGGTGAGTGTGTGAAGTTGTCCACAGGTGTGAGTGACTGGGTGAGTGTGTGAAGTTGTCCACAGGTGTGAGTGACTGGGTGAGTGTGTGAAGTTGTCCACAGGTGTGAGTGACTGGGTGAGTGTGTGAAGTTGTCCACAGGTGTGAGTGACTGGGTGAGTGTGTGAAGTTGTCCACAGGTGTGAGTGACTGGGTGAGTGTGTGAAGTTGTCCACAGGTGAGTGACTGGGTGAGTGTGTGAAGTTGTCCACAGGTGTGAGTGACTGGGTGAGTGTGTGAAGTTGTCCACAGGTGTGAGTGTGTGAGTGACTGGGTGAGTGTGTGAAGTTGTCCACAGGTGTGAGTGCGCGAGTGACCGGGTGAGTGCGTGAAACGGTCCACAGGTGTGAGTGCGCGAGTGACTGGGTGAGTGCGTGAAACGGTCCGCAAGTGAGAGTGCGCGAGTGACCGGGTGAGTGTGTGAAATTGTCCACAGGTGTGAATGTGTGAGTGACTGGGTGAGTGTGTGAAGTTGTCCACAGGTGTGAGTGTGTGAAGTTGTCCACAGGTGTGAGTGTGTGAGTGACTGGGTGAGTGTGTGAACCTGTCCACAGGTGAGTGTGTGTGTGTGTGTGTGTGTGTGTAAGTAATGCTCTGTCCTGGGTGTTTTCCTGTCTTGCCTTCAGTGATTCCAGGAAGGCTCTGGACACAACGTGACCCTGATCATGGTGAAGTGCTTACAGAAGATGAATGAATGAATGAATGATAAAGGCATGGACAGTGGCGTTCAGGTTTTACCTGTTTGTATATGTTGTGATCTCAGATGGGTCTTGACTGAGAGACTGTGTGTATTTCTCCACTGCTTTCTTATGTTCTCCTTTCTTCACCAAAGAGTTCCCTTCCTCTTTCAGGAGCCTGGCCTTTTTCACGTCACCTGCCTCTGCAAACGTATCAAACACAGACAGGTGATTAAACTCTTATTCATCAGTAATGCTCCAACAACAGGTACCATTCAATGGCTACGCTGCAAAAAAATGTTTAAAAAATGTAAAAAAAAATTAAAAATAAATAATGATAATAAATAAAGTACCAAAACATCGATATTGTCTCTTTAATGAGTGAACACAGCTATTTTAAGATGCACCTGTTACTTGTATAAGCTCCTTAAATATTATAATATATATATATTTAATTTTTTTTCCCCACTTAAATGTGGTGTTTTGAGGCAGCCGCCCAGGAGCTTACTCTCACCGTCCCTAATGTGAACGCAGTGAAAGCACAAAAAGTCTAAAATGGAGAATAGCTGTTTGTGATTGACTTTAGAGACAGATTCAGAGAGAATTCAGAGCTGTGTTTTTACAGACAACTAGACGCTAACAAAAAGAGAAGGAAATGACACAGCAATGAAGTAGACGGTGTGTCTCCTCAGCTACAGACATAACAGTGCTGCATCAGGACACGTCTCTCAGAGTCAGAACTGTCCCCGTCTCCTCTAGAGCTCTCAGAGTTTTCACAGGTGCTCAGTCCTTCTGTGTTTGATCTTCACTCACTGCTGTGCTCACTGAGGGACAGTGTAGAGGATCACCGCCCACTCTCACTGCCTTTAATTTAATCAGGTCCTTGGTTGTTTCAGTCCAAGTTTCACACTGTTTTTCTTTTAAAATAGAGGTTCTGCAAAGGTCTTTCACTGATGAAAGTGGTTCTGTGTAGAACCTTGAACAGTCATAGAACCCAAACTGCATGTACACACCGAAAGCAAGAAGGCGACTGGAAGTCATTCATTTTCAGTGAGAGTCGGACACACGGGGCACTGGGTGACGTTGAGCGACGCGATGAAGTTCAGCTCCGCTCAACTCTATGCAAATGAGCAGTGACGCGCGGCAGCGACTACCAATCAGAAAGCAGGTCTTCATGTTCCCTCGGCGCCGCTCCACTCACTTTTGTTCCTACTGAAGATTTGTTCCTTTCTCAAAATGAAGGAGAAACCCATTATCACTGCGTCCGTCTGGACTTTGTTTAAAGTTTGTTTAGTTGTTTATTAATACTGAAAGTGTAAACAATGTTAGGTTATTTAAGCAGAGCTACTTTTTTTTGTAAATTACATTACGCACAAATTACAGTTGACATCAAAAATAACGTTCAGTGATTGTTACATAAGATAAATAGCTATAGGGTTTTTTTTTTGGTTGTTTAGGTTGTGATCATTTTGTGAAATAAAAAAAGCCTACTTGGGGGTGCGCTGTCTGCTCATGTGTTTCTGGACTCTCCCACCAGAGACACATCGCCTGCTGCACGGCGACGCCAAGCAATTCTATCGCTTTCAGTGTGTACGCATGTATTTTACAATGCAGAAAACACTGTAAACTAGGTCCTCAGACCAATGGAAAAACATACTGTAAATGGTTCTATGTCGAATCTCAGCAGGGTCCTTCTGCAATTACAAGCTAAACAAAAGCAGAACTATTCGGAGACTGTATGGAACCGTTTACAGAAAGATGCTTCATAGAACCATATACATTTTAATGGATCTGAGGAATCCTTTCACGAAGCAAAGAATCGTTTAAGCATTCAAATGGGTTTTGAGTGCTTCTGGGTCTATACAGAACCATTGTCTTGACTGAAGATCCCTTGAATAACTTTCTTTTTTAAGAGTACAGTAAACACAGCTGATTGTTTTGCCTGTTCTCTGGAGTGTCACACAACACTCTCAGGATTTTTGATCTTTGAACTTTAGGGATGAGTTTAAATGAAAACCAACTCTCCCACATCAGTAGCTGACGTCCCTAATGTTTACGTTGCTGTGTGCATTAAAATCCTCAAAGCCATGTTTCACTACATCAGGTGTAAGTCCTCCCTGAGGAGCATAGATTGTATTCCTGTGAAGTGGGCACTTCTAAATTGATATTTTTCTATCAGAAGAAACACTGGCATTTATAAATTCGTGGGAAGAACCGTGCTTTACTCTGACTGCTGTTTTCCTTGATGCCGTTCTGTTGTGCAGCAGGGACTGAGCCTTGAGTTTGTAAAAGCTTTTCTTTCACTGCCAGAGGAACGGTGGGGATGGGGGGAAGCTTCTCTCGCCAAGAAGGGCCATCCATGTCTGTCAGGGCTTTGGTCATTCTAAAAATAAACAAACAAAATAAATTTAATGCGTACAATACATACCCAGGAGTTTAGAATCACTTGGGATTCACTTATGGAAAAAAAAATACATTTACAATTTGGGATTTAAGTATCACAAACTATTCAGCACTATATTTTAGATATATCCCAAAAGGGAAAAAACTGTTCTGAGCTTTAGCAGATATCATCAGAACAGACGTGGTTCTTCTGTTCTTTCTGCGGTTTATGTCTGTTCATGGCACACAGCTCCAGGGTCCAGGACTTAATCTTCGGAGTATGGTGTGTTCTCCCTGTGTCTGTGTGTGTTTCCTCCGGGTGAATGTCTGTGAGGAGTGTGGTGTGTTCTCCCTGTGTCTGTGTGTGTTTCCTCCGGGTGAATGTCTGTGAGGAGTGTGGTGTGTTCTCCCTGTGTCTGCGTGGGTTTCCTTCAGGTGACTGTCTGTGAGGAGTGTGGTGTGTTCTCCCTGTGTCTGTGTGTGTTTCCTCCGGGTGAATGTCTGTGAGGAGCGTGGTGTGTTCTCCCTGTGTCTGCATAGGGTTCCTCCGGGTGCTATGCTTCCCTCCCACAGTTGAAAAAAACGTTTGTAAGTGGATAGGCAGACAGACATTGCCCACAGGTGAGTGTGACTGGGTGAGTGTGTAAATCTGGTTCATAGTTTACGTGGACAGCGCTCGTCCAGACTGATGTCAACGGCCTGGCACACAAAAACCCCCAGCTCAGGAACAGAACTGAATTGTGAAGATGTTTCTAAGTATTTTAATATGATATTTTTGACATACCCCTCCACAACTACCACCATTCCTAAAGCTCAGTAAGAAGCACCCACCTGTTGGTTCCATCTTGAGCAGCTTGAACACAGCAGTCGATCTGTAAAATTGTTTTATAATCGACGTAGGCTTGTCTGTATCTCTCTAGCGCCTCAAAAGCTGCAGCTCGGCGAAGCAAAGACTTGATCCCGAAAGGCACCAGCTCCAGGGACCTGAGTAAAACACATTTATTATCAGCCGAGTCTCTTCAGTTCGACGTTCCCTTGAGCTGCATCGTTGTCCATAAGAAACACAGCTCTACTTTAGAGCAGCCATTCTCAGCCGAGGTGCTGTGGCACCTTGAGGCGTGGTCTGGTTTTGTCAGGGGTGCTGTCAGAAATATTCTGACGTTGCTGACATAAAAATAAATAGTTACAAACCTTATCATGGAAAAACAGCTATGACGACTTTGAGATTAATGTGGGAAACTTCCAAGAACAAAGTCAGAATATTTCAAGAAATACATTAAGAGAAAAAAAGTCAGAATATTCTTATGTTTTAGTTTTATAAAAAGTCAGGAAACCTCATCCCTCAACGTCTCAGTCTTGTGCGCACTACACACAGGACGCAGCCAAAACACACTTCATTCTCAAGGAAACATTTTTTATCTGTTATCACAATTTAATTTTCTAGACATTATGTATAAAATAATTACAGCTGGTTACGGCTGCCAGTGTGTGTGTGTGTGTTTTGGCTGTTAGATGTTAGATGTCAGAGAGTATGATTTTTTTTTTTCACTTTTAAAAGGTGACTGGAAAAACAGCTTGAACTAGGATTAAACCTAGTCATGTACCAAGTCATATCCCCATTATGATAACTTTACAGGAAAAAGCAAGGGTTAATGCCAAGGGAACTGTTTTCCAGGTCATTCTGGAGCATTTCTGTTGGTCTATTTATTGCAAACGTGAAGAGAAGGTGATGTCAGAATTAATAAAGACACTTGGCTTTCTTTGGACAGCCACTGGACACGCCCCACGTCTCAAAACATGACCCTTCTTATTTAATTGATCAGTTTCACTTATATCACTTTCTGTTCTTGCAAAGTGAAACTGATCATAACAGTTATTTGTGTCCGCTAGAGGGTGCTAAAGCCTGTGCTAATGTGCTACTGTGTCCGCTAGAGGGTGCTAAACGGTTCAAAAGGAGCAGTGGAGCTGTGTTGTCTGAAGGAGTATAAAGCCCAGACTGTGGAGCAGTGGACCTGTGTTCTCTGGAGTAATGGAGCTACGTCCAATACCTGTGGGACGTGTTGGAGTTGTGTTTGTGATACGGAACCAACCCTCCAACATCAGTACCTGATCTCGCTGATGTTTATGCGGCTGAATGCCACCAGATCCTTTCAGAATTGTTCCTATAGCTAGAGTAAACCTTTCCCAGGTTTACAGCAGATGCTGTCCCTGTAGTAAATGAGAAACAAACTCTCAATAAATACAGCTGAACTATTCTCGTTCAGACACCATAAGAGCAACAGTGAGGTCACGGGCTGATGTTGAATGGCGAGTTCTGGATCAAAAAACACCACTCCAACTTGTCCCAAAAGTACTGGATGAAGGTCTATCAGTTCTAGAGAACATAGTTCAACTGCGGTTTGTCTACGGAAACTGTCCATACTATGATTACAATTGGTACTTTCCCACTGCATAGTACCCAAGGAAGTAAAAAAATCTACAGATCTGTGAACTGATGACGGAGTGGTGTTCAGTCCCGTTTACACCATGACTAAACACTGCTTAACGTTACCGCTGCTGTTATTGTAGTTTCCAAAGCCCACTGTTCCCATTAAAGATGGGATTTTGAGACGACACCGGATACATTTCAGGGTGGAACTGTGGGAGTGGAAAAATGAACAAGGGACCAAAAAGGGAGTAGGGTCCAAAAGAGTGCAGTAGAGTAGGCACCACGCAGTGGAAAAGAGCCAAAACTACTGTCTGTGTCCATAATCTAAACAGAGAGCACTTTAAAAAGGTTCAATGCACAAATCAAAATGGGTGTCTACAAACTTGTGGAAATACTGTGTAGATACTTTTACATTTGTTTTTTGGCAGACGCTCCTAATCCAGAACGACTCACAGTGTTACTGCTATTACAGGAAGGCCAATGCAGTGTTAGGAGTCTTGCCCAAGGACTCTTATTTGTGTAGCACAGACTGGTTGCCCAGACCTCAAATTTAACCCAGGTCCTGAGATACAAATCTCAAAAAACAGAAAGAGGCCTTTTCTCAGCTTTACTCACACAGAGCAGTCCTTAATGCACTCGCTGCAATTTCCATCCTTCAAGTAACTGGCTGCTCGGTTGGAATACAAAATGCTCAGGTCCTCTGGGTTCTTCTGACCTAGAAATAAAAATCAGGCATCAGGTTATGGCTCAGTTTGCCATAATTTATCAACCCAGGAACAAATGCATATTTTACATCAGCGTCTATTAAAATCCCAGCACAGGTTTGTTCATTTGTTTGTTAGTGTGAGGCAAAAGAATAACTAAAGCACTTTCTGTATCTGAAAACTAACGCTGTACCAGAGCCTCAACAGCCTCTGCTCTTCAACACTCAGGACCCCCCCCCTTCTTACAGGACCCCCACAGAGCAAGTATGATGTGCACACATGCACGGTAACCCAGAACCTCCCCCGATTTTTGGTAGTTAATGCTCCTCTATAGATAAAGGCGGCAGATCCGGGGGGTCCATGGACACAGTGAATTATAGTAAACTGAGATGCTGGTGTCGTCCGCCGCTTCACGCGATCAATCAGGTTTGTTGACGGGGGAGCGGAGGGATGCCAGTGTTTCAAGAAGCTCCCGCATCTGTGTGTCCTTCTGGTTCCTCTCCTTTTAGTTAAAGCTGTCATAGTCAGATCTGCCAGAGTCATTAGCTACACTCTCTGGCCTCGGAGCAAGGCAGTCACACAGCTCCAGGTTCCTGGAGGTTGTGGGTTCAAGTCCCGCTCCGGGTGACTGTCTATGAGGAGTGTGGTGTGTTCTCCCTGTGTCTGCGTGGTTTTCCTCCGGGTGACTGTCTGTGGGGAGTGTGGTGTGTTCTCCCTGTGTCTGCGTGGGTTTCCTCCGGGTGACTGTCTGTGAGGAGTGTGGTGTGTTCTCACTGTGTCTGCGTGGTTTTCCTCCGGGTGACTGTCTGTGGGGAGTGTGGTGTGTTCTCACTGTGTCTGCGTGGTTTTCCTCCGGGTGACTGTCTGTGGGGAGTGTGGTGTGTTCTCCCTGTGTCTGCGTGGTTTTCCTCCGGGTGACTGTCTGTGAGGAGTGTGGTGTGTTCTCACTGTGTCTGCGTGGTTTTCCTCCGGGTGACTGTCTGTGGGGAGTGTGGTGTGTTCTCACTGTGTCTGCGTGGTTTTCCTCCGGGTGACTGTCTGTGGGGAGTGTGGTGTGTTCTCACTGTGTCTGCGTGGTTTTCCTCCGGGTGACTGTCTGTGGGGAGTGTGGTGTGTTCTCCCTGTGTCTGCGTGGTTTTCCTCCGGGTGACTGTCTGTGAGGAGTGTGGTGTGTTCTCACTGTGTCTGCGTGGTTTTCCTCCGGGTGACTGTCTGTGGGGAGTGTGGTGTGTTCTCACTGTGTCTGCGTGGTTTTCCTCCGGGTGACTGTCTGTGGGGAGTGTGGTGTGTTCTCACTGTGTCTGCGTGGTTTTCCTCCGGGTGACTGTCTGTGGGGAGTGTGGTGTGTTCTCACTGTGTCTGCGTGGGTTTCCTCCGGGTGACTGTCTGTGGGGAGTGTGGTGTGTTCTCACTGTGTCTGTTTCCTTCTACGCTCCAAAAACACACGTTGGTAGGTGGATTGGTGACTCAAAAGTGTCCATAGGTGTGAGTGAGTGTGTGTTGCCCTGTGTCCCACCTTGCGCCCAATGATTCCGGGTAGGTTCCCGACCCACCACCGCCCTGAACTGGAGAACCTCAGTAAACTGAGGTTTACTGAGCAACTTACCACAAAACTCTTCAGTTTTGAACCTCAGGAATTGGGCACTGTATTCGTAACCATCTCAGGTAATAATTTATGTGAAAAGTGCTTAGAGGCAGATGTTTGGCTCCATTCACTAGCATTGTCAACAATTCTGACTTCGTACATTTGCCTGAGCTGAGCAGTTCACACCAAACTAAACTAGTAATGTTACTAAAACTGTTCTTACCTTGTCTTTCCAGCACACCGATGGCTTGGCTGTACAGGGTCACAGCATCTCCATACTGCCCTGTTTTAAAACACTCGTTTCCGGCTTGCTTCAGTTCAGACCAGGACTTGGAACGTCGCTTATGAGGCATTGTTGTAAAACTAATACACATATAAAACAGGGAGACAGATGAATAACATTCCCTGGGTACCCCTATGTACAGGTGAGTGGTGTCCATTATTAATCATTATTTTGTAATATTTTATTATTACTGTTATCAATAATAAACTTTAATCTAATCATGTCCTGGATATCATCCAAAATTAAAAAGGAGCAAATGGTCACTTTCTTCATCTTTTTTTATTTACTTACTGGACATATTAAAATATGCACACCTCCTGTTTAGTTTTACTTTAATTACACACAGTACAATACATGCAATATTTAATAAAATAATAACATTAGAGTTTACTCATAGTACTTAGTTTTTTTTAATTGTCAACAATAATGCATTGCGTTTTTGACAAAGTATCGCGATATTTATTGTGGAATATATCGTGACAATGTTTTTCAGTCAATATCGCCCACCCCTTTCAACATTATTATAGACACAGAAAACTAGCGCTGGTTTCTTACCTGAACCCTTGTAGAAATTAGATGAACAGTGAACGAAACTGTAAACTAATGTAATCTCTAACAACGTGTTAATGAAGAACCCGACCGAGCAAACCCGAAATTAAAAATTAATATACATATATAACAACAGCTTTTCTGTCGTCGTTTTGAGTCGGCTAGCTTAAAGCAGGAACTAAACTTCTCATAAATGGGTCGAAATAGGGTTTAAAAGACCCACCATTACACTACTGACCTCTAATTGTCTATTGCTGCCTTATATCGTTCCTCTGAACCGCGCTGTGTCTCTACACCTCCCTTAATTCAGGAAAATGCTAGAAAATGCCGCTAGCTCACCGTACAGCCGCCACACTTACCGGCTCTGTGCTAATGAAGAGTCGTTCTCAATTGTCGACTCTTTTGAATCTGCTGTTTTTTGGTGATCATTGAGTGTCGGTTCACATGAAAGGGGAATTACACTGATAAAAAACACTTTATTATAGGAAAGAAATTGTAGCGTCACATTAGCAAGAGACATGGATTAGTCAATATAAATTTGACTGATAATCAGATGCCTAGCCTTTTTAGCATGAGCCCGTGTTGTTGATTTTTTACGTTAGACATCATATCCTGAGTGAAACAAGCAGTCAGCGCAGCTGCTTTACTGCAGCACTCAGAGACATAATTAGAGTAATTTATTCACTCATTCATTGTCATATAAATGCTTGTCCAGTTCAGGGTTGCGGTGGGTCCGGTGCCTATCCAGAGTCAGGCAGGAACACACCCTGGATGGGACACCAGTCCTTCGCAGGGAGACACATACTCACACTCCAGACACATACTCACTCAAACACTGTCACTTTTGAGTATCCAATTCACCAACCTGGGAGGAAACCGGAGCACCTGGTGGAAACCCACGCGGACACAGGGAGAACACACCACACTCCTCACTGACAGTCACCCGGAGGAAACCCACGCAGACACGGAGAACACACCACACTCCTCACAGACAGTCACCCGGAGGAAACCCACGCAGACACAGGGAGAACACACCACACTCCTCACAGACAGTCACCCAGAGAACACACCACACTCCTCACTGACAGTCACCCGGAGGAAACCCACGCAGACACAGGGAGAACACACCACACTCCTCACAGACAGTCACCCGGAGGAAACCCACGCAGACACGGAGAACACACCACACTCCTCACAGACAGTCACCCGAAGGAAACCCACACAGACACAGAGAGAACACACCACACTCCTCACAGACAGTCACCCGGAGGAAACCCACGCAGACACAGGAAGAACACACCACACTCCTCACAGACAGTCACCCGGAGCGGGACTAGAACCCAGAACCGCTCTTTTATATATATGTTTGTAATTATGGGCGGCACACATTCTCACATTTTATCAATTCAGTCCCACATCTTAGTCGCCATCATCATCAACTTCTCCGCTTATCCATTTCAGGGTCCCGGTGCCCATATCTTGTCGCTGGTTTAAATCTGGAAAAGCTAGCAGTGCCTCTGAACAAAGAGTCGTTTGGGAGCCCAATGAATCGACACCGGTGAGCCGAGTGAATTGAAATGCTTCTATGAAAAGAATCGGCTCTTTTCTCAAATCAGGATCACATTTCAGTTTCAGTTCTTGGCCACGAGGATATAGTTGCTGCTATTTCCAGAAAGAACCGACACTAAACCCCGAGAACAGGCGGAACCTAGAGCACGAACATGGGTTAATCAGTGGGTTTAGCTCCTTCAGCCGCCTCCAGGGGGCTGGGTTGTTTTCAAAGAAAAAAAGTATAAGGGATTTTCACCTCAAGTAGTTGATTATTACTGTAACACATTTTCTATAAAGTGCAGCTAATGAGAGACACATTGGATTGTTACGTCGTGACTGAACCATTTTTTGCTTTTGTCAGTTTAGGAAGGAATCTGGGAAAATGATTTAAAACACATTTTACTATATTCAATATCATTACATCATTTATTTACACGGCATCCCCATAATTTAGTCATTAATTTCCTTAATTTTATTAATTGTATCCTCCTGTCACTCAAGTGGAATTAGGCATTGCCCTCACAGTTTAATTTGAGGTGGTGTGTTCTCCCTGCGTCTTCGTGGGTTTCCGCCGGGTGACTGTCTGTGAGGAGTGTGGTGTGTTCTCCCTGTGTCTGTGTGGGTTTCCTCCGGGTGACTGTCTGTGAGGAGTGTGGTGTGTTCTCCCTGTGTCTGTGTGGGTTTCCTCCGGGTGACTGTCTGTGAGGAGTGTGGTGTGTTCTCCCTGTGTCTGTGTGGGTTTCCTCCGGGTGACTGTCTGTGAGGAGTGTGGTGTGTTCTCCCTGTGTCTGTGTGGGTTTCCTCCGGGTGACTGTCTGTGAGGAGTGTGGTGTGTTCTCCCTGTGTGGGTTTCCTCCGGGTGACTGTCTGTGAGGAGTGTGGTGTGTTCTCCCTGTGTGGGTTTCCTCCGGGTGACTGTCTGTGAGGAGTGTGGTGTGTTCTCCGTGTCTTTGTGGGTTTCCTCCGGGTGACTGTCAGTGAGGAGTGTGGTGTGTTCTCCCTGTGTCTTCATGGGTTTCCTCCGGGTGACTGTCAGTGAGGAGTGTGGTGTGTCTTCGTGGATTTCCTCCGGGTGACTGTCAGTGAGGAGTGTGGTGTGTTCTCCCTGTGTCTGCTTGAGTTTCCTCCGGGTGACTGTCTATGAGGAGTGTGGTGTTTTCTCCGTCTGTGTGGGTTTCCTCCCACGCTCCAAATCTACACGTTGGTAGGTGGATTGGAGACTCAAGTGACCGTAGGTGTGTGCAAGTGGGTGAGTGTGTGTCGCCCTGTGAAGGACTGGTGCTCCCTCCAGGATGTGTTCCTGCTTTGCACCCAGTGATTCCGGGTAGGCTCTGGAACCAGCGCGGCACTGAAATGAATAAAGGTTACAGATAACGAATGAATGAATTGCATCCTTTGAAACTACATGCCCTCTTCTGAACAAACAGGTTCTTGCACCAATTCAGGGTTTAAATACTAATCACAATCTGGTCCTGATGTGGAAGAGGACTGAGTGTTCCACAATTCCACCGATAATGTTTATGCCCCATTATACTCCAACAACTTATTCTGAGATTAATATCAGAATTCAGACTTTATTCTCAGAATCATATTATTTTTTTGTTCATTGCCATGGCCCTAAAACTCCATCAGTACGTTTTACACTTGTAATAACTGTCATTATCTCCCTTGTTTTACACCAGAGCGACTGCGACTTTGACCACAGAAGGTGGGTTAACGTTATTTCCAAAAAGTCAAATGGCTCAGAAAACAACACCTATAAAGATAAATGCACAGAGACATTTGCCTCACTCAGCTCTGTGGAGCTTTGGCAAGTGGACCTTTATACAAGTCATACTTGTGTAGCCTTCATCCAGAAGTAACCCCACAACCCAGTGACGTTTTGAAGCATGACGCAGTAGAATAAATACATAAGAGCAGGCCAGACAGCTAATGTTAACTAATGTAATAACACAATACAAGACAGCAGAGTCTGATTTTCATTTACTAGGTGGAGGGGGAGGGTGTTATCCTGATTAAACAAAAAAAAAAACATTCCATTTATAACTCCATTAACCCTGCACTCACTGTATGAACCAGCTCAGATTAAATCACCCGACACATTTAGAGTCAAAAAGACGTTTTATTTCACACAAGAGGTCCCATGAATCTGCAGAAGGCCAGAATAATTTATTTTATACGTTCATGAGAACATTAGATACCAACGTTCACATCTAGTAATCAACATTGCAGGAAACAGACCAGGAATGAAGAGGCAGAAAAACCTGAAAGACAAAGATAACGCAGTCATTTAAAGAGTTCCTCAGTGTAAACAGTGTTTAAACTTGTTAGCATGTGGTTAGTTGGGTTTCCATCCCACCACAATTTTTGCAAAATTTGGAAAATACAAAATGGTAGGATGAGGTGGAATACCACTAAAACCAAAATACAAAAAAAATTCAGGAGGTTTGTGAGCCTTCCAATCAATCCTGGGAGAAGTGTGTGTGTGTGTTTTTTTTTTCTTCTTCTTTTAAATGATATAATAAAATAGCAGGAAACTCACTTTATTCCCCTGAGGGTCTCACACTCTCAAATATCCCCGCTTCCCTCATGGCATTGAACTCCTTCACGGCATCGTACTTCTTGTAGAAATCAGCGTATGCCTGTTTTCGGGGCTCTGTCACTGTGAACTGTGTTAGAACAAAGGGGAGGGTGGATAAATAAATCAGAAAATTATTTCCAAATTGTTTTCAAAGGCTATAGAGCTTCAAAGACCTGGAGGATCCCTATAATTGATATTGCTCTGACCAGCATTGCAACTGACATATGACTGCTTTCTCCTGCAGTGCTGTCTGAGGGCTTGAAGGTCAAGGACATTCAGCAGTGGTGTCCAGACTTGTCTGACACGGACTGAGATTCCTCCGAATTTCCCACAGTATTATGGATGGGTAGGTGTGGGGAAAAACCTAAACTCTGACCTTGCACTGAGAAATGTTTTGTTTGAGCTGTTTGATTTGGTCAAATTTTGGCATAAATTACCTAGTAACACCCCCCCCCCCTGTGAACCAAAGACTTAAGTCAGACTTAAGGTGCTTTTACACCTTTTACACTCTTCTGCTTATAGTGGATTCAACATAGTTTGGACTTGTTCTAAACTCTTATATGCCGTTTACGTTTGCAGCTCTCGTGATTTTTAAAACAGACAGCGTTAAAACCACTAATCTTTCAACCCTACATCCCACCCAAGCTTAGTTTAACCTGTTAGAAATGATGGGACTGACCTTGAACAAAGTTGCTGCTGTGAGGGCCAGAGTGAAGGCGATGGGGAGGTGAAACCGCAGCCTTTTGGCAAGGAGCCCTCTCATCACAGGCTTGGGAAGAGACATGTTGAAATATCTGGAACAATAAGAGAAACAAAATCCTTTTGATTAATGAGAGGGGAACAGCAGGTCAGTCTCCACCACTCTGACAGTACAACCCCCCGTTAATGAAAGTACAACCCTTACACTTTCATTACAAGATGCATAAGCAATAAAAATCATAAAATGAAGCAGTTTAATTTGCCTAACACAGAAATTAACTAAAACCAGGAAACCTCATTCAATCTCACTACTTTCCTTAAGAAAACGTTTTACACATTTTCCATTTTCTGGCTTAGCTTCAAATAGTCCGAAAACTGGACTGTTACTCCATAACACAGGTTAGATTTTACATTGGGAGCGCTTGTGATTAAAATGAATATATATATATATATATATATATATATATATATATATATATATATATATATATATATCTCCCTTCAAAATGCTTTTAAATGATAACACTTTTAATTGTATAGTTTCTCCAATTCACAAACAACAAAACAAATGAATGGCTATATTTTTAGTTCTAGGTGAATTAAGGCAGAATAAAATACTGAGCTGCAGGTGCTATATAAGAAATGTGTTCTTACACACTCTAATTCATATTCATTAATAAGAAATTAAATCATATCTAAATCTATAAATGAACGTAAAGTGTAGGTAGATATTCTGAAAGAGAAAAGGCTGAAACTACTAATGAGAGAGAGGGTGATTTTAATGAATGTCTGAGGGGAAGAATATCCCTTTTATCTGAACAGTGAATGTGAGACTGTGGTGAAGGTGACACCGATTTACACTCATATTTATAAATAATCAAATAGCACCAAACAACGTGTAAAAACCCAGTTAGTGACAACACACAACGTTTAAAGTGAAGAATGATGAAATATTTTGAGGCTCAGAAGCAGTGCACCATTCTGCAGTTGACGTGAGATGCGGGCTCTACTCAATGGTGGCTGTTAACGTGAATGTGCAACTACACCACTATTAAAATTATGAACCAAAATATGACAAAGAAAAGGCTTAAAGGTTTAACAGTACATAATTATTATGGCTTTAAAATCGTAATATAAAAAATCCAAATGTTATTGTTCTGCGTGTACAGGTTTAGCCATTAATACTATATAAATAACAGCAAAAAAGCGATACATTAGATTAGACATGTGCCTTTATATTAGGACATTAATATCAGTGCCTCTTTTAAACAGAGTACGACCTTAAGAGCGTAGTCACCCGCTTCCCGTTCGCAGCACACGGCCACATTAACGAGATTTCCACCCCTTTTCTCTCCTCAACTCGCCCAAATACGGCTTTAAAAGTGTTGAGAACCCGATTCAAATAAATACTGACTTAAAGGGGAGTTTAGATGCTTTAATACGCTCAATAACGATGAAAATTCGCGCCGGAACTTACCTTCTGTTCGCGACCTTCACTGAACTCAAGCGGCGGAGCTTCAGCGATTTGAGGCCTGAGCTACGGCAAGATGCGAGGGACAAGAGCGGAGAAGGAGAAACGGGGGAGGAGCGAAGAGCTCCAGGTCATTGACGGAAGACCAGAAAGGCCATGGTTTTGATATGATTTTGACTGTTAAGATATAATGATAATTAATGTTAATAATATTATTGTAAAAACAGCCCTTAGGGCCTGTACTAGTTACATTTCACATTCGTAAATTAAAAATTTTAACTTAAAACATGTAAACATTCATTCGTTCATGCTTGTTGCCCATATCTGCACACAGTTTTGCCCTTTTTTATGTTAACTGCAGCTCTGTTTTTACATTTTTTCGAGACAATACCTCCATGCCTAGCTCCTTACTGAAAACACACGGTGAGGGCAAAACTTCTGCAGTAGTCAGTGGGCGAGCTACGAAGTCACATAACACTGTTAAACCAATTTAATATTGGAGTGTTCCTTCTGACATTTGCACAAGCCAATAACAAACAATAAAACAAATTTAAAGTGAAACATTCAAGTAGTTTGCTTAAATAATGAGGGCTATTACTCATCCATCCAGGCATTGTGCTGACCAGAGGACTGGGAAGAGCCCACAGCCCCGGGAAACCTAGAGGAGTGTGACACTACCAGCACAGTGACGACTCTCTCTGGACAATCAGCGCTCTGCAAGGTTTACACGCCACGGTTTAGTCCCTACTCAGCTCGCTCTGAACCACAAGAGAACAGCCACTAAACAAGAACCCGCTGCAGAGTTGACCTAATGGAAAAGCAAACATATCTAAGAAGTCTTATGTAGGTCCCATGCAGAAGAAAAGCAATGTATGTATCCTATATTTTTGTATTACTAGCCCACTCCTAAATGTGCAACCATGCATAGGTCATGATGTTTTACAGCGTCATATTTCTCATTTTGCTGCTGAAATACAAATACAAGTGCCCTGTATGTGCCTATGCTGCATTTGGTGAGGATCACAAGGATGCGGACTGAGCAGTAACCTTTTAGCCAAAATTCCTTGAGATAAATAAGAGGACCACTCAGAACGGACAGTTCTGGTTATCCCAATCTGACCAACATGGTGGAGATGTTTTTATGAATTTGTGTTTCTTAAATAAAATTATATAAATTTTAAAAACTAATCGCTGCGATGTGTTCTGCTGTGATCTTGACTGAGCCATTGTTTATTCCTAAACTCAGTATATTCCTTCAAAACCCCAAGACCAGCCCAGTGCGCTGACCTCACACATCAGGCCTTTCCTCTGTAGAGCTGCATGTTGTAAGATGTAGATTCAGAGGAGAACCCAGGGCTTAAAGCTGCATATGGAACTGGCTTTCAGAAAGCTGAAGCTTTTGGTAGAGGCAGGTCTTTTATTGTGAAGTGACTGACATACGCAAGCCCTGGTCGCATAATTCCAAATGAGAACAGCATAAGCGCCGATCTATAAGTCAAACACCATTATTTATCTCTGTTCTTAACACCATGGTTTATTGTTTGTTCATCTGCGGAACTGGGCCACATTAACCGACACCTGGGTTTGTGTAGTTTCTGCGATACACAAATCATCTGTATACATATTGTGAATGTATGATTTGTAGATTAGCAAAAGGGTACAAAGCTGGCGTTGGACTGTATCCAATGGTTGTGTTACAAACGTCCCCTTAACCTCTAAGTAGTGCACTATGTAGGTCACGAAGTAAAGACGGGTACAGAAACACCGCGCCTAACGTCATTTCGTTCCCACTCACGATTTAAATCGAAAAGTGACTTCAGTTAATTAAACCCTATAATATATAATAATACTATTATGTAGATGTTTTTATTAAAAACAACTGTGTAGATGGTAAAACAGAAAATGCGAGCAGATTTACGGTTAGTGTATTTTGGTGATTTTCTCCTCATGGATTTGATTAAGTGCACTAGGTAGGGAGCATGCAATATTCTGGAACGTGGCCTTAATTTTTTGACGTGAAAGGAAGTTGTTGTCGGAGCAGTTTCAACGTGCAACCTCGAGACGTTTTAAACAGCTGGCTTTATATTTAAATGATATTATTTTCCCCGAAGAAGTCGTATTTTAATGTTTTGTTTGTCTTTAAGACGCGCCTTTGACTCAAAGTAAGTGTGCGGTAAATCAGTAGTTGCCAGGTTGTTAGTAATTCCCCTTTGGCTAACGTTATTTACTTAGCGTAATTCAGGCCTTTGTCACTGAGCTAAACTAAGACTCCGGATGTGTAGTGTAAGCTCATCTTCTTTCATTTAGAAGTTCAGTTTAATACGTTTATCTGGCTCGCATTGCTTTGTCCATTTTTGTGTGTGTTGATTTTGTAAACATGTATTTAAGGGGAATGTTTACTGTCAAGATTTATGTCTTAAAATATTAAACACATTCTCTGCTGTTAAAAATGTGCTTTTAAATGAAGTAGATGTGTTTTGTTTACTATAAAAACACAACAAACGCACGAAACCCCCCACTGGAGACTGGAGGCGGTATAAACACCCCTCCTCCACTGGGCAGTGGAACTGTGTTCTTTGGATTTGCTGGAGCTCCATACAGTAACTTTGGTTTTGTTTTTGAGTTTGACTTGTGTTTGCCAAACATCACCTGAATACAATCATATTTGTGGCTGAATGCCATCAAATAAATAGGATTGTTGCTATTAGAACATGCTTATTGTTTTTGTTCTGCTGTGTACTTTAAAGCACACACTAAATAGCTGTTTCCAGTAAAATAACATACTGCTGTATTATCTCTGTTGTAGCAGATTATCGCAGGGTGTGCAAATTTGATAGCACACCCACCCATTTAAGCAGCAACACAAGAAAAACTTCTGTCTGTCTTAAGTCTAGCAGCTTTCATATAGCAGCAAAAAATTTTGTTGTTGTTATTATTATTATTAACATAGAGGAAATTATAGATCAATATCAGATTAAAATTAAACTACAAAATAAAGGTCACCTTCCTGTCAAAATAGTCCGATCTAGCAGCCAAAAACAGACTTTGACAGAGAGGGGCTTTTTGACTGACGGTAAAAGCAGCCAATCACACACTGTTTTGATTTCGAATGAAGTATTTGCTTCTTTTTAAACTGCCGCTGTTGCAGCACCACGGAATTGTTTAATATGTTGGAGGGGAATGCAAACTAACAAGATCTGTCACATGAGCCGACATACAGCCATTGCTGTGAGCCAGAGTGTGGCCATCATGTCTGCCCAGAGAGTGACCAGCGGTGCTCTATAGGACCTCCTGTTTATCTGTGTTTCACTGTGTCTGTGGCAAAGCTTTGTGGGACTAGTGTGAAAATGTGCTGACAGTGATACAGTAGTAATGCAGTTCACATTAGTGATGTAATATCTGCTCTTCTCGCAGACAGGACCTCAGGAGGCTGAACTTCATCTTTTAATCTGCCAGGTCCTGGCCATTACTCCTTCCTCGTGGTCAACACAGAGGCACATCCCTTCTTCTCGTGATCATTGTAATGTGGTGAAGCTGAAGAAGGCTACAACAGAGCAAGGGTAAAGGTTTAAGCTAAATACATATTACATGCATACAATTTATGTTATTACTGACTATATGGCTGCTTTTGTTCACTTTCAAGTGACCTTTTTTGTATTAGTAACTTTATAGGGGTTTATAAAGGGTCTGTGTTGTTTATTTAAAGGCATTATTCAAGTCTTTATGTTGTGGCTCTTGGAATAAATAAACAACGTCAGACAAGGTGTTTCTGTCCTGACTTTAATGTCTTTATTCCTCACAGGGCCGAGACTGGCACCTCCACCGGGATACTGAACCGTATCTTTAAGCTGATCCTTGAACGTTCCCCAGAGCCCCGTCCTCGTGTTCCACACATGAGCGGGGTGTTTGGTGCGTTCGGCGCTGAGGGCCATGCCTGAGCGTGACGGGGGTTACCTGTCCGGGGGTGTTGGCGTAGGCTCAGCTGCAGGCTCAGGGTCAGGGGTGGAGGACGGGGGCTCTGGCTCAGGTTTATCTGGAGGAACCGAGTGCCGAGGTGGAGTCGGGGTAAACTCGTGCGGAGGAGGAGGAGGCAGCTCCGGGGCCATGGGTGGTAGTGGGGCCCTGGGAAATGGACACAGCCTCAGTTTTGGCTCCGGATCCAACCCCGCTCTCGACGGGGTGTGCCGGGACTTCCTGAGGAACGTCTGCAAGCGAGGAAAGAGGTGCCGCTTCCGGCATCCGGATTTTAACGACGTTCCCGACCTGGGGGCTCAGAAGAATGAGTTTATCTTCTGCCACGATCACCAGAACCGGGAGTGTGTGCGTGCAAACTGCCGCTTTGTCCACGGCTCCAAAGAGGACGAGGACTATTACAAAAAGACTGGGGAACTGCCTTTGTGGCTGCGATGGAAAGTGGCCGCAGGTTTGGGGCTTTCTCTTACAGATCTTCCTCAAAACCGAGGGGAGGCCCCCATCTGTAGGGACTATCTGAAAGGAGAGTGTCAGCGAGGGAACAAATGCAAGTTCAGGCACGTGAGGAAGGAGCATGAACATGAAGCCTCGAGGTTGGGCATGGGGGGGATAATGGGCGTCTCGGGCAACGTGAGCGGGATGGTGAACGCGAGCAGTGGGGGAGTTGGGGGAGTTGGAGCTTGTGGTGTGATGTCAGGGCTGGTTGGAGGAAGTGGAGGGAACCTGATAGGAATGGGGAGCCCTAATTTAGGAGGCTGCAGGGAGCAGGGCCTGTGCGGAGGAGGAGGAGGAGGCTCGATGGGCAGCTGTTTGTCCGTGGGGGTGACCGGACAGCGGCGCTACGACAGAGGTGCGTGCTCTGTTTATGATCCTCTGTTTGAGAACGGTCTCTTTGAGACCGGGTCCCTGGAGGCCCAAGTGGACCACGCTGCCCTCCAGCTGAAGAGACGGAGGTTAGAGGGCCTGCGATTGGCCGAGAGTGCCGGACACTACGACTTTGGAGTGCAGACCGCTCTCACCACACGGCCGCTGGAGTATCGGCTCCTGGAGGAGGAGAACGCGCTGCTGAGGAAGAGGGTGGAGGAGCTCAAAAAACAGGTGGGGATGAGGTGCGCTGTATGGTCAAATATATGTGGTCAGTCACTTCTTTGAACATTAATGTGAAGATTTAATGGCATCCAGCCGCATCAACCTCAGTGAGGTAAGGTGCTGATGTTGGAGAAGTAGTTCTGGATCACAAACCCCACTCCTACTCATCTCAAGAGTATTCAGTAGAGCTCAGTGGCTCCACCTCCAGCCCAATGCTGGGAGTTTATACCCCTCTGGCCCAAGTTTAGCTTTGAGTTTGGAGACCATACGTAAGCTGCAACTGCTCCAGAAGGTCCCATACTGTTACTCAGTGTGTGTCTGCAATAGAAACCTTTGGACATTTGGACCTATGGTAAATCATCTGGTCCTAGGACAGGAGCTGCTCTAATGGAGGTTTAAAATGCACTGTAGGAACAGGCCATAGTCAGATATGTGGGAATATCATAAATGATGTAGACTTCCAATAAAGGATCGATCTGTGCTGCGTCAGCGAGCCTGGGACAGGGTTTTAATCGGATCATGTTTCTCTCTGATAGAGTTAGAGATACGCCTGCAATCCCACAGTAATTCTGTCCTTGGCTTTGTCTGTCCTCCTCTGGACGAGTTCTGTTACTCTACTTCGCAGTCGTAATGGGGACGTTCCCCACAAAACATTCCCTTGTTCAGTTAATGTTGGGATATATAGCCCACCAACCTACACACGGTGAAACAAGACCACCCAGTGCATTTACTGTGATCTGCCCAAGTCAAAAAATATGAGATAGAAATGTTCTATTTTCTAAAAATAATCTTCTGCAGCAATAGGTCATTTTGTTTATTAAATACAGTTCCCATGAGGTGAAGAATCAAATTCCTATTTTGCTCTTGAAGGAACAAATTTATGCTTCATAGAGTAGGTGCAGTATGAGTGAGGACATCGCACATAAACGCGGGTCCAGTGCTGTGATTGGACAGACTCAGACGAGGGGGCGGGGCCATTCTAAAGTCTCTGCACTTGAAGTCAGAAGCGGAGCAGAATCAGAACGGCTCGTTTTATCTGTGTTTTCAGTCCTGGGCAGCGCACAGAAACCTGACTGGGTGATCTTGTTTCACAGTGTGTCGGTTGGTGGGCTGCAGAGCCGCAAATAAAAATGCTGATATGCTCAAAACTGACTTTTTTCAGAATATGTCCCTATTAACCCAAAGTCATTGTTCTTGTTGTATGCCCTGAATATACACATTATTATTATATCCACTCTGCAGGTCTCCAACCTCGTGGCCACAAACGAGGTCCTCTTAGAGCAGAATGCTCAGTTCCGGAGCCAGGCGAAGGTCCTGAGTATGTCGTCCACTCCAGCTCCGACCGAGCAGAGCCTGGCCCCAACTGTGGGTTCGGTCAGTTCCTACAACCATGGCATCGCTCAGACACACACCACGCTGAGCAGCGGTGGGCTGCAGCCCCGCGCCGTGACGCAGCAAGAGCTGGTGGCCCCGGCCGGAGCCCCACCAGCGCCCCAAGCAAACGCAGCGCCCCTCAACCCAGAGATCACGCCCCTCTCTGCCGCACTGGCCCAGACCATTGCACAGGGCATGGCCCCGCCCGTCTCCATGGCGCCCGTTGCTGTCTCCGTAGCGCCTGTCGCTGTCTCCATGGCACAGCCGCTCCCGGGCATCACCATGAGCCACGCCACCACGCCTATGGTCTCGTACCCCATCGCCAGCCAGAGCATGAGGATCACCACCATGCCGCATTAGCATGCGCCGGATAAGCTCGCTGTCCCAATAATTGAAATAATGAATCTCCAAAATGATTAAAATAGTCTTATATTTTAATCATTATTCCTATTTTTAATAATATTAAAATAACAGAAAATTCTAAATTGGACAAAAATATTAAACAATAAACACCTTCCACCTTCAAAACTGCAGCAGTTAACTTCTGTTGACCCAGCATCTTATTTGAACTCTCCATACCACCTTAAATCGCCATGCTCTGACATTTTTACATTTTTTATTAGAGATGCAACTGCTGCACAGTTTAAGGTGGAAATGAAACCTGAGCAAAAAGGTTTGAAGAGGTGGGGAATATATTTTTGCACTTTGCCGTTTTGCTGTTACAGGGTTTTCTTCAGACAGCATTGATATATAACAGAACTGACTGAGCTCCGAGGAAAGCCAGCATCCCTTTATTAGTCACTGGTCATGTGTTTCACTGGGACTCTTATTCTGAAGAGACGATGAGACGGCTGATGTTTGGTTTGAACACAGCAGAGACTTGTGAAGATAATGTACATCGCTGTATGGATTTATCTGAAAGACTTTCTGAATTCACCTTCGCTTTTCGTTTTAGTGGAATTTTATTTGTGCAATGTTTTTGTGTGAAGTGATTTTTTTTTCTTTTTGCACAAAATGAATGAAAATGGCAACAGCAGTGAGGCCTGGCATCTGTGAATATCACAGTGTGGTTTACACTGAGCGCCAGCGTCAAAGACAAAAAAAATACAGGTTTTAATAAACGCAGACCAGGTTGAATCTTTCCATTTGTTTCTGCCTCTGTAGCTCCTCCCCTGAGTGCACTGGCCCTGCCCCTGAGCATGTTTATCCCTCCCATGAACGTCACAGAGCAGTAGATGCATTCTTCGGCGGCGCTTGTCTAGAAGGCGTGTACACGGCTGGAGCAGGGGCAGAGTTTGTATATCTCAAAAATCCAGTGGGAAATGAGACATTTTACAATTGAAAGGAAATATGAACGTCGAAAATCAGACAAACCAGAACACACACACACACACACACACACACACACACACTGCCTCAGCCAGTCGCATGACGACATGAATCTTTACATTCTGCCAGTCTGGTGTCATACAGAACTGGGAGTGATGGCCCTGCCCCGATCTGCCTCCACGTCAGAGTCCGCTGCAGCAAAAGTTGAAATGGTTTGAACTTCTTTGACCGAGTGTCGTTAACTGCATTCAGGCGCGTTTGTAGTTCTCAGAGCTCACGCGGCGTCCTCACTGCTATACATTTGGGGAATGCGTTTCTGATTCGCTGTGTAGGCGCCCATCCCACAACCATCTCTTAAGGTCTATTTGCACAGCACAATTATTTCATACGAAGAAATCAGATGTGATTTTTAACGTAGTGGAACCTTTACACCGAGTCACATTTTATCTCAACACTCTGAAATCATGGGAAGACGTTGGAAGAAGAAGAAATGTATTCCCTGAGCAAGCGTGATGATGAAATTATCATTTTATTATAAGCACTGACACCTAAAGTGGGCTCACCCTGTTCTACAGAACATCCCCTCCTTCAGGATCTAAAGCTGTATAAGGAGCTGTTCTGAAGGTGAATTTTTCCTCAAATACACCATTCCACCTTAAAAGACGTGTCTGAATGTAAAATGTTACCCCACAATGGTAGACATTCTCTTTAAGTCCTGCAGTGAGCATCTTTACCCCTCCCACCAGGCCTCTTAGCCCCACCCCACTGTATTAGCTCCTCCCACTGAAGAAAGTAGATGATGAAAGGATTCACTTTTCCTCTAGTACAAGCGTCAATCAAATACAACACCACATTGTCCCTGACGTTAGACATTGAAATACAAAACGACATTAGGTCTGATCTCGTAACTTACAGGAGGAAACAGCTCTAATTTTTTTACTGTAAACGAAGTGTATTCTAAGCCTCAGTAGAACATTTAAATTGGTTTATTCATTCATTATCTGTAAGCGCTTATCCAGTTCAGGGTCGCGGTGGGTCCAGATCCTACCTAGAATCATTGGGCTCAGGAATACACCCTGGAGGGGGCGCCAGTCCTTCACAGGGCAACACACACACACACACACACACCTATGGACACTTTTGAGTCACCAATTCACCTACCAACGTGTGTTTTTGGACTGTGGGAAGAAACCGGTAGCACCCGGAGGAAACCCACGCGGACACAGGGAGAACACACCACACTCCTCACAGACAGTCACCCGGAGCGGGAATCGAACCCACAACCTCCAGGTCCCTGGAGCTGTGTGACTGCGACACTACCTGCTGCGCCACCGTGCCGCCCTAAATTGGTTTATTTCACATAAAATGGGATTTCATTCATTCATTTATTTTCCTCAGCACTTCATGCAGTTCAGGTTCACTGTGGGACCACCTGGAATCACTGTGTGCAAGATGGGAACACAGGACAGGACATCTCTCTCACACACACACACACCCCTCTGGACAGTTTCACACACACCTAATCACTCTCACACACCCCTGGACAGTTTCAGACACTCACACAGTGTCTCACAGTCTCTCTCTCTCTCACACACACACACACATAGAGTCTCTCTCTCGCATAGTCGCAGTCTCTCTCACACACATATACACACCTCTGGACAGATTCACACACACCTAGTCTCTCTCACACACCCTTGGACAGTTTCAGACACTCACACAGTGTCACACAGTCTCTCTCTCTCACACACACACACACACACACACACACACACAGTCTCTCACACACTCAAATGGTCTCTCACACACACAGTCTCTGACACACTCACGCAGTCTCTCACACACTCACAGTCTCTCACGCGGTCACTCACACGGTCTCTCACACAGTCTCTCACACACTCACACGGTCTCTCACACACTCCCGGACTCTCACACACTCACAGTCTCTCACACACTCACACGGTCTCTCACACACTCTCAGTCTCTCACACACTCCCGAACTCTCACACACTCACAGTCTCTCACACACTCATACGGTCTCTCACACACTCACACGGTCTCTCACACACTCACAGTCTCTCACACTCACGCGGTCTCTCACACACTCACACAGTCTCTCACACACTCCCGGACTCTCACACACTCACACTGTCTCTCACACAGTCACACAGTGTCTCACACACTCACACAGTCTCTCACACACTCCCGGACTCTCACACACATTCACACGGTCGCTCACACACATTCACACGTTCTCTCACACACACACACACCCCTCTGGACAGTTTCACACACACCTAATCACTCTCACACACCCCTGGACAGTTTCAGACACTCACACAGTGTCTCACAGTCTCTCTCTCTCTCACACACACACACACATAGAGTCTCTCTCTCGCATAGTCGCACAGTCTCTCTCACACACATATACACACCTCTGGACAGATTCACACACACCTAGTCTCTCTCACACACCCTTGGACAGTTTCAGACACTCACACAATGTCACACAGTCTCTCTCTTTCTCTCTCTCACACACAAACACACACAGTCTCTCACACACTCAAATGGTCTCTCACACACACAGTCTCTGACACACTCACGCAGTCTCTCACACACTCACAGTCTCTCACGCGGTCACTCACACGGTCTCTCACACAGTCTCTCACACACTCACACGGTCTCTCACACACTCCCGGACTCTCACACACTCACAGTCTCTCACACAATCACACGGTCTCTCACACACTCCCGGACTCTCACACACTCACAGTCTCTCACACACTCCCGGACTCTCACACACTCACAGTCTCTCACACACTCACACGGTCTCTCACACACTCCCGGACTCTCACACACTCCCGGACTCTCACACAGTCTCTCACACACTCACAGTCTCTCACGCGGTCACTCACACGGTCTCTCACACAGTCTCTCACACACTCACACGGTCTCTCACACACTCCCGGACTCTCACACACTCACAGTCTCTCACACACTCACACGGTCTCTCACACACTCCCGGACTCTCACACACTCACAGTCTCTCACACACTCCCGGACTCTCACACACTCACAGTCTCTCACACACTCACACGGTCTCTCACACACTCACACGTTCTCTCACACACTCTCAGTCTCTCACACACTCCCGAACTCTCACACACTCACAGTCTCTCACACACTCATACGGTCTCTCACACACTCACACGGTCTCTCACACACTCACAGTCTCTCACACACGCATACGGTCTCTCACACTCACGCGGTCTCTCACACACTCACACAGTCTCTCACACACTCCCGGACTCTCACACACTCACACTGTCTCTCACACAGTCACACAGTGTCTCACACACTCACACAGTCTCTCACACACTCCCGGACTCTCACACACATTCACACGGTCGCTCACACACATTCACACGTTCTCTCACACACTCACATGGTCTCTCACACACTCATACTGTCTCTCACACACTCATATGGTCTCTCACACACACTCTCTGTCTCTCACACACTCACACGGTCTCTCACACACTCACAAGGTCTCTCACACAGTCACATGTTCTCTCACACTCACATGGTCTCTCACACGGTCTCTCATACACACTCACATGGTCTCTCACACTCACACGGTCTCTCATACACACTCACATGGTCTCTCACACACTCACACGTTCCCTCACACACTCACACGGTCTCTCACACACTCACACAGTCTCCAACACTCACACGGTCTCTCACACACTCCTGGTCTCTCACACACTCACAGTCTCTCACACACTCACGGTCTCTGACACACTCACAGTCTCTCACACATTCACGGTCTCTCACACATTCACGGTCTCTCACACACTCACACAGTCTCACACACTCTCGGTCTCTCACACACTCACGTGGTCACTCACACAGTCACACACACACACACACACAGTCTCTCACACACTCACAGTCTCTCATACACTCAGACAGTCTCACACACACACAGTCTCTCACACACAGTCTCTCATACACTCACACAATCTCACACACACAGTCTCTCACACACTCACACAGTCTCTCACGCGGTCTCTCACACAGTCTCTCACGCGGTCACTCACACGGTCTCTCACACAGTCTCTCACACAGTCTCTCACACACTCACACGGTCTCTCACACACTCCCGGACTCTCACACACTCACAGTCTCTCACACACTCCCGGACTCTCACACACTCACAGTCTCTCACACGGTCTCTCACACACTCCCGGACTCTCACACACTCACAGTCTCTCACACATTCCCGGACTCTCACACACTCACACAGTCTCTCACATACTCCTGGACTCTCACACACTCTCGGTCTCTCACACACTCCCGGTCTCTCACACACTCTCAGTCTCTCACACACTCACACGGTCTCTCACACACTCCCGGACTCTCACACACTCTCAGTCTCTCACACACTCCTGAACTCTCACACACTCACAGTCTCTCACACACTCATACGGTCTCTCACACACTCACGCGGTCTCTCACACACTCACAGCCTCTCACACACTCATACGGTCTCTCACACACTCACACAGTCTCTCACACACTCACACGGTCTCTCAGACACTCACAGTCACTCACACACTCACACGGTCTCTCACACACTCACATGGTCTCTCATACACTCACAGTCTCTCACACACTCACACGGTCTCTCACATTCCCGGACTCTCACACACTCACACAATCTCTCACACACTCATATGTTCTCTCACACACACTCACACGGTCTCTCACACACTAACAGTCTCTCACACACTCACGGTCTCTCACACTCCAGGTCTCTCACACACTCACAGTCTCTCACACACTCACACGGTCTCTCACACTCACGGTCTCTCTCACACTCAGTCTCTCACACACTCACAGTCTCTCACACACTCACAGTCTCTCACACATTCATATGTTCTCTCACACACTCACAGTCTCTCACACACTCACACGGTCTCTCACACACTCACACGGTCTCTCACACACTCACGGTCTCTCACACACTCCCGGTCTCTCACACACTCACACGGTCTCTCACACAGTCACACAGTCTCTCACACACTCACACGGTCTCTCACACATTCCCAGTCTCTCACACTCATACTGTCTCTCACACACTCACACGGTCTCTCACACGGTCTCTCACACACTCACATGGTCTCTCACACACTCACATGGTCTCTCACACTCACACGGTCCCTCATACACTCACACGGTCTCTCACACACTCACATGGTCTTTCACACTCATACGGTCTTTCATACGCACTCACATGGTCTCTTACACACTCACACGGTCTCTCACACAGTCTCTCACACACTCACACGGTCTCTCACACACTCACGTGGTCTCTCTCACACACACTTCGGGTCTCTCACACACTCACACGGTATCCAACACTCATACAGTCTCTCACACAATCACACAATCTCACACATGGTCTCTCACACACTCACGCAGTCTCACACACTCTCGGTCTCTCACACACTCACGTGGTCTCTCACACACTCACACAGTCTCACACACGGTCTCCAACACTCATACAGTCTCTCACACACTCACACAATCTCACACATAGTCTCTCACACACTCACATGGTCTCTCACACACACACGGTCTCTCACACACTCACAGTCTCTCACACATTCATATGTTCTCTCACACACTCACAGTCTCTCACACACTCACACGGTCTCTCACACACTCACAGTCACTCACACACTCACACGGTCTCTCACACATTCATATGTTCTCTCACACACTCACAGTCTCTCACACACTCACACGGTCTCTCACATACTCACACGGTCTCTCACACACTCACAGTCACTCACACACTCACGGTCTCTCTCACACTCACACAGTCTCTCACACAGACACACACTCTCTCACACACTCACATGGTCTCTCACACACTCACACGGTCTCTCACACATTCACCGTCTCTCACACTCATACTGTCTCTCACACACTCATATGGTCTCTCACACACACTCTCTGTCTCTCACACACTCACACGGTCTCTCACACACTCACATGGTCTCTCACACACTCACATGGTCTCTCACACTCACATGGTCTCTCACACTCACACGGTTTCTCATACACACTCACATGATCTCTCACAAACTCACACGGTCTCTGACACACTCACACGGTCTCTCACACACTCACATGGTCTCTCACACTCATACTGTCTCTCATACACACTCACATGTCTCTCACACGGTTTCTCACACACTCACAGTCTCTCACACACTCACACTGTCTCTCACACACTCATACAGTCTCTCACACATTCACACATTCTCACACACGGTCTCTCACACACTCATACAGTCTCTCACACACTCACACAGTCTCACACACGGTCTCTCACACACTCACACGGTCTCTCACACACATGGTCTCTCACACACTCACGCAGTCTCTCACAGACTCATACGGTCTCTCATACACACTCTCGGTCTCTCACATACTCACGCAGTCTCTCACACACACGCAGTCTCTCACACACTCACATGGTCCCTCATACACTCACAGTCTCACACACGGTCTCTCACACACTCACACGGTCTCTCACACACTCTCAGGACCATGTAGCACCTCCAAGACACATTTTAATTAATTCCTATTTAAATTAAGTTGCTGTAAAAAGAATGTTCCTTTGCTGCTTCAGAAAATCTCTGACTTACCCTTGGTTCCAGGTTTCACTTTTCAGCTGGTGACTCTAAGGTCTGATGTGTTACTACAACATTATTATAATAAAATCACATCTCACAACAACCACTTACCGGCATGTTATTTACATGTTGGACAGTGCTGTTAATATCTCATAAGAGTTAGTATCTCATAATAACGACCTACTGTGACATAAGCAGGACTTATTGCCTCATAATAATAATAATGTACTCTGTGACAATGAATAAATATCTCATAATTACTAATGACTTACTGTGACATAAATGCGGCTTAATAAAAACATTATTATCTCAGAATAATGTGGTACTATGTTGTTAAACTGAGGGAGAAATTTCGTAATAATGAATGATGATGATCTCATTATTATAAAGATTCAAAGAGGCTCTGACCGACACATGACCATCACATTGTGCCCCTCAGACCTTTAACGCTGACCACTTCTCCTGCTTTCAACATCAACCTCAGGAACTGACAGTCCCCTTGCTCCAGACGTAGCCCTCCACACCTGTCAGGGGCTTTAATCTTGTGGCTGATGTGTGCTCACAGGCTTAGGGTGTTCATAACTGTGCATAAGGCAAATTCCTCCCACTGAAATGTCCTCCAAGAAACGGGTTGTTTTCTGTGGGGTTCATATTCAGCTGTGAAGCAGTGGACCACCCTGCAGTGCTCGGTCCGTCCTGTGTGTGTCCAGCTCCGGGAGGTGAAGGGTTACAGGGAGATGTGCTGGAGTTGACCACTGTTCGAGGAGCTCATTCTTTGGGGCTGAGTCACGGCTTTAATGGAGCTCAGTAAATCCGCACTGCGGCGCTCTGGAACTCCTACAACACACTGGGTTGCCAGATCCCTCCTCTATGCCCACTCCTCCTGGAAACACACTGGTGATCAGAAGTGAAACTCTCTGCTCGTTGTTGTAGAGTCATTTCTGAAGAACAGACTCAGAACATATACGTTACCTCCCTCTCTACTCTCTACATTATCTCATTCTGTATTTAACCAGCTCCACAATCACGGAATGTAGTCCATCTGTTGCTCTGCATACTGTGTTACCCCCTTCCCCCCTGTTCTTCAGCGCTCAGGACCCCCACAGAGCAGGTGTGATGTGGTGGTGGATCATTCTCAGCGCTGCAGTGACACTGACGTGGTGGTGGTGTGTTAGTGTGTGTTGTGCTGGTGTAGAGTGGATCAGACACAGCAGTGCTGCTGGAGGTTTTAAACCCTGTGTCCACTCACTGTTCACTCTTACATCATTGGAACAACTTATAGATGTAAAGTCAGAGACAGGGTTCTTCCCAAATTATACATAGAAAGAGAGCGAGAGAGAGAGAGAGAGAGAGAGAGAGAGAGAGAAAGAGAGAGGGAGAGTGAGAGGGGAGAGAGAAAGAGAAAGAAATATAGAGGGAAATAGGAGAGAGAGAGAGAGAGAGAGAGAGATAAAGAAACAGAGAGATAGAGTGAGAGATGGAAGAGAGAAAGAAAGAGAGAGAGAGACAGAGAGAGAGAGAGAGAGAGAGAGAGAGAGAGCGCTCGTGGGCTTGGTTCAGCTTTTTGGTGGGCGTGGTTTTGAGCTCAAATTCGGCTTGGAGATTTTTGCTGCAACTGGCAACCTCTCTCTCTCGCTCTCATGCAGTAGAGCTGCAGACTGCACCGTTAACTTTACGCACTTTTCTGCAGTCGCCTATTTGTTTGTTTGTTATTTGTTTCTTTGTTTATTTGTTTGTTCGTCTGTAACGCGATGGCGGAAAAGGACCCGGACCCCGGGAGCGTCTCGGCCGACTCGGAGGAGAGGAAAGAGCCCAAGAAGAGTGAGGGAACCGTGGCGACTGGCAGGAGACTGGACCCCGTGGCAGTTCTCTGGACCTTCGGGAAGTGTCTGACGGCGCTGTTGCCCGTTTACCTGGCCGGGTTTTACCGGGTCAGCACGAGCCTCGTGGTGTTCGGGCTGATGGTCTACTCGGGATGGAAACACAGCCGCGAGGCCAAGGAAGCTCGGCTTAAAGCCGCCATCCGGTCCCTGAGTGAAGACGAGGAGGAGACCACCTCTGCAACTGTTCACAGAGACCTTCCAGCCTGGGTAAGTGGGGAGTGGACGGACGATGTATCGGCCACACTGATATACCGCGATACTGAGAGGGTCACTTCTAGCGATATGTGCTGAAGTCCCTTAGATGTCAGGGTAGAAAGTATTATTTAGTGTTTAAAAGACAGACTCACAATTTAAATAATTATTTTCTCAGATTAAAAGCATTTTAAGAAAAACGTAAAAAGCTGGAACTATACATCGAACACATAGAGTGAATCTCATGTGACCGAATCCACTTTATAAACGCAGGCACAAATAACTTTTGATGAGAGGCTTTGAATAGCACCCTCTTGTGGTGTAGTCTGTAAACATGAGTGAGTATGTGTATCAGAAAAAGCGCCTCCTGTGGTGCAATTCCTATCCGTTTGAACATGAGTAATACGTGAGTTTGTGAGTGAATACAGTAAGCGTGGGAGTATGTGAATATGAGTGTGTGTGTGTGTGTGTGTGTGTGTGCACTAATCAATACGTGAGTATGTGAATGTGTAACTGTGTGAATCAATGAATATGTTAGGAATAGTGTCCCTTGAGTATGCAGTACTCTTGCAGTGAGTATGCAGCGAATGACTGAGCGAGTGTGTACATGAGTGAGTGGGTAAGTGAGTATATGGGTGCGTGAATAAGTATGTGAATGAGTGAGTGACTATGTGAGTGAATGGGTTAAACGCAGCTCATTGAAAAACAGCTTAAGTAAATTACAACTGAGGAATTGTTACTTATAATTTGATAAGCATCCCATAATTATGATACAGTTTCTTATAATTATGACCTAAGATCTCAAAAACGACTTATAACATCGTCATGACGACGAGTCAGAATAGGATGTTGTTATGGGATGCCAGTAGCTTGAGTTAAGCCTTTACTGAAACCAGTCTTTTACTGACAGCAGATTGTTTTATGGAGACTTTCCATTAACATTTCCTTAACTACTACCAGTTTAACCCTAACCCTAACATTAATCTCAAGCCTAAAGACATGTCTCCACCTTAAAATGTAACGATATACACAGCGGGGACCAGCTGGTGGTCCACACGCAGAACACAAGTCCCCACACCGTGATATATCCCTGTACTCAAGCTATCCAGCTGGTTTTGTTTAATGCTTCACACAGACGGCTGGCTGTTCCTGATTGTGGCTTTTCCGGCAATCGGATTGGCTCTTGTCCTTTAAGGGTGGGGCTTTCCATGTAAACAGACGCCATGCTGAACATTGCTAGCGTTGTCTTTTCCTTCTTCAGAACACCTGTGATGTGTTCAGTCTGGTTCAGTAGTAAATAAACTTGTCCATCCTGAATTCGGGTTAAAGTAGCTGTCTGTAGGGAACTCTGATGATGTCCATAGGAGATACCGCCCCTCGGCCAACCAGACAGTACCAAGTAAACAGGAGGATATTATTGCATGATTTATCAGCAGTGGTATTGAATCAGCCAATCATAAAGTGCCCACTGAGAGACAGCACTGAAGCATTGTGAACGCAGCGCTGTTTCAGCAGTTGCTGATTGAGCCTTTAATGCGCCACCCCCAGCCCATCTGTCCCACAGCATACTGCACTGTCATCCCCCATCAGGGGAGATGGGTTTACAGCCTTAAAGCTCAGGTCAGCAGAGTGTAAACACAATTCCAGCTGCTTTAGAGGACGTTTCATTAGCGCTGAGTGCTACTGATACATTCAGCACTGTAGCATCAGCCAGATACACCCACAGTGTTATTATTATCCAGAATAATGAAGGGGATTAACCAGGAGTGTGTTGCTCTTCACTGCAGTAACACACTCCGCTCTTCTGGGAAGGCTTTACGTTAGAAACTGGAACATTGCATTGAGGATATGATTGCATTCAGCCAAATAAACATCAGCTAGGTCGGATGATTAGTTCTGGTCCCAGACACCCCTTCATCACTCCAGGGAGCATATTAGGCTGTGGAGCAGTGGAATGTCCTTCATTCATTCTTTCATGTTACGGAGGGTTGTGGAGGTCTGTTCACTCACACACTCACACCTGTGGAGAGTTTTACACACTCACCCAGTCACTCACACACTCACATCTGTGGACAGTTTCACACACTCACCCAGTCACTCACACACTCACATCTGTGGACAGTTTCACACACTCACCCAGTCACTCACACACTCACATCTGTGGACAGTTTCACACACTCACCCAGTCACTCACACACTCACACCTGTGGACAGTTTCACACACTCACCCAGTCACTCACACACTCACATCTGTGGAGAGTTTCACACACTCACCCAGTCACTCACACCTGTGGACAGTTTCACACACTCACCCAGTCACTCACACACTCACATCTGTGGACAGTTTCACACACTCACCCAGTCACTCACACACTCACACCTGTGGACAGTTTCATACACTCACCCAGTCACTCACACACTCACACCTGTGGACAGTTTCACACAATCACCCAGTCACTCACACTCACACCTGTGCACAGTTTCATACACTCACCCAGTCACTCACAGCTGTGGACAGTTTCACACACTCACCCAGTCACTCACACACTCACACCTGTGGCCAGTTTCACACACTCACTCACACACTCACACCTGTGGAGAGTTTCACACAATCACCCAGTCACTCACACACTCACCCAGTCACTCATACACTCACACCTGTGGAGAGTTTCACACAATCACCCAGTCACTCACACACTCACCCAGTCACTCACACCTGTGGACAGTTTCACAAATTCACCCAGTCACTCACACACCCACACCTATGGACAGTTTCACACACTCACCTAGTCACTTACACACATCTGTGGACAGTTTCACACACTCACCCAGTCACTCATCCAGTCACTCACACACTCACAAAATCACTCACACACTCACCCAGTGACTAAAACAGTCACTCACACAGTCAGTCAAACACTCATCCAGTCACTCACACACTCATCCATTCTCTCACAGTCACCCAGTCACTCACACACTCACCCAGTCACTCAAACACTCACCCAGTCACTCACACCTGTGGACAGTTCCACACACCCATCCAGTCACACACACTTACCCTGTCACTCACACACTCACACCTGTGGACTGTTTCACACACACATCCAGTCACTTGCCCAGTCACTCACATACTCACACAGTCACTCACACACTCACACAGTAACTCACACACTCACCCAGTCACTCACACATGTGAACAGTTTCACACACCCATCCAGTCACTCACACACTTACCCTGTCACTCACACACTCACACCTGTGAACAGTTTCACACACTCATCCAGTCACTTGCCCAGTCACTCACACACTCACACAATCACTCACACACTCACCCGGTGACTAACACAGTCACTCAAACACTCATCCAGACCCTCACACACTCATCCATTCACTCACAGTCACCCAGTCACTCACACACTCACCCTGTCACTCATACAATCCCTCACACACTCACCCAGTCACTCACAGCTGTGGACAGTTTCACACACCCATCCAGTCACTCACACACTTACCCTGTCACTCACACACTCACATCTGTGGACAGTTTCACACACTCACCCTGTCACTCACACACTCACACCTGTGGACAGTTTTACACACTCATCCAGTCACTTGCCCAGTCTCTCACATACTCACCCAGTCACTCACACACTCACCCTGTCACTCACACCTGTGGACAGTTTCACACACTCACCCAGTCACCTGCCCAGTCACTCACATACTCACCCAGTCACTCACATACTCACCCAGTCACTCGCACACTCACCCTGTCACTCACACACTCACACCTGTGGGCAGTTTCACACACTCACCCAGTCATTTGCCCAGTCACTCACATACTCACCCAGTCACTCACACACTCACCCTGTCACTCACACACTCACACCTGTGAGTGTGTAATCCAGTTACCCACATGGGTTTGGGGACAATGGAACTGTGTTGTCAGACTCTAATAATCTGTACCAGACCTCATTACTGTTGTTGTGGTTGAATGCAATCAGCTCCTTACAGCAATATTTCAACGCCTCCCTCATTGGTCTGCCTTGTAGATGTAAAGTCAGAGACCCTGAGCGCTGAAGGGGGGGTAACAAAGTATGCAGAACAACCGATGGACTACAGACTGTAATTGAAGAACTATAAAGTGCTCCTGTGCTGAGTGGAGCTGAGAGATTGAACAGTCAGTGCAACAACTAGGAGGTCATTTGTATGTTTCAATCTGTGAATAACTGAACATTTCACTTCTGATTGGCCCTGTATTTTAGTCATTGTCCTATCAGCTTAGTCCAGATCCAGAGTCCCGGTGGCACATGACCAACTTAGAAAAGACCAACGTTCCTATCCCTCGCTGCCTTCTCCAGCTCCTCCTCAGGGGCCCCCAGATGGTCTCAGGGATTCTGAGATATAAAGCCCACCAGAAGGACCCTGGTCCTGGCTTCTTTACTGTGTGAATAAACAGTTTGGGCTCTGTGTTAATGTGCGGGGACAGACTGGTAGATCTATGCAAATCTTTAATGTTTTGTGACATCACAAAAGCTTTGGGTTCAAAATGAGCTGGTGTTTCAGTTTCTCTTCTTTATCTGGATGGTAGAGTGAATGGTACGAGCTCATGGGGGGTTTATTGGCCTAAAGGAAAGTGGGTCTTGGACTGGGACGTCTCTGGTTTGATGCCTTCCACTGGTAGAAAAATCAGGGTGTGTGTGTGTGTCTGTGTGTGTGAAGAAACAGCACTATCTTCTCCTTCAACATCCACAGCTCAATCAATTCATCTAACCCCAACTGCCTTAAGTGTGTGTGAGTATGTGAGCTAACCACCTCTACTGCACTAGTGTATGTGTGTGTGTATTTTGTTTACAGTCACAGATGTTTACATTCCATGCTCATATTTTGAGATCGTTAGGAAAGTTTTCTGTGAAGTACCCACACTTACCCTTGAACAAATCAATCTCTCTCTCTCTCTCTCTCTCTCTCTCTCTCTCTCTCTCTCTCAGAGACATTAAAGTGTGTTTTGAAAGGAGCTGCTCTTATTTTATTGATGAAACTGTTGATTTACTGTGGTTTCTTTGTCTCAGGTCAATTTCCCGAATGTGGAGAAGGTGGAGTGGCTGAATAAGGTAGGCTTTGTTGTTCTGTGCTCTTTTATGTAGCAGGAGGGGCTTTTTTCAGTTTCCAGAACATACTTTATGCTCCTCCTCTCACAATGGCAGAAGAGAGAGAACCCAGCACATGCCTCTAAAACAACCCCCGCAGCTGCTGAACACACACACACACACACAAACACACACACACACACACACACACACACACACACACACACACACACACACACACACAGTGCTGTATGCATGCTCAGACCAGACCCAAGAGCACCTGATGATTAAATCAGTTATTTCTCTCAGTGCCTGAAGCTTTTCCTCTGGTTTACTGCAGTTATCTATCAGTAAGACGCCAGGTGCTTTGCAAAACCCCACCCTTAAAGTAGCGATCAGTTATTTTTATCGTTAAATATCAGCAAACGATGTATATGAACATAACCATTTATAACATATAAATTATGCACAGCACCCACAACGAATCAACCTCCTTTTTAACCCCTGAATGCACTGGATCTCCCACATTGTGAAGGAAAGATGGTATTATGCCACTTCTGTTTTGGCACTTTTCCACTGCATGATACATACTCTACTCAGTTATACTCAGCTCTACTTGCTTTTTAGGATCAGGTTGGTTTTCCATGGTAACAGCTCCCCCTTGAAATGTATCGGGTGTCGTCTCTAACCCTGTCTCTAAGGGGAACAATGGTGTTTGGAAACCACAACAACGGCGGCGGTAACGTTAAGCGGTGTTTACTCATGGTGTATTGGCGTGTTGTGGTTGTAGTTTGGGACTGAACACAGCTCCATCATCAGTTCAGACAGATCAGTAGAGTTTGTTCCTTCCTTGTTGCAGCGTCCAGCTCTCGCTGGATTCTTTCGTCGGCCACCGATCCAAGGAGCGTTTGAACCTCTTCAAAAGACCACGGTGTAATTTTACGAGCTGCCGTCGTGAGTCGGATAAAAACAAACGTGATCTCTGCTGCAGCTGGAGATTTTACAGATGGAGAGTTGGTGCTGGTCGTCTGCGTTGCGTGGCGTAGAGTGACGACTCTCTCTGGACAATCAGCGCTCTGCAAGGTTTACACGCCACGGTTTAGTCCCTACTCGGCTCGCTCTGAACCACGAGAGAACAGCCACTAAACAAGAACCCGCTTCCAGAACCAGGACCTGATTCACCTGGTGGAGTGGAAGAGAGGAGTAGAGTGGCGTAGGGACCAGGCTCGGTAAAAAGGCCATAGTAATGTATATATTATATGGCGTCACTGAGTGTACAAAGAGCCACCATTTGTCTTCTTCAGTGACTCTTCATCATGGCATGAATCTTTATTTACCACCGAACACCTTACTATGGGGTGGGGGAGGACTTCTCTCCTGTGAAACTGTGTTTCCTGAGAAGTTTGGTTCCAGGAGGAACGAAGAGTACAGCATTCAGCCGCCACACCCTAAACCTCAACCGTGTCTGCACTGAGAGAGAGAGAGAGAGAGAGAGAGAGAGAGAGAGAGAGAGAGAGAGAGAGAAACAGGGAGAGAGTGAGAGAGAGAGAGAAACAGGGACAGAGTGAGAGAGAGAGAGAGAGAGAGAGAGGTTCATAGTTCTGTACTGCCATTGACTTTGAGACACACACACACACACACACTCTGCGTGCTGTTCTTCATAGCATTTGTTTTGTCCGTGTGGTTAACCCCTCGAGCTCCAGCCTCAGTGAGTGAATACCTCGCTCTGATCGAGAGAAACTCAAAGCCCTGTCAACTTTTCCATATTAACTTCAGAGGAAAAGAAGGGGGTGTGCAGCAGGAGCCCAACCCCTCAACACACACACACACACACACACACACACACACACACAGAGGGAAGCTCTTATTTTAAATGAGTTTCCCAATAGAGCCGTGGAAACATTGTTATTGTGAAAGCTGTTTTACCAGCACAGTTCAGGAGCTGAATGCTGCACCGTTTCAGTTCCCCAGACCATGTGAGCACGCTCTGTATCTCCATGCTCTGGGGCAGCTTCACATGTGTTCACCATGTTCAATGAAAATGTGAAGCAGAGAGACGTATAACTCCTCCAGGCTCCTATGTGGAGCAGTGGAAATGTCACAGAGTCACAGAGGTCCATCCAATACCTTTGGAACACTTGGGTGTCTCAATGCCATCACATCTTAATTATGCCCTTAACTTTGCAAGAAAGTCCACAAACTTTTGGCCATAGACTGTAAATCACTGCATATTTTAAAAGTAGGTTTTCCAGCACCGAACAGAACACACCCCCACAATCCAGACTCCTCCAGCAGCTTCTAATCTCTCTCCACTCTTCAGAGCGAGGCATGAGCTCTAATAATAGACGAGTGGAGCCAAGGCTGAAATTATGATGAAGCAGAAAGACAGTTTGGCCAAGTTCTTTCTCTCACAAAGTGACTGTTCTCTGAGTGAGTCCCACCCTCCTCCTGCCGCACCGATTATCTTCAGCCCTGTGTCACAAGATCAGAAACTGAGTCAAAACCCTGTTTTCAGAAGCGTGGCGCTGTGTCTCAGTGTCATGCGAAAGAGAAGAGAAAAGTCCCCAGGCAGGAACTTGTTTTTGTGGTCATGCCATATCCGCGAATACTACAAACAACAACCTGTTGCTGTAGTAACTGAACAAACAGGAGCTAGCTGAGCTGCAGCAGCTGTGTTAGAGAGAGAGAGAGAGAGAGAGAGAGAGAGAGAGAGTGTGTGTGTGTGTGTGTGTTACAGAATGATTGTAATGTGGTGGACGTTTTTGGATGTAGGTCAGAGGTCAGAAACTTGTGTTTATCTAGAGAAGCAGCCTGTGTGCGCCCACAGGCAGGACTTGGGCATAGGATCTCTTTCCTGCAGTTTAGACAGGGTTAATATTTGTATTTACTATTTATTTATTTATTTATTTATTTATTTATTTATTTATTTATTTATCTGTCTATTTATTTGGTTAGTAAGTTAATTAGTCCAAGTTTTTGCAGAGACTTTTTTCCCCTATTATTAGTTCACTCAGAGCTGGACGATGCGGCCAAAATCGATATCACAATATATTTCTTAATTTCAGACAATACATGACAATGTTATCTGATGTTTATATGAACAATAAAAAGCGACAGAATAACCGCCAAGAACAGACCGCAATGTGACATCACCCTCAAACAACAACATCTGGGCTTTGTCAACATTAATATTTTTAAACTAACTTTAAAATTGAGGGCAGTGAACGGATGACAGCGCCCTCTAAAGACCACCAGTCAGTGACAGATGCTGTAAACAATGTATTCGGAAATATTGAAAATGTGTTTAAAAATCATATCATAGTTACTGCAACATTTTATATTGTGATATACAGGGGTTGGGCAATGAAAGTGAAACACCTGGTTTTAGACCACAATAATGTATTAGTATGGTGTAGGGCCTCCTTTTGCGGCCAATACAGCGTCAGTTCGTCTTGGGAATGACGTATACAAGTCCTGCACAGTGGTCAGAGGGATTTTAAGCCATTCTTCTTGCAGGATAGTGGCCAGGTCACTAAGTGATGCTGGTGGAGGAAAACATTTCCTGACTTGCTCCTCCAAAACACCCCAAAGTGGCTCAATAATATTTAGATCTGGTGACTGTGCAGGCCATGGGAGATGTTCAACTTCACTTTCATGTTCATCAAACCAATCTTTCACCAGTCTTGCTGTGTGTATTGGTCGTCCTTATACACAGCACCGCCTTCAGGACACAATGTTTGAACCATTGGATGCACATGGTCCTCCAGAATGGTTCGGTAGTCCTTGGCAGTGACGCATCCATCTAGCACAAGTATTGGACCAAGGAAATGCCATGATATGGCAGCCCAAACCATCACTGATCCACCTCCATGCTTCACTCTGGGCATGCAACAGTCTGGGTGGTACGCTTCTTTGGGGCTTCTCCACACTGTAACTCTAACGGATGTGGGGAAAACAGTAAAGGTGGACTCATCAGAGAACAATACATGTTTCACATTGTCCACAGCCCAAGATCTGCACTCCTTGCACCATTGACACCGACGTTTGGCATTGGCATGAGTGACCAAAGGTTTGGCTATAGCAGCCTGGCCGTGTATATTGACCCTGTGGAGCTCCTGACGGACAGTTCAGGTGGAAACAAGAGTGTTGAGGTGCACATTTAATTCTGCCGTGATTTGGGCAGCCGTGGTTTTATGTTTTTTGGATACAATCCGGGTTAGCACCCGAACATCCCTTTCAGACAGCTTCCTCTTGCATCCACAGTTAATCCTGTTGGATGTGTTTCGTCCTTCTTGGTGGTATGCTGACATTACCCTGGATACCATGGCTCTTGATACATCACAAAGACTTGCTGTCTTGGTCACAGATGCACCAGCAAGACGTGCACCAACAATTTGTCCTCTTTTGAACTCTGGTATGTCACCCATAATGTTGTGTGCATTGCAAAATTTTGAGCAAAACTGTGCTCTTACCCTCTGCTAATTGAACCTTCACACTCTGCTCTTACTGGTGCAATGTGCAATTAATGAAGATTGGCCCCCAGGCTGCTCCAATTTAGCCATAAAACCTCCCACACTACAATGACAGGTGTTTCAGTTTCATTGTCCAACCCCTGTACATTAATATTGAATTATTGTCCAGCCCTAAGTTCACTTAATATCATCGCACACAGTGTCACTCGCCTGGGGAGGGTGGAGGCGAACACATGCATCTTTTTGAACTGCAGCTAATGCAACACCATTGAAGAGCTTAGCGCACCAGTGGAGAACACACACTGCCCAGATCTGTCGTCTGTGTGTGAGCAAGTCTCCTGATGATAGAGCCAAAGGGCCGGATCCCCAATGCTACGGCTCTACACCTATTTAAACATGGCTCTGTTGTGTGGCATGAGGAGCGAGTATTATTCACGCAGGTTACAATCGTGAAATTTTAGCCAGTGATTAATTACCATATGAACAATTGTAATTTGCCGCCGTCTTGTTGTTTATACTGTTTGCAGCAGCCAAATTGTCTGAGTTGCAGTCTTTATTCCCATCTTTCAGTACTTATGTGTTTCAGTCCGATGATGTACACAGCTCAAGCTCAAATAAACCAATATTACTCACTGCTGCCCTCTAGGTGTTATAGCGCAGGAATTTCTCTATAAGACCTGTGATGGGTCTCAATGTACAGTACCAGTCAAATGTTTGGACACGCTCTCTCAGGGAGGGTTTTCTTTGTTTTGGGCCATTTTCCACATGTTGTGAATGTACAAAACCGGTCAAAAGTTTGGACATCTTCTCGTTCAATGGTTTTTCTTTGTTTTTTATTATTTTCTCCATTGTAAATGAATGTGGAAGACATTAAAACTGTGAAGGAACACATATGGTATTACAAAACATTAAACAAACCAGAATATGTTTTATATTTTAGGTTCTTCAAAGTAGCCCCCTTTTTCTTTGATGACAGCTTCCCACACTCTCTCCGTTCTCTCAGTCAGATTCATGAGCGATAATGTCTTCATACCCAGTGTATTTTCTCCATTTACTCTCCAATCAGTAAGGCTCACTTACACTCAATTCTATGAAAATGTTTGTCTTTAGATGATGTAGCCATCACTATCCTACGGTGGCTGAGAAAGACCAACGCACTCCAAATTAAAAACAAACTGCTCAATCATAAACATGAGGAGAAAGCTGACTGCCGGGATCTGTCACATCAGCTGACTGACGCCTGTGCTGAACAGCACTGTTACCACGGTGATGATGATGGGAGAACAGGGGTCTGCCCACCCACCCAGAGAGAGAGAGAGAGAGAGAGAGAAAGAGAGAGAGAGATGATGCTCTCTAAGAGAAGCTCTTTTGAAGCCTGGGGGGATTGAACCGGTGGTGTCCCAAAAGCAGGGCCAAGTTTTAGACCTCTGTATCACCTGATATACATCACTAGGCGTCTAAAACAACAAACGTTGTGTATGAGGAGAGTCACGCGGGACTTTTATGGCAATTGAATTTAGGAGATCAGAGGGAAGAAACATTTCAGTTTAAATTAAATTTACCTTAATCACATTAACTTGTGTCTTATAATAGCTTTAGTGGACTGTCCTTCTCTCTCTCTCTCTCTCTCTCTCTCTCTCTCTCTCTCTCTCTCTGTAGGTCATACAGCAGGCTTGGCCGTTTATTGGTCAGTATTTGGAGAAGTTGTTGACAGACAGCATTGCTCCATCGATCCGAGCGTCCAGTAGCCACCTGCAGACCCTCAGCTTCACCAAGATCGACTTTGGAGACAAGGTCTTTACACACACACACACACACACACACACACAAACACACACAACTAGAACTGCACTACTAAATATACTCTATAAAAACACCCGTCCCATTTTCCAAAAACAATTCCCGAACATGTAGTAAAATAAAATAAAAAGAATAATCGGGGGGTGTGTGAAATCTCTGGAATCTTTATTCAGCAACAAAAACTGAAGAAAGGGTCCTGCTGTCATCACTGAACCACTCACTGAACCTATAACAAACCCTATTTCTGACAGAGCTGCACACTACTGTACAAGGTCACACTGTCAGCCCTCAGCCACCAGTGAACAACTGAATCCACACCCCCAGCCAGTGTGTGTGTGTGTGTGTGTGTGTATGCTGTAAACGTACCAGACACGCTGCTTGACTGTAGA
The DNA here is from genome assembly GCF_029633855.1 of Hoplias malabaricus. Taxonomy (NCBI): domain Eukaryota; kingdom Metazoa; phylum Chordata; class Actinopteri; order Characiformes; family Erythrinidae; genus Hoplias; species Hoplias malabaricus. Next base: position 38,941,256 of record NC_089802.1, on the reverse strand, counting down.
GCAGGTTTGACAGACAAATATAAGATCACATACACACACTTGTTTTCTGCATACAGTAAGTGTGTGTGTGTTTATGTTAATGTGTGTGTGTGATTGTGTGTGTGTGTGTGTGTGTGTGTTTGTCTGTGTGTGTGTGTGTGTGTGTGTGTGTTTCACAGGCGATGAAAGTAGTTGGGGTGAAGACTCACTCAGAGACGGATAAAGGTCAAGTTCTCCTGGATGTTTACATTAGGTGACTATACCATCTTCCGTTTTCTAATTTCTGCACCTCACTTCTGCACAGTCAGCTCCATCCGAATGAAGCCATTGGGATTTGATGGCATTCAGCCACATGAACAGGTCAGGAACTGATAGTGGATACTTAGTCCTGGATCAACCCCTGCCACAGTAACTGGGCAGAGCTCCATCACTCCAAAGAAAACACAGTTCAGGCTGAAGGCTTCACTAGACAACACTAGGTGCTGGGCATGATGCCATTGGACTCATGTGCAGCTGCTCCTGAACATCATGTTCTAGCACTGAGCGCTTGTGTCAGGAACAGGTGCAGCTGAGGAGAGATGAAGCAGGAGATGGGGGAGAGTGGTAACAGTCAGCAGATGGTCATTTGTTGAGGGAGATATAGAGCAGCTCTGGACACTCCCTGAACCGAGGGCTGAAATCTTACAAAGTCAGGGACCAGGCTCCAGACCAGATGACTATTTTGGGCCAAATTAATTCAGACCCCAGGGTCTTTATTACAGAAATTTCCCTTTCCTTTGTCCTAACCCTGATTTGAGAAAGCCAGCTCACATGGGGGAATAACAACACTTTGTACTCCCTCAGTGAACTCCTTCAGTATTCTCCACACTGCGGGTCTCCTACGTGGACGTAGCCATGTTTATGATGTTTCGTCTCCGCTGAGTTTCCGGGCATACTCTCAGTAATCGTGTGAGGAGCTCAGTGATCTGGGAAACTCTCTGCATAGAGCTGCTGCTCCTTCATGTTCTGAGGAGCATGATGAGGTTGTTTGGCCGTGTGATGAGGAATGCCCTGAATGCCAGGCACGGCCAACTGGAGGAAGACCCAGGGAAGCCCCAGGGCTCGCTGGAGGGATTACAGCTCCCGACTGGCCTGGGAACACCAGGGGATTCCTCGGAAAGAGCTAGAGAAAGTTGTAAAGGACGGAGAAGCTTGGGCTTAATTTGGGCTTTATTTGCTTCTCTACGTGTTGCCATCATGGGTCTGGGATAGACAAAGTTAAAATGAGGATGAGATGAGAACGGGATACTTCCACTACTCCAGACACACTGGCTCTCTGGCCCGAGTGTCAGGATTTATTTTCTAACCCTTCGAAACAAACTGCAGCTCACCATTTCCTTAAAGCATCCTCTTTTTAGTGGAAGTCAGAGTATAAATTTGGTACAGGATTATCAAGCTACGCAGCTTCTGTAACTCTTTATCACAAATTAAAGGTGAAATCTGTTAATTCTATAGGTTAATAAGTAGGAAACATCAAAGAATATCATTTAAAAAAATCATTTATTACTCTTACACTGTTTCCTATAAAGTCAGACGAAGAATCAAATGGGTTTATGTTTGAAAGGGGCTACTAGGTTTGGGCAGTTCATGGAAAATGAGTCTAAATCGACATTCAGAACTTCTAATCGACATAATCTTGTCTATAACAAATGTATTGATTATTTTTATTCAGTTTTGTCCCCACTGTGTGTTGATGTATTGTCCCTTTAAAACCACGCTACCAGGCTGTAGTCATGTGATTCTGCCCCCTATCTGCCACATGGAGGAGAACCTAAACGCTGAGTCCGACCGAGCAACTCGAGCTCGTACCAAAGACAAACCCAGTGTCTGGTGTGGACGTGCTGTGTTTTGACTTTAATGAAGACAACGCTGAACAAAAAGAAGTCAAATGTAAAGACAGTTTCAGCCAAAGCACAATCACACACTAAATATAAACAGAGCTCAGAAAACTAGAGAGGAACAAGCTCCCAGTGACATTAGAGAAACAATCCCAGCTTTAACACTGGAGCATATTTACAGCACAAGCCTCGACACTGAACTGTGAGGGTCACAAATACAACAACAAAATAATCGTTCATTAATTGTCACTGTGGTAAAATGTGTAATTAATCGTGATACTGATTTGCGCTCACATCGCCCAGCACTAAGATTATTATTATACGATTATTATGATGGACTCCTGGACTGTAGTCATAGCTGAGCTCTTAAAGTCAGCCCATTCTTCGCTGATAGGACCTTTCATGTTGGATATTTCTGGAGCACAGGCCGAGTTTCCAGGCTGGGCGTCTATTTTGGACGTCTGCTATGAGTCAAAAAATTCCTCTCAACTGCCAGACATTTGCAGCCCTCTCAGGGTTTGTGGATGACATAACAATATTCCCTTTTATGGGAAATGACCCTGGCTGGCTTTGTGTGGACGTAACTATGTCTCATTCTGTGTTTTCTGCAGCTATGTGGGGAACGCAGAGATAAACGTGGAGGTGAAGAGATACTTCTGCAAAGCTGGAGTAAAGGGAATTCAGGTCAGTTTGGTGTAGTTTCCTCCATAACATAAGCTTTATCTCATGAAATTACAGTGCACCTATACTATATAATATACAGTAATTACTAGGGCGCTCCTAGAGTGGGTCTCCTGAGCTGTTGCAGATAAACAGGGGAACTTTGTTGCTCTGCATACTTGCTTATCCCCAATCCCCTTATTCCCCCTGTTCTTCAGCGC